>NC_139146.1:37504593-38152893 GCF_964270905.1 Leucopleurus acutus
CAGAAGATACATCTCCACCGTCCTGCCTGGGGAGGAAATGCAGATCAAATAACCACGCATCTTGGGAATCAAGGGTTTTCCAGAGGTTGAATAATCCTCTAGTTCCACACCCTCGTTTTACATTTTACATCCAGGGAGGGAGTACGGTGTAGAACCTGTCCCTGGGGCTTTCAGCGGGTCAGCCCCCAAGGGAGCCATGGCGGTGAACTCACAGATCAGGTGAGCTCCCACCCCTCGCACTTTGCCTCCCAGGCACCCCTTCTGCGCTGGGGGCGCCAACGGTGCCGTGCTGGGCCCCCTGCAGACCCGCTCCCGCTGCCCCACTCTCTGTCTGGGCCTGCAGAGACCATGGCTTACTTCAGTGCCCTCTGGCCAATAGAGTCCTGCGTCCCAGCCCCTCAGGCTGGTCCTGAAGAAGGTGGGCCACATCCCTGAGGTATCCCTTGAAGAAGGTCACTCAGGAGGAGCCCAGGCCCCTCTGCCTGCCTCCCTGCTGACCCAGGAGTAGTCACAGCTCACCCAGTGCTCACTCCGGCTACAGGGCCACATCTTCTGGGCCCCTGGTCACATCCCTCCTCAAACGATCCCATTTTAGTGGGCCATCTGCTACCTCTTGGCACCTTTTTTTTTTTTTTTTGCGGTACGCGGGCCTCTCACTGTTGTGGCCTCTCCCGTTGCGGAGCACAGGCTCCGGACGCGCAGGCTCAGCGGCCATGGCTCACGGGCCCAGCCGCTCCGCGGCTTGTGGGATCTTCCCGGACCGGGGCACGAACCCGTGTCCCCTGCATCGGCAGGCGGACTCTCAACCACTGCGCCACCAGGGAAGCCCTCCTCTTGGCATCTTGACTGATACAAATGCCGAGGGAGAGCATTTTTTGCTCCTGCCTGGACACTCTCTGGAGCCTCCAGGAAGACCCCTACCCACTGCCCTGCCCCCCATCCTGGGTGAAGAACTAGATGAGGAGGAGAATGAAATACTTTCTCTGCCATTTTCTTTCTCTTTTTAGCTTCACAAAAATTCCGAAGTGGTAGGGGGCAGGCATTGTTATACCCATTTTACAGATAAAGGAACCATAATAATAGGTAGAAAGACTGTACCAACAATAGCTAATGGGCAGTGAATGCTGATAAGTGCTCTCTAGGCACTGACTATCAATCCCCTCTAACCACTGTGTGAAGTCCTATTAATCCATCTCTCAGAGGACACCACTGAGGCTGAGATGAGATATGCCCCTTAAGACAATGCTCAGAAGGCATGTAGGTAGAAGAACATCAGGACATATCAAGAACCTAGTGAAAGTGTAGATTCCCGATCAACACTGCAGCTCCCTCCCTCTGCTCCAAGCCCCGGCCAGATGCTCTTGCCCTCTGATGGGAGAACCCAGCTGCCTCTGCTTCCCCCTCCCTCCCTTCCTCCAAGTTCCACTTAGGACCAGAAACGGGGCAGGGGGAATACCCTAAATCTGAATACCCTAAACTCTGGTCCTGAGTTTATGCCATCCGTTGGAGTCATACTAGCAACGTGGCCTTAGGCAAAGCACCAACCCACCTGGGCCTCAGTTTCCCCTTACATAAAATGAGGGGGTTGGGCTAGAACCATAACTTAATTCCCCTCCAGCTTCAAAGCCACACCCACCCCATTTGGTTCACTCTCCCATGACAAGAATGGCCCAGGATGGGGCTTCCCTGGTGGCGCAGTGGTTAAGAATCCGCCTGCCAATGCAGGGGACACGGGTTCGAACCCTGGTCCAGGAAGATCCCACCTGCCACGGAGCAACTAAGCCCGTGCGCCACAACTACTGAGCCTGCGTGCTACAACTACTGAAGCCCGCGAGCCTAGAGCCCATGCTCCGCAACAAGAGAAGCCACCGCAGTGAGAAGCCCGCACACCGCAACGACACCCGCTCGCTGCAACCAGAGAAAGCCCGCGCACAGCAACGAAGACCCAACACAGCCAAAAAAAAAGAATGGCCCAGTATGAATCAGAACCCAAATTACGGAGAGCATGTTGAGGTCTAGCAAGGTACTGCACATGACCTGGGGAATAAATTACCAGGGCCATCTAATTCCATCCAGCTTTTACCCTGCTCAGTTCAGAAGCATTTTCACATCACCCAGCACCAGCTAAGAACCAGGTTTCCAGCCTGTAACAATAACACGTGTTAAATTATTTAGCTGGTAAATGATTATAAAAGCCCTTTGCCAAAGTAAAGAACCAGAGAAAGGCCAAATCCTAATAACAGTAATAGCACCGTATGGTGGAATTAATTATTGAATTTTTAAAAAGCCCACAGATGGATGAGTGCAATACATTCCACGCTCTGTGGAGCCAGGGTCCCTGGGAGAGTGTCTAAAATTCACAGCATCCCAGGAGTGTGCTGGAGACTACACAGCACAAGGCTCAACTGCATTGCAGGCAGCTCAGCTATGACCTAAAGGGGCTGTTCTATCCGGAATGTATCCTTTCCTGAGGCTGGGGCTGGGATTTGGTTAGTTGCAGCCCAGCGAAATTAGCACATGGCTGATCCACAGGCCCTGAGCTGAGCTAGGACTCCTGGCCGTGGCATGATTTTTTTTCTTACATCCATAATTTATAACCTTTTCTCTGTCAGGCAGGCTCCCCTATGTCTCTGGTCCAGCAGGGGAATGGGGGTGGGTTTTCCCAAAGATTGAAATTTTCCTCATTTTGGACCACAGTTATTCTAACGTGGTGCAAGGTATGTTGCCCTGTCTTCCAAAACAAAGGATGTTGAAAAGAATCTTACCCTTTCTTGAAGAATGGGGTCAGCTTTCTGCAGGAGCTGAACAGGAAGCACAGGGCCGGAAGCCCTCCCACACTGAGTGTCCCCAGGCTCCAGGGGCTTCGTTATTCATTGACGTCTCTGTGGCCTCCATCCCCTCAGGGGGCTGCCGGTAACCATCCTCACCAGTCATCCCATTACCTCTTTCCAACTTGCTGTGAGCAAAGTATCCAAATTGCCAAACTTTGGATTTTGCCAAAATTTATTAGACTAAATCAGAAGAAGGAGAAAGGGGGCTGCCGTGGGTTGAACGGTGTTCCCTAAAAATTCATGTCCACCGGGAACCTCAGAATGTGACCTTTCTTGGAAATGGGGTCTTTGCAGATATACTTGGTTGAGGCTTGGGACGAAATCACCCTGGATATAGGATGGGCCCTAAATCCAATGACCAGTGTCCTTATAAGAAGAGGAGGGGACACAGAGCGACATACAGAAGAAAAGGCCAGATAATGACAGAGGCCACGGCGCAGAGAGATGTAGCTACAAGCTACAACGCTGAGGATTGCCACCAGCCCCTGGAAACTAGGAGAGAGGCATGCAGCAGATCCTCCCCTGGCGCCTTCAGAGGGAGCACGCCCTGCTGACACCTTGATTTTGAACTTCCGGCCTCCAGAACCGGGAGAGAGTGCATTTCTATTGTTTTAAGCCCACCCCCGCCCCAGTTTTTGGTCATTTGTTACAACAGGCCTGGGAAACTAACACAGAAACTCTTCAGCCCAAATAACTTCCTTAATGTTTTTACGTTTTTTAAATCTTCAACCAGTGCATATTTTGACATCATATGCATTTCTTTAAATAGCCCTTTAGCGTTTTCAGAGCATTTCACAAGCATGAATTTCCACGATTAAAGCTTGGTAGAGCGGAGGGTACCTGCTCCGCGCTGCCATCTTAGCTGGGTGGTCATCACAGGAGCCTGCTAACTCCTGTCCAGAGCCCCACCCACGATGTGGTGCTTCCTCCCCTCGAGAGGAGAGCCCACACTCTGGGGTCTAGAATCACAAACCTGCATTTCAGCGCTGGGATGGAACTTGGAGTTAGTCCAGGGCTGTGATTCTCAAGGTGGGGCTCCCAGACCAGCGGCAGCAGTCTTGCCTGGGAACTGGTTAGACGTGCACATTCTCAGGCTCCACACCGACCTGCTGGATCAGAGACTCTGGTTTAACAAGCCCTGCAGGTGATTCCCATGCACACACAGGTTTCAAAATCATTGCTTCCAGGTTTGCAAACTGGAATTCTGCAGGCTGGGCTAGGCTAGATACACAGATAGGTTTTGCTCGTTTGCACTTTAAAATAAATTGCTTGCATTGGAAATATTGAAAAACCAGGAGATTGCACAAAACGTCCAGATTTCCTGCCTTCTTTTGAAAAATTGGGGGATCTAAGAATAGAGGTATTCCTATGTGGCAAAAATCAGCTGCATAGGGATAATGGCTGCCCACCCCCCCCATGCCCCCATCCGCCTTACACCTGTGCTACCTTGCCTGCTTGGCCCCTGTAGGCACTTGAGTTTGAGACGCTAATCTAATCCAATACCTCATTTTACAGTTGGGGAAACTGAGGGACAGACAAGGGAGTGAGCACTTTCCAACATGTTTGCCGGGTGACGGGCAGCTGAGAAGCCTTTGTAGGTACTTGGGAAAACACAGAGGTTCATCATGGGGCACCTGGGAAAACTGCGATCCTGAGGCAGTCGGCCCTGAAATTAGAAACCCTCAGTGGTACCATGGGCTACGCAGAAGGTGAAGGAGGAATGGGCACGAGGTCATGGAGAAGGAGAGGAGGGAGAGACACAGAGATGGTTGGGGGATGGCTATAACAACAACAAGAGACAATAATTAGTGTCTACAAGGATGTGAAGAAATTGGAACCCTCCTACACTGTTGATGGGAATGTAAAAGGATCCAGCTACCATGGAAAACAGCATGGCGGTTCCTCCAAAAGTCAAACGTAGAATGAACGTAGGGTCCAGCAATTCCACTCCTAGGAATGCACCCAACACATGTTCACACAAAAATGAGTACACAAATGTTCATTCCAACATGAATCATAAAAGCCGAAAAGTGGGCTCAACTGATGAAAGGCTAAACAAAATGAGGTCTCTCCATACAATGGACAATTACTTATTAAAAGGAACGACGCACTGGGAGTTCCTTGGCGGTCCAGTGTTTAGGACTTCAGGCTTTCACTGCTGAGGGCCAGGGTTCAACCCCTGGTCAGGGAACTAAGATCCCACAAGCCGGGTGGCATGGCCAAAAAAAAAAAATAAAAGGAATAAAATACTGATGCATGCTACAGCATGGATGAACTTTGAATATATTATGCGGAGTGAAAGCAATCGGTCACAAAAGACCGCATATTGTATGATTGGTATGGAATGTGCAGAATAGGCAAATTCACACAGATAGAAAATAGATTAGTGGTTGCTGGGGGATGGGGGAGCGGGGGAGAGGAAACGAAAGGTGACTGCTAACAGAATAGGGTTACTTTTTTGCCATGATAAGAATATTCCAGAATTAGAGAGTGGTAATAGTTGCACCACTCTGTGGATATTCTGAAAACCAGTGAATTGTATGCTTTAAAATGGTGAGCTTTATGGTATGTGAATTATATCACAAAAAACGGGGGTGGTGAGATCGGGTCACAAAATGGTTGGTGCATTGGCAGTTCGGGTGGGGACAGAATGATTCTGAGGCATAACGATCTTAACTGCTAACTCTTTTATAGCACTTACACGACAGGCACTGTATCAAGACTTTACATACATCGACTTATTTAAATACCATACTTGCAGTGAACATATGTGTAGGTACTGTGGTTAGAGGCCTTTTGCAGATGGGGAACCGAGACCTGTTCAAGGTGTGGCAGGGCTGAGACTCAAACCCAAGGAGTTACCCACTCTACCATTGTGTCAGCGGGCTCGTGACACTGTGGCTGTGTGTGCGTGGGTATTGTGTGTGCAGGAGCCCATCTGTGTATATGCGTGTGTGTGCATCTGTGTGTGAATTGCGCATGTGCGCGTGCATGGGTGTTCATGTGTGCATATGCATGTGTGTGCATGTGTATGTATGCATGTGTATGTCTGTGTGCATGTGTGTGATTTGTGTGTGTCTTGCACACCCATGAGAAGAGACTGAGGGCCTGTTAGGGAGCCTCTCTGTCTCCTGGTTGGGTAGTTCCCAAGGGTGGGATGGAGCTGGGTTGAGAGAAGAAGAGCTCCCGAGGAAGTCAGGCTGTGCCTAAGGGCAAGATGGACTGAGAAAGACACTGGGATTTGGTACCAGAAGCAGCCCTGCCTTTGCAGGTCCCTCCCAATGAACTTCAAGACCTGCCCGCCCGATGTGCAGATCCTCTCAGACCTCACCCCCTCCCTAGGTTGAAACTCACCTCCTCAGTTCCCCTCAGCAACACAACAAAGCACCACAGATATGGGGACGTAGGTATATGTATAGCTGATTCACTTTGTTATAAAGCACACCACTGTAAAGCAATTATACTCCAATCAAGATGTTAAAAAAACAAAACAGGGGCTTCCCTGATGGCGCAGTGCTTGAGAGTCCGCCTGCCGATGCAGGGGACGCGGGTTCGTGCCTCGGTCCGGGAGGATTGCACATGCCTCGGAGTGGCTGGGCCCGTGAGCCATGGCCGCTGAGCCTGTGCTCCGCAACGGGAGAGGCCGCAACAATGAGAGGCCCGCGTACCAGAAAAAAAAAACAAAAACAACAACAACAAAGCACCACGGTCTGGGGGGCTTAAACCACAGATACTATGTTCTCATCCTGGAAGCTGAAGTCGGGATCAAGCTGTGGGTGCAGATGATTTCTCCTGAGGCCGCTCTCCTTGGCTTGTGGACGCCCACCTTCTCCCTGTGTCTTCACAGGGTCGTCCCTCTGTGTGTCTGTGTCCTAATCTCCGCTTCTCATAAGGACCCCGGTCAGATTGCATCAGGGCCCACCCTGGTTATCCGTTTTACCTTAATCACCTCCTTAAAGGCTTCTTCTCCAAATGCAGGCAATGCTGAGGTGCTGGGGGTTAGGACTCCAACCTACGAAACGCGGGGGACAGACTTCAGCTCACAGTGAAGCTCAACCTCATTACTCATCATAGAGTACTGTTTCAGAAAATAGCTTGGGCTTCAAAGCCAGATGCGCTGGGTCTCAAACCTAGATTTGGTCACTTTCCAGCTGTAAGTCATTTCCCCTCTCGGAGCCCCTGTTCCCTCCCCTGAAGCATGAGGGGCATCGTGACAGTCTAATACGATGCCCTCAGGTTTCTGCAGCTAACAGTGCCCGGCACACAGCGTGCGCTCAGTAAATAACACTCCCTACCATGGCAGCCACTCCGGCTTCTGGTCGCTGAGGCTGCTGTGGGCCAGGCCTGGGTGGGGGCTCTGCGGATGTCCATCTGATCCTCCCCGGGCCATGAGAGGAGGGAGGCACCTGTAAGGAAACCGAGGCTCGTCGAGCTGAAGTACCTGCTCAGGGTCGCATGGCTGGGGCAGGGAGCTTGGGGTGGGTTTGCGTCTCCTGTGAGCCCTGAGAGGGCAGAATTGGGGGTTCATCCGTTTGGAACCCCCATGCCTGGCATGGGCCCCTTGCGGGATACATTCTCCATCAATGGAGCTTCGATCACATCGAAGTGACTTGAAACAGGCAAGAGACAGGGTGTGGGAGATGGAGGGCCACGACGTTGATTTTGTTCTCTGCGTCCTCTTGAAGATTGCTTTGAAACCTCTAACAAGGCCCCTGGAATGTGAAATGAAAACATTTTTCCCAGCAGAAGATGCATCCATCCATGTGAAAGGGGAGGCGAGGCTGTGAACAGCTCAGGCTATGCTGCTCCCCGCTTTACCCTGTGAGGAAGGAGATGATATGTATAAATGATACAGCTAATTGTGTTTTTCTACAAGATTAATTTTACTGTCCCATTATCTGCTCCTTCTGAATCCATTCAGGGGTGGATTATGTCTTAGCTTTCAACACTGGAGCTTTCATTAATAATTAGGTCACCTTTTAGCCAGGAGCCCTGGATGGCCCAGGCCAGGGAGACTTCGACTGGAACGGAACCCCTTAACATGGTACAGTGTTCTCACTGCTAATGTCAGGATGCCCCGGGGCCTGGGAACAGCGTGCTTCCTCCAACATCTGATGCCGGGAGCAGGGGACCGGCACTGGTTTGGGGTTTACTAGATCGCAGACACTGTACCTGGGGCACTTTTCTTGTGAAACCTCACAACAGCCTGGGAGGTCAGCGCTATTCCCCATGATACAGAGGAGGGGCTGAAGGTCACCCCCGCAGGCCGGTAGAGCCTGGTCAGCTAACATAGATTCCAAACAAGTACAGCTTGCCTCAAAACTAGTGCCACCCCCACCCTGCCAGATGGGTACCTCTCCCTCCAGAGTTTAGAGAGAGGATGTATGTAGTTTCACTCTCCTGAGACCTAAAAGCTAAACCAACTGGAAACGTTTCTAACAAGATGCCTCGAACACATTGACACTGGTTGTTTCTCCTTTTTTTTTGGTTGGTAAAAGATGGGGCCAGTAGTGGGAGGGCTGGAGGTTAAGATACATTACCGTTGACTAAGCTATGTGCCAGACAAGCTCTATTCTTATCCTTGGTCTTCATCATAACCCTAAAAGGTAAATCATATTTTCTTCTATTTTCCAGATAAAGTAACACAGGTGCTGGGGCCAGACACTGAATGATCAGCTTATTAATTGGGACCCAAACAATACATGTTGAACATGCAGGATGTTTATGATTTTTCACAGTGATAAGTAACACTGTAATGAACATCTCTGAGCACATACAAATCTCTGTGAACTACTGTGATAATAACTATTGGTATAGGAACTCCTGTATCCATGTTTTAATGTGCTGTGTAATGGAGAGGCTGGAAAGCAAAATGCTTCGTTTTCCACACTCCCCTGAAGCTAGAGATGCCATGAGGCTCAGTCCTGACCAATGAGCGCTATACACAGTCTTCCAGGAGTGTCTGTGGGAAAACTTTTGTTTTTCTGCTGAAGAGGGACACACATGTTAGCAGTACTCTTCATCCTTCTTCCTGCCTTAAATGTAAAAATGATGTTTGGAGGCACAGCAGCCTTTTTCTGTCCATGAGGCTCCAAGTCTGAAGATGGAAAGCAACCCTCAAAGTGTGGTCATCTTTGTAATGGCTACACTGTGCCAGCAACCAAGCACTCCTTGTCCAAGAAAAGCAAAGCCTAATTTGCTGAAGCTCTGTTAGGGCAGGATTTCTGTTCCTTGAAGCGAGTACATTCCTGACTCACAGGGTCAGTCAGGTTCAGCATAACAGATGTGGACCATTCCCAACACCCTTTCTCCCCTTCTTCTGTTGTAAAAAAAGTTCCCTCCAGGCACATGTCTGTTCAGAGTAAAAACACCATTGTCTTACCTCCCTTGCAGTGAGGTATGGCCCTGTATGTAAGTTCTGGCAAGAGAAAAAAAGGTAGAAGTGTTGTGTGGCAGCTCCTAGTAACCTTCCGTAAGGGAGAGCCGGTACCTTGTTCCTTCCTCCCTCCTGCTGCCTGTTATGTGGAAATCACTCTCCTGGAATGTAGGATAAGGACTCCGGCCAGGTTGATGTAGCTGGGAACTGGAAGGAACTGGGATGCCGAGGACCTCACGCTGAGCCTGCCCCCAGCCCTGGGCCACTTGCCTCCAGACTCTGTACCCAGCTCTTTTCTTTGAGCCACTGTTAAGTGGGATTTTCTGTCACAGTCAAACCTAATTCCAGCTGTATTAGTTTCCTGCAGTTGCTGTAACAAGTTACCATGAACTCATTGGCTTAAAACAACACAAACTTACTCTCTTACGGTTTTGGAAATCAGAAGTCTGAAATCAACTTCACCGGGTTAGTGGAGCTGGTTCCTTCTGGAGGCTCTAGAGGAGAATTTGTTTAGTCGCCTGTACTCGTCAGGGACCTGCTGATCTAGCAGCAGAGAGAAAAGAGAGCTGCCCAGACCACGTGATGGGCCTTAAAGTTCCTCCTCAGGAGGGGCACATGTCACTCTAGTCACATTTCATCGGCAAAGCAAATCCTATGATGGGGAAGTGAAGTCCCCTCCAGAACTGTGAGAAAATACACTTCTGTCGTCTAAGGCCCCGACTCTGTGGTACTTTGTTAGGGCAGCCAATATTGGGAAACCAATATCCTAGGCTTTGAAAGAGTATTGGTAGTTATAGTTTGGTAGAAATAATGTAAGCTTTTATGTTTCTAAGAGTTGGATAACTGCAGTTATACAGAAAATAAGATTTTGATTTGAAAGTCTAGGATCTCCCATCCCACACCCTGGGGGGTACTTGGGAAGTGTAACGGGGATCAGTCAGGCCTGAACTCAAGTCCAGCTGGACCACTCACTTGCCTTCTGATGGGCGACAGGTTGCTTAACCTCTCTGAGCGTTAGTTTTTCCATCTGTAAAATGGGACTAATGTTCCCAGTGATGGATTGTTGTGAAGGCTGGCTCAGCATTCAGCAGGCTTAGAGAAAGTGTGATTAATCAGACCTCTCGGTATTCGTGATCCACACCTCTGACCCAATCACTGTACATAGCCCTCATTCATTTGTTCATTCATTTAACAAATCTACCATATGATCCAGCAATCTCACGCCTGGGCATATATCCAGAGAAAACTCTAATTTGAAAAGATACATGCACCCCAATGTTCATGGTAGCACTACTCACAATAGCCAACATAAGGAAGTAACCTAAATGTCCACCGACAGATGAATGGATAAAGATGTGGAATGCACACACACACACACACACAATGAAATATTACTCGGCCATAAAAAAGAATGAAATAATGCCATTTGCAGCAACATGGATGGACCTAGAGATTATCATACTAAGTGAAATAAGTCTGACAGAGAAAGACAAATATCATATGATACCGCTTATATGTGGAAGCTAAAAAAATGATACAAATGAACTTATTTACAAAACAGAAATAGATTCACAGACATAAAGAACAAACTTACGGTTACCAAAGGGGAAAGGGGTAGAGAAGAATAAATTACGAGTTTGGGATTAGCAAATACACATTACTATATATAAAAGAGAAAAACAACAAGGACCTACTACTGTATAGCACAGGGAACTATAGTCAATATCCTGTAATAACCTTTAATGGAAAAGAATCTGAAAAAGAGTATGTATATTTCAATAAAAATTAAAAACAAACAAAACTTCGACATCAACCAAAACCTAACTGAGGGTGTCCTGCTACCAGCCAGTCACACATGTGGTGTCAGGTGTCAGCAGATGTAGCCTTTGCTCCCCAAGTGCTGTCACAGAAATCCAGCTTCCCTCTCCAGGGGCTGGCTAGTTTTTCCCACAGAGAAATGTGGAAAGATCTCAGGCTTCCAAGCTGGAGCCCTGCTCAGCTGCCTCCCGCCCGACCGCGGGGCTGAGAGCTCTGCTCCCTCCCCCACGCATCAGAGGCCTCACTGTTGTTTGATCTGTCTTCACAGGCTTGCCGCCCAGTGGGAATGAAGTGATGTCTAACTCAGCACTTTGCAGACTCGAAAAGCACTGTGTCCGCTGGAGGGAGGATTATTTTTTTCTGGACATTAATCGTGTGTCTTAGCCTTTATTGAGCACTGATCGTGGGTCAGGTCCTGTCCCTGGTGCTTCCCTTGGATTCTTCACTTGGATTTTTACCACATCTTATGAGGCAATGACTATGAGTGTTTCCAATTTACAGATGAGGATACTGAGGTCCACAGAGCTTCCCTGCAGTCCCGTGCCAGCCCTTAATGATTTCAAGGAATGGGTGCTTCAAGCCAAGGGGTTAGTGGTTGATAATGGCTCAATCCAGTGTCAGGGGGACTGACAGGACCAGAGAGGGGACACGCCCTGAACTACAGCCACAACCTTGGGGGTGGGAAGGAGGGTTTGGATTCTACACTAAGGAAGCAGTTTTTCAGGCTATAAGGTTAAAAAAAAAGAGGACTCACCCGGATGCACTCTAAGCCAGTAAGCAAGCATGGGTGACCAGTCTATGAGTTCCCCAACTGTCAAGAAGACAGACATCCACAGTAATTCATCAGGAGGTTAGGGAAAGCGAGGCATGCCATGTGGCTTACCCAGATCAATTCGGGGGAAGACACCTGCCCATCTCTTGGAAATGCTTAACAAGCCCAGAGATATTTATTGCTCATGAAGCATTGTTTCAATGCTCATGGCTGACTCTGAGCATAGGCCATAGCTTCTAGCTGGGATCCAGTGTTCGCTAATAAAACAGCATCTACCAGAACCAACCTAACCTAATGACACCGGGGCTGCCACTGGAGCCTGGCTGGCTTCCCAGGGTGGCCCTAGTGACCTGGAGGATCCCACTAAGCTCTCTGGGACTCCTGCATCTGCAGCAAACACCACCTAATTGACTTCTACTCACAAAGATGAAAAGCCATGGTCCGATCGACTAACAAGTACCACGGTGGTGCAAGGACGATGAGTGGGCCAGAGGAAATACAACACAGAATCTACTGGGCAATTATGCCAATTGCTGTGTTGAGCTGTTCAGTGTACATTATTATCTCATGATGACATCATGAAGGAGATGTCATTATCCTCATTTTATACCAAAGAAAATTTTGGTTCAGAAAGCTTAGGTGACTTGCCGACGGTCACGCTGTCAACAAGAGGTAAAGCTGGTATCTGAGCTGAGGTGTTCTCTTCCCCAGCCCTGCCCTGGATGCCGTAGGAGATCTCGGAGGGGCCTTGTGGCTCTAACATTCTACCGAACAATTGGACCAATGAGTCAAAGGTGGATTTTGTGAGAATTTCAGAAGCCTTGTGTATTAGTGTCCTGTAGCTGCTGTAACAAACTGCCTCAGACAGTGTGGTTTAAAACAAATGAAATTTATCCTCTCACAGCTCTGGAGGCTGGAAGGCTGGAAGCAAGGTGGCAGCTCCCTAAAATGGTTCTAGGGGAGAATCCCTCCTTACCTCCTATTATATCGCAGATTGTGATTGCATTTGGAAACAGAGGTCATTTAAATTGAAAGAAGTAGTTAGGGTTAAATGAGGTCACCGGAGTGGGCCCTACTTCAGTATGACTGGTGTCCTTATAAAAGAGATTCAAACACAGACACACGCAGAAGGACAACCATGTGAGGGTACAGGGAGAAGATGGTCATCTACAAGCCAAGGGGAGAGGCCTCAGAAGAAACCTAGCCTGCTGACACGTTGATCTTGGACTTGCAACCTCCAGAGCTGTGGGAAAATACATGTCTGTTGTGGAAGCCACCCAGCCTGTGGCACCTTGTTATGGTGGCTCTAGGAGACTAACACAATCAGTTAGATGCACTCGCATGAGTCTTGGGCTTGGAATGGAATTAGGTGGAGAGGGAGGTGGCAGCACAAAAGCCTTCATTCTGCAAGGCAGTGTGTGCCTGGAGCCAAGAGCAGGACAGGCTCTTCCATCACCATCTTCCTGACTGTGGCTCACAGCGGTTTTCTTGATGACCCAGTTCAGTGCGATTGCCCTGGAAGTCACTCCTTCTCCTTCAGCTGTTCCACCGACTGTGTATGCGTCTGATTCCCCGATGAAATCGCTCTCTGCCTAAAGCAGCAGGAGGATTTTTGTCCCTCACCTGAGTACTGACTGATATACGGCTCCTCCCCCAATCTTCTCCACCAAGGCAGACGCACGGCGATACCTAGGAATCATCACTGATTCCGCTCCTTTCACCAGTCCCCATCCAGTCCGTCAGCAAACCTTGTCACTCCTACCTCCAAACACAGCCCTAGTCTGACCGCATCTCCCCGCCTCCCTGGCTACCCCCCAGCCTCACCATCACCGCCTCTGCCTGGTGACCAACCTGCTCCAACTCTTAGACCCTGTAGTCCATTCTCCAAACAGTAGCCAGAGGGTTCTTTTTCTTTTCTGTGATATAAAGCACACTATTTATTTCTTTTAAAATTTATACACGGGGACTTCCCTGGCGGTCCAGTGGTTAAGACTCTGTGCTTCCACTGCAGGGGGCAACAGTTCAATCCCTGGTCAGGGAACTAAGACCCCGCATGCCATAAAATAAATAAATAAATGAATTAATTAAAATTTATACAGAGAAAACTTTGCTTTTTAAAGGGGTACAGTTCTATGAGCTGTGTATCACCATCACTCTCAGAGCACAGAGAATAGTTCCATCATCCCCCCAAATTCCCTCTATTTGTCCCTTTGTAGTGAAATCCTCCCATCTCTAACCCCTGGGCAACTACCCTCTGGTCTCCATCCCCACAGCTTTGCCTTTTCCAGAAGGTCATATAAATGGAATCACAGAGTGTCTTCATCAGCTTGGGCTGCCATAGCAAGAGTACCATAGACCGAGGGGATTAAACAACAAAATTGTATTTTCTCACAGTTCTGGAAGCTAGAGTTCAAGATCAAGGTTCCAGCTGTGTGACCCTGTGGAAGTTACTGAAACTCTCTGTGCCCCAGCTTCCTCATCTACAAAATGGACCTGACGAGAGTTTCTCCCTCGTGGAGATGTTTCGAGGCTTAAGTTAGAATCGTCGCGTGGCAGGGATGTAGTAAGAGCCCAGTCGATGTCAGCTCTAAGTGTTCACCGTACTGACCCACGAGAAGGTGCACTTCCTCTGCCCCTGACGTGTCTCTGTTCCAGGCACTCTCAGCGTCCCCGACTGCTCTCACCTGACCTGTTCCTTTCTGCAAGGTCGAGGGCAGGTCCCACCTGGACACGTGCTTGTTTGTGATGTGACCCTCCCATGGTGAGGCCAGAACTGGCCTGGGATTCCAATGCTGCAAGCGAGGGGTACAGATGCGCTGCACCGGGAGAGGGCAGGTAAGGAAGTGCCCCGGGGTGTCACTCTGAGGTCTCCAGACTGAGGAACCCTGTGCAGGGACAGGGAGAGCATTCCAGAAGAAGCAGGTCCTTGGCACGTCTGAGCAGGTGAGAAGGTGAGGAGTTGATGCTGCTGAGGGAGGGGAGCAGAGGCCAAACCGGAGGGGCCCTTAAGGCCAGCTGAGCCAGCTGAACAATGGCCCCCAGGGGCATCCGGGTCTGAATCCCTGGAACCTCTGCATTGTCGCTTTATATGGCAAAGGGACTTTGCAAATTTGATTACATTGTCCATCTTGAGATGGGGAGATTATCCTCAATTATACAGGCAGACCCTAAGTGCAATCACAGGTGTCCTTTGAAGAGGGAGATTTGACACATAAGAAGGCCATGTAACAAGGAAGTAGGATGCTACGTTGCTGGCTTTGAAGACGGAGGAAGGGACCACCAGCCGAAAAAAATGCAAGGAATACCAGCTCTGAAAGCTGGAAAAGGCAAGGAAACCTCTAGATGGGATGTGGCCCTGCTGACGCCTTGATTTTGGCCCAGTGAGACTGATTTTGGACTTCCGACCTCCAGAACTGTAAGAAAATTAATTTTTATTATTTTAAGCCCCGCAGTTTGGGGTATTTTGTTTTAGCGGCCACAGGAATCTCCTACACGGGCTAAAGAGATTTTAGCTTTCTTCCCCAGGGTCGCATACGCCAGTGAAGAGTGACACATTCAAGTGTCTTGGGAAAATCATGCCATTACAGGATGGAGGAGATTCCCCTTTGGTGGCTGGGCAGGCATGGAGGGTTCTGTATTCAGTAGGTGCTTACATCACCCCTGCACCCCCTTCCCAGGGAAGCTCCCTCAGTCCCCTACCAGCACCTACCAAAGCCAACTTTTCCTTCCCTGACCCATTCCTTGAGGTGTTCCCCCAGCCCCCATCATCCCCATTTTCTGCCACACAAGCTCCTACGCATCCCTCAGAGCCCAGAATGAATGCCACTCCACCCCAAGCTATCAGTCCCATTTGAGGAGTCATCTCTCCCGGCCCTAGGACTGTGTCTCCATATTTGCTGCACACTTACTGCGGGCCAGATGCTATTCTAAGTGCTTTGCGTAGATCATTGGGTTGACTCAAATGAAACTGCCAATATCCAATTACTTCTGACTTGCAAAAACGTCAATTTAACACGATTCAACCTAAATACTTTGGGTAATCCTTTACAAACTGTATAAATTAGGTGCTACTTGCAAGTGCGGAAGCTGAAACTTAGAAGATGAATTCCTGCAAAGTCATGAAGCTCACGTGTTCGTTTCCTAAGGCTGCCGGAACATATACAGCAAACTGGGTGGTTTCACACAGCAGAATTTATTCTCTCTGGAGAATAAATTCTGGAGGCCAGAAGTCCGAAATCAGGGTGTTGGCAGGCTGGGCTCCCTCCGAAGGCCTTAGGAGAGAGCGCTTCCTGCCTCTTCCAGCTTGTGGGGCGTCAGCAGCCCTCGGCTTGTGGCTTCATCACTCCGATCTCTGCTTCATCCTCACATGGCTTTTATTTCTGTCTCAAATCCCCCTCCTATAAGGACACTTGTGGGATTTAGGCTCCACCTGGGTAATCTGGGACTATCTCATCTGGAGAGCCTTAACCTAATCACACCTACAAAGGCCCTTTGGCCAAATAAGGTGGCATTCAGAGGTTCCAGGGATTAGGACATGTTTTCGGGGCCGCCATTCAGCCCACGACGTGCTCACAAGTGGCGTCACCGGGCGCGGGATGCCTGTACCTGCGCTCCCAGCCACGACACTGGTGCTGGGGTAGAACCCGCTCTGGCACCAGTCCCCCACCGGCTCCAGCTGTGCCCACGGAACACCCGCCCAGCCCCTCTGTGCGGCTTGGCTGTGGTCCTAGACCCAGACCCGCAACATCTGACAGCCACCCGTCACTCTGCTGAGTGTCTCTCCCCCGGCTCCCTCCACGGGGCCCCAGGCACTTCGGAGGTTTTTCTTACTCCCGTCATTTTTCAATAACAAACCAAAAGATAAACATTCACTGCTTCTTGTTGAAGAATTCTAAACCACGCGTGGGAGGATCCACGTTGACAGGTGTGTGAGTCTCTCGGCGGCACATACTTGAGGCAAACAGCTCCCGGGCACAGCTGGGTGAGTGGGACACGAAGGGGAGGCCACTCAGTCCTGACGTGGGGACCTCCCTTGTGAGTCAGGGTGCACGGCTCCCACGAAATCAGCCTCGATCTGAGGCAGAGGTGGCCAGCTCAGCGAGAGAGACAGGGGCTCGAGGCGGCAAACCAGAGAAAGGACCAGCGCTGTTTCCTTCCCCACCCCACTGAATTCCCTCGGTGCTCCTCTGCAGAAAGTATTATGTATTATCCCCACGTTAAGGAAGAAGAAAGTTGTCCAGAGAAGGTAAGCAACTTGGTCAAGGTCACACAGCAGCAAGCTGTGAAAGTGGTTTTTGAACCCATATCCCTTTGACTCTTTTCTCTATGTTGTGGGGAACGGAAGAGGAGTGGACAGAGGTCTGGAAAAACTGGCATGGAGAAGGTGACAACTGTACAGAGCTAGAAGATTCAGACTGCTTGGGGCATGTGGGCTGGGGTGCAGCCGTATTAGGAGTTTACCTCGAAGCTGTCCAACATCCACACTCTTGGAGGAGCATCCTGTGAATTCTGCATGGTGGGCTGGCCCGGCTGAGGCTGGGGTCTCTCATCAGCTTCAAGTTCTGCGGTCCCCATCCTCCACCCTGTGTGGTACCCACGGTGTTAAGGCCTTGCGGACAGTAAAGGATGCCTTAACCGTAAAATCGGCATCCGGACTCCAGCTGCGAAACAAAGGTCCTCCGTTATGGGTAACCGAGGTCTTTCCCCCCTTGCAGACGGAAAGGCAGAGCCGGGTAGACAATTCCAAACCCTGGACGAGAAAGGATCAGGAAGGAAGGGTGTGGGTGAGGTAGGTTCAGCAGGCAGCACAGAGGGTGGCCTCCTGCTAGTTTATTTGACACTACTCTGACGGCTCTTCCTTCAGCAAGGCGCTGTCCTGTGTGCTTTACAAAACTTAGCTCGTTTGATCCTGTGAGGAGGGACCCTTATCAACCCATTTTACTGAGAAGAAACTGAGGCAGGCACACAGAAGTTATTTGCCTAAGATTATAAGTGGCCACACAGGGACCCAGGCAGCCTGGCCTCAGGGTCCCTGCTCTAAACTTTTGCTAAACTGCCTCCTCATTTTGTGACTTTTTTTCCCAGAGGCAGAGAAAGGTGGCATTACAAAATGGTCTATCTGTGCAATGGAATAGTGTTGGGCCTTAAAAAAGAAGGAAAATCGGGACTTCCCTGGTGGCGCAGTGGTTAAGAATCTGCCTGCCAGTGCAGGGGACACAGGTTCGAGCCCTGGTCTGGGAAGATCCCACATGCCACAGAGCAACTAAGCCCGTGCACCACAGCTACTGAGTCTGTGCTCTAGAGCCCGCGAGCCACTACTGAAGCCCACAAGCCACAACTACTGAAGCTTGTGCGCCTAGAGCCTGTGCTCCGCAACAAGAGAAGCCACTGCAATGAGGAGCCCGCCCACCGCAACGAAGAGTAGCCCCTGTTCGATGCCACTAGAGAAAGTCTGCGCGCAGCAGCGAAGACCCAACACGGCCAAACATAAATAAATAAATTTATTAAAAAAAAAAAGAAGAAGGAAAATCGGACGCAAGCTACAACATTGATGAACCTTAAAGATGTTTTGTGAAATAAAATAAGCCAGTCACAAAGGACAGATCCTGTATGATTCCATTTATATGAGGTTCCTGGAGGAGACAAGTTCACAGAGACAGAAAAGCAGAATGGTGGTCCCAGGGGCTGGGGGAGGGGGCGTGGAGAGTGAGTGTTTAATGGGGACTGAGTTTCAGTTTGGGAAGCTGAAAAAATTCTGGAGATGGATGGCAGTGATGACTGTACAATGTGGATGTACTTCACGCCACTTAAAATGGCAAATTCGACGTTGTATATATTTATCTCAATTTTAAAAACCAGTGGAGTAAAAGTGACTACTCTCCCCATTTTACAGCTGAGCAAGTGGAGGCCCAGAAGGGAAGGGGCAGAGTCAGAGCACAGCGCCCTGCAGAGCACACCCACCCTGCAGGTCTGAGGAGGAGCCTGGGGAAGGAGGGGGAGTGGGGGGAGGGACAGAGTCAAAAGGCACAGAGAGCAGGAGGCAGAGGTCCTGCTTCCCAGCAACTCACAGTGCAGTCTCGCCAACCGAGTCCCCGGGAGCTCAGGGGAGATCGGAATGTGTGGGAGGGAGGGGCCAAAGGAACGTGGCTTTTGTGGAAAGAACCCAACTACACCCAGGGAACATGTTTAGGATTCGCCCAAAGGCAGGGAGGGATATTTATGTAGTTGCCCTTCATGTCATCGGATTGTCTTTTCTGATTCACAAAGCTCGGGGAGGGAGGGCTGATGGGGGAAGAATGGAGAAGACCTTCACGATAGCTCAAGTATTAAAGAAGGCCATTGGGGGCAGGCGTTTATCGCCCCCCCATTTCACCCCTCCCGCCCCACCTCCCGTCCTTTAATAAGATGGTAGGGGCTGGGTGGCCAGTTTTCTTTATTGTAAAGAAGGAGCCCAGGGGCACCCGGCATCATGTTCCTGGGGAGGCCCCAAGGATGTCACCAAACAGCCACAGCCCAGGGCATCTGTTAGGTCGAGAGAAAGGAAAGCCGAGCCCCGCAGAGCACTGGGGCCCAGGGAGTGCTCAGAGGGTGAGGATGGGAGGGGTTGGCCAGGACCTCTGAGGCCCTGGGGAGGATACATCCAGGTCACAGAGTCCAGCTCCCCCAGCCCTGGGGCCCCTCCACGACCAGGGCTGGCCCACGTCTCCAGCCTGTTGCCTGGTATCGCTCCCAGCATCCTCCACTGCAGGCTGGCTGGACACGCCCCCCTCGCCCCCCACCCACTCCAGGGCTGACCGTCCCAGGTCCCTCACGATGCTGTGCTCTTGACAGGCTGGTCCCTTGGCTGTTCCTGAAAAACCACCCAAGTGGGCTCAAGTGTTTCCTTTTCTGGCAACCCCACCCCAGGCCTACGCGGGAAGAGTTATACCCCAACTATTCACCCCTTCATTGGAGTGGGGACCCTTTATGAGGAGGGGCCCACATCCTTCATCTCTGGAATTTGTCAGGCCTGGTCCGTGGCAGCTGTACAACCAACATCGACTGGATTAAGATGAAACCCACTGAATAGAAGTGAAACTAATTAAAACAGGTCATAAATACACTCCTAGGTTGTATGTAATTAGTGAAAGTTGACTCCCCCTCCCCAAACTTCCACGTCCCAACTAACCCCCAGAACTTGGGAATGTGACTTTATTTGGGAAAAGGGTCTTTGCAGATGGAATTATCTGGGTGGGCCCTAAATCCAATGACAGTGTCCTTATAAGAGACACTCAGAGGAGAGACAGAGGCAAAGCCATGCGGATGGCGGCAGAGACTGGAGTGATGCCGCCATAAGCCAAGAAGCACCTGAGCCTTTGGAGGGAGCTTGGCCCTGCTGACACCTTGACTTTGGACTCCTGGTCTCTGAAACTGTGAGAGTACAAATTCTGGTTGTTTTAAGCCACCCGCTTTGTGGTACTTTGTTATGGCAGCCCCAGGAAAACTAATACAAGTGTGGTAGAAAGAACACGAGATATTTGGATTCAGAAAACACCTGCTCTGCCTCTTGATGTCTTGGCCAGATTCCTTAAGCGCTGTAAGTCTTAGTTTCCCTGTGTATTAAATGAGGATCCTAATTCCTATTTCTGACAGTCATTCCAATGAGTAAATTCATGGAACTTCTTGGTCAGCCATGACGTGTAATCACTATTCAACAAACGTTCAATGGGGTTTTTTTGTTTGTTTTTTTTTTACATTTATTTATTTTTGGCCGCGTTGGGTCTTCATTGCGGTGCGCGGGCTTCTCATTGCGGTGGCTTCTCCTGTTGCGGAGCCCGGGCTGTAAGCCTGCGGGCCTCAGTAGTTGTGGCTCGCGGGTTCTAGAGTGCAGGCTCACTAATTGTGGTGCACAGGATTAGTTGCCCCACAGCATGTGGGATCTTCCCAGACCAGGGCTCAAACCCGTGTCCCCTGCATTGGCAGGCAGATTCTTAACCACTACGCCACCAGGGAAGCCCGTTCAATGGGTTTTTATTGTGGGCTGGCTCCAATACTGGACTCTGAAGATTCTAGGTGAAGAAGTGACCTTGTCTTTCAGGAATTCACAGCCTGGAGAAGGAGGCAGAATGCCAAAGAAATCATTACAGTGTAAGAGCAGGTGAGAGCTGGGATGGGGATGGGGGGCATAAGAGATTGTGGGGGCAGAGGAGGGAAACTCCAACTCACTTGGGGACAGTCAGAGAAAAGATCAGAGAGGAGGTGGTAACTGATTTGGGTTTTGAAGGATGTGTAGGAGTTTACTAGGAGGAAATGAGAAAGAAGTGGATTTTGGGTAGAGGGAAGAGCATGAGCAAAGGCACAGAGGAATGGAAGAGCATGGCTTATGGTTGGAGGCAAGAAGGGTGAGGCTGGGGAGACAGGTGAGCTGACTGGGAAGCACCTGGTCTTCCAACTTGGGCCTGGATTTATCCTGTCGTCAGTGGGGAGCTATTGAAGGGTCTGTGGCACGGGAGTGAGATGACCGGGTTTGTGTTTTGGAAAAATCACTCTGCCTGCGGGGTGGAGGATGGAGGGAAGTGATGGGGCAGACCAGGAGACCAGTGGGGAAGGGAGGTGGGGGCCGGTGTGGCCATGGTACCTGCCCGAAACGCTTCAAAACCTCACATCCATCTATGCACTCCTCGTCTTGGGGGATAATTTTTAGGCTGTGACCTCCCACACCCTACCCCAGGTCTCACCTCTGTCCCAGAGACAGTCCCCTTGCCAACTTGGGTTTTTTTTTCTCTTCCAGGGAGATGCAGTCTCTCTGAAGAGGTTCATTATCACAAGCACATCAAATCCTTTCTTTCTGCACAATTTTGTACACATTTGCGGTCCTGCTGGATATACAATTGTGTATCCTCTTTTACTTAGCATTGCATTCTTCCAAGTTAGTACAAACTCTGTAAACATTTTTCTATCAAGCTGATATATCATTGTTTACTCAATCAATCCCTTATGGTTAGACATTTAAGCTATCTCCAATTTATTTTTTACCATGATTTTTTTAAAATGTTGTAATAACATCTTTGAACAAAATATTTGACCACTTCTCTGATTATTTCCTTAGGAGGGATGTTTAGAAGTTGAATCACTGAATGGAATGGCATGCGTCTTTTGGCAGCTCTCGGGAAACGCTATCACATTACTTTCCAAAAGGGGCCTCAAGCATTGTATGAAAGTGACTGTTTCAAAATCATTGCCAGCATTGACGATTACCATTAAAAAACAAAACCAAAAATCTTTCACTCATTTGAAGAGTGAAGAAATGGTATCCTGTGTCTGTTTGTATTTGTTTGACCACCGGAGGGATGAACACATTTCCAGGCTTGTTAACTAGCGACATGTCCTCCTGTGGGTGACATTCCACACACACACCCCCACCCCCGTTGCCTTTTCATACTCTTTGCTTCTGACCTCTTCTAAACACAGCAGCAGCCTGGCAGCTCCCAACACAGGCAGGGGCCAAAGGCCTGGAGGGGAAATTCTAGAAAGGACAATGAACCAAACCAGAGCAGAAGTCCCTGTTCTGTTAGGATGGAATTGCACAGCTGGCCCCATATGTGACAGAGCTCTGGGCACTGTGGGGACTGCCAGTGGCTCCCCCAGCCTCTCCTGTCTTCTTGTTCTGTGTTACAGCCTGGGGTCGAGAGCAGATGGTGGGCTTGTACTGGACTGAGTAGCATCCCCCAAAATTCCCATCTACCCGGATCCTCAGAATGTGACCTTATTTGGAACTAGGGTCTTTGCGATGTCATTAGTTAGGATGAGATGATGCTGAGTAGGATGGGCCCTAACCCCATATCTTATAAAAGGAGAAGAGACATAGACTCAGACACAGAGGAGAAGCCATGTGATGATGGAGGCGGGATTACAGTGACACGGCCACAGCCAAGGAGCTACCGGAAGCTGGAAGAGACTCTGCAACACCTTGACCTCAGACTTCTGACCTCCAGGACTGTAAGAGAATACAGCTCTGTTGTTTCAAGCCAGCCAGTGGTGGTAATTTGTTCCAGCAGCTGCAGGAAAGTAACACAGGGCTTATGGTGGGACGGGGACAGCTGGCAGGGTGACAGGAGGGCCGTGGGCCAGCCAGGTCACTGAGCAGCACCAGCTCTGTGCTCTGCTCCGAGGCTGCGCCCAGGTGGATGGCTGGAGAGGTCCCAGCGCGGACGTCAGGGAGCTGGGCTCAGCCCTGCCACTCGGCGGTGACTAACTCTGGGCTGCTGACGGAGCCACTCCACTGTTCAGTTTCCTCTTCTATAAACTGAGGACACTCACAAGTCCACCGCAGGACTATTGTAAGGATTAGAGGCGATGATGAACTAAACAACACTTGCCTGACACACGCAGTTACCCAGAAAATGTTATCCCTTTTCCTCCTTTGCTGCTGTAAGCCTTGGTCTTGGCATCAGACCGCCTGGGTTCAGACTCCAGCTCTCCACATCCTCAGCTCCGTGACTTGGCAAGTCCCTAACTTCCTACGTCTCAGTTTCCTCATCTGTAAAAGGGGGCTATTACTAGATCAAACGAGGGGTTGCATGCAAAGCCCTTAGCATGTTCCCGGGCTCCCAGGAAGGGCTCCGCAGAAAGCAGCTGTCATTCATGCATCGGAAGGGCTATCTGGTGAAGCACTATAGTCTGGTAACTCCTCTCTCCTCCGTGCTGGTCCAAGATCCAGAGGTATGGGCACCATCGGGCAGCTGGTTAGTAAGGCAGACTCTGGCCCTCCCCGAGCTGCTGCTGAACCAGAATCTCATTTAACCAGCCCCTCTCCCCAGCCCCAGGGAGCTGCCTGCACAGCAAAGTTTGAGAAGCTTAACTGAAACGCAGTGTTTCCCAAACTTGCACCCCAGAAATGGGCTGTGACTGCACGTTCCCAGACCCTCATCCTGGACCAGGGGATTCCGACTCTTGCAGGGGCAGACCTGGGAAACACCTTGCAACTAACCTTTCCTGGTGATGGGGGGGCCCCCACCTGAGCAGGTGGGGCTCTCCTGCGGGGGGAGCTGGACAGCCTGACTCGGGAAGGGGAGGCAGGCGTTTGCTGAGCCCACTGGTCCTGGGGTTGCTGGGCCCAGCGGCCTGGGGTGAGGCCTACGATGCTCGAATGAGGGGACAGATGGCAAAATGCGTAGCACACAATCGGAGTAAGGAGTGTTCAAAAGACAACTGTTAGGTGAATGAATGAATGAATGAACAGGTAGCACCAACACACTGGAAAAGAAAGGAAACCTCTCAGGAGTTTTGCAAGAGTGTTCCGGGGCCCCGGGGCAAGGCTGCATTTTGTCCTCCTGCCTGCATTTCATACCTGAATTTTAGTTCACATGTACTTGAGGACCCAACACACACACGGACTCAGTAGCAGGGACACCTGGCATCTTATTCAAGCACCTTCCTCCCCACACGGCCCTCTCCAGGGCGGGTAATGGGCCACCCCGTTGTATGACCTTCGTAGCATTTACCGTTCTCTGAAAATACCTTGCTAGCTGCTTGCCTACTTGCCTCCTTCCACTACAACGTGGACCTCCAGGGCCTCCTCCAGGAGGTCCACGTCCTGGTCACCAGGCTGGGTCTGCAGTGTCTGGCCACTTCAAATCTCTCTTTTGTTCTGCCGTCACGTCGCCTCCTTCTTTTGTGTCAAATCTCCCTCCGCCTCCTTCTTATAAAGACCCTCGTGATGATGCTTAGGGCCCAGCCAGATAATACAGGATAACCTCCCCATCTCAAGATCCATGACTTTAATCACACCTGCAAAGTCCCTTCTGCTGTATAACGTGGCATTTACAGGGTCTGGGGGGGTGAGGACCTGGACATCTTGGGGGCATGGCTGAGCTGGCCCCAGGGCCTCGCGGAAGGCATCTGTGCAGGGGGGCCTTCTGGAAGCCAGGGCCCGACAGGGTGTTGTCAGCCGCTATCGGCTCCAGTGACTCAGGCAGTGGGGATGGGCAGGCTCCAAAGAAGACACACAAGTGGGCACAGAATGACTGCAGGCCTGTGTCCGCCATGGCCAAGGTCATTTCACAGCTGAGAGTGAGCTCCAGCTCCACCGGCTACGGGAGACTGTCCTGCCTTCTCCGCAGCAGCCCCGACACACGTGCTGGGGGCGCCGGACACAGCTCCCAGGATGCAGAAGCCTGCAAGTGGGGAGAGGAACGGCGGGAGAGCCGGGGGTGGGCACGGCTCCGCACCCGAGAATTTGTAAATTAGATGTCAGATTGAAGCCTTGAGAGCCGACGGGACTGGCGCTCTAACAGCTGGATAATGGCACCTAGCGCATCCTCCATGAGTGACTGGGGAAACTGCGGGATCTGCCAGGATCTCTTCTGGGGACCAGGCTGAAAGGGGCAGACACGAGAAAGCAAACACTCTTCCGCTTCCATTGCCCTTCGCGGAGCCTCTTGTTCAATAAACTAGTTTCGCTGTCATCCTCCCTCCTGGGAGGGCTCAGGAGGCCTCGCTCTAAGAAAACCTGGTAGGACAACACCAAGCCCCACACAGGAGTGAGAAACCCTGAGGAATCTTCCTTTCCAGCCTGGGCTTCCACTACAAGCAAGCTGTGCTTTGAAAATCTGCTCTAATGAACGACAGCAGCAAGGGGACTGACCCTCACCACGTTTATCACGATGAGTCTTGTACACAGGAGGGTCTACTCGCGCCACCGGCAATGAACGTGCTGCTCAGACAGCTGGGCCTTGGGCGAATGGGCCCGTTTCTAGAAGGCTCTTGGTATTTTGACCTAGAAGCTTGGGCCTCTGCTGGAGGTCATTCTAGACCCCAACCAACCTTTTCACACTGCCTGTGTGCAAGATGTCGGGGAAGCAGAGACTAATTTCCTCTGCCTGCCACATTCTGGAGCCCACGTGTCCCGGCACATTCATATCCATCACCATGAACAGGGATGAACAGGTGCCACGCACGGGGCCAAGGGCAGCTGTAACAGTGGACGGTCTCAGCCCCTGCTCTAGTGGGTGAGACAGGCACAGACCCAGGGAGCACGGTCCCTGATGGAGGGAAGGGCGCCAGGAATGATAACAGCACAGCTGCATACCTGGATCAGGTGAGCGTGTGAATGACCATCCCACACCCGCTTTGTACCAGCCCCATGAGGTAGGTGTATCACGTATGAACGAGGAAACTGAAGCTGGGATGAACTTGCCTCTGACCACGAGAAAGGATGGACGTGACTGGGATATGGGCTTGAGTGGACAAGTGGTCACACCCATAAGTGCTATACTGTGCGGTCTCATAGGCAACTGTCCAATGGGTAGGGATGGGGAAGGTTTATTGCAGGAGCTGAATTGTGGGGTAGGAGCTGAGGGGAAGCAGAGAGGAGGGGAGAAGGCCTGGATGCCTGGGCAGGAGGCGGCGGTGATGGTGTTGCCATGTGAGAGTATGGGTGGCCCATGGGTGGCCCATGAGCAGTTGAGAACTGCTGGGGTTGTCTGCGTGGAGGGAGCTGGGTGTGGGGAGCCAGGTGGAGCCCGGCATGGGTGTAGTGGAGTCTGAGTGACGAGCTTCTGCTTCCTGTTCAGTCACCTGCTACCATCTTGGACCTTGGGGGTGATGTGGGAACACCCTGTGTGCACGCTGAGCCTCCTCTGATCCCCCATCCATCACCTTGACCAGCTGAGAGCCCAGGGCCCTGTTCTGAGACCTGAGCATTGTCTCGGCCACTACCACTGTCTCTGGCTGGCCCCAGGCCACCACCTCCATCCCTCAAGCCCTGAAAGTAGCCAGGCCGGTGAGGGGAGCTGGTCCCTGATGGGTGCAGCTGGATCGGAGCCCAGCTTCCCCTGATCTTGTTTGTACAGGTGGGAGGTCTGTTTGGAAAGCTTGGGTTCCAGCAGTGTCTCCTCTGGGGGATTCACAGGAAATATAAGGAGGCCACTGGAGGGCTCCAGTCAACGGCAAGCAGAGGGGGCCTCTGGCTGCGACTGGCAGAGATTGGGACTTGGTCTTTGTATTCAGGGAGACTGAGCCCCAGAGCCTCATGGCAACCAAGGCTGGAAAATCAGGGTGGGAAAGAGAAAAAGGGTTCTAGGTGAGTTTGGAGCAGGGCCGGACATTCGCTCCTCTGGCTTTGTAAGCAGTCAATTCCTTGTCTTTTCTGCTTGAAATAACCAGAGAGGTCTCTGTTTTCCTGACGGAACTGCCTAGGGTCTCGCGTATAATACATAATGAACAATGGTTTTGCCTTCCTGTCTCTTGAATCTGCTTTGTTGCTGTGATCCTCAAGGTGTCCCGTCTCCTGTGCATCCGTCACACCCACTTCAGATCCCGCCTTCTCTGGGGAGCCTCCCTCTGGCCACCGCAGCCCGTAGTGCTTGCTCCCTTCTGCCAACTCATTCATTTGTTCATTCATTCACTCATTCGTTCATGAGTGTCTACTGAGGGTCTGCTCTGTGCCAGAAAAGACAGGTCCTCCCCAGCACGAATCACTTCCATCCTACTCAAATCGACGATGCTGAATTTTACCTGCCCCTGGAAAACAGCGAAGATTTAGAAACCCCCTCACCCTTTTGTGCTCTTCAAAGACGGCTCACTGCAAAGCACCAACCTTCCCCAGATGACTCGGTTGCAACTCACAGATCCGCCCCCCACCCCCAACATTTATTTACCTGTGACAAGGTCAGACCCTCCAAATTACCATCCTTTGCTCATGAAAGATTAGCTGAGGAATTCCCTGGTGGTCCAGTGGTTAGGACTCTGCAGTTCCACTGCAGGGGGCACGGGTTTGATCCCCGGTCGGGGAACTAAGATCCCGCATGCCGCGTGGCATGGCCAAAAAAAAAAAAATAATAATTAGCTGCACTGTTTGTCCCCACTGACCAAGCTGGACAGGTCCATGTTTGGTCATCCGACTTCACCAAACCTTAGTGAAGCTTCTGCCCTCCCCCAGGGCTCCTGAGGTCTGGCTGCCCTTGGCCTGGGCCAGCATACTACACCCCTTAGCGGCCTCCCAAGGACGCTCGGCTGACGGCAGGAAAGACGTCCTCCCATGTACTGCCCATCACTCCGCCTCCACCCCGTCCACCAGGCTCTTCATTGGCACGTCGGCACCTCCCTGTGGAGGAAGGGCCCTTCCCCTGCCTGGCCCTAGGAGGCTTGCTTGGCTCGTGATCCCAGCCTCTACCCTAATGTGATTGTCCCTCCCCACTCTTGCAAAAATCCTGCCTGGAAAAGTCTCTCCTTACCTAAGTCCAGATTGGTTTGTTTGTTTTTTATATGTGCTTGTCTCCTTTTTTTTCAGTTGTAGTAAAAACATATAACGTAAAATTTACCACCTTCACCCTTTTTAAGTGTACGGTTCAGTTGTGTTCATCGTTAAGCTACCTCAACCACCATCCATCTCCGGAACTTTTTCATCTTGCAAAACTGAAACGCTGTCCTCATTAAACCACTTCCCATCCTTCCTTCCCTCAGTCCCTGGTGACCACCATTCTACTTTCTGTCTCTATGAACTCGTCTCCTGTAAGTACCCATATTAGTGGACGTCTACAGTATTTGTCCTTTCATGCTGGCTTATTTCACTGAGCATAACGTCCTCAAACGTCCGTCCATGTTGTAGCATGTACCAGGATTTCCTTCCTTTTTAGGGCTGAATAATATTCCATTGAATAGACAGAGTTAGACCACATTTTGTTGATTCATTCTTCTGTTGATGGACACTTGGGTTGTTTCCACCTCTTAACCCTTGTGAATAATGCTGCTATGAACGTGGATGTGCAAATATTTTGTCTACTTTCAATTCTTTTGGATATATACCCACAAGTGGGTTTGCTGGGTCTATTTTTAATTTTTTAAAAATTAATTTTAAAAATTTAATTTAAAACATTTTAATTTTTAAATTTAAAAAATGTGAGGAGCCCCTGTGTTGTTTCTATAGTGGTTGCCCCATTTTACATTCCCACCCACACTGCACAAGGGTTTCAATTTTTTCACATCCTTACCAACATTTGTTGTTTTCTTTTTTTTTTTGGATAGTAGCTATCCTAATGGATATGAGGTCAGATTTGTTTTCTACTTGACAAAATCAAGCAACGTACTATGCTCCAGGTGCCAGGGGATGCACTTGGGTGGCTGGAGGATGAGAAGATGAACACTGCACTGGGTGTCACTGCAAAGGTCTGTGCCCTGCAGAGGCCTCGGCGGGTGAGTGATGGTGTCAGGGGCTGTGAGGCGCCCCTACACATCCACTCCAAGGAGGGCACGAACTAGCGAGAGATGGACAATCGGACCAACTCAAAGACCCTCCAGACTGTGAGAATGAAAGCATAAAGGCTAAAGAAGCACGGTCTGGAGGCCCATGACACAGGTGATGGAATTCTAGACCATTCACTCTGAAGGGGCTTTGGGGATCATTTCATCCTTCCTCTTTGGTGCAGCTGGTCTGGTTGGCCCTGTTTGCCTGGAGCACAGGGTTGGGGGAATCCTGAAGTCGGTGTGAGCTCGGTGAGAAAATGCTGGGATCTGTCCACCAGTGCAGGGGCAGGCAGGCAAGTAGCTACAAACATGCTGGCATGGCCCCTGGCACACGCCTGGGAACGGGGCTCCTCCCCGCCAGTACCTGGCTGGCCCGGCCCTGTGGTTTGGCCCGAGCCCACAGCCCTCGGATTCCCATACCAGCTCCTCCTCTGCAATGAAAACCATCACCAGCCCCTGCAAGAGGACTGTAAGATCTTAAAACCACAGAGCTGGAGGGAAACTCAGATTTTAGTCTGCCATTTCCCAAAGTGATGATTTCATAGAAATCAGTAGCTAAAAAATTAAAACTAAGAAAAATTAAAAATAAAAATGCCAGGTAACATTTATTTTTGAGCACTGCCTGGGTGTCAGGCACTGTGCTGGGCACCCTGGACCCAGCACTTCTCTTGAGGTGGCCAGCTTAGCCCATAAGAAATGCTGAGATTCCAATAACAGATTCCCTCTTTCCTTTGGCCGCCAGGAATCTCATGGCTGAAGGCGATTCTCACGTGAGTAAACTGGCAGGACTGTGTGCATACTGAGAGTTTGCTAGGGCTACCATAACAAAGGACCACCACCAGGGAGCTTAACAGACATTTGCTACCTCAAAAGTCTGGAGGCTAGAGTCAAAATCAAGGTGATGGCAGGACTATGGCCCATCTGAAGGTGCTAAGGAAGAATCTGGTCCAGATCTCTCTCCTAGTTTCTTGGTCGTGGCAGCAGAACTGTAATCATCACATGGCATTCTTCCTGTGTGTCTGTGTCCAAATTTCTCCTTTTGTAAGGATACCAGTCATATTGGATTAGGGCCCACCCTACTCCAGGATGATCTAATTTAACTTGACTGATTATATCTGAATGACCCCATTTCCAAATAGGATCATGTTCTGAGATCCTGGGGGTTACGACTTCAGCATAAGAATTTTGGCAGGATGTGGCTGTCTTCTTGCTATGTCCTTACATGGCCTTTCCATGGAGAGAGAAATCTCTGGTGTCTCTTCTCATGAAGATACTAATCCTATTGGATCAGGGCCCCTCCCTGGTGACCTTACTTAACCTTAATCAGCTCATTAGAGGCCCCATCCCCCAATACAGCCATACTGGGGGCCAGGGCTTCACCATATGAATTGGGGAGGGGGACAGGAACATTCAGTCCATAACACCCCTGAACAGTGTACATTGTATGTTATATACACACCCCCGTTTCACCTTACCCCTGCCTCTGTGTCCTCTTTGTCTCAGTCTCCTTGTATACTTTAGAAATATAAAAGTTTATTTATATTTCTATAATCTTCTTGGAGCAAAGCAAGTCTTAATAAAGAACAAAATAATGGAACCGTGCAGGGGCTGGGTGGCAGGAAATGCGGTGACACTCCCAGCAGTAACCCCAAGGGTTACTGGAGTCCCCAGGGGGCCTCATGGAGCCTCCTCGGGGTCAAGGCTGGTGGGCAACAGAGGGATGAGGGGCCGTGCACACAAGCCTCTGGCCCCATCCTCTGTGAATCGGTTTCTTCTGCTCTGTGGGTTGGGCTTTCACCTGCCATGTGACGGATGAAAGATCCTATGGCCAGGACTGCTTGGGAAACCCTGAGGCCAAACCAGCCCCAACAGGTCAGCTGGCAGGAAGCAGACTCTATTCTCAAAGCCGATGGCCCATTCTCTCTTTTTTCCTACAGTTGAAGGGTCAGGCTGTCTACAGCCAAGGGCCCTGATAAAATCACTTGGTAATTGGAGAATCTCAGGGACCAAAAGTAAAATGACCAAGTTCCTTTAGCAGTCAGACTTGTCTGTCGCTGGCCTTGCTGCTGTGGTCTCTCAGAATCATAGGCAGATTCATGAACTGGGTAACTCAGCACACTTCTGGTGGCAGCCCCTGGGGGCACGGGCACAGCTGCCTCCACCAGGTCACCCAGCAGGATTCCTGGCCATCCCTCCATGCCATGGACTCCAGCCTGTCCTGTTTCTTGCGCTACGTTACAGGCTGAATTATGATCTGCCCCCCACCAAATTCATATGTTGAAGTCCTAACCTCTAGGACCTCAGAATGTGACTGTATTTGGATAGAGTCTTTAAAGAGGTCATTAAGGTAAAATGAGGTCATATGGGTGGGCCCTGATCCAATAGGACTGGTGTCCTTAGGAGAAGAGATTAGGAGACAGACACACACAGGGGGCGACCTTGTGATGACACAGGGAAAAGACGGCGGTCTACAAGCCAAGGAGACAGGCCTCAGAAGGAACCAACCCTACCAAGACCTTGATCTCAGCCTTCCAGCCTCCAGAACTGGAAGAAAATTAATTTCTGTTGTTTCAGCTGCCCAGTCTGCGGTACTTTGTTTTGGCAGCCCAGGCAAACTAATATGCTCTATGTTTGGAAATCTACCAAATACAGGCATAAATTAAACAACAAACAGGAGAAAATTTTGTCTATTCTGGTTCAACCTTCACTTTCAGAAGTCTGTTAGAAATAATTTTCAAAAAAAAAAAAGAGGAAAAAATCATGCCTCTCACATAGATATAAAAATGAATATGTGTTGTAGATTTTATTTAACATGTTAATCAGGGAGGGAACTGGGCAGATGTTCTAGCTGGTTCAACAGAGACTCCAAAGAACCGACACATTTTCAGGTCAGGAATATTGAAATGATATGAAATGGAGGCAGGGCTGTTTTTTTACATCAGGGGAGAAGCCAGCTGAACCTCTGCTGGACAGGACAGGGTCTGCCTGTCCGTAGACAAGAATTATTTTGCATTGCTATTGGCCCCAGGCTGAATCACGTTTATGCTTTTGCATTATGTATGTTTAAAGGGTACTGCTTGGAAAATTATTCAGTTTGTTTCTCTTTTGCTTCTGAGAACTTCCTCCACGATGATCAAAAACATCTATCTGCCTTGGGTGGAGGTGGGGTCAGGAAGATCACAGAGGAAGCAGAGAGAAAACTCCGGGTACTATTCTGAGGTTGGCATGCAGAACAAATACTGCAGCAAGACAACAGATTGGAGAGCCAGGGTTCTGTGAGAGAGACAGGGTTTTCACAATTCCTTTCTCTCCTCTGTCAGCACATCATGGGCCAGGCCCAGCTGGTTTAGAGGGTTCTCAGGAGATGGTGAGACCCACTCTGGGGCGCAGGACACAGGATACTTTTGTCCTGAAGCCAGAGGGAGGAGAGCAGACCCATCCTGATTCAGGCATCCTGTGGGTGAACTCACTGAGGTCACCCCTTAGGAGCCTGGGAAGCCCCAGTCCCCACTTCCTGATCACCTCTGGGGTCCCTTCTTATAAGGACGTGGTTCTATGGGATCGGGTCCCAGCCTTACGGCCTCACTTTTTGGGGAGGGAGACACAATTCAATCCTTAACAACCACTATCTAGTTCCAGAATCTTTTCATCAATGCAAGTAGGAACCCCAAACTCATGAGCCGTCACTTCCCATCCCCCCTCCCCCAGCCCCTGGCACCTGCTCATCTGCTTTCTTTCTCTATGGACTTGCCTATTCTGGGCATTTCATATAAATGGAATCATGCATCACATGTGAACTTCTATGTCTGGCTTCCTTTACTTAGCATCGGGTTTTCACGGGTCACTGTGAGTTGGAGCTATTTTTAAAGCCCATTCGTACAGAGGAGACATGAGAACCCAGAGAACCGTGGCAAGTTCACACAGCTGTTTTGTGGCGTCTGCTCTTAGAGCCACTTGAACCCAGGAGCCTGGGACGTTGTTGGCACTCAGCAAGGTTGAAAAATAAATGAGCAAGTGACTTCCCTTCCTAGTGACACATCCCTCCAACTGGGGAAGCCAACAGGCTTCTATGTGGGGTGGGGGGCTCAGGTGAGCGCAAGTGGCCCCAGCAGCCTCTGGGGCCAGCCTTGGCATTTGAGGTCCTCCAGTCATGGTCTCTGCTTATTGTGAGGGGCTATACTGCCATCTGGTGGCGAGGAGAAAACACAACATGAAACAGCTGGAGTGGCCTGTAGATTTCCTTGGAACGTCAAGGAAAAGAGGGCTTTTCTTGTGGAGCACCTGGCATCTGCCCTTCACAAACAGCTTCAAACTGCAGGGGTCGTGATGGGATATGAGACGAGCAATCAGAGCAGTGAGGTCAACACATTCTTTGACAAGAAGAGATATTTATGACAATTTGCTTTGTGAAAAAGCAAAAAGATATGTGTATGGTACGAGCTGATTTAAAAAAAGGCGAAGTGCCTAAATTTATTTGTATCTGATTGCAGAGGAAACAAGCCAAGATGTAAACAGTGTTCTAACTCCTTGGCTGTTGAAGGGGCTTAATGAGAAGATGCATGAGAAGTACGGAGGCTGGGGTTTCCCAGGCTGGGGTGTCCCAGCAGGCATCAAGCTGGCGTCAGGACTAGAATCACATTTGTCATTAACATCATCTCTGGGTGATGGAAATATTTTTCCTTGTTACTTGTTGTATTGTCTGATTTTTCTCTTTTGATCATGTTACTTAGAAAAAAGAAATTAAAAAGAAGAGGGTGTGATAAGCTCCCGCAGAGGCGAGGTCACGTTTCATGAATATCACAGCAGCAGGTTGTTCTCTGAAAACGCATCACCCACCCAGGCAGGCAAGCCGGGCTGGATCTGATCCTGGCTTTGGGGCCACCAACTCACCCAGGACCTTGGGACCCAAACTCCTGGGTGGGCAGAACTGGGCAAGTTCCATGACCTCCCGGGGGTCACGTTCCTCATCTGTAGATGGGGACGATCACAGAATCTACCTTACTGGGGGTCATGGAGCTTAAACGAGTTGACACTGGTGAAGTGTTTCCATCGTGCCTAGCACAAGACAGACACGATGCTGCTATTATGACTGCATAAGTCACCTCCCAACTCAGGGCATCTATCCAGTGAGGGACTCAGACTAGAGCAGAGTTTCTTCAACTACTGTCCTTACACCACCTGCCTGAGAAGCATCTGGGAAACTTGCTAAAGTGCAGCTCCTAGGCCTTGGCCCTGACCTACAGAATCAAAATTTCCAAAGATCTGCATTGTTAACAAGGCTTCCATTCGACCTCATAGAAAGTGGAGACCCATGGAAACAGGAGATAATTCTTAAGGTCTCTTCCAGCTCAGACATTCTAAGATGCTGGGGTTCTTCTGGAGACCTGCCCAATCTCTTGGCCTCTGTACCCCACTTCTGTAATGAAAGGCAGTTCTTGGCCCAGGAAGGTTCCAGAGGAACCTAGTCACGGGCTGTCCTTAGAGAATGTTCACAGAACAATAAAACTGAGAAAACCTCATTCCACTGTCTGGATACTGAAGTCCAGAGAGAGGAGGGCATTTGTCACACAGTTGGTGATGGAGCTGAGAACACAATCCAGGTCTCCTGACTCTGGGGGTCAATGATGTGCGTGTGCACGCATACACATGTGTACACACACACACACACACACACACTCTCTCTCTCTCTCTCTCTCTCTCTTATTCTTGCTGAGGATGGTCCATGCTATGTGCACAACAAAGTCAAGGCCTGGCCTACTGCAAGATAATCTTCCATCCAAGAACCCATTAGCACACTTCCAAGCCTTTTCACTAATCCTAAGTTTTTCCTTACTTAGGTTAAGTCTTTGGGGCAGAGTAATAAGGGGAGAAAAGGAAAGAGGCAGGAAATATGAATTTTAAAGCTTTGGTTTTAATTTTTTCCTATACTTTTATTGTACAAGAACAAATTATTGTCCTTGTCAAGCAGATTTATTTAAGGTTACCCCAGCCTAGGCAATCTTATTCTCTGTGCCTTGGGCAAAACCCAGGTGTATAGGAGGCGCTCCATAAATGTTACTGATGGAAGTGGGGTAACTCTTCGGGTTTTTAGTCTGAGCCACCGGAAGAATGGGGTTGCCATTTAGTGAGGTGGGCAAGAGAAGGGGAGAGGATGACGAGCTTAGTTTCGAAAATTTTCTGAGATGTCTATTGGACATTCAGAGAAAGATGACAGGTAGGCAGTTGGGTACAGGATTCTAGAGTTTTGGGGAGAGGCCCAGGACATACACAAGTTTGGGAGAGATGAGCAAACGGATTAGGGTCATTAGACATGCGGAGAAGGTCTAGTGAGACGAAGGACAGGAATGGTCCAGGCCTGTGCTCTGGGGCACCCCAACTTTTAAATGTGGGCCAGTGAGGAGGGGAACAGGAGCCCGAGACTGAGCAGTCAGTGAGGGAAGGGGAAACCTAGAGCGACTGGTCCTCCAGGAAGTCTTGGTTCTTGTCTCATGGAGGAAGGAGCAATTCCCTGCTGAGCTGTCAGTACTGCCCAACAGTCAACTGAGATGGGGATTGAGAACTGATCACTGAGTGAGCAATGGAGACCTGGACAGAAAGGGTTCCAATGGAGTAGTGGGGATGAAGGTCAACTGACTGAACAGGGTGCCAGAGAGGAAAGGAAATTAGAGGACCCATCCAGGCGGGCCCATATTGTGACTAAAAGGAATTCCAAGATCATTCCTTTGACAATTATTTACTGAGCATCTATTAAACGCCAGGCACTGTCCGGGCGCTGGTGATAGAGCAGAGAACAAGAGACAAACATCTCAGGTGCTTACTTCCTGGTGGGGAAACAAGAGAAACCTATAGTAGGTTAGAAAGTGGAAAGTTCTAATGAGAAAAACAAGGCTGGGTGCCGGGGTATAGAGAGGTGGGGTGGGGGGAGGCAGCAGTTAGGTGAGGGTACAATCTACAGGCACAGCGATTTGGTAGGTGTGGGGGGAGGTTGAGGAGGCCTTCCTATTTGCTTCTAAGTCCCCAGAGAAACAGGAAGCAAGCTCATGGGCGGGAGGATGGAGAACACCGCGAAGGCTGAGAAGGAGTTGTCCAGGACGGCACAGGGCCTCGATCAGTGAGGAAGGAGGCCACAAGGACCCCGGGCTCACCAGGAATTTGTGGTAGAAACCAGAGGATGGCTGCTTCTCACCAGCCTGGCTCAGCTCCCCACGTGCAGGAGCAGAGGGCAAGGCTTTACCAGGGAAGCTTGATAAAGAGGCCGGCGGGTCACAGCATGTTGGCCCATAGGGTGCAGCCTGGGAAAGAGGTAAACAGGGACATGAGGGGTGAGGGGCAGTGAGAAGATGAGCTGACCAATGGGCTCCAGGTCCTGGTGGGGATGCAGGGCTGCTGGGGCTGGAGTACTAGAGGGAGGAGCTGGAAAGAGATGGCGGGGATGAGAAAGGGGACAAGCGGGAAGGCAGAGGGCGATGACCATCCATGTGCGACTGCCAGGCATCAAGTTCAGAGCCAGGTGCGGCCCCAAGGAGACCGTGGGCCTCAGCTTTACCAGCTGCACGTCCTCGTGCAGGCTGCAGCCCCCCGCGACCTCAGGCTCTTCCATCTTCAGGGCAGCCTTGCGGGACTGCAGCACCCTTAACGGTTGGGAACGTCAGGAGCTGACCCTGAATCTGACTTCAGAGCTGACGTCCTATTCTGCAACCATGGGTTTTCCATGAAAATCCTCACCTACCCGAGCCTCTCTCGTTTGTCATACTTTATTTCCGGGCCAGAGCTGATGACGACGGCACCCTCAAGCATCCTAGTCCTTTGTGCAAGCAGTTCTACAGGCCAGTGACTTCCGCGGCCCACACAGGTAACCGCACTTTCAGTGCACTTGCTCTCACTTTGACCTTCCCGCGACAGCGCTACAGACGCGACTCACTGTCCCGCAGAGGCCGGCAGGTCTGCTGGGTGGCTGAGAGACTGGACGCGTTTAGAAGCTCTGTCAGCAACCAGACCCTGCGCAGGTATTTTCAAGTGGATGAGGAGATCATTTGAGCCTTGTAAGAATGCTGAAAGTTATTCATCTCACGCTGCAGAAAAGCAAACCCAGAGAAGGTTCTAGGAGGTTGAGGAGCTTGCCCATGACCTGACCAGGAAGTGGCAGCCAGGACTCAGGCTCCGTTCTGAGGGCTCCCAAAGCCCACTGTCCAAGATGGCACAAGAACTGAACCTGGCACTTATCCCTGCAGGGTGAGCCCTCGTTGATGTCTCTTTTCATACCACTATGGTCTTTGGGTTAATAAAAATATTTGCGGAAACACAATATTATACAGAAAGGCAACTTTTATTTATTCAAATTAAATTATAGTATGAGTTTCCTATACAAATAAAATCTTTTTGTAAATAAAAATACAAAATGCTACAAATTTCAATCATGTAAAAATGCAAAAATAATATCTGTATTATTATATCCATATATTTTCCCTTTACCACGACCAAAATGTACAGTAGTTACACGCAGTTCACACCACGTCTGGGAGACGGTCTCTCAAGCCTTCTGGGGCGCAAGGCTTGTTCAGTCCCTCGTCCACTTCCACGATGTGCCAGGAGGCCTTTCTTCCCACACGCTGAGCTCAAGGCACTTCCGACGACCACCCCCTGTCAGGAGGGAGAGTCTAGCCTCTCGGGCTAAAGCCGCCTCTGATGCTGAGCTGCTGACAGAGGACCTCACTGGTCCAGCTCGCTTTCATTCTGCAGCGTCTTCATCGCCAGCCCCCAGAGGGTCATGCTGGAGAAGAACTGTCCCTCCGAGTTCCTGTACGCAGGGGCGGACGCGCGGCTGCCCAGGGGGTCGGCGCAGTGATGGTCCAGGGCAGCCAGGGACGAGCGGATCGCGGCCATACCGTCGGCTTGCAGCGGCTCCGTGCCAGCCGCGGCCTCCACGCCTGAGTAGCTGTAGGCCTGGTGCTGCGCCTGCGGCACATGAGGCTTGGCGAGCTTGAGGGGACCCAAGCTGAGCTTCTCCTGCTCACCTGCTCCGTGAGACTGAACCAGGGACCGGAACTTACAGTGGCCGTCAAATTCTGCTACTGAGTCTTCTTCCACTGGGTGGACGGGGATTTTAACAGACACGGGCATCAAAGTCAAGGACACGTCCTGAGAAAAAGAATCCGAGCTCTGAGATTTCTCCAGGTCCGAGGTCTCGATGGCCTGCGTGAGCTCCTCCAGAGCGTCCTGCCCCTGGTCATCGGCCCTGCAGTGCATCTTCTTGTGACGCCGCAGCACGGCAGAGCGGGTGAAGCACTTGTTGCAGATGTCACACGTGTATGGCTTCTCCCCTGTGTGAGTGCGGACGTGCCTGCGGAGGTCGCCGGATCCTCCGAAACATTTTCCTGGAAGAAGAAAAGGGATCTTTTCAGAGGAGAACATTCTGGAAGGAGTCCCCTCCACCCCTGCTAAACCCCAAAGGACTCTGCTTTCATGTGAACTCAGCTGAGCCCTGCTGTCACCTGCTCGCTCTGATTCCAGACTCTTCCACTCTTCTCCGGCTGTAGCCCCTCCAACCTGCAGCCTTGGTCTGGGCGTCTCGTGCGAGGGCTCTGGAGCCCCGTCTCCCTGCACAGGAGTGCTCGCTGGGTGGGCCTGGGCGCCTGCCCCAAACGCCCACACTGGGAAACCACATCAGTTTTGTTCAGATTTTCACAAATCTAACACAGCCAATCTATAGTTTAGAAGCATCTTTTCTGAAGGTACTTATGTATTCAGCTTTTAACATAATTTTACGCATCCTTCTCCAGGTCCTATTTCCTTTTTCTGGGTATAAGCTAGAGGTAGGGGATCTAGTCCCATCATGAGAGTAGGTTAGAAGATCGGAAGAGAAAAACCAATAAATAACCTTATAGAAGTCATAACACATTTACCAAGGTCTGAAACAAACTACACAATTTACATGGACACATATTTTAGAACTTTTCACTTATTCCTATGTCATTATATTTGAATTCTCAGCTATCCAGCCCTGGTCAAGCAACAGTGGGCTATCTGGGCTGCTTCCAACTGTTTGCTACTATACCTGAGGTTCAACTAACATCTTTCTTTTCATTGTTTCCTTAAGATAAATTCTCAGTAGTGGAATTAGTAGGCAAAAGGTGTTAACTATTTTCAGGGTCCTTAACGTGTATAAACTTCAGCCACAGTAGAGTTCCCAGTGAGACAGGGGATATGGGAGGGGTCTCCCCTCTGCCCTCAAGTCAAGACAGGGCAGCCAGGCTCGACGTGTGTCCATCAGGAGGTCACGGTGGGGCAGCGCTTGCCTCCAGGTGTGGGCCTGCAATCCCCCAGAGCACGGAATGTGAGTATGTCCCCAGATGGGAAGTGAGCCAGCCTGGGGCCTAAGAGGACTGCCTAGAGAGGCGTCGGGGCGCCAACAGAGAAAGTCTCCTCGGAGGAAACTGCTTTTACAAAACCAAGCGCTAAAGGAAAAAGTCCCGCTGAAAGAAAATGCACCTTTCCATCTCGGAAAAGTACAGCTGAGTGCTGGGGAAGGAGGACAGAGTGGAAGGGAAGGCTTTCTTTAGAAGAAGCATGAAATGCTGGAGAGACAGGGACAGGGACAGGGACGGGGGAAGGAGGGAAGGAAGGGGCAGAGAGAGGACCAAGCTTTAAACTCAGCAAAGCTCAGAATGGGAAGCCACCTTAAAACGGAAACTGTCTTTTGAATCCAAGAAAATGAAAACATACATCCACACATAAACATGTACATGAATGCTCAGAGCAGATTTGCTAAGTGAAATGAAGTCAGTTACAAAAGACCACGTATTACATGATTCCATTTATATGAAATGTCTGCAACAGGCAAATCTATAGGGACCGAGAGTAGATTAAGGGTTACCTCGGGTTGCGGGGAGGGGATGGGGAGTGACTGCTAATGGGTGTGGGGTTTCTTTTTTAGGGTGAGGAAAAGGTTCTAAGATTACATGGTGGTGAGGGAAGCACAACACTGAATACACCCAAACCGCTGAATCGTTCACTTTAAATGGCTAGATTTTACAGTACGGGATTTATCTCAATAAAGGTGTTATAAAGCTTTGAACCTGTCATGAAAGACCATGCCTGCTCCCTTTCTCCCTCCCCCCTTTCCCTGAAAGCTGACCTTGTTAGGGTCAGAAACCATGGTCAGTGAGTGGCTGGAGGGGTGGAAACGAAGTGGGGGGGAAGAGAGGGTCCTGCTGCACTGCTTTCTCTACAGGGTCTTAGCCAGCAGCAGGCCTGGCTGGGAAAGGAAGAGAAGAGTGAACCTGAAATCAAGTTCACAGTTGTAATAATAATTTAGAACTGACATTTTAAACTAGTGATTTGAGACTGCATTTGTGATTTAAAGTGATGCAATTTTACCCTTTAGTAGTAATGGAGCTGCCGACATTGGTGTCCAGGAGATCTGTACACAGTGTAAGTGGGAGATACAAACAAAGCTGCCTCCCTTTGGTTACATCCCATGCGTCCTGCCCTAATTTAGATACCAACCACAACTAGAACAAGCCACTCCGAGGATGCCCCAATTCCAGGCTCCCCACAGCCTGACTCTGAGCATTTTTCCTATTTGTTCTAAACAGGTAATCGTAAAAATGGTTATTCACTCATTTGCCTGTGATTCAATCCACATTGTCAGGGGCACATGTGTGCACATGTGCACAGCTGCACCACACATGCATACAGGCCCTCCCAGTTCTTCAGAGGTTCCAACACTCTGTTATCACAGGTACCAGGTGACCTAACTTGCAATCCCAGTTTCCTCATCTGTGCAGTGATGTGCCTGGAAACTGAGAGCTGCCAGCCTTCCCTTTCCTTCCTGATGACTTTTCTGAGGCATCAAATGCCGTAGAAACGACCTTTGCTTCATGATACACAATATGATCTCAAGAAGCCCTCCCTCTTGAGCCTACCGTGTGCCCCCGAGGCCCCAGCAGGCCACCATGCTCTAGCCCCTGCTGCTGCACCCCACGCTCTCCCCCGCTTTTCCAACTGCCAACCCTCCACGGGCCCAGACCAGGAGCACAGGGCACCTGGGACTCAGTATCAGTCATCTGTGTAACTGGAGCACCCAGGATGGTTCCTGATACCTTGAAGACACTCAGTAAATGCCTGCTACACAAATGCAGACGAATCAGAGGACCAAGGTGGTTAAGAAACAGCATCACTTCCATTTTACCCATGAAAAAAGGGACGACTTATCTGAGACCCCTAACAGCCCAGGACGGAGTGGGCACAGACCCCGGTGCCCTCCCCACAGGGATGACCAGGTGACCGCGGGTCTGCGGTGGGCAGGAACTTACCACAGGCAGAGCAGCTGTAAGGCCGCTCACCCGTGTGCCGAACTCTGTGCTTTACCAACTTCCTCTGCATGTTAAAAGACTTTCCACACTCGCCACAGGTGAAGACTTTATCAGCCGTGTGTGTCTTTTTGTGCTCCTTCAAATTACTGAAGTTACTGAACCCTAGAGAGACCACAACAGGGGTTAAATTGAAGGGCTGAGAACATTTTAATCAGAAATTTTCAAGGAAGAAAAGGGAAACCCTCAGCTGTACCTCGACCACAGATGTCACACAAGTGTGGTTTTTCTCCTGAGTGAATAATGATGTGACGCTGGACATCACCAGAGGCTGCAAACCTGTAATGCAATTTGGAAATTCAATTAAGAGCCTTTCTACGTCACTGCAAATCTTTCTAATTGCAAGTCGCTGAGGGAGGAGATGAGCTGCTCCCTCTATTACTTCGGAATGTGATGAGGAGTGGCCTGATTTCATTTCAGAGATTTAAAAAAAAACAAAAAAGTTTACTTTTATTCTCTTTTTAAAGGAAAGTAGAAAATGATCCAAGTGTTTTGTTTCTAAAACATTTTTTCTTACCTACTTTCACTAACCTTTCTTCTTCAGAGGTGACCACTAAGTTGGCTTGGGGAGTAACTCCAACCCAACCCCCAGTATGAAGCTCTATGCTCTTTCCTTCCCACCACACTCGATAGCAGGATAAGAGGTTGCATTTGGGGGAAGGTGTTGCATAGAGACATGATTTTAAATGCATGGAGCTCAGAAGGCTCACATTTAAAATATCCTGCAAAACAAGGACCCCAAGTGAAGCAGCAGGGGGCTTATGCTAAGAGGCGCCTCAAACAGGCAGTACATGTGACCTGGGCACTAAACCTGGGCAGCTATGGCAGAAAGGGAGACATGTCAGGCTAGGTAGCTTTCACTTCTTTGTTTTCTACCATCTGCAAAGGTAACTGTCTTCCTGGAACCGAATCAAGAGTGCTGTCCCATCCTAGCAGAGGACTGTGACTATAGCTGCCCTATGCCCATCCCACCCCGCCCCCAACTCCTGAGTACGAACTTATCAGGGGCCGAGAATCTGTATGTTCCCAACACAGCATTTAGCACACAGTAGGTGACTAATAAATGCTGAATGAATGACTGGTTAAACGAATGAAGAAAACACTGTGTGACTGGTATAGTCCTGGTTGTTGCCTGCTGTCCTAGAATGACCAAACAATAGATCATAGAGTATGTGGACTCCCGACAAACACCCCCAGTGAGGGGCGGGGAGTCCACGCTGCAGGCCGGTGTGCCCAGAGGAGGGACCATCTCCTCATACTGCTCTCCACCTCCAGAGGGAGACTGTCACCAAGTCAAGCCTCACTTTCCAAGTCCAAGGCCTCCCCAGCCCTCAGGCTTGCCAGGCCTTCCTGTGGCTGAACTCTCGGCCCTTCACAGGTCTGGGTGCGCAGCTGGGGTGCCTCCTACCATCTCCTCTCCTGATTCCAGGCATTCAGGCTGCGAGTCTCATTACCCCTACCAGACAGTCACCTCCGTGGGGGCCAGTCATCTATTTTAACAGACATTTTTGGAATGAATGGAAATTTTAGCATAAGATAATTTTGTTTCATGTAAAATCCCATTTCCTAAGACTTGTGTCCTAGATTCTCTTTCCTTTAATTAACATTTCCATTTCTTTTTGCTATTCTCATGTGTGTCACAAGAAAAGCCAGAGGGTTTGGCTTTACTGTGTTCCTGAGTGACAGTGAGCCCCTACGCGGCTCAGAGATACCAAGACTGCTCCTGACGTGCGAATGAACGAGCCCAGCACTGACCTCTTCCCGCAGATCTCGCAGATGTATGGTTTCTCCCCAGAATGCCGACGTAAGTGAGTCTGCAAATTACCCGCCTGTAAAAAAGGAAAAGAAAAAACATGCCAATAGTGAAAAAAAAATTTTAAGAGCACATAAATTCAAAAGGAAAACTGGCAGATTTAGCCAGGTTCCCATCCAACTTCCAAATGAAGACTCCGGATGCACGACTCAGACGCGGCCACATGCAAGGAGATCAAGGTCCGGCCTGGTTCTGAGTCAGGAGCAGCCCCGCCCAGCAGTGAGCTGAACAGGGGAGCCTCTCAGCTCTGCTCCACACCAGCCCCTGGTCCGTCCACGGTGTCGCACCCCTCTAAAATGGGCCCGACATACTGTGGAGGCTGCTTTAGGGGTCGCTAAGCTTGTGTTGTAAACAGCTCTTGATGTATTTTATTTCATTTTTTTTTTTAAAACCTGGACCACCTATATGCAACATCATTTGAAAAAAAGGTAGCACTTGTACTTGGTTATTTCAGTATTCATTGTTTCTTCCTGAAAAACAGCTTTTGTTTATAAAGAAAGTAAGACATTTCCAAAAAGTATTTCTTCTTGGCAGTACAGTTGTTCTGCCTGACAGGTTGGTCATTTTCACCTTCGTGCAAAAAAGCAAATCAGGAGATTCACAGTAGTCCTTCAGCTGCAGGCCTTTTACGTTTCTAATCTCTGAAACTAGCAGGGCTTTACGAAGAATAACTGATTTAAATGGAGATCACAAAATAGATTTCCATGTACTAATCAACAGGAAATCAATATTAAATTGCCTAAAGTACAGTGAAATTAAACCTGCAAATGCCTCAGATATTACAAAAGCTACTGGCAAATGTTTCAAATTAGGATTTGGAAACACAATCTTCCATTGTTATAATATAATACTCTCAATCTGTCATTTCCCAACTTAATTTTTTTACAGTGTTCTGTTACAAAGACACTGAGCAGGATGACTATATCTAAGGGTAATAATGTTGCAGGCCTTATGCACAAAATTAGCCAAAAAAAGAGAATGAACAGTAATACCCAACTCACAAACTTGGCTATGTAAATTTACAAATTTGCTATGTATATTTTAAACAAAATGCAAAGATAGTTCATGGTTATAGGTTTGAAGGTGGTTCTGAACCCGTGGACAGGTATAAAGAATGTTGTCTGTAGATTTTATGTTATATAACACAGAAGATTCTTTATGTCTATCAGACTCTGGGAAACACTAAGTTAGAGACTACATTTCAGAATACGATAAATATAGCTTAGGAAAAAACTTGTTTATTTTAGATAAGCAAAGAGAAAGAATCTGGCAAAACACTGGGAAATACCCAGCTTTTAACTGAATGACTATTAATAACAGTAATAAAACAGCAAATGTCAACAGCAATAGATATTTGGTCTACTCAGGCCTTTACAAGTACAGTCTAACTAAATTACTCTTAGAAATTGGTATTATTATCTCTTTTCTAGGTGTAAAACTGAGATTCAGATAAATAAATTAGTTGCTCTAGTTACATGGTAGGCCAGAAATTAATATTAGTTTGTCTGAGTTTAAACTCTTGTCTTACATGAGGGCGTGCAAGTTTCTGTGAATAAACTAGCTTGTGCTGAATTCAGTATGACAAGCAGTCACTTTGCCATCCAGGAACCAGTTCACTGGAGTTGAGACAATGCACCACTGAGGGCTTTAAATCAGTCATTTCCAAATTTCAGAAAAGCCTGTCATTTAAATAACAATTTGAATAGCACCATCTGCTCAACAGTTAAATTAGATCCCTCTTGTTTCAAGTTATTTTGTAAACTATGTATTATGATTGAAACGCATTCTGATTTGATTCTTAGCAATGCTGCATCTTTCTTTTTTAAATAAAGCATAACAATTACTTATTTTCAAAGTAAACAAGTAAACAATTACTTTGGTTTTCAAAGTAAACAATTACTTGTTTTCAAACTAAATGATCTTCCACTTAATATTATAGTACACAACAGTAAAACAAACTTTAAGATGTTTCCTTAGCTATTTAATACTGGACATATCTAATGAAAGTAATTATCATTCCCCCAAATAAAGGAGCACAAATTAGTCTGATAAATGGTATAAAAGTAGATTAAATAATGGAAAGATTCAGGCAAAAACATCCAATAATGCATTCAGATAATTTTTACCGAATTACATAGCACAGTGGGGCCCAGATTATTTGCCCTTTAGTCAAGAGTCTTTATTTTTGGTAAACTTTGCTATGCTTTATTACACATCTTAGAAATCATCTATAGTTGGATCCATGAAAACTCCAGTAAGTGCTAATACTAGTAGCCCTCATTTATGAAGAGTTTACTATGAATGGAACACTTTGCTAAGCAGTTGCAAATAGTGTTTCAGTGAGTCGTCACAATGTCCTCATAAAGTATAATTCACACATTACAGGAAGTAAACAGAGGCTCTGGGAGGGAAGCAGCCTCAGCCCCCAGAGCTGGGATGGAATATTCTAATTCAGCTTCGTCTGTGGACTCAAAAGCTTGTGCTGCTGTTGGGCTGAAAAATATCTGCACAAAAGGAAGTTCCACCCTTTCTAAGTGGATGCCATTTTAAATTAGGATGGAGTTGTCAGAATTTTGAAGTGAAAAACTCTGTTGTAGAAAAGAAGTTAACACCTGATTTGTTGAGCAGTTTAAAAAATAAACTCCTTCTAATAGGTACCTGAAACTCAGTATTTAAACATGATCAAACCAGGCAGAGATTCTCTGGCAGAGTACTCTTCTAGTGGCTGCTGATTGTTTATATAAAAAAATAGAGAACCGTAAAACTTCAGAGAAAGAGAACTCAGATCTTAAAAGTAATCTAGTTCAGAAGTTTTAAGACTTTGAAACAAAACAAAAAAAATATGGAGATTAACACTGAGATATCACCTAAAGAACAATGATCATTATATTGATAAAAGGACATTTAACACTGAAAATGTGGGAAATATCACCTCAGAGCTGAAAATTTAAAAATTTAAGAAAAGTTCATTAAAGTATTCTTATTTTTTGCATTTTCACCATGGATGGGATGAAACTTTGCCACCCCTGGCATCGGGCCACATCACTGCCCTGGAATGTGTCTAAGCAGCCTCCTACGGGATGCTGTATCCCTGTCAGTCATGCCCTGGACACAACACAGGAGCTGCTGGGAGGGCACCGAGCCTCTCAGAACCTGTCCTTCTGCAGCAGCTGCTCAGTGTTTCTATTCTGCCTCCTTGGAGAGACAAAGCAACTCCATTCCTCTCCCCAAAGACAGCTAAATACACTGTTTCCCTTTTCCTGTTTCTCATGTGACAGGCACTCCAGACCTGTCACTATCTTAGTTTTCTCCCCTGGATGCATCAAATGGCCCAGGTTCTCCTCCACACGGGAGACACGGGGCTCCAAATGGAGCCTCATTCATACTCTAAAGTACTGCGTGACTCTTACTTGCTGAGATCCAGGCCCATACAGTGTCCAGAATTATATTAATACGTGCATAGTTTGTTGTCACAATCCAGGCTTATCACAGCGTTTTAAAGCTGAGGTCTCAAACTGCTTGCTGACTCATAAGTAAGGTTGTGGCTGACCTTTTTTTTTAAAAAAAAAGACTAACACTACGAAATACTACACAGCATAAAATATTAATTCTTATTGGTAGGTCTGTTTTCTAAATCTTCCAGAAAGGAAAATATTTCCAGTCCATTGTAACCACACGTATTCCAGTTCGTATGAGAAATGAAGGACAGGTTACTGAGTATTCGTGTGTAAACACCACCACTGCTCTCTCCACCTGGAATGCCAGAGACTCTAGGCTGATCAATGACCCCTGTCTTCAGTGCCCACCCCGCCCCCACCAGCTTTCAGGTCGAAATGACTACTCTCCTCTTCATACAGTTGCCTATACAAGTGTCACGGCACTTGCAGCGTTTCATTGTGCTTTATCAGTTTATACAACTGTTTCTTCCTCTAAACGCAAAGCTCCTTGAAGCCTTTACTTGTGTTTGTGCCCTAGCACATGGCAGAGCTTATTCACAAAAATTTCGTTACTTCATTATGAAATAAAACAGCGATATACATCTGTAAACTATAATTATACATAACTTTACAGTCATAAAAATCTGGTAAACATACAGACACCAACACAGAAGAGGAGGATTTCTGTAACATTTATCAGACAGGGCCGCCCTTGGTGGGACTCGAGAGGGAAAGTGTAGGACAAGGTCTGAAGCAGTGGACAGGGCTGCCAACCAAACCACTGTATTAAAAAGTACCAACACTCAAGCCCCAGCCCCAACCAACAGAGTCAGAATCTCTGAGGGTGAGCCCGGCATTAACGCCAGGAGAGAAGGCCGAAGGCAGACTCGATGCTTGAATGTCTGGGTACACTTTATTTGGTTAGCACTGAAGAGTCAAGGAAGGGTTCCAAGCAAGAAAAGGACAGAACCTAAATTGTTATCACAACGTAAACGTATAAAGGACTTTCATGTCCATTTTTTCATTTAATTCTAATAGTCCCATGAGGTGGTATTATCCCTATTTTTAAGAATTAGAAAAATGAGGCCCAGAGTAGAGACTGCTAACTATTAACGGTCATTAATCCAGGTTTTGCGCTTTCCCACTACACCAAAACTAGCAAGGTTAAAACGGTGGGATGTGGGCTGGAGAGAGTGCACCTTGGGAAGACTGGTCCACAAGAGCAGAGAGGCCAGAGAGGAGGGAGGCCATGGCAACAGGAGAGCGGCCAGTGGCGTGTCCTGAGGACTCACCATGAGCCAGGTGAGATGCTAATCATCTTATGAACTCACTGACTCCTCACACACCATGGGGGTCAAGGGTCTCACACCCTTGCTCTATAGATAAGAAAGCTGAGTGCCAAATGGTTAGGTAGCTTGTCCAAGGTCAGAGCAGTAAACCAGAGGCTGGATCCAAATCCAGACTGTCTGGCTCTAGAGGCCAAGCTCTGACCCCCAGGTGAGGCTGGTAGGAAGAAGCACAGGCCTCAACGCGAGAGGCAGGTAGAGCAATGACCCCTCCACTCAGTTCAGCAGCAGCTCACTGAACACTTGGTGGGTGCACGCACCCTGCCTGGACTAGTAATACACAGGAACACGTTAGGATGAGGTGAATCACTGCTGGCAGCCAGTAGAAAGAGGGAGAAGTAATTAGATGGCAGGTCTGGGTGTGTGGGAGACTGATGAAGGGTAAACTGGAAGAGCCAGCTCCGTGGGGATGTGACAAAAGCAGGGGCCGCACTCCTGCTGTTGCCGTGCTCCACGGGGCCACGCTGCCCCGCTCTCTCCACAACAGAGGGCTCGAGTCCTCCGTTGAGGCCCAGCCCCAAGGTCCTTCCCCAGTAAGACAGCATTTGCACATGCTGTTACTCCAGGATTAGCATGCGTGTGTAAAAAACAGTTGTGGGGTGACTGCTTCCTCTGCAGGACTGTGCACTGGGACCCTGCGAGAAGCTTCTGGAATGCCAATGCCCGGCACGTGGCGAGGGAAGAGTTACCTTCCATTTCAGAAGGAAAAGCAAGATCCCACAGCCATTCTATCATGTTCAAAATTTTCTTTAGAACATTCAATCTCTAGGTTTCTCTACGTCTAGTGCCCAGATCAGTACAGAGCCCACAGGAGGACACAACACATGCCGGCTGAGTGAGAGAATACATGTGTAATGGTAGTGAAAGCAGGGAATGAAATGTGTTTGGTCTTTTCTCCAACATCCTAACACCTAGTGTCTCAGTAAGAATAAGGACATTTGTCTTGGATCCAGCCCAGCACAATGTGCAGCCCCCAAGTGCTGCTCAATATGGTTTACATCACTTGTGGAGGAAAAGAAATATACTAGAAATGGACCCATCCTTAATGGGGGAAAAAGGTATTGTGAGAGTTCACACACTTATAAAAAATGGTATTTTCCGCCCAATGAACTAGAAATTTCTTTTCTTGAAAATTATTTTTTTCTTGATTTAGTCTGAAGTCTTTTAAGTTACAGATATCATCAGAGGCTTCTCCCCCAAGTCCAAAAGTATGTCTTATCTGTAATAAAAATAAACACTGGGTTTCAGGTTTCCAATTATTAACAATAAATAAAAGAATTCCCACCTGAGAGAAATGTTTCCCACAAATGTTACATTCAAAAGGTTTCTCACCTAAAACAAAACAAAACAACAACTTGTAAAACCATGGGTAACATCTGCAGGATAGTTTTCTGTGTAAAATGTTTAAGCTGTCTCTTTTGTCCCACCTTCCAAACCACAGCATTACATACTTCATCATCAAACTATGAAAACGGGAGCCTCTGTCCTCATCCTCATGATCTCTCGCGCCCTTAGATGACAGGCAGAGATGATAAAAGTGAAATCTATATTTACTTTTCTCTAAAAAATTAAATTGTTCTCCAAATTTACACCTGTGTTGAAATCAAACGTATTTATCTGCATTCAAACCATATTTAGGCTTTGGACACAGACTTTTCCTTCAGTTGAAAATCAAATGTGAGTTTTCTGGCTGAACAGCATGAACCTGGTCACCCGTCCTCAGCCTGACTCCTGCAATGACCACCGATTCCTAACAGAACCAGGGTGACTCATTCACACCACATGAGGTATGAACCTGGGACAACCCAAAGCAGAGCGGGATCTCCTGAAAGTGTGATGGGAAAAATCCCCTCCCCACTGCCTTTCAGCCTTGGTTGCAACGTGCTGACAGGGGAAAAGAAGATTCCATGATGAGACATGTTCCCCTGCTGACTGCTTGGCCCCCTGACTTCAGCAACTCTGAATAATTACACTTTGGTACAGAATAGATGGAAAGAATGGACTCTACTACAAAGAAACCACAGCAATTCTGAAGACAGTCTCTAGAAAATGATCTGTTTAAAAACATACTTCAGGTACTGCCTTTAACACCTCTAGAACCCTAATAAACAGAGACTGTTAAGACCAAGAACCTTCCATTTTTCCCACTCCCCTTAAATCAAGTGCTTTCATTAAGAGCCTTTTAAAAAAATAACACAAATGTTTCCCTTCCTACTGTATTGTTGGGGTGTGCCAGCTTTATGGGCTTCTGCTAAATTACTTTTATTTTGATCTTTTCCTAAAAACTATTTAATGGCTTCCTCAAGGATAAGGGGGGAGCTTCTGACCCCAACTACAGTTGACCCTTGGACAACAGGGTTTTAACTGCACATGTCCACTCATACATGGATTTTTTTCAGTAGTAAATATCACAGTACTACATGATGGAAGTTGGCTGAGTCTGCAGATGTGGCGGAACCAGTACGTGGAGGACCAACTATAAGTTAGACTAGGATTTTCAACTGCTCAGAGGGTCAGTGCCCCTCAGCCCTGCGTTGTTCAAGGGTCAACTGTAATTATAATCATATGGATGCTGTATTTGGACTACATTTATGTCTGAAGTTAAGTGATAATAGATGTTACGTTAAAGTCCGCCCTATGAGATATGAGAGTCTGAAAAAAGAGATCACTAGTTCCTAAGACTCTCAAGTGACCAGGGTTAACAACCCTACTCCAGTGGTTCTCAAACTTTTTGTTCTCAGGACCTCTTTACGCTCTTAACAACTGAGGACCCTAAAGAGCTTTCGTTCATATGGGCCATATTTGGCAGTATAGTCCATATTAGAAATCAAAACTGAGTGATTTTTGAAACACACAACTAGACATTTTTCACTGGCCTCCAGAGTGAAGGCCTCATCACAGATCCTGCAGCCTTTAGCCGACTCCACTGTACACTTGTGGGAGAAGGAGAAGGAAAAGGCAAGGAGCATCCTACATTATGATACAAATAGTTTTGGCCTCAATGACCCCCTGAAAGGGTTCCCCAGATCATACTTTGAGAACTGCTGCCCTTCTCAATATATTTATGTCCCAGGAAGCAGCTGTGCCATATAACTGTATGACTACTATTAACCAAAGATGTTCTTGCAGAATCAACAATTCTTGTTTCCTTTAAAGCTAAATAGGTAAGTTTCTCAAATAAAAATTATAGTGATCATTAGGCTCCAGAAAATTACAGAATGACCTAAATTAAGTTTTTACAGGGCAAAACTGAGTCAATGATACTGTCTTCATATGGAGTAATGATAATGATAGCATCTTATATTCAAATACACCAAAATTTATAAAGGGCTTTCATAAATATTAATTCAGTCTCAACAGTGCAATGAGGTAGTAAACACCTAAGCAAACAGGGAATCAAAAGTGATAACAGGACATCACATCAATGGTCACAATTACACAAGTACCTTGAAAAGCAGTTACTTTAGAAGCATCCTATAACATATTCCTTCTCATGCCTCTAAGATAATTGCCATTAATTTGTAATGTATACTAGAGTCATCATGCTTAAATGCAGGAAGGAAAGTAATATATATGTATTATATTACATAATGTATACATACTATATAACACTTTCTTTTAAAGCTTTTGGAAAAAATAAACATTTTGGGAAGGGGAGGTATGAATTACATGAACTAAGGTATGAATTAAGGTAACAAAACTTTGAAAATTCAATATTCAGATGGAAGGATTTTCATTTGAAAATATCAAATGGTTAAAGCTGATCCTTATTAAAAAGGTTGCCTCTTGCCTCCCAAATCACAATTTTTTAAATCTGATATTCAAATTACCTTCCAAAGCTTTCAGGATTACTCAAACTAAATTACTTCAGTCTGAATTAACCTACCTTATGCTTTTAAAAAATAAACAATCTAATTCTAAAGAAAGAACTAAATATTGCTTATCTGTTTTAGAATTAATTTGAAAATCTGAGTGCATCAAAATAATCTGCCATACTGTAGAGATGGAAAGTTTCCCATATACAACCGCAATTAAAGTTAAAATGAAACGTGTACCATTCTTTTAAACTGGCTCTATGAAAGCATTTACAGAAATGAAGATTATTCTTTAAAAGGCATCACCAAAAATATAAAATAAAAAATAGCTAACACTCTTTGATTTTGGGGGGTAAATATCAATGACGTCATCAAGCAATAGCAAAACTTCTTACAAAAACAGGAGCAGGCAGTGGTGTCTGATCGTCTGCATTATTTCCTTTCCTTTTGCCTGCGGGGACCGAATCAGTGTACCTGTATGAGACCGTTTGTGAAGCTCCAAATTGCTGGGATGTTTAAAAGGTTTTCCACACAATTCACACGCATACTGTCTCTGTGACTGAAGTGTCTGAGATTGGTCTTCCAGGGCCGCAGTGTCTTCGGGCCTCTCCATCTCATTCATGCAATTAAAATTCTCAGAACTGATGAGTTCTTCACTTTCTTTTTCTTCAGCACTTTGGCTGTTAACTTTCTCTACACTATGGTCACTGGCAGATTCTATCCTCTTGGTTAACCTGTCATCTGATTTGGGTTCAGATGTCTGCTCTGCAGATTTCTGTGACTTTAGGAAATTTAGCTTCTTAAGGTGAATGGCCTTCTTGAGCCTCATCTGTCTGGTAGGTTGTTGGCTTGTGTGGTCTGGCTCAGGGTCTGGGGTAGGTTCACTCAAAGGCTGGGCCAGGAAGTTGGAAGGCAAGTGCTCGGAGGACTCCAGGACACACTCGGCGTGACCAACAGCACAGGGCTGGTGTTCCGCGGCATGAAGGTCTGAAGATGTGCTGAAAGTGAAAGGCTGCTTGATTATTCTCTCATGACTGGGACAGGTGGCTTGTTTATAGTACTGCTTACTGTACAAGTTTCTGAGCTTGTAGTAATAGTTTGGCTGTTTGAAAGGCAGTTCTGTGCAGCTGCCATCTAACGTATCAGGGGCTTGTTTTGAGGTTTCAGCTGTGGAAGTATGAAGACCAACTGAGGGTGGGGCATGAGAATGTGATTCATCCACAACTCTACCCTGCTGAACACCTGCTGAGCACTCCTGCAGCAAATGAGGGGCGTAGTTTTCACTGATAACACAATTAGCGTCAGGAGTCAAAGCACTTTGCAGGGAGAATGTACTGTGACAAGGCAGGCCGGGTGGCTGGTCTACACCGGCTGACTTTAAGAATGTGTGACACAGATTCAGAACATTCTGAACTTGCAAACACTGTGCCGTGTCCAGCATGACTTGTATATTGTCCTGGTTAAGATCCAGATGCGATGTGTACATGAAGTCCAGGATCTGCCCGATGCCGCTTACATTTTTAATATCCAAGTGAAAAACATCATTCTTCTGACCTGAAGAATTCTGAAAGAGGCTCCTGATAAAAGAAAGGATATCTGCTTACAGTGTTAACAGTTCATACATTCTGATAGCTTTTTTTATAAATAATATCCATGTTAATATTCAAAATTACCACCCTTCTATAAATGCCAAGATTTTAAAATTAAGTATGCTTTAATCCTTTAAAAGGTTTTGGCAAGCCATCCAATAAAGCAATTCGGACGCATTGAATTAGTGTGTTGAATATCCAAACTTCCAAGGAAATCTCAACATAAAATTTTGAAATATACTCATTGTTCTTTTTTTCAAAATGCAATTATCTAAATGTAATACTAATTGCAGAGTATAGAAAACTAAAGAACACACATTTTTCAATATTTTGCGTTTAGTCTGACAAAGTACATATCTCAGACCATAAAACACATACAAAAATATTTCCGTATCTGTCTTAAAAACATCTGAAAATAAAAATAGCTATAATAAACCAACCCTAGATATACACTAATTTTTTAAAATTTCAATTTGTTAATTGTGGCAAAATACACATAATGTCAAACACTTGACTATGGTTCATACGATAAATTCAGTGGCATTAAGTACATTCACGTTGTTGTACAACCATCACTACTAACCATTTCCAGGACCTTTTCAACATCCCAAACAGAAACTCTATACCTGTGAAACAATAACTCCCATTATCCCCATCCCCTCAGCCCCTGGAAACCACCATTCTGCTTTCTGTCTCTAGGAATCTGACTACTCTAGGTACTTGACAGATACTCATTTTTTAAGCGGTAATTTATCTGGCTGTCAGATGTTTCTCAGCAACCCAATGGTCCATAAACCAGCAGTGAGAGAGCCCTATAAGTTAATGGGGGGAAAAGGCACCATAAAGCCCAGGCACTTTGTTCTGGGCACAAGTCAAGTTCACTGGTGAATGAATTTGTTGCATGTAAAACTACCAAGCTGAGTCAGGTAAATTGTCTTGCAAGTTTGTTAAAGACTTTTTATCAAATGCAATCACCTGCATCCCCCAAACAGCCTTCAGTTCCATTCTAATATGTACTTAAGGAAAGTACATATCAGAAGTAGAGTGGGGAAAACTCAAAATAGCCAATGTATCACAACATCTAAACCTAACTGTTCTATGAAAACAGAACAGGCAAAGACCAAGTAGGGGACCATTTTGCACATGGGCAAAAAGTGCTGCGTACCTCAGTGAGCCAATCCACTATAATACAACTTGTAGCATATATGACAGCTGGGATTTAATTTGATGATTCAGGATTATCAAGGAATGAGTAAATCCTGTTCCATATGTTGTTTACTAGAGCAATAAAATAGTATGAATTTTAGGGGAAAAAAAGGTACTGAAAAAGAAGCTTTAGTGCTTAAAGAGAGATAAATCTACTTAATCAGAAAATGTATGTAGAATACATAATCTAATGTTAAAAATAAATGAAATACTATCGCTTGATATTATTATTTATAAGTAAATCTTTCACTGAGGCAAAAATGATTACAGGGGTAAGTAAACTGAGTTCAAACCTGTTTTCTTAGAATAGTCAAATGAGAAACAAAAACTAAAATGTTTTAATTTAAAAAAAATAGCGTATAGAATGCTCTCTGATTTCTTATCAAAGAAAAGTTCTTACCAGAAATTCTATTTCTCAATCTTCTTATCCTGAAAGGATAAGAAATGTATACAGAAGACGGACGTTAATTGGAACTATTAAAATCAAAGACAAAGTGCCAAAATAGTTTCAAGTGCCCCAAATATATTTTAGTTAAAAGGCTCTTTCCCTCTCAGGTTACTCTAAATATTCAATACAAAAGCAAAAAACCCACAATGTGCTACAAAAGATAAGGAGAGTGAAATCCAAGGAGAAAATAAAATTTAGTCAAAATAGTTCCATTCTAGAAGAGCTTTCTCTCCGTACAATTGGAAGAACAAAGTCTAAAATATGTACCTAAAGTACTGGCTGAAAGCTGCTAGAACATTCTTATGTGCTTTAAAGCAGACTCCTTTCACCACCAACATACAGTCACAAAGCAGGCCTTGAATACGCTGCTCATGCAGCTGCTGGAGGAGATGGCAGCTGTGAGTAGCAACTGGGTCCATGCTCCACCATCCAGGAGACCTAGGACAAAGGACATGGATAAGTTGTGATTCCTGACGCCATCACCAGAAATCAAATGGCACCCAAACCCAGTGGCTGACCTGTGCTTCACTGTCATGATTCCCTGTCACAACAGTTTAAAAAAATGAGCAAAAAACATAGCTTCTGAAGCATCTAGACCAACGCTGTTCAACAGAACCATCAGCAATGATGGACATGTTCCTTATCTGCACTGCTCAATACAGCAGCCGTGAGCCACACAGGGCCACTGAACACTGGGAATGTGGTGAGTACGACCGAGGAACTGAACATGTAATGTAATTTATACTTAAATAGTCACCATATTTGGCAGTGCAAATCCAGAATATGACCATGCTAATACTACATGCACGTCTCTCATTTCTACTTAGATTACTTCAATGAAAAAAAATATATATATAAATACTTATGAGGTTGGGAAATGGCCAACTGGATAAGATGAAATCAATACTTATTGAGCAGCTGTATATGGGGCACTGAAGTAGAAGTTGAGGAAAATTACGAGCCTATTTGGGGAGATAAGACACAAGCCAAAATAAATGAACACACACCATAAGACGGCAATAAGAGAGGTACCGCAAGGCAGCACCTCTATCCATTCATCCCTCCAGCCTCTCTGACAAGGCGCTACTTTAGCAGAGACCTGAGGAAGGAACGGGAATGAGCCGGGGGTCCTGGAACAGAAACACTGGCAATCATGAAGTGTGAGCCGGAGCTGAGTGGGCAGCTGAAGCCAAGGGAGAGGGAGGACCTGACACCAGGGGGAAGGGAGAGGCAGGGAGGGGAAGGACAAGCAGAGGGCCAGACCACGTAGAGCCTTGCAGGGCCTTTTAAGAACCTTGACTTTGACTCTGAATGAGACGGAAGCCATTATATGGATACAGAAAATTTCATCACTCATCATCTACTTACTGACTCCTCTGTGCCAGGCTCAAGGGCTACAGCGGTAAGCAAAACACCCCAGGTCCCCACCCTCCTGAAGCTTACATTCTACGGGAGGAAACACACACACAAGTACATGACAATGAAGCCAAACAGTCTGAGCTAGATACTTCATGAGTTAAGACACGGGCTCCGATGATGAGGAGCTCAGTCTAGTAAGAGATGGTGTTTGGAAGAGGAAAAGTGGGGAGAAATGGAGTCAGACTGAGGTGAGACTATGGAAGTTAAAATGGCAGTTTGGTAGTAAAAACTAAAAAGCCATTACCTGCTTTCTTTGCTTTCATTCTCAATACATAAACATTACTGAAGAAGTCACTAAACCATGAAGGCAAAATCTTTTTAACATGGCCTCTACTTCTATTATTGTTATTATTATTATTATTAGGCTTACTTCCTATTAATCCCAGGTGTGCCCTCCAAAATAAACTACCTGCAGCTCCCCAAACAAGCTGTGTTCCTGGCCAGTTCTGGACCCCTAGCCCACTACTCACTAGCTATACGACTGGGCAAATGACTTCTCTGTGTCCTACTTTCCTCATCCTATCTCAGTTATTGAGATAATTGTGAGAACCCATGTGAACATTTAATATAGTCCCTGGCAATGTATTAAATATTCAACTCAAGTTATCTAGAAGGAACACCTAGAGAGCCAGTTAAAATGCAGAGTCCTGGGGCCGAGGCATCTGCACTGTGCGCATCCAGGTGATTCTGAAGCAGGTGGACTGCAGACCTCTGCCTTGCTCTCTCCTCAAAAATCTCTGGTTCTGATACTTCCTGTCCTGGGAATACTTTATTGACAAATGACTCTCCCACCTTCCAGATCACGCCCACGCTCTGAACACGGTTTGGCTGAGCTGTCACCTGCTCCTGAAGTCTTTCCGGCCACGTTTCCCCTTCCCCACCGTTCCTTCCTCAAGTCTGACTTTGGGGTCACATCTGTGCGATCTTACCGCATAAATACTTCAGTAAGATACCCTGTCATTGTGTCCTATCACCTGTATCTCCAACTCTGCCGTGAGTTCTGAAGGTACCATCTTATCCACCTTCACCTGGCACACAGCAGATACTCAACCACTAAAATGCACGCTAGCTGATCTCTGCTGCTGGTTAGTAACGTTTTCTATTTGTTTCTTTTCAACTCCGTCTACATTCCCCACAACAGTGCTTCTGAATCCTTTCCATTCTCTTCATTCTCACCACGTCTGTCTCCCTCTTCCATAAAAATGACTCTGACGCTGACTTCACTAAGGTTGATTCCATGAATGACTTACTATACCCTGAGTGCCTTTAAATTCCTTTTGTGATTCCAAATTTCCCGCTCACCCCCCTCAATCCCTTCACCTCAAAGGATGAAGCGCACCTTCTCCTTCCAAAGCTGACTTCCCTTCTCCTCCCCTTCTAGGACTCTGCTTCATCACCCCTTTCAGTGCTCCACTCTGTCCTCCACTGGCTCACCAGTCCCTGTAAACACGCCAAGATGGCCCCGTGTTGAAAAAAGCAAAACAAAACAAAACAGGACAACAAACCTTTCCCCCAGGTATATCTAGTCATCACAGGGCCCCCCTCTCACACGTTTGAAAGAGCAATCTACACACCCTACTTTACTTTCTCACCACTCCTTTTTTCACCTTACAACCTGCTGCCCTTCTCACTGTGCTGAAACAGACTCCCCACAGTGGCCTGCCCTCAGTCCCTTCCCCCCCAAGCTTTCCCACAACAGGTGGTGGTGCAGCCTGCCCACCTCCACTGTGGAACTCCTCCTGCCCAGAAGGCTCCCGGTTCTCCATGTCCCTGAACTGTCCCATCTCCAGGCTGCACTTCTTCCCCTGTGAGCCCCCCACACGTTAATGTCCCCTAAGATTCAGCACCTGGGCCCTCTTCTCTTTCCCATCACCATCACATCTATTCTTGGCTTTCACCTGCTCAGAGCAGACAATTCCTAAATTTGAAACTCCAGCTTCAGCCACCAGTTCCAAATGTCCAGCTTTCTGCTGAACATCTCCAACCATATGACCCTTCAACTCAGAATCTCCACATCTCATCTCCCATCATCTCACCTCCTGGTTCCTAAACCCTGGATGGAGCCCATGCTCTTATGCCCATGAGAAAAAGGACATTAAAAACACAACATAGAACCTTCCTCCAAAGACTTAAATGTTAAAATACAGAAAATATTCTGAATCTATATTAGACATTCTCTAGCTATAGAGAAGTGACATGCAAAGTTATGAACCATTCCACAGTTTACTTTGACTATAAAAATTGTAACTATTCTATATTACTTAATATAGTTCTCTAATTGCTTCATGATGTCAATCCTGTGCCTCTCCAATAAGATTATAAAAAACATTTCTTATGTGTCCTATGAATAACAGCTATGAATAATAATGTATCATGTACCTAGTAACAATAACAACAAATATTTATCAAATGTTTCCTCTATGCCAGGCAGTATTTGAAGCTCTTTACACATATTAACTCATTTAATCCTCAGAATAACTGTAAAATAGATACTACATACTATTAGCCTCATTTTACAGACGAGAACAATGAGGCATTTGGTGGATAAAAGAGGTCCACAACTTCTCTGACCCTCTTCCCAAGGGGAGGTGGGATCTAGGTCTCCTCTCCTTGAATCTGAACAGCCTCTACCTTAATCAACAGAACAGGTAAAAGGAAGGGTGTAAAGCTGTGCCCATTTCTGGGCCCAAGCCCTACAAGCCGACAGCTTCCACCTTCCATGTTTTGGACACTGGCTCTGGAAGGCCTGAGTCAACATCAGGACTGTCAGACACCCAGCTGGAGAGAGCACATGGGGCAGCAGAAGGGCTCAGCTGAGCCCAGCCTTCCAGCCATTCCTTCCCAGGTACCAGATGTGGGAGCAAAGCCACAATGAATGCTCCACACCAGCCCTTCCAGCTGATCACCACTCCCAGTCCACACATGTGGAGCTGAAGAACCACCCAGCACGGCCCTGACTGAATTCCTGACCCACAAAACCGTGAGATAAAATAAAACAGTTTTTAAGTCACCAAGTTTTGGGATAGTTTGTCACACAGCAATAGATAACCTGAACAGAGTTACAGAGGACAAACACAGCTAATAAGTAATAGGTAATCAATAAGGCACAGAATTGGGATTTAAACCCAGGGAATCTGACTCCAAAGTCCACATGCTTAACCACTTCTCCAAGTTACATGCAATAGCTCAAAGGCCTTCCTTGGAATAAGTCAGTAGCCTCTTCAGTCTACTACCTATACCTGACTATCCAGGTGATCCCAGAGATAAGCACCAAAGTAAAGTAAAGCACAGCACACATGAGGATGAACACGTGCAGCAAGGCGCTGTGCTGTGATACAAGAAGCACGGGGCTCTCTATATATTTTCAGCTAACCCACTTTGTCACAAGGTAAAAAAATCTTCTGTCTTGTTGATCAGCGTATCTCTGGTACCTAGAAGAGTGCCTTCGACACAGTAGGTGCTCAATACATGGTTTCAGGATGGATGGAGATTCTGGGCCTCAGTTTTTCCTCTGTGAAAGTGGAGGGGTTCCCCCATTGGGTCAGATAATCTCTAAGGTATCCTCCTGTTCTAAATGCTACAAATTTATACCAAGATAATATAGATTACTATCTTGCTGACACCTTGATCTTGGACTTCTAGTTCCCAGAACTGTGAGAAAATAAATGTCTACTGTTCAAGACCCCCACCAGGCTGCGGTATTTTGTTATAGCAGCCTTCACATACACCCTCTGTTCCATTCCCAACCCTGCTCACCTCCAGAAAGAAAGCCTCCTTATCACCCACACAGCCCCACTCTAGGCCTAATGCTTCTCACAATTCTCTGTTCAAACCCCGTTCAACCTTCATTCACTCATTGAAGCAACACACACTTAGTCTCCACCTCTGTGTGCGCGACCTGTCTTAAGGGCTGAGAAGAGCAGCCAAGCGATTAAGCCGCAGGCACTCTGAGTGCTTTACATTCACCAACTCATGAAATCCTACAAGAACCCCACCACGTAGGAACCGTTATTACACCCGTTTTACAGACGCGGAACCGAGGCACGGAGAGGTCTTACGCCAGTGGGGCTGGGGGGGCTAGGAGCTCTGTAGTCTTAAGCACTATTATCAACTACAGCGTGATGCAGCGAGCCGGGGCGGGGAGGGACCCGCTTCTTCCCGCGGACGGTGCCCGGGCGGCCGACAGCGACTAGCCGGAGGAGGCCGGGAGGGGACGCGGGTGGGGTTTCCATGCCGAGGGAGCTGCACGAAGGGGAAGGCCCCGCTCGAGGCCCCGGACCGGTTTTGGTCTCTGAGCCAGAGCACCGCGCGGCCGCGGGTTAACACGACTGACCCGGCAGCTCCACTGACCCTCGCGGTGCCCGGGGATGCGAGGGCGGCAGTGGTTCCATGCCCTGCCCGACCCTCGGGAACCCAGCGTGGGTTCCGGGGTGCTCCCACCGCGCCGAACCCGCACGCCCTTAAGAGGCCGACCTCCTGGCCCGGCGCCTACCTTCCCCTCGGAGGCCGCTCCACGCCCCGCCGCCTTCTCTTCTCTTGCCGCCGCCGCCGCCCTCAGCGCCGCTCGCCGGGTTCCACCCGCAGAGGAACCACCCAGACAACGCCCCCTCGGCCAGCACGATCCACCTCCGGCTTCCGGTTGCGTCACTTCCGCCAGGAGGTGTGGCCGCGGCGCGCAGGCGCGCGGGAAGGCGCAGAAGCGAATATTGCTGGGGGAATCTCTGGAGGGAGGTGACGGCTCCGCTGGGCGGGCGGTGGCGATTCCACGTGCTCTTGCGGCCGGTTGAAACCTTTGGCGGGCGCTGGCTCAGAGGTGAGGGGCGGTGGCCCAGAGGTCCGACCTAGGAGGCTGGGGCTCAGAGAGTGGGGCGGGGGACGCGCTGTGGCCGATGCCTGCGTTTCCACCGTTAGAGAGTCTCTCCTTTGGCGTATACGCATGGAAGGAGGAAATGCATTCAGGTCCCATTCGTACTCTGGGGAAGTGGAAGGAGTTCCGGACTTGGGATGACCAATCCCTCCGGGTTTTAAAATGGAAAGGCCCCCGTGCCTTGAACCCACAGAGGGGCTTGCAGCCGGGATGGTTGGTCACCGCTGGAGTGGGCTACAAGGCATGTTGGGGACGAGGCGCTTGCCTTCTTTGAGTCTTGGGGAGCTGGGTCCCAAAGGAGGAGGCCTTAGGGCATAGTGGTTGAGAGCCCGGGACTTAGGGCCAGAATAGCTCGTAGGTGTAAATAGCTGCTGCAGGTTACTGAACCACTTCGTGCCTGGTCTGTCAAAAGGGAATAATATAGAACCTAACTCAGGGAATTCTTGTAAGGATTACATGAGCCCAAACGTGTTAACCGCCTATGATAGGGCTTGGCACATAGTAGATGCTCAATAAATGTCAGGATTTTTCTGCAGCCCCTGCCTCTGAGGAGAGATTAGGGGCATGAAGTGGGGTGTGAGTGCGTGCAAGCCTGCCTTTCCTGCAGAGGGCCCATCTGGGACTTATTCAAAGAGCGGCCCCAGCCTTCCCCACCAGTGCCTAGCATAGTGCCTGACAGGTAGGCTTGCACAGATAGTTATTACACCAGTGTTTAAACCCGTGCTGGTGATGTAGTGTGCGGGGAGGGTGTGAGACTGGAACTGGGAGGCAGAGAGACACGGCTCAGCTTCTCCCAGCCTCAGCTGGCTCATCTGTCCAGTGGAGATGGGTGTACCTGCCAACTAGAGTTTTTGCAGAGCAAGGGAGAGGTCCTCCCTGAGTGCACATCCAGACCCTCATCACCCCACATTCAGAGGTTTAGGTGTGATGGTGGACAGTTTGTACTTGTCTGTCCTTCCCTTTCACCATACCCTTCGTTTCTTGGAATTCTCCCTCCTCCCCACCACCCCCCAATGGGCTCAGGGCTGGCCTAGATGACCAGATGCGTTGTTTCACAGGTGGGAGAATTTAAGTTCTGAGGGTTGAGTGCTCAAGGCCACAGAGCTCACTGGAGGCTGTTGACAGCTTGGCCCCTCAGGTGGGCTGTTTCGGTGTGTGATGGTGGCAATGGGGTTTAGGTCTGTGTGTGTATGCGAAGGAATGTTTTAAGAATAGTGGTTTTTTTTTTTTTAATAAACAATACAAAAATGTGTAGGGAGGAAGGTAAAAAATCACCCCAAATACAATCCCAGAACAAACCTGAGTTCATGTCATCAGGGAACAGGGCAGTAGCGTGGGCACCCATGGGGTGGGGAGCCATAGGAGACTAGAGAGAGTTTATGAAGATGGATGGATGGACTGAGGGTCACATTTAAAGAAGCATGTGTTTGGAGGGGACTGGGAGCCATGTCACTGACGTGCAGATTAATAGATCACAAGAAATTCTACCATTGGGTAAGGATCCATCACTGACATCTGGTATCTTATTTAACTTTCCACATAGTGCTCTACGATAGATAATAGACCCATTTTACAGATAAACGGAATCTGCGAAGTTTAGGTACCTCGAGGTCATTTAGTTTTCACTTGGCAGATGCGGGCTCCAGCTCAGATCCTCTGGCCTTGACTCCAGGCCCAGGTCAACAGAACTCGGCCACCATCTTGATAAGAGGAGACTGAGGTGCCTGGATTGCTTCACAAGTTCCCGGACCCATACTGATGCTGTCTGTTGCCCATCAACTCAGCGCTACTGTCCAATACCCATCATACTCTGCTGTGACAAGGGTGGTCTCCTTGCCCAGTGTGGCCTGGCTTTAGGCTAAAGACTTAGGTTTCCTTTAAATGGACGGTCATGACATATATGGCACCTGAACCCAGTAGACAGGTGTCCTAAAAGTCTTAATGCAGCATGTTTTTAGCTTTTCTAACCTCTGAGCTACAAATGTTACAAATTTACCAAAAACATCATTTGAAAGTTTAATTATTTAAATTTCTTCCACATTTATTTAGTCTTGTGAAGTTTGAATGAGTTGAGTCTTTTGTTTCAGGAAGTGCAGTGCTATCTTCAATTAGAGGAGCTGAATTTTCACAGGGTGTCTTCTTGTAAGTTTGTAGCGTTTGCACTTCTGAAATTGTCAGCCCTGCGCTCAGGCTTGCCAGGCAGGCTGTGCAGTTAGGGTGGTTTTGGGCTTGCTGTTTTGCAGCCCCTCCCTCCTCTCCCCACACAGGCACACAGGCAAGTGTTTACTGCATAAAAGAAAGGGGTAAGCTCCTTACAGACCTTATCTCCTTAGCAAGCAGGTGGCCACACTGCCCCCATTGCTCATCAACTCTAAAAATGCAGTGATGGCTCTAAAAATCCAGAGGCACTGTGAGACTGAGTTCTGGCTTACTGTGCAAGCTACCCATTCTACCTTTTAAAGAATCGCAACAAATTTCTAAATGTAAACATATGCCATGAAAGACCAAATGAAAACGTTTGGAGGGGTATTTTTCTGACGGACACGTGACCAAATTCTAATTCTCGCCTGAACTGATGTTTACACTGTGTATGGTTAATCCCCAGAGGTAAAAACATGTTTTACACAGATATTCCGATCATCTTTTTTGTCAATGTCACTGGCTTCCTTGAGTCGATAAATTTTGTCTCCAGCGGTCCTCTTCAGGCCTTTAATTCCTGACCTTCCACTGCAGCCTGCACCACCCAACTGGATCTCAAAGCTTGCCTAAGCCTCCTCCCCTCCCCTCTCCCCCTTGATTAAGATACAGAATAGACCTCAAAAATGAAGGTTGGAAAGCTCCAGTCCATAGCTTCAGTTTGAGGGGGTATTTTTTTCATTGTTGAATCTCCTTATGAAAGTACTTTTAAATTTTCCAGCAGGTAATTTGGCTCATCGCAGCTGCTTCTACCTTGTGTGTACAATGACAGTCCATTTCTGGGTGCTTAATTAATGGTTTACTGTCATTCTTAGACCAAAGTGCCGCTAGAGACTATTTATTTGACAGTGTGGTGTGGGCTTTTGTTCTGGCCTTGTTCTCCTTGTGAGGCAGGGTGGCTTCTCTGTTGCCTGCCAGTAATCTATCATCCTTCTTCTGGGTACAGAATGCTGGCTTTGGGGGAATAGGTCATAGTCCAAGTGATGCCAGCCCCCCAGGACTTGTGACTGTTTCACATCTTTACCACAATCAGGTGAGAAGATGGTCTTTGTTGGTACGCATCCCAGAACAGTCAGGTTTGTTTTCCTCTGGATTCTCTGCTAGGCTGTAGCTGACCACATGTAACCCTGATGGTGAGCTGAGGAAGGGGTCCTGGGGTCAGAGACCCACGTTTTGTGTGTAGCACATCAGGCAAACTGACATCCAGCAGTGCTCGGTGGGGAAGAGACCCCCAAGAGAGACCAGCTGGGCCTCTGTAAACCCTGGAGTTGCAGCCAGGATGTACATTTCCATTCAGGGTTGAATGGATGGGAATAGCCCTGATCCTTGCTTAGGTATGTCCTCTCCAGCAGTGACTCAGAACATGGGAGTGGAGGAGAGACAGTGATTTCATACATGAGAATTTTCCACGACCCAGGAGTCACTCATTTGTGCTGAAGGATTCTCGAATGAAGTCTTATCCGGAAACAAATTGTATCAGTTTACTTGATCCTTACCTTCACCATGAGGAAGAAAGTGCTGGGTTAAACAATTGTTCTCAATATTTTTGCTGTGAAACTTATTTATAATGTAAAATGACAATACTCTTAGAATCTAGTGATAAAAAATTATATAACCCTGGAAAGTTACTATGACTTCTGTCACACTTTTAGGTTTTGTTGAGCACAATAGCATCTCCGTGAACTTTTTAAATGGTAGTTTTGTGTAGGTGTGGACCCACTTAATCATGGGGCAGTGCTCGGGACACATGGGTTTGGGAACACCCTCCGGTAATGCAGCACCCAGCATTGGGACACCTGAATATGGTCCCATTTCTTTCTTATTGATCTGACAGGGAGCCACACCTACTCCTGTCCATTAAAACTGAGAGGCACATCCTCATTTTTGACATCTGGTGGGTACATAGTTATGCCTATAGGAGTGCTTTTTGTGCTTATAGAAATTATTTTTAGGCCTCTTCTCCACTTTCCAAACCTTCCTCAGTTCCCCTTTTGCTGTGTTCTTGTTGTATTTGGGGACTTGAAATAATTTGCAGCGCATACCTAGAGGCATTAGAGAGAAAGAGAACGCATGTATGCACTTTAAGTTATTGGGAAAGGTACGATATTTCATTTAACGCCCCCAAAACTCTTCATCTCTAGAGACGGCCTGTGAAGCTTAAATCCTGGTTCCGCTACTGTGTGACCTTGGGCAAATTACTTAATCTCTCTGAGTCCCAATACCTCGTGTAAATTGTGAACAGTAATAGTCCTTACCTCATAGGGTTGCTGTGAGGATTAAATAAGTTCATTAGCTTAAAGCTGTTAGAATAGAGCCCAGCACATGGTAAGCACTCAACAAAAGTTAGCCATATTATTATTGTTGATTATAATTTTACTTATGTGGTGGTAGAGGTTTATGTAGATTGCTAATCAGCTTTGATTCTGTTGTGTTGTTGTTTTCATGTGAAAAGCTAGCTGTCTGAATCATATATTTGGAAAAGCAGTTTCAGACTACAATGATAATTATCTTTTTTCCTTTTTGATTTTTCTTTTAGGATAAGACTTAAAACCTGTCTTGGATAAAAAAATATTTAATCATTTAGCTAAAAATGGTATTTTTTACATGCAATGCATGTGGTGAATCAGTGAAGAAAATACAAGTAGAAAAGCATGTGGCTCTTTGCAGAAACTGTGAATGTCTTTCCTGCATTGACTGCGGTAAAGACTTCTGGTAAGTTCCACAGAATTCAGGTAGATCCATAGTAAAGGTCCAGACCAATTATGGAGCCCCTGGTCCCACAAAGCAGTTAAAAAAAAAAAAAAAAAAAAGCAAGAGGTAAATTTGAGAAAAGAAATTAAGAAAAAAAATTAAAAGTGCCTTACAAGACTATTTGCCTTTTAAGGGTGATTTAAAGGGAAGACTCAGGGAAAGGGAATTATGGGTTCGGTCATAATCTGATCAGTCTGTGACACTTGCTGTTGTGTCCTTGGCACCGTTACCAGACCCAGGGAGGTGACCACGTGGAGTAGGGTTTCAGGGGTGTGGTGTGCTGATCACAGTGAAGAAATGGATTTATAGACCGGAAAATGAATTTATTAATTCACAGTGGAGGAGCTATCTGGGAGAAGAGGCTCGGCCCTCCCTAGAAAATCGGCGGTGATGGTGGCAGTGAAGCTCCTGGCCCCCCGTGTGTCAGGTGCTTCCACTGAGAGGGTCTCTGGAAAGGGGAGGACTGAGGGGAGGGGCAGGATGGATCTTGCTCATCCCTGTTTCTTCGGGAGGGTCATTTGTAGTTGGCCAACCTCAGCCTCATACTGATTCCCTTCAGCTTCAGAGGGTTCAGGTAAAAAGGTCATTTTTGGTGCATCCGTCCTAATGGCCTCTATGGCATTTGGGGGATATTTGCTTACAGTCCCTTTTAATTTCTTTCTAAAGCAGTGATATTTAAAAAAAGAAAAAAAAAAGTTTGGAAACTGCTAAAGTCTTCGTTCATACCTAATCCTAGGAGGAGGGATATATAGAACAGGTGAAAATTGGGTGGTTTCTCCTTAGGGGACTTTGCCCTCAACCTTGCTCCCACGTTTCCCTGAGGACCCCATAGAGCTTTAGAAAGATCGTTTGAGACAGAATCAAGTTTCCTTTTTTTCCAAGACTCCTAGATCTTTTTTGTGACCTGACACCACCATTTTACACCACCTTTTAACTTAGTCTACAACTGATTATTGATTGCCTACTATATTACCAGGAAGTCCTACAGGTTTTGTAATTTAAGATAAAGCCACCCTGTTGTAGAGAATTCTTTCCTTTTTTATTTAGTATATATTCACATATGACTAAAAAAGAAAATGCTGCCTATCAATTTGATTTTAAGACATTTGTATATAAAAATGGGTGGAAAGTTTGGTGGTGGGTTTTGAACAGTTGGGAAGAAGGAAAATGTGATGTGACCAGGAGGTTACCAGTATAGTAAGTGAAAGAGGTGAGATGGCTGTACAGAGCACAGATGTGAATGTAAGTGTGGACGGCAGAAGGCTGGGGCAGCGTGCTAGCTTTAGACAGAGACTCCAATTTGAGAATCAATCTAACGGTGGAACTTTCTCACTTTAAGGGGTGACGACTATAAAAACCATGTGAAATGCATAAGCGAAAATCAGAAGTATGGTGGCAAAGGGTATGAAGGTAAAACCCACAAAGGTGATGTTAAACAGCAGGCATGGATTCAGGTAAGGTCTTTCTTTTCTTTTCTTTTTATTATTATTTTACTTGGACTGTATCTCTTTTTTTCTTAAAGACTTCAACTGTTTTGGTTTTTTTTAATTTGTTTTTATTTTTATTTATTTTTGGCTGCATTGGGTCTTTGTTGCTGCACGCGGGCTTCTTCTAGTTGCGGAGAGCGGGGGCTACTCTTCATTGCGGTGTGCAGGCTTCTCATTGCGGTGGCTTCTGTTGTTGCGGAGCACGGGCTCTAGGTGCGCGGGCTCAGTAGTTGTGGCGCATGGGCTTAGTTGCTCTGCGGCATGTAGGATCTTCCTGGACCAGGGCTCGAACCCGTGTCCTCTGCATTGGCAGGCGGATTCTTAACCACTGCGCCACCAGGGAAGCCCTGTAAGATCTAATTCATCAAAAAGCTTCATCTGACATCTAGTTTCTTGGGACACCTAAGAAACCAAGAATAAATGTTATCATCCGTGCAGGCAAGACCCAGAAACATCACGTCTTAGGATAGAGCTCTTTATTTCTCTTTCAGTGCAACTGCAGTGTATTTTGTCTTTAATCTACACGTTTTGCAGATTTCTTGCAAAAATATTTCCAAATTCTCACTGACTTTCCCTTGGCTACGAAACCGAACGGAACCTTTCTAATCTGTATCTGCATCTAGTGAAGATGCAACTTTTATAACTCAAACTATGTTAAGCTGTGGTGTCTGTCATCAGAGTCGGGCAAAACAGACATTTTCATAAATGTGAGGAATTTTCTACTTCTAAAATAGAATGAAAGCATACATTATAAAAGTGGGAAAAGCAACGAAATCCCTAGTTTACTGAGGTATAACTTCCAGTATGTTATTCACCATTTACAGAAGAGTAGCAGGAGGAAAGATTCAGAAAGGAAGGTAGGAGAATGAAAAGACATGTCATCTGTGTGGAAACTCTGTATTTTCCTGGAAATCAAATAAATAGTTACTCTCTTTGATGACAGAGTTTAAATGTGAATTTTCTGATATTGACTAGCTTACTGAGTTAGAAAACTCCTGGGAGGGAAAATCGGTTCACGAAGGACTAACAAAGTCTGCCAGTGCAGATTGAGAAGCTAGTGGGACCCCTTGTCTTAACTGAGATATTTGGGCTGGCGGCCATCAGCCATACTTTGGGGCCCTATGTCTGCTCTCCCTGAGTACCAGATGACATAACTAGGCCCCTGAGCTGGAGGTACCTGGTGTGTGAGTTCTGTGTCTGTTGACATCACATCTTGAATGAAATCCTCTAGAGCAGAGGTCAGCAAAGTACAGCCCACAGGTCAGATCCGGCCCACTGCCTCTTTGTAAAGTTTTATTGGTACCCAGCCGTACCCATTTGTTTACACGTTGTCTATGGTTGCTTTAGTGCTCCAAGGACTGCACTGAGTAGTTAGGACAGAAACTAAATGGTCTGCAAAGCCTCAAATCTTTTAAGAAAAGGTTTGCCCACCCTTGTTCTAAACTGTCAGGCTTCAGCAGCCGTGCCACTGTATTAGAGATCCGAGGACTTTGTTCCGGATTCTGTCCTGGTGCACCGGTCCACTCCCCATCCAAGTCCTCTCTAGCTTGCTAGCTGGCATCGTTAGCAGACACCTGAGAGTGAATGTGGTCTGCTGGGAGAGTGCACGGGTCCTGCTGCAACCTGTCCATCAGACATGGATTTGGGTATTTATTCTTTTCCTTAAATCCTTAAATTCTCCATTTTTAAAGATTGAATTTTGGAATCCCATCAGTGTTAATGTTCACTGAGCATCCTTCCCGATGTCTCTATGCTTACACACAGAGAGTGGATAGTGGGTCAGGGAGAAATACCCTATTTGGCATGGATCTCAGTGTTTTCCTCCAAACTCGGTCGTTGGTACACTTCTCCTCTGGTTCAGCACGCGGCTCTGGCCAGTGCTGAGCTAGCCTGACTTCTTCCTTGTTCATGCTTTCTTGATTTGTTTTTCTGCCTGGGTGCCTTATCCTCTTTGTATCCTGTATCAGTTTTTTTCTGGTCTGTTTATATATAGCTGCAGTTCTTCCCTAATGCAGGGACCCTTTCCTGCACTATATTTGTTTAGCTGCATTATTTGTCTTTATTTGTTGGCTCATAAGTGACCATCTTTCTTATGGATTGCCATCTCCCTAACTTTAATAATTACCTTTTTCCTCTGCCTTCACTGTGATTGCCATAAGCCCTTTCTCTAGATCACTTATTTATTTTTTATCTCTGTTCTTGCTATGTCCTGTTTGTTTGTTCGATTTTAATATTGTTGTCTTGATCTTAGATTTATTCCCTAGTCCCTAGAATATCCACTTTTGTCTTATTCTTTTGATCACTTCTGGTTTGTTTATACTTTTGTCTTTCAGTTTTTAAAAATTGTGATAGATGATACATGACATATAGTTTACCATTTTAAAGTATATACAACTAAGTACATTCACAATGTTGAGCAACTATCACCACCATCTATCTCCAGAACGTTTTCATTTTTTGATAGGGATTACATTTGAATCTGTAGCTCTCTTTGGGTAGTACTGACATCTTAATAATATTGTCTTCAATTCATGGACATGGGATATCTTTCCATTTATTTGCATCTTAATTTCTCTCAGCAGTGTTTTGTAATTTTCAGTATATGTCTTTCACCCCCTTGGTTGGTTTAGTTTGTTCCTAAGCATTTTATTTGTTTTGATGGTATTATAAATGGAATTGTTTTCTTAATTTCTTTTTCGATTTGTTTACTGTTAGTGTATATAAATGCAACTTGATTTCTGAGTGTTGATTTTGTATCCTGTGACTGCTGAACTTGTTAATTGGCCCTGAAGATTCTTTTTGTGGAATCTTTTGGGTTTGCACCGTATAAGACTATGTTATCTGCGAACAGAGATTATTTTACTTCTTCCTTTCCAGTGTGGATGCTTTATATTTCTTGCCTAATTGCTCTGGACTTTCAGTACTATGTTGAATTTGTAAACATAGACATTAATATAAAATCTGTACGTGAAGTGTGAACCTGCTAGTTTGACTTTCATGAAATTCATCTGTCAATTATTTATTGTTTTTGTTTTATCTTCGTTTTTTGTAGAAAATTAATGAATTAATAAAAAGACCCAATGTCGGCCCCAAAGTGAGGGAACTTTTAGGGCAAATTAGTGGTTTTGACAACGTTCCCAGGAAAAGGGCGAAATTTCAGGTATGTATTTGATATGACTTCCTTGAATGGAAGGGATATGGGCCTATTGGTGACAGCTTATGTATACCTGTCAAAATATGGGATAAGTGGGGTTTTTTCTTTTTTTTTTCATACAGAATTGGATGAAGAACAGTTTAAAAGTTCATAATGAATCCATCCTGGAGCAGGTGTGGAATATCTTTTCTGAAGCTTCCAGCAATGTAAGTCAGATCTCACTCTAGACTTGCAGTGTGGCAAAAATGATTGGTAATAATGAAATGGGAATGTCTTATTTTTGGAGGTCAAGACAGCCTTCTTTTTCAGAGAGCCTCTCTGTGCCTTCATTAATGGGAAGGAATAAACAGTGCACTGCAGAGAAGATTTCCTTATTGTGCAGAGAAAGGTATTTAATCCCGATGTTTGATAATGGTACCAGCTAACATGAATTGATCCGCTTAGAAATCAGGCAGCGGGAAGTGTTAGAAAGAACAGGACCTTCGGGTTTCTGACAGACCTGGTTTGGAATCCCCGCTGTGCTGTTTGCCAAGCGTTTGATCTTGAGCATGTTATTTAACCTCTCTGAGCCTGAGTTTCCTTATCTTAAATAAAAGTGGGTATTTATACTCGGTACTTACTGGGTACCTGATGTGTGTCAGGCCCCAAACAAAAAATAGAAAATATCTCAGGTGTGATAGTGCCACCAAGAAAAATAAACAGGGTGAGGACAGAGAGGGAGACTAGGTGTTCTTTTAGGTGTGGGGTGAGGGGTCACGGAAGACAAATGAGGGTATACAGGCATCCCAGCTCATGCCCAGCAGGTAGGGGGCACTTGGTAAGTGCTGGTCTCCTTCCTTCTGCTGGACGGAGAAGTCATTGGAGTAAATGAGTCAACCACCTTCAGTCAAAATGGTTTGATCAGAGAGGCCCCAGACGTGGAATACACATGCAGAGAGTCTTACTTTGATATCTTGTAGGCACATTCTTGGTTACATTGTTAAACATTTTTCTCATTAATTCAGTTGCACTTAGCTCCTACTTGGAGCTTAAGTCCCATCCGGAGACATATTGTTAGTGTTTCAAAAAAAACAGTGGGGTCTGACTGGTCTTTTATTCTAGTCACCTTGTCAGCAATTGATTTGCTTTTTTATGTAGAGAGAATAGTTTTGGCCACAAATTGGGATAAAAATGAAACTTCTCTTGGCAGTATATCTAGCGTGTGTCTCTAAACATACAAACTAGGCCTTTGAAACCTTACAACAATCATTTAATTGGCAGTTATGTGGCACCTGCTTTTTAAAGGTTATTTACATTTTAACTAAGAATCAAAAGTTTAAAATTAGTTTAACTCCAGAGTTCAAAAAAAAAGGGTTTTCCACTTTCCTTTTTAAAGATGTGAACGTACTAAGAATTAAATAAAATAACCAGTAAGCAGCTCGTGGTAAACTCTGAGCTCTGTAAAACGAGGCTTGTTATTGCATTGCCTTTGTGCAGTAAATGTCCCAGCATGTGCCTAGAGATTGTGGTGCAAACAGTTCAGAGGCCCCGGAGGTGTTGGGCTGGAGAGTTTATATTCTTCTCAGCTGCAACACTCTCTGTACCCTGGTGTGCATCGCACCTGGTCACTGTGGATGCAGCCATCCTCAGGCCCAAGTCCTGCCCTCCAGAGCTGTATTCTAGTGGGGGAGACAGACAGACAGCTGCGTATAAGGGTTGATGCTATGGTGTCAGGTGGTGATACGGGCCAGGAAGCAATGGGAGGCAGGAGACGGGGCAGAGAGTAAAGGAGGGTGCTCTGTCAGGAGAGAGTCGGTGAAGTCGTCCCTGAGGGGACCACATTGGAGGAGAGCCTGGAATGAAATAGGAAGTAGATGGGGAGTGAATTTGTTCACTCATTTATTGAGTAGCTGCTGGGCGGGTGAATGTGTATCTCCCTCCCTCCTTCCTTTCCTCGCTCTCTCCCCTCCCTCTCTCCACCTTCTTCCAGCAGCTGGGGGATTGGTTTGGAAGTGGAGGCGAGGCAGCAGCTAGAGACTTAGCTGAACGGGTCGGTCTCAGGGCTGCGGCGCTCAGACCCTGGTGTGATCATGCTCACTACACACTGTACCCTAGGAAGGAGCTTGTAGGACAGGGTGTCCCTCTTCCTCCTGAGATCCTTTCTGAACTCATCCCTGCCTCACCCGCATGTACATGGACGACTTGACTTCTCTGAACTGCTGCTGAGAAAACTCCAACTATTTAGTTTAATCTTTAGTATTAATATCCTAAATGCTACTCTTTGAGCCCGGGGCTGGGCACTGAGGGTTGCCTGAGGCGGGAGCTCAGTAGAGTTCTTGTTTGTCAGTGAAAGCCAGTCCTTCATCTGGTCCAGGTTGGGGGCAGCATTCCCCCCTTGTGGCGTCGCCTCTCAAAGGAGGAGGACTGCGGTGACTTGTGCCAGTCACCTGGCCGTTAACTAACAGAGATGGAACGTGGGCCCTGACCTCGGACTGTCCACCACACCTGCAGCAGCCCCGGAGCCGCCAGCACTGACCTTGGCCCCGTCCCTCCAGATGCATCAGGGCTCCCTGAGCAGTTCAGTGAATTGCTCCACATCTTCTCTTGAGAAAGGGCAGGCCTAGAGACTGCAGCAGGCAATGGGGCTGGCTTTGCTGAAGTCATTTTTTAAAACAGTCTGTGTGCTGGTTTGAGTAAGGTGGTGCAGTAAATGGGAAGTTTATCTTATTCCAGCTCACGTTTCCATGGTTCCTTACTCTCCACTTTATACTCTGTCCAGGTGTCCCTGACTGTCCGCTAAGGGTAACCATCAATCTAAACACTGATGATGATAACAGCACCTCTGTCTAGTACTCAGTCGTTTACAAAACTCTTCCCGTACATCTGGCTGCTTTATTGAGCATCGCTTTTCTCATTTTATTTGTACATGAACTGTATCAGGTAGATATCACTAGCTTTCTTTTCACAGATGAGGAAATAGGTTTGGAGCAGGTAAATAACTTGCCCTGAGTTACCTGGCTAGTAATGAACAGAGTTGGAACTTGAACCCAGGTCTGCAGATGCATAAATCTGGTGGTTTCTGCCACACCTACATGCTCATCTTCTACCAAAAAGGCAAATAGCGAGCCAGAATTAAAGGTCCGGCTTTTACATGGCATACGGATTCTTCACTTTTCCAGTGGAATGAAAATGTTAAGTGCAGAGAGGAATGTGGGCTGTGGGTAGTTTTTTCCATTTTTGTATATTTACTGCCACATGTTAACTGTTTTTAGGGGGGGGTCACAGTTGTAAAATGGTAAGTAATAAAAATTTCCTTAGAAGAATTTATTCAGTAGATACATGAGATGATATGTGTCTGGAATGAGAATTTATGTGTTTCTTGGTTTCGCTTAATAATAAGGAACCAGTCGGTAAGGGGCAAGATCAGCAGCCGCTGGAGCAAGCGGCCAAACCATGTGCAGAGAACAACGCCAAGGTCGCGTCCTCCAAAGCAAATGACAGCACGGAAGAGCCCGCAGAGACGAAGAAGAACAAGAGAGAAAGGAAGGAAGAACGGCAGAAGAAGAGAAAAAAGGAAAAGAAAGAACTAAAATTAGAAAACCACCAAGAGCATTCAAAGAGTCAGAAGCCTAAGAAGCGCAAAGCAGGACAGGAGGCCGAGCAGGAGGCTGCAGGGGAGGCCGTCTTCGAGGCCGCCAGCTCTGCAGGGAAGAAGAGCCAGAGGAGCAAGGCTGAGTGCACTCAGGACGGGGCGGTGGATAGAGGCGCGGAGCGGGAAGGGGAGACAAAAACCAGTCTAGGGAAAAGAAAGCAGAAGCATTCGGAAGGTTTGTGGCTAGCTTATGCTCCAGGGTTTGTTTTTTGTTTTGTTTTGTTTTTTGTTTTTTTAATAAATTTATTTATTTTTGTTTACCTTTGGCTGCGTTGGGTCTTCGGTGCTGTGTGCCGGCTTTCTCTAGTTGCGGCGAGCGGGGGCTCCTCTTCGTTGTGGTGCACGAGCTTCTCATTGCGGTGGCTTCTCTTGTTGTGGAGCACGGGCTCTAGGTGCTCGGGCTTGAGCAGTTGTGGCTCACAGGCTCTAGAGCGCAGGCTCAGTAGTTGTGGCACATGGGCTTAGTTGCTCCACGGCATGTGGGATCTTCCCGGACCAGGGCTCGAACCCGTGTCCCCTGCTTTGGCAGGCGGATTCTTTTTTTTGTTGTTTTGTTTTTGTTTTTGTTTTGCGGTACGCAGGCCTCTCACTGTTGTGGCCTCTCCCGTTGCGGAGCACAGGCTCTGGACGCGCAGGCTCAGCGGCCATGGCTCACGGGCCTAGACGCTCTGCGGCATCTGGGATCTTCCCAGACCGGGGCACGAACCCGTGTCGCCTGCATCAGCAGGCGGACTCTCAACCACTGCGCCACCAGGGAAGCCCCTGTTAAATACTTTTTAAGCTGTGAGTTTGGGATGTCTAAAATCTGTTAGACCTTGCATTTTGAACCACGTAAGGCAAAGAGCATAAGGTTTGGGATCAGGCCGTCCTGGACTTAGTCTGGGCAGGTGCCATCACCTCGCAACTGCCCATTTTGTCATCTGCCTTGGAGGAGAAACCCCACGGGGCTGGGGTGCTTGGGGAATGAGCAGGGTGATGGATGTGAGGGGCCTGGCCATGTAGGCTTCTCATTAAATGGTAGCTGCTAGTATAATTGCGAAATATTTTTTTAAATCTTTCTAATTACTTAGTTGAAGCAGATTCTAAGAAGAAAAAGATTAAGCTCCTGGGACATTCTGAGGACGGAGAACCGGAAAACCATGAGGCTTCTGCAAAAGGTATGGCTGCCATCATTTGGAAGCTCTGCCCTCTTTAGGCTGGGGGAGGAGGAGGAGAGCTGGGCCCGTCCGATGGTCATGCCCTCTGGAGGCACGTGGAAGAACTTGAAGCAAAATCCGTTCTCTAGGGTGTGACTGCGAAGTAATGAGCGAGAGCCGTGTGAGTTGGTCGTACAGGGTCTGTCCAGCTTTGAGGATGGAATGTAAAGCTGTCTGGATTGGAAGCATGTGTTATCTTTGGAGCTTAAAATAAACCCTGGTTCTGAGGCCCTGTTCGCTCTCCCTGCTTCCTTGTCCCTGCCTCTCATCCTCTCCTAGAAGTACCCTGAGGTCCAGCCGGGCTTGGCTTTTCCTCCTCCCGTCTCTGGGTCTGTCCCTGCTGTCCCCGCGCTCAGAGCCCCACGGCCACCCCGTCCCTCAGCCAGAGTGCGCACTTGTCAGCTCCAAGGTTCCTCTTAAGCACTGCCCCCTCTGCAGAGCTGTTCCCACTGCTCAGGCCTAGAGCACTCCCTAGGGTCCTGCCAGTCAAGAACAGGCCCGAGGACGCGATGGGAATCAAGACTTTATTCACAGAACTTCAGTAACTGCCCGAGTTGGGTTAGATTTCTTAGCTTGTAACTTTGATTATGTGAAGCTTCCCTTTTTTTTTTTAAGTTAAATTTTCAGTTTTGAGATAATTGTAGATTCACGTGCAGTTGTAAGAAATGATACAGACTTACGGGTCCTTCTGTAGCCTTTACCCCATTTCCTCCGAGGCTGATACCTCACACAACTGTAGGACAAAATGCCACTGGGCTGTTGGCCTCGTACAGTCAAGAGACAAACATTCCCGTCCCCACGAGGACCCTCCTGCTGCCCTCTTATAGCCACACCCACTTTCCTCTCGCCCCACCCCCTCCTTTACCCCAGAGGGCCACACTGTCCGTTTACCTCCATTTACCTCTCCGTTTACCTCTCCATTTCTATAATTTTATAATTTCAGAATGTGACCTAAATGGCATCATTTAGTCTGTAACCTTTTGAGATTGGCTCTTTTCACTCAGCATTGTTCTCAGCAGATTCATCCAGGTTGCTGCACATCTCAGTCATCCATTCCTCTTCATTGTGAGCAGTGGCCTGATGTGAATGTACCACGATTTGGTTATCCATTCATCTGTTGACAGACATCTAGGTTATTTCCAGTTCAGTGTTATTATGAATAAAGTGCATGTACAGGTTTTCCTGTGGACATGCGTCATGTTTTCTGGAACAAATGTTCAGGAGTGCAATGGCTGTCTAGTACGGTAGTTGCATGTTTAGTTTTTTTAAGGAACTGCCCACTTTCTCAGAGTGGCTGTACCGTTTAATATTCCCTCCAGCAATGTGTGAGGGGTCCAGTTTCCCCACACCCTGGCCAACATTTGGTGTTACTATTTTTTATTTTAGCCATTTCAATGGGTATGTGGTAATAGCTCACAGTGGTTTTAATTTGTATATCCCTAATGACGTTGAATATCTTTTCATGTACTTATTTCCCATTTGTCTAGCTCTTCATTAAATTGTCTGTTCTCGTTCTTTGCCCATTTTCTAATTGAATTGTTTGATTTTTTTTTTTAACTGTTGAGATTTGAGAGTTCTTTATATATTCTAAATACTAGTCCTTTGTGAGATACGTGGTTTGCAAGTTTTTGTTCAGTCTGTAGCTTGTCCTTTTATCCTCTTAACAGTATCTTTTTGTAGAGCAAAAGTTTTTGATTTTGATGAAGCCTCACTTGTCAGTTTTTCCTTTAAGAGATGATACTTTTGATGTCATCTAAGAACTCTTTTTGCCAGCCCTAAATCCCAAAGACTTTTTTTCTGTTTTTTCCCGAAATGTCTTACAGTTTTAGGTTTTTACACCCAAGTCCGTGATCCATTTTGAGTTAATTTTTATGAGGTATGAGACTTGGTTCAAGGTTCATTTCTTGCTCATCAACGTCCAGTTGGTCCACACCATTTGTTGAAAACACTGTCTTTTCCCTCAGTGAATTGCTTTTGCACCTTTGTCAAATATCTGTTGGGCATATTTGTGTAGTTCTGTTCTGGGTTCTGTCTCATTGGTTTGTGTATCCGTCCCTCCACCACACATTCTTGACTAGAGTAGTTATAGCCAAAGTTTTGAAATTGGGTAGGCTTATTCCTCTCGCTTTATTCTTTTTCAGAATTAGAAGATTTAGAATAATCTTGCCTATGTCTGCAAAGAATCTTGCTGTGATTTATATAGGAGTTGCATTATACCTGTATATTGATCTGGGGAGAATTGATCACTTTACTGTGTTGAGTCTTCTACGCCACGAACATAGCATGTCTTTCCGTGTATTTAAATCTTTGATTTCTTTCATTAGCATTATGTATCTTCAGCCTACATGTCTTCATCTCCCCAGAAGCAGAGGTTCCCGAGATGAGTCCTAACCTGCTGACAGTAATTATTTGTGGCTGTCCTCTGTCCTCTCTGGTTCAAGGTTCAGCTCCTTTTGCTCATCTTTGCCTTGCTTACTGTGCTTAGAAAGCCCCTTGATCTTAGTGGATCCTTAGTAAATCTTAAGTTCATTAGATACAAGCCCTATCTTTTTTATAGGAATTTATAGGATGGTGGTACTTAATGGTACTTAGTTAACCTGCTCACTCTAAGAATGGGTTCTGTGGATGGTAGTCAGCGCTTCTTGGCCACTGTGATTGGACAGGTCAGGTGTCTGCAGCACGGTACTGTGGCATCCTGTCCGTTCTGGGCTTCTTCATTCCTGGGTAGCAGCAAATAGATGGTGTAGAAATGGTTTCTTAACCCTTTTGGTAGTACAGCAAAATACAGTGTTTTACGTATAATTCTCTATATCGTAGGTAAATTCAACTGGAAGGGAACTATTAAAGCTGTTCTGAAACAGGCCCCAGACAACGAAATAACAATCAAAAAGCTAAGGAAAAAGGTATGAAGTATGAACCAGGTATATGTAAGCTGGGGAGAATCAGTTCTTTATTTTAAAATGTACAGTTTTGTTCTGTTTTTCTAAATCTGAAATACTGTAGTGTGTATGTGTGTGTCTCAGTGACTTTCAAGTTGCTCCTTTTAGCCCCTCAGGGCTTGTGGGGAAGGGATGGAGCCAGACCCCATCCACACTTCCTCAGCCAGAGCAGAGCCTACATTAAATATGAAAATTACTGCTCTACGTATGTTGCTGTCTTTTGATTATTGCAGAACAATGGTTTTTTTCTCATTGTAACTTTTTATCAGTGTCTGAAACATGCAGCCAAGTGCTCACATGTGTACAGCTACATGAATTGTCACGAGCAGGACACCCTTGTGTAACCAGTACCTGGGTTCTTTCATTTGTCACTGTCGGCCTTATTGTGGGTCAGAGAAAGAACATTGTAGGTCAATTTTCAGGACAAATACACCCATTTGACAGTTGTTTTCCTTTGTGAAGGTTTTAGCTCAGTATTATGCAGTGACAAATGAACATCACAAATCTGAAGAGGAACTCCTGGTCATCTTTAACAAGAAAATCAGCAAGAACCCCACCTTGAAGTTATTAAAGGACAAGGTCAAGCTTTTAAAATGAACATTTTTATATTTAAAAATTGAATCCATTCCGTCGATCTTCTCCTTTCACAACTGTTTGTAAAACATGTAATGATTATAACAACTCAAATTTTGCTCTCCAAAGCTGTATTTTTAAGTTAAGAAAAAAATATATTTTTGATAGAACTTATATGAGAAAATAAAATATATTCTTGTCCCAAGTTCTAAATTTGTGGTAGTGAAAATATTTTTAAATGTGACAGGTCAAAAAATAACTTGGGGGCTGCCCTGGTGGCGCAGTGGTTGAGTGTCCGCCTGCCGATGCAGGGGATGTGGGTTCGTGCCCCGGTCCGGGAGGATCCCACATGCCGCGGGGCGGCTGGACCCGTGAGCCATGGCCGCTGAGCCTGCGTGTCCGGAGCCTGTGCTCCGCAGCGGGAGAGGCCACAACGATGAGAGGCCCACGTACCACAAAAAAACAAAACAAAACAAAAATAAATAACTTGGTCAGACTAGAAAGCAGTTGTTTTAACTACATCACTTCTACACATTTTCAATTAGAGGGTTTTGTGGGTTAGTTTTTTGCGTGGTTTAATGTACATGTGAATTGTAGTATTTCATCCAGGAACAGTCGAAACGGTCTTTTGTGTGTCATAATCCTTGCACAGCCACAAGTTCTGCTCTTTAGAGGGGGTTTCTCTGTAACAGTTTGGCCCATCCACTCTGGCCCAGTCCATCTTCGGCCACAGATGGCAGATTTGTCGGTGACTAGATTTTGGGGTGTGGCCTGTGACCAGGTATAGGGAACCAGCTCGTTGGAAACTGAATCCATTATTCGGTGCTCCAGTTGGATTGACATGCTTTCAGAACTGGTCCTCTAAATCCTAGTTTATTGTGCAGGAGGAGAGCCAGGCCACTCTTTGATATTTGAGTAGGTTTTGCCCACAAGTCCCTTCACAGCTGGTGTGTGTGGTAAGAATCACCCCTTTAACCAGTGTTAACTATCATCGTTAATACCTCTCACTACAGGTGAAAGCAAGAATGGGGCATGGAACAAGTGTTAAAAGGATTGGGGGGGGCATTAATAGGAGCAGGGGGGCAACAGGGCAGACGGAGATACGCTGTGAGCCTCTGAGTCCCAGATGAGCCAGCTTTCCTCCTGCACTGTGTTCTGTTCTGATTTGGGGATGTGCTGCTGTGTCATGGCGGGATTCAGTGGCACTGTGTTGGGAGCAATGAGGACCCAGGCTTTAGAATCAGGCCTGGAGTCAGGCCCTGGCTTGGGCCCTTCATAGTTAACTGCTCTGAGCCTCACTCTTTTCATCTGGACAGTGGAACAGTAAAGGTCCCTCTTGGGTTGTGAGTGAAGGGACTAATTTGTGTAAAGCCACAACACCATACCTAAGCCCAGAGACACCCATTCAGTGGTTGCCATCGCTACTGTTAGCAGGAACGGCTTCTGAGCCACGAGAGGCTTTAGATGTTTTGGAAGCAAAGGGGGGAAAAAGTGGGAAAGTGAAGCTTGACCCAGGACACATAGAGGGACAAAGCAAAGCCCTGAGTCCAGTCCAGGACGTCCCTGTCCAAGCACTCCAGGGAGCAGAAGTGAGCACCGCCGTCCTCCGGGGATGGGGGTGGGGGTACTACAAGCACCACAGTATTTCAGGATTTGTGTTGATTTTTATTTTTCCGTCAGTTTTACTGTCATGCGTTTAAGGCTGTTCCAGAATGCTAGCAGAACATTGGGCCGGAGGAGGTAACCCCTCAGCTCCCAGACGAAGCAAGGCCAGCAAATGGCGATTCTGATGGTCAGTGTCATGGGCAGGTCTCTTCGTTGGAAACTGCAGTTGGCGGCAGGAACGTCTCCCCATGCCTGGCTGCAAAGCACAATCTACAGCTCCTTCCCAAGGTCTTGGCACAGAGACCACCCTTTGGTTTTGGCGATTGCCTGCCTGACTTGAACTCAAACACAGACGATATTGGAACTCTGGGGACTTCGGAACCAATCTAATGACATTTGTTTTGGGCTTTACAGCTTCATTTTGTCTAAGTTGAGTGTAAGATTGGATTCTACCATGTTCCGCCTGTCCCTCTGCTGGTCTGATGGGTCTGGCACTTGGGTTTCCCCAAACCTGCCAGGTATGCATTTTGACACACTTAAAAAAAAATTTTTTTTGATACCTTCCTCTCTGGCATTCCTGGTATTTGTCAACTGTATGCACTGGCCATTTTCTGTGATGCTGTTTGCAAATAGGATTTGGGAGAAGGTGGGCTGTATCCTGCCCGCCAAAAGATTAAGACATGTTGCCGGCTGGGGTCCTCCTTTATGTCAGACACACAAGGCATTTTGCAGTCTGATGAGGAAACTGAGGCTCAGAACAGTGAAAGGGAGGCCAAGCAGGAGTGAACCCAGGGCTGCCCTTTCTTCTGATTGGCTGTGACAGCCAGACTTGTGCTGATGCAGAAGTCTAAATATTCAGGCAGCTGAAGGCAGGGGGCATTTAGGTGGAGAGAGTTGAAAAATTGCAAAACCACGCAAGTTTCCCCAGGTTAATCTTGCTCCAGGCAGGTACGAGTGGTTTGTTACCTCGGTGTGAAGTAAGAAAAAAGAGGCTTTCAAAGACCCTGTTCCTAGTTCTCTGTTTAAACCCACCTCACAGGGTGGTTGTAAGAATAAACTAATAAAAGTCAAGGTTAATCGCATTGTAACAGGTCTGCAAATTTTTATGAATATCCTTAAAAAGTTATTGTACTATCCTTCTAAACACGTCATTTTTGTTTCAGAGTTAAACCTTGAGCTGATCAGGTCCTATTAAAGCAATTTACTTTGATAGTATTGGGTTGGCCAAAAAGTTCGTTCAGGTCTATCCTTAACATCTTGCAAAAAAACCTGAACAGACTTGTTGGCCAACCCAGTATCAAAGCAGCCTGAATTTCCTCTTTTTTCCGAAATAGATTTCTAGGACTTGGGGAGAAAAAGAAAAAGAAGAAGCAATCTTTGGTGTAGATTGTTTTCTTTTAGATTGCAGTTGAATAAGGAAAGTTTTAAGAAATCAGTAGTTTTATTCAGTTCACCTCCATTGGTGAAAACATGTATAGTTCTTTTATTCCACCACTGAAAACTGATCCTCCTAGGTGTTTTTTTGTGGACTCCCGCATAAAGTAGATAATTGTATATTGTTGACTTTTACCTGGATATAGAACCATGACACCATAGCACTCTTAAGATTATAATTCCTTCCTTGTGGAAGGAAATTAGAGATCAGTTATGCTCAGATAGGAGAAAAGGCATTTTATATGTACTTACCAGTACTTTGTGGTTACTGGAACTCAGCATACGTTCAGCCTGTATCCCTTCTAATTAAGCTTTCAAGATGGCTAGAATAGGCCTAAGTTTCTTTTCTCCTTAGCCAAGGAGAGTGTATTGTATTTCTCATTTCCTAGGTACAGCAGTGTTAACTTTATGTTGATTCCTGAATGACATATGGGCAGGAGGTGGGTTGTGTAGTTAATCCTCGTTCTCTCTCAAGTAAGCTGGATTTTGGCAGAAGAGTTGGTACACGTGAGAACCTCGCCCCTTTCAGGTTCGGAAGAGGAATCATTGATCATAAGCATGCAGTGGGATTTCACAATTAAGGAGATTCTGTTGGGAAGTTGTGTGCACTGATTTTTGCCTTTCCTCACAAACATATGTTTGGACCTGAATCCTCCAGTACCCTAAGAGCCTGCAGTTCTGCTCTAAGCCCTCTTGTTGTTAAAATTATGTTAAGTCACAGGGACTAATGAGATAATTCCAGAGTGCCTGCCCTGGGCCAGACTCTGCCCTGTCTTCAGGGAGAGGGAAACAGACAACCTCAAGGCAAGCACAGTAAGAAGTCCTGAGGATGAACCAGTTGTAAGGTACACCCAGAGGGGGAGGGAGTCATTCCGCTTAGGGTGGGGATGGAGGCCGTTAGGTTATTACTGGCCCTCTAGATTGAGTGACAGGTATTTACTAACTCCTTGCGGGCCCGGGTCATCTTTCTCTTACTCTTGCCACCTCACTGTAAGGAGGACCCTGTGAGGCCTTCCTGGAAGAGATCCCCACCCACGTGCTCCGCCTGCCTTTTGTCTCAGAAAAACTTTAGTCAAAGAATAAATTTAATCAGAGAAGTGAGAAAATGCAGAAAAAAAGGAAAACAGGCAGGACAAAATACTCCTACTTTAGCCATTAAACAAAGTCAAGAACCTTTAAACAAAGTCAAGTTCTTCCTCAAGGACTGTAGATAATATTCTGAGCCGTGTCCTTTGAGCTGTTTGGCAGACTAAAACCCTCACCAGGTGGAAGAAATTAACTGTGTGCTGCCCACAAGCCACGTAGACCCCAAACCCGTTGGAACCTGAAGGTTGACGATGCTGATTCCTGATTACTTCACCACCAACCGATCAGAAGAACGTCCATGAGCTGATCATGTCCTGCTCCTTGAACACTGTAAGACCCCTCACTACACGCTCCAGTGGGGAACACACAGTTTTGAGGGTGTTAGCCTGCTGTGGCCCCCTTTGCCTGGCAAAGCAATAAAGCTATTCTTTTCTACTTCACCCAAAACTGTGGCTGCGTTTCTATTTGTCCCTGATGAACAGAGGCCGAATTTCGGCAACATCACCTCCTTTCACCCTGACTCTCATTCCCACCCACAAGGGAGACGGTGGGAGGCGGTAAACGCTAGACAGGGCTCCATGTGCCAGAATGAGACTTGACATTGAATCTGACTTCATCTTATTAGCCAAGGGCAGGTTATGTAGCCTCCCTGAACCTCAGGGGTTTTGTCTATTATACTGCCTTCGTAGGGTAGACAGAGTGAAATTAAAATATTGTACATGAGGTGTCTGGCACATAGTAAGTATCTGATAGTATTTCGTCTTCCAGTGTGTGAAGTCTGCCCAGACTGCACTGTCTACCATGGATTATCTGAGGCACTGGCCCCAGGGAGAGGCCACATCCTCTAGATACCTTGCTTTTTTCCAGCACATGGCTTTCCAAGTGACTGGACTGTTAAAGCAAAAAGAACCACAGTGGCCAAACCGAGCAGTAAGGCAGCATGTTTTAATGTAGAAATCCACTTTAATTCTGAAGTAATTCTCTAGTTTTCAGTTATATATAATCATTTTTCAAGATACAGATACAGCCATAAGACTGTCACACAAACCTGTATTTTTGATAAAAGCTTTCTATTGAAGTCTATACATACAGAAACATAAAAACTTGCTTGGACAGCTCAAAGCATTTCACAGAGTGCACACACTTAAATGCCGTTACTACCCAAATCAAAGAAATAGACTCTAGCCGAAGGGTAAGCATATCCTTACTTCTGTCAGCATGGATTGATTTAGCCTGGTTTTGAATTTTATGTAAATGGAATCATAGGGCGTGTACCCTTCGGTGTCTGGCTTCTTTAACTTAAGATTCCACGAGAGGACTTCCCTGGTGGCGCAGTGGTTAAGAATCCGCCTGCCAATGCAGGGGACACGGGTTCGAGCCCTGGCCCGGGAAGATCCCACCTGCCGCAGAGCCACTAAGCCCGTGCACCACAACTACTGAGCCTGTGCTCAAGAGCCCGCGAGCCACAGCTACTGAACCCGCGTGCGCCACAACTGCTGAAGCCCGCGCGCCTAGAGCCCATGCTGTGCACAAGACAATCCACGACAATGAGAAGCCCGCGCACCACAATGAAGAGCAGCCCCCGCTCGCCGCAACTAGAGAAAGCCCGTGCACGGCAAGGAAGACCCAACACAGCCAATAAATAAATAAATAAATTTATTTTAAAAAAAAGAAAGATTCCATGAGATTCATCCATGTTGCTTTGTAACAGGAGCTTATGCCGTCTTTATTGCTGTACAGTATTTCTCCATTCTACTGTCAATGGGATGTTCAGCTTTTCCTGTGGGGCGGGGGCGGGGGAGGGCAGCTGAATGTCTAATGAAATCAACATCTACACATATACTGGTACATACACTTTCTCATTTCTGCTGAGTGCCTGCCTTGGAGTGGAATTGCTGAATCATCAGGCGGATTTCAGCTGTAATAGATACAGCCAAACTGTCTTCCAGGGTGTGTTTCCCAGTTTACATTGCCACCCTCAGTGTGTGAGGAGATATGTGTTTATTTTGCCCCAAAATGCGCTGAAATTGAATATTTCTCAAATTTCTATCTCTGTATCTTGCTCCTCTAAATAGCTGTTAAATTCAATGCTGTCAAGTATAATCCCCGGGGGTTACCACTAGATTATAAAACTGGAAAATGTCATCTCCAAGTTTTCAGATTTCAGTCTCGAATGATGTTAAAAATAAATCAGAATAGCAATTTCCCTCAGCTTAAAAAATGACAACTACTTAGATACTCTACGACTGTCCTTTTAGATTTCAGATTTTTTAACTTGTAATTTGGGGCTGAACCTTCCTTCTGTCTGTCTTGGTTACAGACAATGAGGATTTCGGAGAAACCACTGTATGCCCTGGTGAAAAAGAAAAGTTTCTTTGTTTTAGAGGTCAAAGGCTAATGTAGCTTTTTTTCTTCTGGGATCCAGGGAAGCTTTAATTTATTCCCTTTGATATGTCATTAAACTGCCCTTTTAGTAGCTTAAATTGTAATTGCTGAGTAAATACATGTGTTTATCAGAGTTGAAAGGTCAGACATCGCTGGGAAGGTCAGGCCATTGTTTGGCCACAGAGCCAGTATTGTGAGCTGCTGAAATACGACCTTTGCTGCTGTGCCTTCCTGGCGACCTCAGGCCAACTTCTGTTGGCGGCCTGTGGTCGTCCATATATTAGATTTCTCCACTGTAGATCAAAGGTAGGTAAAGACTCGGTCCTACTGGGTAGTTTGAACAGCGTTGCTCTTGGGATCTGGCATCGAGTTTACCTCGGGATGCTAATAGTAATGTAATAGGATAGCTCTGCTCCAACCAATTTTATCCTGAACAGAGAGGTATTTTACAGCTAAAATTTAAACGGCAATCTCTCAGTTTTAGAAAAAGTTTAAGGTAATAGAATTTTCTCAATTTTAAGGTGTCCCTGCATAAAATTTCTTAAGCTTCTTGGCCCTTGTCACCACTTGATTCTAGTTTAGATGCTGTGAAAGCTGGCATAAACTTTTATAGCACTTGGTTATGTTTTGCTTAATTTATCCATATTTCATGATATCCCCCCAAAGTGTTTGGTGCTCTACTGTGTGAGGATGTTTGAGAATAGTGAGTCTGGAAGGAGAGATGGTGGTTCCAAAGCATTGTTGTGGCAGGTACTGTGTGTAGGTCCCTAATGTCCGGCTTCCAGTTTCATCCAGCCTGATGCTGGGTTTCATGGTGTGGCCGCCCTTCCCTTTCAGCCAGTTCTGCTCCCATTGCCAATTTTTTTTTTTAAGTTGATTTACAATATCGTGTTAGTTTCAGGTGTACAGCACACTGATTCAGTTTTATATGTATATATATGTTAATAACCTGTATATATAGGTTATTACAAAATATTGAGTATAGTTCCCTGTGCTATACAGTAGGTCCTTGTTGGTTATCTGTTTTATCTAATAGTGTGTATATGTTAATCCCAGTCTCCTAATTTATCCCTCCCCCACCCCCCTCTCCGTTGCCAGGCTGGTGTTTTCTCCCCCTTGTTCAGTTTTCTTAACCTGAGGGGCTGCAGGTTCCTCAGGAGTTGTGGCCATGCTGGTGGAGGTGATGCCCAAGGGGAGGTCACAGAGCCCAGCTGACCCTTTGTGATCAGGATTTGCCCACCAATACAACCGTGAAACACCTTGATTTTCCTAAGATGGGCAGGGGGGTCTCCCTATGGATTCTGTTTAATATATGTATGTTTGCATATTTACTTTAGTGATTTTCAGTTCATCTAGATGAGTGAAGTGAGTCTTTTAGGGAATGACACGATGATTCTTACTAAAATAAAAGCAGTCCCCAGCTAGCATACTGTACTGTTGTCTGGCATGTCCCAAGCCCTCAAGCTAATAACAGCAAATAGATTGTATCTGACCTATCAACTCCAGTTAATTGCGGGTGGTTTTCTGGTGTTCTTGAGGATTTGAGCCCTTATCCCTCTCTTAGGAAGGGGAAGAAATGCTGTTTTCTATTAGCAATGCCTGCCATGGGTTGGGTAGGGAAGGGGCCACTACATGTTCCCTTCTGGGTTTCTAACAGGATAAGGGAGTCTGGCACCAGGAAGCCAGCATTCGGCAAGAATGAGTCCTCCGGGCACTCTGACTTTTCCACAGCTTCTGTTCTGAGAAGCTCTGAGTCATTAGCACGGCAGCTCAGTGTTTAGGCTGGGAGCCTAAACCTCCGTGGGTTCAAATCCCAGCTCCCCTTCACTAGCTGTGAGTCTTGGCAGAGACCTTTACACTCTGGGAAACTAGGTATTCACTCAGCAATTACCATTAAACTGCCAAACGGGTAGTTCAATTACACTCAAACCTCGTTTTACTGTAATTTGCAGACATTTGCATTTTTTACAAATTGAAGGTTTGTGGCAACCCTGCATCAGGCAAGTCTATCGGTGCCATTCTCCCAAGAGCATTTGCTCACCTTGTGTCTCTGTGTCACATTTTGGTAATTCTCGCCATAGTTCAAACTTTTTCATTATTATTATATTTGTTATTGTGATCAGTGATCTTTCATGTTACTATTGTAATTTTTTGTCTTGCATTTTAAAATTCAGGTATGTACATTGCTTTTTTTAGACATAATGCTATTGCACACGTAATAGACTACAGCATAGTGTAAACATAACTTTTAGATGCACCAGGAAACTAGAGAATTCATGTGACTCGCTTTATTTATTTTTTAAAACAATAGAAATGCATTCTCCCACAGTTCTGGAGGCTAGAAGTTCAAAATTAAAGAGATGGCAGGGCGGAGCTCCCTCTGAAGCCTGTGGAGGAGAATCCATTTTTCTTCCCTCCTCCTGGCTTCTGGTGGCTGGTCGTCGATCCTGGCGCTCCTCCAAGCTCCTCTGCACTCCTCGGCTCACAGTACATGCAGTACTTCAGTCTCTGCCTTCCTGGTCACAGGGCATTGTCCCCTTGCCTCTCTGTGTCTCTCTTCTTCATATAAGGACAACAGTCACTTTGGATTAAGCCCACCCTTCTCCAGGATAATCTCATCTTTGTCAATTACATCTGCAATGACCCTATTTCCAAATAAGGTCACATTCTGAGGTACTGGCGGCTAGGGCTTCAACAAAGCATCTTTGAGGGACACACTTCAACCCATAACACTCAGGGTTGCTTCCTAGTCCACTGTCAGTTCCCTTAGGCCTGCCCCTAGCTTGTTAAAGAATCCTTTCATTGAACCTTCTTCATTTACCCCTTTGAGTGTGCGATTCCTGCTCTGAAATGGATCTTTGACCCTTACAAGCTGTGTGACCTTAGGCAAGACACTTAACCTCTCTGAGGTTCCTTCACCTCTAAAATGAAAATAATTTTCATACCTTCCCTACCTAATTCACTGAGTTGCTGAAAGGTCTTTGTAAACCAAAGAGGCCCATAGCACTGACGGGGATCATTATCATTCTGTGTGTGTTGAAAGGTACGGCTAGGAAAGGGCCATGTCTAGATTGTTCTCTTTGATCTGAACGGAACCTAGCACCACATACCAATACATGCTGAATAAACGCTTCTTAATGTTGTTGATGACCTATCTCGTGCATCCTGGCCGGTATTGAGAGGCTGAACACTGAACTGCTCCCCGGAAGACTTGCTTTATTGAGGACATTTAGTTCCTCCTCAAGGGCTATAGACAATATTCTCAGCCATATCCTGCGAGCTGTTTTGTAGATCCTGAAACCCCTACCAGGTAGAAGAAGTTAACTACACGATGACCAGACTGTAGCCATGACATAAGCTGCCCCATGTCCTCAGCCTGCCTATAATTCCGAGAATTGGCCTCCAATAAATGGGAACAAACCGACCCTGGAACTGAAGATCAACTGTACTTAAAACAATCAAGATGACGCTGATCAGACAACCGCGTGACCAGTTTCCAGATGACTGTCGGAGCTGACTGTGCCGTTTCTGCATGTAGCCCCCTCCCTCCACTTAGAAAAGCTCTTGCCCCCTGATTGTGTGCGTGGGGGGCAGTGGGCCTGTGGACAGCCGTCTGCCCCATCCCCTCCCCCAGTTGCCGGCATCTGACATAAAGCAAACTTTCCTTTCCACCAACCTTGCCTCTTTATTGGCTTTTGAGCAGCGAGCAGCTGGACCCCACTTTTGGTTACAGTATCCCAACTGATAGATATTAACATTTACTGAGCATTTTTCACATGTCAGGCGCTTTTCTAAGGGCTTCACATGTGTGAAGTCACTCTTGGAGGCACTCGCAGTCCAGCTAGGGACCAATGGGGGCAGGTACATGGTACAACGGGAGAATCGGGTGGTATTGGTCAGGCCTCAGTGTTGCAAGTAACAGAAACCCGCTCAAATTAGCATGCATTTGAAAAATAAAAATCCTTCTTTTTTTTGGCTCAGAAATCTGTGAAGTCTCAGCAATGGATAAGCACAACAGCTAAGACTTACTGGGGGAACTATATTCAATATTCTGTAATAAACCATAATGGATGAGAATTTGAAAAAGAATATATATATATACACAATATATATATGTATGACTGAATCACTTTGCTGTACACCAGAAACACACACAACATTGTAAATCAACTATACTTCAATTAAAAAGACTTATTGAGAGTTTTCTATGGGCCAGGCACTGTACTAAGCACTTTGCATGCATTTTTTAATTTATTTTTTATACAGCAGGTTCTTATTAGTTATCTATTTTATACATATTAGTGTATGTATATATGTCAATCCCAATCTCCCAATTCTTCCCACCACCACCACCACCCTGCCCTCCTGCTTTCCCCGCTTTGTGTCCATATGTTTGTTCTCTACATCTGTGTGTGTATTTCTGCCTTGCAAACTGGTTCATTTGTACCATTTTTCTAGATTCCACATATATGCATTAATATACGATATTTGTTTTCCTCTTTGTGACTTACTTCACTCTGTATGACAGTCTCTACGTCCATCCACATCTCTACAAATGTGGCTGAGTAATATTCCATTGTATATATGTACCACATCTTCTTTATCCATACGTCTGTCGATGGGCATTTAGGTTGCTTCCATGACCTGGCTATTGTAAATAGTGCTGCAATGAACATTGGGGTGCATGTGTCTTTTTGAATTATGGTCTTCTCTGGGGTATATGCCCAGTAGTGGGGTTGCTGGGTCATATGGTAATTCTATTTTTAGTTTTTTTTTTTTTTTTTTTTTTTTTTGTGGTACTTGGGCCTCTCACTGTCGTGGCCTCTCCCGTTGCGGAGCACAGGCTCCCGATGCGCAGGCTTAGGGCCATGGCTCACGGGCCGGGGCACGAACCCGCGTCCCCTGCATCGGCAGGCGGACTCTCAACCACTGCACCACCGGGAAGCCCTATTTTTAGTTTTTTAAGGAACCTCCATACTGTTCTGCATAGTGGCTGTATCAATTTACATTCCCACCAACAGTGCAAGAGGGTCCTGTTTTCTCCACACCCTCTCTAGCATTTGTTGTTTGCAGATTTTCTGATGATGCCCATTCTAACCGGCGTGAGGTGATACTTCATGGTAGTTTTGATTTGCATTTCTCTAATAATTAGTGATGATGAGCAGCTTTTCATGTGCCTCTTGGCCATCTGAATGTCTTCTTTGGAGAAATGTCTATTTAGGTCTTCTGCCCATTTTTGGATTGGGTTGTTTGTTTTTCTAATATTGAGCTGCATGAGCTGTTTATATATTTTGGAGATTAATCCTTTGTTGATTCGTTTGCAAATATTTTCTCCCATTCTGAGGGTTGTCTTTTCGTCTTGTTTATAGTTTCCTTTGCTGTGTAAAAGCTTTTAAGTTTCATTAGGTCCCATTTCTTTATTTTTGTTTTTATTTCCATTACTCTAGGAGGTGGGTCAAAAAAGATCTTCCTGTGATTTATGTCAAAGAGTGTTCTTCCTATGTTTTTCTCTAAGAGTTTTATAGTGTCTGGTCTTACATTTTTTAGGTCTTTGATAGATTTTGAGTTTATTTTTGTGTACGGTGTTAGGGAGTGTTCTAATTTCATTCTTTTACATGTAGCTGTCCAGTTTTCCCAGCACCACTTATGGAGGAGACTGTCTTTTCTCCATTTTATATACTTGACTCCTTTGTCATAGATTAGTTGACCACAGGTGCGTGGGTTTATCTCTGGGTTTTCTCTCCTGTTCCACTGATCTATATTTCTGTTTCTGTGCCAGTACCATATTGTCTTGATTACTGTAGCTTTTTTTTTTTTTTTTTTTTTTTTGGTACGCGGGCCTCTCACTGTTGTGGCCTCTCCCGTTGCGGAGCACAGGCTCTGGACGCGCAGGCTCAGCGGCCATGGCTCACGGGCCCCCCCCGCTCCGAGGCATGTGGGATCTTCCCGGACCGGGGCACGAACCCGTGTCCCCTGCATCGGCAGGCGGACTCTCAACCACTGCGCCACCAGGGAAGCCCTACTGTAGCTTTTTAGTATACTCTGAAGTCAGGGAGTCTGATTCCTCCAGCTCCGTTTTTTTTTTTCCCCCTCAAGATTGCTTTGGCTATTCGGGGTCTTTTGTGTCTCCATACAAATTTTAAGATTTTTTGTTCCAGTTCTGTAAAAATGCCATTGATAATTTTATAGTGATTGCATTGAATCTATAGATTGCTTTGGGTAGTATAGTCATTTTCACAATATTGATTCTTCCAATCCAAGAACATGGTATATCTCTCCATCTGTTTGTGTCATCTTTGATTTCTTTCATCAGTGTCTTATAGTTTTCTGAGTACAGGTCTTCTACCTCCTTAGGTAGGTTAATTCCTAGGTATTTTATTCTTTTTGTTGCAATGGTGAATGGAATTGTTTCCTTAATTTCTCTTTCTGATCTTTCATTGTTAGTGTATAGGAATGCACGAGATTTCTGTGCATTAATTTTGTATCCTGAAACTTTACCAAATTCATTGATGAGCTCTAGTAGTTTTCTGGTGGCATTTTTAGGATTATCTTTGCATCGTATCATGTCATCTGCAAACAGTGACAGTTTTACCTCTTCTTTTCCAATTTGGATTCCTTTTATTTCTTTTTCTTCTCTGATTGCCATGGCTAAGACTTCCAAAACTATGTTGAATAATAGTGGAGAGAGTGGACATCCTTGTCTTGTTCCTGATCTTAGAGGAAATGCTTTCAATTTTTCACCATTGAGAATGATGTTTGCTGTGGGCTTGCCATATATGGCCTTTATTATGCTGAGGTAGGTTCCCCCTATGCCCACTTTCTGGGGAGTTTTTATCATAAATCGGTGTTGAATTTTGTCAAAAGCTTTTTCTGCATCTATTGAGTTGATCATATGGTTTTCATTCTTCAGTTTGTTAATATGGTGTATCACAATGATTGATTTGCATATATTGAAGAATCCTTGCATCCCTGGGATAAATCCCACTTGATCATCTGTATGATCCTTTTAATGTGTTGTTGGATTCTGTTTGCTAGTATTTTGTTGAGGATTTTTGCATCTATATTCATCAGTGATATTGGTCTGTAATTTTCTTTTTCTGTAGTATCTTTGTCTGGTTTTGGTATCAGAGTGATGGTGGCCTCATAGAATGACTTTGGAAGTGATCCTTCCTCTGCAATTTTTGGAAGAGTTTGAGAAGGATGAGTGTTAGCTCTTCTCTAAATGTTTGATAGAATTCACCTGTGAAGCCATCTGGTCCTAGACTTTGTTTGTTGGAAGATTTTTAATCAGAGTTTCAATTTCATTACTTGTGACTGGTCTGTTCATATTTTCTATTTCTTCCTGGTTCAGTCTTGGAAGGTTATACCTTTCTAAGGATTTGTCCATTCTTCCAGGTTGTCCATTTTATTGGCATAGAGTTGCTTGTAGTATTGTCTTAGGATACTTTATATTTCTGCAGTGTCCATTGTAACTTCTCCTTTTTCATTTCTAATTTTATTGATTTGAGTCCTCTTCCTCTTTTTCTTGATGAGTCTGGCTAAAGGTTTATCAATTTTGTTTATCTTCTCAAAGAACTAGCTTTTAGTTTTATTTATCTTTGCTATTGTTTTCCTCAAAGAACCAGCTTTTAGTTTTATTGATCTTTGCTATTGTTTTCTTTGTTTCTATTTCATTTATTTCTGCTCGGATCTTTATGATTTGTTTCCTTCTACTAACTTTGGGTTTTGTTTGTTCTTCTTTCTCTAGTTCCTTTAGGTGTAACGTTAGATTGTCTATTTGAGATTTTTCTTGTTTCTTGAGGTAGGGTTGTATTGCTATAAACTTCCCTCTTAAACTGCTTTCGCTGCATCCCATAGGTTTTGGATCGTCATGTTTTTGTCATTTGTCTCTAGGTATTTTTTGATTTCCTCTTTGATTTCTTCAGTGATCTCTTGGTTATTTAGTAACGTATTGTTTAGCCTCCATGTGTTTGTGTTTTTTATGTTTTTTTTTCCCTGTAATTGATTTCTAATCTCATAACATTGTGGTCAGAAAAGATGCTTGATATGATTTCAAGTTTTTAAAATTTGCTGAGGCTTGATTTGTTGACCCAAGATGTGACCTATTGTGGAGAATGTTCCATGTGCACTTGAGAAGAAAGTGTAATCTGCTGTTTTTGGATGGAGTGTCCTATAAATATCAATTAAATCTATCTGGTCTATTGTGTCATTTAAAGCTTGTATTTCCTTATTAATTTCCTGTCTGGATGATCTGTCTGTTGGTGTAAATGAGGTGTTAAAGTCCCCCACTATTACTGTGTTACTGTCAATTTCCTCTTTTATAGCTGTTGGCATTTGCCTTGTGTATTGAGGTGCTCCTCTGTTGGGTGCATATTTATTTAGAATTGTTATATCTTCCTCTTGGATTGATCCCTTGATCATTATGTAGTGTCCTTGCTTGTCTCTTGTAACATCCTTTATTTTAAAGTCTATTTTGTCTGATATGAGTATTGCTACTCCAGCTTTCTTTTGATTTCCATTTGCATGGAATATCTTTTTCCATCCCCTCACTTTCAGTCTGTATGTGTCCCTAGGTCTGAAGTGGGTCTCTTGTAGACAGCATATATATAGGTCTTGTTTTTGTATCCATTCAGCGAGCCTATGTCTTTTGGTTGGAGCATTTAATCCATTTACATTTAAGGTAATTATTGATATATATGTTCCTATTACCATTTTCTTAATTGATTTGGGTTTGTTTTTGAAGGTCCTTTTCTTCTCTTGTGTTTCCTGCATAGAGAAGTTCTTTTACCATTGTTGTAGGGCTGGTTTGGTGGTGCTGAATTCTCTTAGCTTTTGTCTGTCTGTAAAGCTTTTGATTTCTCCATTGAATCTGAATGAGATCCTTGCCAGGTAGAGTAATCTTGGTTCTTCCCTCTCATCACTTTAAATATATTGTGCCACTCCCTTCTGGCTTGTAGAGTTTCTGCTGATAAATCAGCTGCTAACCTTATGGGAGTTCCCTTGTATTTTATTTGTCATTTTTCCCCTGTTGCTTTTAATGATTTTTCCTTGGCTTTAATTCTTGTCAGTTTGATTACTATGTGTTTCAGTGTATCTCTCCTTGGGTTTATCCTGCCTGGGACTCTCTGCGCTTCCTGGATTTGGGTGGCTATTTCCTTTTCCGTGTTAGGGAAGTTTTTGACTATAATCTCTTCAAATGTTTTCTCAGGTCCTTTCTCTCTCTCTTCTCCTTCTGGGACCCCTATAATGTGAATGTTGGTGTGTTAATGTCGTCCCAGAGGTCTCTTAGGCTGTTTTCATTTCTTTTCATTCTTTTTTCTTTATTCTGTTCCATGGCAGTGAATTACACCATTCTGTCTTCCAGGTCACTTATCCGTTCTGCCTCAGTTATTCTGCTATTGATTCCTTCTAGTGTATTCTTCATTTCGTTTATTGTATTGTTCATCTCTGTTTGTTTGCTCTTTAATTCTTCTAGGTGTTTGTCAAACATTTCTTGCATCTTCTCAATCTTTGCCTCCATTCTTTTTCCAAGGTCCTGGACCATCTTCACTAACATTATTCTCAATTCTTTTTTTGGAAGGTTGCCTACCTCCACTTCATTTAATTGTTTTTCTGAGGTTTTATCTTATTCATTCATCTGGTACATAGTCCTCTGCCTTTTCATCTACCTTTCTATGAATGTGGTTTTTGTTCCACAGGCTGCAGGACTGTAGTTCTTGCTTCTGCTGTCTGCCCTCTGGTGGATGAGGTTATCTAAGAGGCTTGTGCAAGCTTCCTGATGGGAGGGACTGGTGGTGGGTAGAGCGGGGTGTTGCTCTGGTTGGTGGAGCTCAGTAAAACTTTAATCTGCTTGTCTGCTGATGGGTGGGGTTGAGTTCCCTCCCTGTTGGTTGTTTGGCCTGAGGGGACCCAGCATGGGAGGCTACAGTCTTTTTGGTGGCACTAATGGCAGACTCCAGGAGGGCTCATGCCAAGGAGTACTTCCCAGAACTTCTCCTGCCTGTGTCCTTGTTCCTGCAGTGAGCCACAGCTGCCCCCCGCCTCTGCAGGAGACCCTCCAACACTAGCAGGTAGGTCTGGTTCAGTCTCCTATGGGGTGACTGCTCCTTCCCCCGGGTCCTAATGCACACACCACTTTGTGTGTACCCTCCATGAGTGCAGTCTCTGTTTCCCCTAGTTCTGTCGAAGGCCTGAAATCAAATCCTGTTAGCCTTCAAAGTCTGATTCTCTGGGAATTCCTCCTCCCATTGCCGGACCCCCAGGTTGGGAAGCCTGACATGGGGCTCAGAACCTTTACTCCAGTGGGCGGACTTCTGTGGTATAACTGTTCTCCAGTTTGTGAGTCACCCACCCAGTGGTTATGGGATTTGATTTTATTGTGATGGCGCCCCTCCTACTGTCTCACTGCGGCTTCTCCCTTGTCTTTGGATGTGGGGTATCTTTTTTGGTGAGTTCCAGTGTCTTCCTGTCGATGATTGTTCAACAGTTAGTTGTGATTCTGGTGCTCTCGCAAGAAGGAGTGCATGTCCTTCTATTCTGCCATCTTGAACGAATCCCTACATGTATTAGTAGTTTTAATCTTTACCCAATCTTGTAGACAAAAGAGAGGATCCCTGGCTTGCCCAAGGTTAAAACAGCCAGTAATGACAGAACCAGTAATGACAGCTGGCCAGGCAGCTGGCTCCAGAGTTCATGTTCTTAACTAGCTTAAGTAGGGCTTGGCTGGATTCAGGGGTTGAAACAGTGCTGTGAGACTGCTTGGCTTGGCTTGCATCTCAGAGCTTCCTTCCTAAGGTGGGCTCCTCTGTGTGTCTCCATGGTGACAAGCCCACACGGACCTCAGACAGGTCTTCCCAACAGCTCTAGCCTAAGTCCTGGGGACTGACAAGTCTGGTCTGGGTCATGTGCCCTCTCCTAGGGCAGGGTCAGCCTCCTGAGAACACTGCAGGACTGCTATAGAAGGGAGAAAAAGTGTTTTCTCAGAGGAAGGGATGTCTACACCAAAGACCAGGGTTAATTGTGACCAAGGGTCAAAGTAAAAACCGGGTAATGGAATTCCTATGTCGACGAAAATAATCAATAATCAATAATTAGAAAAGAGTTTTATTTGTGCCAAACTGAGAACTAGCCCAGAAGCCTGGTTCCCAGATTAAGAAACTGCTCTGGAGAAGCAGGTTTTCAGCACAGTTTTATATCTTGTCAGAACAAAGAACATTAAACAAATCAGGGATGCATTTCTTCAAGGTTTTAAAAAAATACCAATGCATACACATACAGCACATACAGTAATGGCCTTGGCACCTGGGAAGGGAGTCTTATCATCAAAGGAGGACCAGCATTGGCGTCCCAGGAAGAGGGGCATTTAATCTTTATTTTTAAAATGGACATTCTTTACATCTGGTCAATGTGCCCTTTTCTTTAATAATTAAAGCAGATGTACAGGGCTTCCCTGGTGGCACAGTGGTTAAGATTCTGCCTGCCAATGCAGGGGACACAGGTTCAAGCCCTGGTCCAGGAAGATTCTACATGCCGCGGAGCAGCTAAGCCTGTGTGCCACAGCTACTGAGCCTGCGCTCTAGGGCCCATGAGCCACAACTACTGAGCACACATGCCACAACTACTGAAGCCCTTGCACCTAGAGGCTGTGCTCTGCAACAAGAGAAGCCACTGCAATGAGAAGCCCACACACCACAATGAAGAGTAGCCCTCGCTTGCTGCAACTAAAGAATGCCCGCGCACAGCAACGAAGACCCAACGCAGCCAAAAATAAATAAATAAATAATTTAATTAAAAAAAATAAAACAGATGTACAAAGTAGGTTTGATAGGCCAAAAACAGGCTATTTTAGTTAGCATAAAATTCTGATTAACTCATGTAGAAGCCAGAATGATTTCCCTATATCTCAATATGTAAAAATTTATTTTATCACCTGCTATGTGCCAGGTGTTTGCAAGGCATTGGGGAGCAGCTATGACATGGTTGTAGCCCCCTGTCAACTGGGAGAGCACAAGCAAAAGGAAAATTGCAACAAAGAGTAACTGGAGGGCTTCCCTGGTGGCGCAGTTGTTGAGTGTCCACCTGCCAATGCAGGGGACACGGGTTCGTGCCCCGGTCTGGGAAGATCCCACATGCCGCGGAGCGGTTGAGCCCGTGAGCCATGGCCGCTGAGCCTGCGCGTCCTGAGCCTGTGCTCCGCAACGGGAGAGGCCACAACAGTGAGAGGCCCGCGTACCGCAAAAAAAAAAAAAGAGTAACTGGAGCCCAAGGAGAAGGGAATAACTGATGAGGAGGTAAGCAGAAACCAAATCCAGAAAGCCTGGCAAGGCCAATTAATAACTACCACTGCTTGAACGTGCGAGGCACTAGCCTAAACAATTGGTATACACTTATCTTCACTCTGGTACCTACTGTGTCACAGATGAGGAAACTGATACTTAGAACAATGAAATAACTTGCCCAAGGAATCCAGAGTGATGGCGCCAGGATTCAATAGTCTATGAACACCTTGGATTTAACCACATTGCTAAGGGAAGGCCAGCAAAGGTCACAGTCAAATTCATTTTTCCCCCAAAAGTAATCCACAGTCAAAATGAAATTTCTTGGTTGGTAGCAAACTGATATCATACATCTATCATTTCGGTGCACAGTACACACATTGAAGAACTTATTTAATGGGCCCTAGCAATGAAGATGTGGTCATTAAATACCGAATTTTTTCCAACCTGCTTTTAAGTATCATCAATATGGTCTGCAAGAAGTGCATTTAAAATATCAGGGGGGAAAAAAAGCTGAAAGGCATTCGGATCCAGATACAAAGGCCCTGAAACCACCAAAGGGGAAACTGATCTGACCCGAACATACTACATATGGAAACCCTGGAATGGTTGCGATGCTCTCGGGAATATTCAATTACAAGGGAGACCCAGCACTGACCTTTTTACAAGGAGACAATCAACAGAAGACTGTATTTGATGAGAGGAATTCACTTCCTGTTAACAAGGCTTCTAACCCTGTACAAGCAAAAGGAGAAGGGAGGGCAAAGACCCCAGGTGGCTTTGAAGAGATAAACCCCTGGTTCTTTAGGAGTCTGAAAAGAAAAAGAAAAAAACAAAACGGGAAAAAGGAGGTATTGTGTAGAAAGGCCATATGATCCACCCAGTTGTTAAATCCTTTTCTCCAAAGGGTTTGCTACAAGGGCTGAAAAAATGATAGAAATAAACCCGTAGAAACTTGACATTCTTTTCTTGAATATTTATTGCATTTCTTCTGCAAACACTCACAACACATAGTGATATTAAAGAGTGCCTAATTCAGATTTTACTTCCTGGGTGGCTTTCTGGACTATCCATCCCTGTATTCAACCTACCTCAAGCCACTCTCCCTGGTCCCCACGTACCACAGCAGAATGAAGGGCTGCCCTTTATTCGGTGCTCTCATAACCTCATATGCAGTATCTCTGTTACGGCATTGGATGGAAATCGTCTCCACCACTAGATTCTAACTTGCCCCTGTCCTCAGCATTTTAGCAGATGTAGCTGCTCAGAAAATGTTTGTTGACTGAATTAATGAAACGCTTCCATACATTTATAAATAGTGCTTTCTACTGTACTAGGTCTCTGTGGTCATTTTTGGCCCAGGAGCTCCTCAAGGGCAACGTCACGTCTTATCCATCTTATCTCCATTGCCTCGCATGGTGCCTAACAGTTCCTAGCAGACAGTAAGTGCTCAGCAAAAGTTTGAAGGGTTAAGCACAAAATTTCTCAACATATGACACGGTAGGAAGGAGGCAAGAAGAGTAGCAATCAGGGTTACTGATGGAGGAAAACTTGTGAATTAGTGACACAGTCTTTTTCAGTTTATGAGCGTGAGTGATGGGAACTGACGGATTTCTGGCAAAGTACAAATTTAGCTTTCACGTTTCTGGCTGGGGGTAATTTCTCACAAGCCGTAAGAAGGGGGCTAACACGAACCACATACGGGTGCTTCACATTTAAAACCCCAGAACAAATCCATGAGGCAGGTATAATCCCCGTTGTACAGAAGAGGAAACAGGCCCAGAAAGGTTTATTTCTTGCCTGAGCCCACCTGAGCGGTCAGCGCCAGGCCCAGACTCCACCGCAGGTTCCCGGGCCCGGCCCAGCGGTCTTTTCCTCCTCCTGGGTGGCCTCTGACTCTTTCACGTCTAGCTGGGCGACTCCTGAGGAGGAGAAGGAGGAAAGAAGCTGAGGGGTGAGATGCTTTGGGCATACAGGAGCCACAGGGTTCAGGACGCAGAGCACAAAAGCAAGGAAGTGCCCCCGTAGGGCCTAGCACACCCACTCGCGCGCATTCGCCGGCATCGGTAAGCTTGACCCTTCTGGGCTTCCGTAGTTCGGAACAAACTGGATACCTCTAGATGGGGAAGGATAAATATTTTGAAATTCAAATCATGTTTCCGGATTTGAGCACTGAGATACCAAAGCCTAACCCTCCGTACGTTCTCACGAACTAAACCTGCGAAGAAAACACAGCCTCTCCTCTTCACAAAGGGAAATCCCTCCCTCCTCCGGCGAACCGAGGCCGGAAGTTCCGGTGGGCTTGACGTCACTACCGCCCAGTTTCTGGGCGGTGCTAAGATGGACGCTCTACAGGCTCGGGACCGAGTCCGGCGGAGATACCTGTTCCCGCGGGACGTGGTGGTCCAGCAGGACCGCGAGGGCTACGCCGGGCCGGGTGAGGCACCCCTCGTGGCGCGCTCCGAGTCGCGCAGACGTTCCCAGAGGCGAGGCGCCGGACACGGCCGGCCCCGCGGGCCTCTCGCAGCCCTACCCAGTCAGGAGGGACAGGGTTTCGTTTTTTCAAGGCTTACCAAGTAGTTTTGCAAGTCGGGTATTTACTGTCGTAAAAGACCCTTAGAGATCAGGTAGCCCTGCGCATCTTGGTCTTCAGGATTCCCAGGAGAGCTGGTTTAACCCCTGTTTGGCCATATCCATTAAAATAAAAAATATCCACAGATTGTATTTCTAAGAACCTAACAAAGGAGCGTACTCGTAGCAGTACACAAGGGCGTGTGTGCAAAGTCTTTAATCTCAGCTTTGCTTGTAATAGCGAACGACTGGAAACATCTAATTGTCCGTCAGCAGGGAGCTGGTTAAATACACTTGGCTGTTTATACATGACACAGCAGGCAGACTTTTATGAACCAATGTGGATGCTTTTCAAAGGGAGGCGCAGAACAACGTATGGTATGCCACCATTTGTGTTCAAACCAGATAACATGCGGTGTGTGTTCACCTGTAGATGCATAGAATATGCAAGAATTCAGTAGACGTTATTACTGGTAGCTGCTTTGGGGCTGGGGAACTGGGCTTAAGGATAAAGAGAGCGATTTCACCTTAGATCTTTTTGTCCTGTATGTTGTAAATCTTGTGTATTTATTACTTTTAAAAAGTAAACGCAGAAAACAGCATGTGCAGGCATGCTGGTTTATAAATTTTGAGAGTGTCTCGCAGAATTTCTATTATGAATAAGCTTCCCAGGAATTCTGATGGTCAGCTAAAAGCTCGGGAACCTTGGCTACATACTAGTGGTTCTCACATGAACTGATAGAGAGGGCATGTCAGTCACATGGGGAACTTGTTAGACCCCATTTGACCCATTCTTTCAGATTGGGTCCCAGATGGAAGGAATTTGACTTGTCCATCACCTGTCTAAGACAAGTACCATGTTGGGACTGGACCTCCAGTGTGCCCTTTCCACTTTTGAGCTGCCCCAAAAGGTTGTGTTTGTTTAAAAAATTAAAATATGTAGTTGTAAGTAGTGTTTTTGGAAAATCAAGTCCATTTTGTGTTCTAATGTTTGCCACTTGCATTTTTCTTAATTAACAGGACTAATGACTTTCCTAGACTACATGTGAAGCATAGCATTAAAATTCCTATACTACCAGATGGCATTATTCTTTCCAAAAGACTATATAAATAAATTTGGTTGCAAAACTCATTTAGCAGCAAAACAAGTTGACTATATTGGACAGGTTTTATGGCAGGCTCCTATTAATTATTTCTAAAAATATAAACCTATTTTGGTGGTTTTACAGAAGAAATTGGTACTATAATGGGAGAGAATGTGGTTCTTAGAAAGCTCTAGGAAATTATTTTATTTGACTTAAAATAGGTGTAATTAAAAAAAAAAAAAAGGAATTCCCTGGCAGTCCAGTAGTTAGGACTCCGCGCTTTTACTGCCGAGGGAGCAGGTTCAGCCCCTGGTCGGGGAACTAAGATCCTGTAAGCGGCACGGCGTGGCCAAAAAAAAGGTATAATTTTTCCTGTGACGTTAATGGTTACTTCATAAGTTGAACTCTCTGTTATTTGCAGAAACCTCTACACCTGTTGAGAAAAAGGAGAAACCTCTTCCAAGACTTAATATCCATTCTGGATTCTGGATTTTGGCATCCATTGCTGTGACCTATTATGTTGATTTCTTTCAAACCGTTAAAGAAAACTTTCACACCAGCAGGTAAGAAAACTTTATTGCTTCGTAAGTTAAACACACTTGTTTTATTTTTCACGTTTTGTGAGCCAACTTCTTCAAACGCTTAGTAGGCGCCTACTTTCTGCAGGGCATGGTGTTGGAGGTGCTGGTGACGCAGAGTTGAAAAAGAGAGTGTGTGTTCTGGGCACGTACTGCAGAGTGGGTGAGGCTGGAAATTATTTCAGTGGGCTTTCTCAGCACAGGTGTTTTGTAGGATGAGGACGGTAGTGAATTTAAGAAGGACCTAATCCATTTGTAAACCACGCAGAGAGAATGACTGAAGGTCTTTAATAAGATCAAGTACAAGAGCATTGGGAGGAGGGAATGAGAATTGTGGTGGGTGGGAATTGGGTCTCAGAGCTCGTTTTCAGAGAATAGTTACAGCCAACAAGGTAACCACATGTACAGGCTGTGATTGAATTAAAGTTGAGGTCACTGGTGGGAGGAGTCAGGAGCTTTGAGGCAGGATGTCAAATAGTCCATTGTTCATGAGGATTGAAATCTCTTTAGTATAAAATCTAGGAGTTGACATGGAGGGGAAGGTTGTTCATCACACTCCTGAGTCCTCACTGGGCATTGGAGAGTGTTCTGGAGGCCCCTAGATAACAGAAAAAGAGGGAGACGTGTTGGTGAGCATCGGAGCTGGCATCGAGAGGGGTGATTTGCTTAAAGTGCGAGTGTAATTGTTTGGAAGTACCAGCGGGGCTAGAAAGATGCAGACGGGACTGTTTGATCCGGTGATATCGTTGGGGGTTGGGGGACACACAGTCTCTCCCACAGAGGCCCTCAGGAAGAGCAGTGACTGCTGGAGGGGCGCCTGAGGAGAGTGAGGGAGCAGGTGGTCCGGGGAAAGCAGGCGGGGGGTGGGGGGGCGGTGTTATGTAAACTATGGCAGGGAGAGAGCTTGTTCCCCTTCCTTATTTCCACAAGCAGGAGCTTTCCCTAAACACTCCCATCTTCTGGCCCTTCCCCTCACTGGCTTCTCCCCTGGGAGGTGCTAGACCTCCTGATAGGGTTTGGGATGAAGAACCAGGCATGTAAGCTCAGCACCTTCTTCCTCTTGGGAGCCAGCTGCCCATGGGAAGCACAGATTCTGGGCTGCTTTTCTGCACCATTGTTTTATGGGGCGACCCTGACATGAGAAGGTCTCTAGGTTTTCACTGTGACTTGAAACCCAGTGGGTAAGTCTGTCTCTTTCTGGGTTTCAGTGTGAGGAAGCACGTTGTCACCATTCACCAAAGCTATCTTCTTTTCGTAGCTCTATCAGTAAAGAAGCTGACAGTTGGTCTTTATCAGTTTGGTTTCTTTGTGTCTTTCAATTGGTCTAGAACTTGGGCTGGGAAAAGAAGGGATGGTTGTTTCAGACACCATCAGTAGCACCTGCTGCTTCGTTCATGAAATATCTCATGAGAGCCTGAGATGTATCCAGTTATGGTCACAGTGATGAACAAGGCACATTTCTCACCCTCCACCAGCTCATTTTAGGCTGTGATAGATGAGTAAGTCATGTGGTGCGTACTGTTTGCGTGTGCGAGGGTATGTGCGGGATGCTGTGAGTGCACCTAGAAGGGGCACCCAGTCCAGCCCAGCCTCAGGAGGTAGGCCTTTCTGAGGTTTCAGGAGAGATGACAGGATTTATCCATTTGTGTCCTATGTATCCTCGTATATGAGAATACTAACTATTCTCAGTAGTTAAAGGAGATGGTGAGGTAAGGAGTAACTCACTACACTGTAAGGTGTTTGGGGGCGCCCACAGGAGTAGCGGCACACAGTAGCCCACCGGTGGTGTGTGACAGAGCCTGGACTCAGCCTCCGGACCAGGACTGGGGGGCATGAAAAGAAAGTGGGAGTCATAGGCCTGTCCTCAAAGAAGTGTCATCTTAGAGGAAAAGAGACAGAAACGCATGGCCGAAGGCTGAGGATTTTGAGTAGAGTCGTGTTGCTTTCTTGCTGAGGCCTCGGTAAGCAGCGGGGAGTTGGGGCAGCTGTGGCGGGAGGGCGCTACCCAGAGGCAGTCTGTGCAGGCTGCCTTCTGCTTTCTCGAAAAGGGTTCATTCCTCTGATTTTCCAAATCTGGCCTCCTCCCATGACCAGCAGGGGCTGGAAGGAAGGGGCTGATGAGCTTTTTCTCACACACACTGAGCCAGGTCTTCTGTGGAGTTGGAAGGAGCAAAAAGCCATTGGCCCTTGGGGGAGGACTGGAGATATTCTAGGAATGGGAGGGTTTCATTTAGAAATCTTTTACGAGAGGCAATATGAATTAACTCCTTCCAAATTGATATTCAGTATTTCAAGAAACCCAGCTTAACTTGGAGGAGTTGATGGTATCTGTTGAAATCTTTATTACTCTCACACTCAAAACTTCAGAAACAACCAGAAAGCCGCTCGCTTTCCTGTATGTTTAAAGAAAAAAATCCTTTTTTGTCAGTTAGTTTATGAAAGTGTGTGTGTGTGTGTGTGTGTTTAAAGTCTGTCTTTTTCATCCTTTCATGCGTCTCACTCTCATCTTTACCTACCCATCTCCTATTAGATCTAGACTTTCTGCAAGCTGGGATTGAGTAACTGTGGGTCCCTCTGCCCCTTCCCCAGTTGATATTCTTCTTAGAAATAGATATTTAGTCTATTAATGAAAACTTTTAAGATACCTGATTTGTTAAGTGCTGTCAATTAGCACTTTTTTTTTTAAACCACTTTATTTTTGTGTACATATTTGCTTAACAATCACTGAATTTCTAGTCAGCTTCAGGTATCTGAAGAGCCTTTAGAAGTAGTTTATATTGTCTAGACCCAAGGTATGCTGCACACAGTCTGGAGCAAAATTGCAAATAACATCTTTCTAAAGATAGGCATAGAAATTCTGATTCAGTAAGTTAAGATTCTTCCTTTCTCTAGTAGCAGGGCTGAGTCATACCTGGCTGGTAGGCCCTGTGTTATGGGACAGGACTCAAAATTCAAATCACCTGTATTCAAAGGTAAACTTACAAAACCTTTGTCAGATACATGCACTGTCAAAAATGGGATCACTGCCATTGGTATGGTAAGCCAGCAATGATATGAGCCTATGTCACATTTCAGATGTGTCAAAAAAGATTATTTACTATTAGGCTGCAGAGGATGTAAAAGAGGATAATAGAAGGGTATTATTTTTGTCTCTACAGTTGGTTTCTGTTTGGCGGTACCTTGTTGCTTGTTAGCTTATCGATTGCATTTTACTGCATAGTCTATCTGGAATGGTATTGTGGAATTGAAGATTATGATATCAAGTATCCAACGTTGATACCTATTACAACTGCTACTTTTATTGTAGCAGGAATTTGGTAAGTTACCTTTGGAATGAAAATTTTTTTGATCAGGTAATGATGTACATGGTACAAAATTCAAGAGAGAAAAAAAAGGGAATAATGGGAAAGCAGTCTCCTTGATTCCCTTTTCAGTAGTATCTTTCTTTACTTATATATTTAGTTATTTAAAATACAAATGGTGGCATGCTATATATATATATATATATATATATATATATATATATATATATATAATTGCATTTTGCTTTTTAAATCATTTTCATTGTGAAGTACAATACAGACAGAAAAGTGGAAGAATCTAAAATATACAGCTGAATTATCATGCAATGAGCCTTGGTGTAAACCCTAACGAGGTCAAGAGAAAGATCTGTGCCGGCCCCCTCTAACCCCTTCCATGCCCCGTCCCAGTCACTGTACCTTCATTCCTGCCCGCAGGTAAACACTGTCCCCACCTTCATGGTAACTGCTTTCTTTTGCATCTCTTATAGAAATGGGTTCATATAGTATGTGTCCTTTTACATTTGACTGTTTACATGCAACATTATGTATGATTCGTCCATATTGTGCATAACAGTTGCTCGTTTTCATTGCTGTTCAGCATTCCATCTTATAACCAACTCCCAGTTTATCTGTTCTGCTGTTGATCGCATTTGGATTGTTTCCAGTTTGGGGTTATTATGAGTGATGCTGTTAAGAGCATTCTTGTGTATGTCTTGTGTGCCTGTGCGTCTTTCTGTCGGATGTATATGTACATGCATACATATATACATATCTCTAGAAGGGAAATCGTTGGCTCATCGGGTATGCAGACCTCCAACTCTAGTAAATAGTGCCAAACTGTTTTCCAGAGTGATCTTTTTTTTTTTTAAATTGAGTTTGGAATTCTTCCATACCAGTACATATAGATGTGTCTCATTCTTTTTAACAGTTACATTATTATCACTGCATGGACATATCATGATTTATTTAACCAGCTCCCTGTTTTTTTATTCTTTTTTTTTATTCTTTCATTTTTTATTCTTTCATTACAAATAATGCCACAATTAACATCATTTTTCATAAGCTAAGAGGTTCTCAATGAAAAGTTTTTTTTAATGTTTATAAAAGTATTTTATAACTTGCTCATTAAAGAAAAATCTGTAAATTACAGAAAAACACAAAGGAAGTAAATCCCATGATCCTGCCAACCAGAGAGAAAATTACACTGAACATTGTGTATGGGCTTTTAGGTTTTTTCCTCTCTTTATATTAATTGCATTTTAATTTAGGGAAAACCACACACCTTTGTACATATTCAGTTTAAATGTATTTTTTCCATTATGTATTTTCTGTAGTTGAAGTTTATGGGTGTTTGACATATGTTGCATTGTGATGTGGTTTTTTATTAACCCTTCGGTGACGCGTGTAGACAGTTGTCTTATTTTACAATTTCTTATAAGGCTAACGTCACCCCCAGAAATATTATTGTATGTTTTAGAACAGTAGGATTATAGCTATTTAAATGTCTACTTCTCAAAATATTATGTTAGTCATTAACTATCTGAAACACTTATTTAATTGACTATAATTTTCCTTTATTAACTTCTGCTGTTAAAAATTCAGTTCATAAAAATCGTTGCACTTAGAAAGTGTGTTATTCTTACCTGGTGACAGGAATAGTATTTTTCTCAATGGAAAGTTTAATAGCAGCTTATAAATGATTACTTTTTCATTCTGTTTCTAACAGAAAAATACTTTAACCGTCTTTTTTTTTTTTTTTTTTTTACCATTATAGTTTGGTAGTGTGTGAGATCGTAAAAGCAGGCTGTAGTCATTTTATTTCGTGTTCCTTTACAGATACTAATGTTAAGAGACTGAAGTGTCTGTTAAGCCAGGCCAGCTCTCGTTAGAGGAGCTTTAGTGATTCCAGTTCTGAGTACTTTGTGAAGAAATTGTGATATTTCCAATATTGGCTAAGTCACATATCTGAGAAACATGATTTATATATAGAAAGTTACTGGCTGAATGAACTTTCCCAAACCGGGTAAAAATGAGTCCTTTAAGTCTAGATTCTGCAGTAGAATATAGTTGTGTAGAGTATAGCTATAGTTGTGAACTGTGTGGCTATTTTGTCCTTTTCTTTTCAGCTTCAATGTTGCTTTATGGCATGTGTGGTCATTTTTCACTCCACTGCTGTTGTTTACCCAGTTTATGGGGGTTGTAATGTTGATCTCACTCCTTGGATGATTTCTAAAGGTAAGATTTCTGGAATGGTATTTCTAATAATGAATGCATTTGAAAAAGTCTTTCATGATAATTTTCAGTGGACATAGCAGTAACGGACTAGTAAATTATTTCAGTCATGTTTACACGAGAGTTGTTCATCCATTGAACTCTGAGGTAGAAGGGACTGTGATCCCTTCCCATTTGCATAATTTAGTTCTAAGTGACTACTTTTTAGAGAAGGCACCCTGACCTTCCAAGATCTCATGAAGAGAGTATTTGCACCTTCCAATATGGATAAGTTCACACATTGACCCATTTTCTATTGCAGTAAACTTCCACCTACTTCTATACTGATGACTATTGGCTAGATCGTTCTTAGTTAATGGGAATATGGGAAGAATGGGCAATTTTACCCAGTTGAGAAGAAAAATCTGTTTTCTAACTGTCCTGGCTGCCTCGTAAAAATCTGATGGATGGCACACCAGCCTTTCCCTTCCATGTTATTTATAGAATTTCTGCTTCCCCAGAGACCACCGTGTCCCTGGGCCTGCTGCCTTCACAGTGGGGTCTATTTGCTAATTGTCAGATAACTCATTTATTGAATAAGTATGTGTTCAGAGTACTCACTGTACATGCTTAGGGACATGGTGAAAAAGACAGACGGTCCCTCTCTTCATGTTGCTTACGTTAGAACTTGGAGAAAATCTATTCCATATGTCAGTTTACTTACTTGTAAACTTGAAAACTGAGACCCAGAGAAGTAAACTTGGAAAACTGGGCCCAGAGAAGAAAAAGTTAATGCACTCAATTATTGGGGTGCAAAAGAAAACTGACATTTCAGCTCACAGACAGCATGTTCTCCCTTTGGAGTTTTAAAGGAAAGTCCCTATAACCAGGTAAAGAAGAAATGGATGTCCTCTCATTGTTGCTAGTCTGAAAATAGCTGCTAGCACACACATGCTGATGTGCAGAGTCCCTTCCACACGTTGTGCTGTGTCTAGGACCGTTTGGACTCTCACAGTATGTCCTCTGTCCCTGTTGACCTGTCGCCACAAGAACATTCCCTCATCTGACCCTGTCTGCTTTGAATCTCTGGCTGTTCCATATTGAGTTTTTCCACATGTTCAGGAGCTTTTGACTTACTGCCGACATCAACGTTTAATTGGTAACAGAGAGCCAGAGAATGTTGTAGGCAGGGAGATTGAACTGTGCTTTTTAATATTAAATCCAACAGCCTGAGATAGAATGTCTCGCTTGGGTTTTCTTTCAGGTGTAAGGGCATGTCAGTTTAAAGTGAATGATTAATATCCAGCTAGCTGAAAGCACCGCAGACATAATGGAAAAGCTACAGTGTGTTTTTGCATCTATGAAGTGAATGGTTTCCTTGGAAGAATTGTAACTTTATAGCTCTGTAGTTGAAATCAGAATAAATTATATTTCATTTGTATATTCCTAAACTCATTATCGAATTGTTCAGATTCAAAGTAGAAATATTCTATTCAAGACAGAAATAACTAATTTGCAGTGTTAATCTGTTTGGATCATTGGAGAAATTGTTGGTGTAAAAATTTAAATGAATTTTCATTAGAGATGCATAATGTACTCCCGATAGTTCAGAGAAGTTGTTCACTCTTCCATTTAAGGGTGAGCAGTTCAGTGTTTGAGATGACTGGCTGTGTATATAAAGGAATGATAGTGTCATGTGCCTTTAACCCAACTTCAGCAATTCCTAATAATACCGTTTTTATAATAGCTTTGTAAGGAGGAGGACCAGTTGAAAGGATTTTGTGTTTTCCCATCACTTAAGATTTATCACTGTGTAAATTACTGGGTTTTTAGCATTTGTTTAACATATGAACTTTTAATCATCTTAAGTACGTGTAATTTTTTTCTTAATATTTAAATAAAGTATTTCTATAACTTTCTTGTGGGTTTTGTTAATACAGACTTTGGAATTGTTTCTGTCTTCAGCTATTAGCACTTTTACTATAGAAATAAGACTTCTTTCTAGAGAAGGCTACTCTGCTTTTCAAAGACCAATGGAAGACAGTATTTGCACTTTCAGATGCAAATATGTTTACATTAAACCTAAACATCGTAAGCATTGTGACATTTTAAGTACCTTATGTTGGTTTCTGCGCTCCCCACCCACAAGGGACTTCAGGTGATGTTTCAGTCAACACTTGTGTCTGGCTCGGATCACACCCTGCAGTAGTAGTTAATCTTGACCTTGAGCAGCAGTTAGTCTTTCTCCAGTTGTGAGGCAGGAACATTATCTGTGTTGTTGGGTTGTGGGTGATAAGAATAATGTTTATGAGACACCTACTACAGTGCCTGGCACACAGTAGGCGCTCACTCAATAAATGGTAATGGAGAGGGAATGAAAGACAAAGATCAAAGAGCAGGAATGGGAAGAGGCAGGCATGATCGGTAAACAGAATCAAGCTCAGTTTGTGTACATATGCGTGTGAGGGTGTGTAGAGAGAGTCATTTAAAGTAGGGAGCAAAGTCAGGCGAAGGTCAGAATCAGGTGGCCAGGTCAGTCAGTGATGTGAGGGTCCAGTGCAAGGCGGAGGTTGCAAACCCAGGAAGTAGGATTAGAGGGAGCACTGATTCAGACCCTCCGGAGGGAACTTGGTGCGGGGCAAGGGACGTACCCCCCGTGACAACTCCCACAGAGTCTTTGAGCAGATTCTGCAAGAAATCTTTCCTTCCCTCCCTCCCTTCCTTCCATTTTTCTTTTCTTGCAAAGTAGTTTTACTGCTGATACTTGGTTAGAAACCTAAGGCTGGGATTTTCCGTGTAATACAGTCATTAGAACCCAGTTAGCCAAGTGCTGATACTGTGGTATAGCTAGGGTGGTGGTAAAGAGATGATCCTGTTACAAAGAGACATCTGAATAAATTTGTTTAAACAGGATCATGACTGGTCCCTGTGCCCATTAAATAAGTGCTGTGCAGATTATTTGTGGGTCTTTTCCTATTGTTATAATTATTATTTTCTAAAATAAATAAATTTATTTATTTATTTATCTTGGGCTGTGTTGGGTCTTCGTTTCTGTGCGAGGGCTTTCTCTAGTTGCGGCGAGCGGGGGCCACTCTTCATCGCGGTGTGTGGGCCTCTCGCTATCGCGTCCTCTCTTGTTGCGGAGCATAGGCTCCAGACGCACAGGCTCAGTAGTTGTGGCTCACGGGCCCAGTTGCTCCGTGGCATGTGGGATCTTCCCAGACCAGGGCTCGAACCCGTGTCCCCTTTATTGGCAGGCAAATTCTCAACCATTGCGCTACCAGGGAAGCCCTTGTTATAATTATTAAATAAAAACTGTGTCAAGCAGTGTTGTTGCTGCTTCTAAACAAGCCTGTGGGAGGAGCATCCACTCAGAATAGTAACAAATAACGGAACTAACCGTTGTGAATGTTTATCATGAAAGTCAGGGATATGGTAGAAGCAAGTGTGTGCTCTTAAAAATGTCCCTGACTGACAATCCCAAGTGTCAAGACCGAGTCTTCCACCCGGGTTGCACACTGGTTGCCTCAGGCCTGCTGCTCAGAGGTTCCCATTGCAGCTGGTGATAAGGCTGTCTTGTGAAGAGTCCTCCAGGTGATTCTAACGTTCAGCCTCGTTCCAGAACTATCCTGTTCCAATCACTTTGGGCAGAGATGTCTCTGCAGAAGCTAGAATGTTCGAATTGTCAGGGAACACAGAGATAGCCGAATCGAACTGAGCTCCCTAGGGTAAAAACCAGATTGAGGCTCCCTCCAAATCCGTGTCTGGGACCTAGCTTGGGAGGCAGTGGTCTTTCTAGGAGACTTTATAGCATTTAACATCCTGGCTGTCTCAGGGTTCTTTGGTTTTATACAACAATAACAAGAAAAGGTCTCTGGCTATGCTTCAGCAAAAGAGAAATACATTGGAAGGGAATCGAGGGAAAAGCTAAGAGCCACATCTTTATAAGTAGAATCATTTGGGGCGGTGGGGCGGGGTGGTCCTAGGTAATAGGGGTTAATAGATGCCCTCTTCCGTGGCCACAGTTAGGATAACTGCCCTTCACTTAAAAATATTTAAAGACTTTGATTCAGCTCAGTGTTTCTTGAGGTGTGAAAGAGCTTGGTAGATTTTAAGAAATGTTTACATAGAATTCATAAAAATAAATAACAATCAGGAATATTTCGCATACACTAAGGACTAATTTGAAAGAAGCCAAATTGCAGGCTCCGGGTCAAGGGAAGATTGGGAGTTGAACAGAAGAGTAAATTATTCCTAAAAAGGCCACAAAGATCTCTTCTAAGTCTCTCAGATTCAGCTTTGAAGTTGAGGAATGGGATTTTCCCAATTCGGGAGAAATGTAATGTGTAGCTATTTTATTTCTAAAGCAATGTGAGCAACTAGCTTTTGGCAGAGCTGTAGCTTTGGCAAACCTTATTATACCTCACTTTGGGTATGTTCATGATGCCTTGAGATGCATCATTCCTGTCCACATACAGATGTGTTGTACTGTTTACCATCTTCAAACAAACACCCAAGATAGGGCTCCCTCAAGCTTCTCCAGTTATTAACCACTTTTTGGGTCCCCTTTACAGCAAAACTCCACCGAAGAATTCTCCAGGCTTATGATACCCAATTGTGTTCCTCATTAAAAAGAAATTGTATTAGGACGTATGGACGCAAAAGAGTGTGTGTAATGTTCCTTTATGTATAAAAATAGAGTCCAAAAGGATGTCAGGAACTTGGTCCCTCCCCAGCCCACACTCAGGGGTAGGAGTGGATCCTGGAGTTCACTCAGCTCACTGCTTCCCTTGTTCCCGCACGCCCAGCCCGCAGCCTGATCCCCACTGTCTCTCAGGACCAGCAGGACTCCTTGTAATCCCTCCACCCCTGTCATGGTGCCGCCACAAAACCTGGGATTCCTTCTCATACCCTGGGCTGACTTCCACATGCATCTGTCTGTATGTTCCGGTTATCACCTATCACTGCATAACAAACCACGCCAAAACTAAGTGCCTTAGGACAACCACCGCCCTTTATTTTGCTCAGGAATCTGAAATTTGAGCAGGAATTGATAGGAACAGCTTGTTATGTATGGGGTGACTCAGCTGGGACTGGACGGTCCACTTCCAAGGTGGTTCCCTGTGGTTGGCGAGATGGTGCTGGCCACCAATTTCACTCCGCCTGGACATCTTCATGGGCAGCTTGGGTGTCCTCATGGCATAGCAGCTGGGATTCAAGGGTGAGCTTTTACATTAGTTTTCTGTTGCTGCTGTAACAGATTGCCACCAATAGCGCTAAAAATGACAGAAATTGATTATCTCACGGTTCCTTGGTTAGAAGTCTAATATGGCTCTCGGCAGGGCTGCATCCCTTTCTGGAGGCTCTTAGGGGAGAATCCATGTCCTCGTTCTTTCAGGCCGTTGGCAGAATTCAGTCCCTTGCAGCTGAAGGACTGAGATCCCCATTTCCCAGCTGGCTGGCAGCTGAGGGCCATTCTCAGCTTGGAGACGCCAGCCACGTGCATTTCTTGCTCGTGTAGCTTTCTTCCTCCATCTTCAAAGCCTAGGACAGTGGGTCAACACATCCCTCTTATACTTTGAAATTCTCCTGCCTCTTCTTCCATTGCCACATTGCTCTGACCCACTCTTCTGCTGCCTCCTTCACTCCTAAGGGTCTGTGTGAATACATTGGGCCCACCCACCTGGTCCACCCAACATCATCTCCGTGTTTTAAAATCCTTACTTCAGTGTTCCTTTTGCCAGGTAACAACATATTTATAGGTTCCAGGGAGTAGGGTGTGGACATCTTTGGGGCCATTACTCCACCTACCACGGTGTTCCTAGAGACAGGAAAAGGAAGCTACTGCTTAAAGCGTGGGCTCAGGAGCTGAGTGTCACTTCCATCCTATGCTATTGGTCAAGCAGTCACAGATCCCCTGTTTAAGGGGAGGGGGACATGGCTTTGCCCCATCCTAATGGAGGAGTACCAAAAAATTTGGAGGTTGTGTTTTAAAATTGCCATAGTCTAGCAGCCACTGTGGAGAGCAGTAGGGAGTTTCCTTAAAAAACTAAAAATAGAGTTGCCACATGATCCAGCAATCCCACTCCTGGGCATATATCCTGAGAAAACTTGAATTCTAAAAGGTACATGCACCCCAGTGCTCATAGCATCACTATTCACAACAGCCAAGTCATGGAAGCAACCTAAATGTCCATCAACAGGTGAATGGGTAAAGAAGATGTGTATAAATACAATGGAATACTGCTCAGCCATAAAAAAGAATGAGATAATGCCGTTTGCAGCAACATGGATGGACCTAGAGATTGTCATACTAAGTGAAGTAAGTCAGAAAAAGACAAATATCAATGTCATATGATATCACTTATGTGTGGAATCTAAAATATGATACAAATGAACTTATTTACAAAACAAAAACAGACAGACATAGAAAACAAATATACGGTTACCAAAGGGGAATGGGGATGGGGGAGGAATAAATTAGGAGTTTGGGATTAACAGGTACACACTACTCTATGTAAAATAGATAAACAACAAAGCCTACTGTATAGCACAAGGAGCTATATTCAATATCTTGTATAAACCCTAAGGAAAAGAATATGAAAAAGAATTTTATATATATATATATATATATATGTGAGATTCACTTTGCTGTACAATAGAAACTAACATTGTAAATCAACTATACTTCAATAAAAAAAAAAGAAAAGTGAAAATTGCCACAGTCTAATCTCTGTTCATAAATTCTCTAGATTCCTTCCACATGTAAAAGTCATTTATCTTCCAGGAATCACTGAAGTTTCATCCCATTACAGCATCAGGTTCAGGCTCGAGCTCCCGAATCTCATCATCTAAATCAATAAAAGGTGCCTCATCAGACAAAAAGCATAAAATACCTAGGAATAAACCTACCTAAGGAGACAAAAGACCTGTATGCAGAAAATTATAAGACACTGATGAAAGAAATTAAATATGATACAAACAGATGGAGAGATATACCATGTTCTTGGATTGGAAGAATCAACATTGTGAAAATGACTCTACTACCCAAAGCAATCTACAGATTCAATGCAATCCCTATCAAACTACCACTGGCATTTTTCACAGAACTAGAACAAAAAATTCACAATTTGTATGGAAACACAAGAGACCCCGAATAGCCAAAGCAATCTTGAGAACGAAAATCGGAGCTGGAGGAATCAGGCTCCCTGACTTCAGACTATACTACAAAGCTACAGTAATCAAGACAGTATGGTACTGGCACAAAAACAGAAAGATAGATCAATGGAACAGGATAGAAAGCCCAGAGATAAACCCCCGCACATATGGTCACCTTATGTTTGATAAAGGAGGCAGGAATGTACAGTGGAGAAAAGACAGCCTCTTCAATAAGTGGTGCTGGGAAAACTGGACAGGTACATGTAAAAGTGTGAGATTAGATCACTCCCTAACACCATACACAAAAGTAAGCTCAAAATGGATTAAAGACCTAAATGTAAGGCCAGAAACTATCAAACTCTTAGAGGAAAACATAGGCAGAACACTCTATGATATAAATCACAGCAAGATCCTTTTTGACCCACCTCCTAGAGAAATGGAAATAAAAATAAACAAATGGGACCTAATGAAACTTCACAGCTTTTGCACAGCAAAGGAAACCATAAACAAGATAAAAAGACAACCCTCAGAATGGGAGAAAATATTTGCAAATGAAGGAACTGACAAAGGATTAATCTCAAAAATTTATAAGCAGCTCATGCAGCTCAATAACAAAAAAACAAACAACCCAATCCAAAAATGGGCAGAAGACCTAAATAGACATTTCTCCAAAGAAGATATACAGACTGCCAACAAACACATGAAAGAACGCTCAACATCACTAATCATTAGAGAAATGCAAATGAAAACTACAATGAGGGCTTCCCTTGTGGCGCAGTGGTTGAGAGTCCGCCTGCCGATGCAGGGGACGCGGGTTCGTGCCCCGGATTGGGAGGATCCCACATGCCGCGGAGTGACTGGGCCTGTGAGCCATGGCTGCTGAGCCTGTGCGTCTAGAGCCTGTACTCCACAGCGCGAGAGGCCACAGCAGTGAGAGGCCCGCGTACTGCAAAAAAACCACAAAAAACAAACAGACTACAATGAGACATCATCTCACACCAGTCAGAATGGCCATCATCAAAAAATTTAGAAACAATAAATGCTGGAGAGGGTGTGGAGAAAAGGGAACCCTCTTGAACTGTTGGTGAGAATGTAAATTGATACAGCCACTGTGGAGAACAGTACGGAGATTCCTTAAAAAACTACATAGAGAACTACCATATGACCCAGCAATCCCACTACTGGGCATATACCCTGAGAAAACCATAATTCAGAAAGAGTCATGTACCAAAATGTTCATTGCAGCTTTATTTACAATAGCCTGGAGATGGAAACAACCTAAGTGTCCATCATCGGATGAATGGATAAAGAAGATGTGGCACATATATACAATGGAATATTACTCAGCCATAAAAAGAAACGAAATTGAGCTATTTGTAATGAGGTGGATAGACCTAGAGTCTGTCATACAGAGTGAAGTAAGTCAGAAAGAGAGAGACAAATACCGTATGCTAACACATATATATGGAATTTAAGAAAAAAAATGTCATGAAGAACCTAGGGGTAAAACAGGAATAAAGACACAGACCTACTAGAGAATGGACTTGAGGATGCGGGGAGGGGGAAGGGTAAGCTGTGACAAAGGGAGAGAGAGGCATGCACATATATACACTACCAAACGTCACGTAGATAGCTAGTGGGAAGCAGCCGCATAGCACAGGGAGATCAGCTTGGTGCTTTGTGACCGCCTGGAGGGGTGGGATAGGGAGGGTGGGAGGGAGGGAGACGCAAGAGGGAAGTGATATGGGAACATATGTATAACTGATTCATTTTGTTGTAAAGCACAAGCTAGCACACCATTGTAAAGCAATTATACTCCAATAAAGATGTTAAAAAAAAAAAGGTGCCTCATCAGGTGCAAGGTCCTCTCAATCTGCACACCTTTAAAGGTAAGTTACCTGCCAATTACACACCAAACATACAGGGGTGAGATAGACATAGGGTGCTCGTAATAATATTCCCATTCAAAGAGGGGTAACAAGGCACGTGGCTTCTGTTCCCTAAAAATTCTGAAAGCCAGCTGGGCATATGTCTCCCTCTCTTGATTAGGGACCAGTGCTGCTTCTTAGGACTGTGCAAAGCTTTAGGCTCTACCCTCTGCGCTCTATTCTACCCTCTGTGTCATCCTTTTTTTAGTGGAAGCCGGTGGTTCTTCCATTAGAACAAGTCTCAGACAGTGAGAAGTAGAAGAGCTGCTGCTGCTTTTTTCAAAAAAAAAAATTAATTAATTAATTAATTTATGGCTGTGTCAGGTCTTAGTTGTGGCACAAAGGATCTTACATTGTGGCACGTGGGCTCTTTGTTGAGGCGTGTGGGCTCTCTAGTTGTAGCTCCTGGGCTCAGTAGTTGCGGTGCATGGGCTTAGTTGCCCCATGGAGTGTGGGATCTTAGTTCCCCGACCAGGGATCGAACCTGCATCCCCTGCATTAGAAGGCAGATTCTTAACCACTGGACCATCAGGGAAGTCCCAGAAGAGCTTCTTGGTAGCATTTAAAGAAATCTTTACCTCCTGGAGCTGGAGGGTAGACATAGCTAAGGATCAGCACAAAACTGAATTGTGAGAGTGGCAGAGTAGCAGAGAAGGCTGAATTCCCAGTCTAGGAAAATATCCACCAGAGTCAGAGCCCTGATAGGGAGGGAGCAGGAATTTGAGAATTGGGAAGGGCATAACTGGTGAAATGCACTTGAGAACCTTGCACTCCTAGATTCCTCAGAACCTTATGGACCTACAGAAGGGCCACCTCCCTCTTACTGGGTGATAGAGCCACTCCTTGCTTGAAGACCATGCTGAGGCCCCAGAGGTGGTAGGAACCTTACAAAGCAATGCTTGCTCTCCTCCAGATTTGTCCCCATGTCGCTCCTGGCCACCCATCCATTATTCTGGATCAAATGCTTGCATAGGCTTACTGGGGATGTGCTGGCCTGCTAAGTAGAGAGAGGGATCATGTGGCAAAGGTGCTTCAGGACCTGAATAACATATACTGACAAATACTTCAGGAGCCTGTGCCTGGGAGTAAATCATGGTGGTGCTGGATTAAAAGCAGACTATAACATTGGTTTAGGGAAAGTTTGTCAGTGTGGGTGCTCCCTTTTGAAATAGGATTCAACACCCTGGCAAGGGCTTGAAGAGATGGTTCTAATCCACTGCTGTTATGGTTCTTGGAGACTTGGAAAAAGTCATGGCCCACATTCAACAAAGTAGAGATGCCAGGATTGCCATGACACATTGTGGGGGAAGGGATCAACGGACTCAGGGAAGTGGGCGTGCTCAAGTGGGTCCACTGTGTAAGATTAGAAAACCTACCAGCTGATCTTTGGAGGACCCCAAAGGCTCTCCGTTGATCATGGAGATAAGAAATATGCCAATAAGAAGAGACAGGCATCATTGAGTTGGTCAACAGTGACTGTCCTCTGTAGGCCATGCTGAGGCCGGAATGCTGTTACAGAAGTGGTCTCCCTAGCAGCAGTTGGAATGCTAGGATCCCATAACAGTGGAGGCTGTACCATTTTTGCTTTTCCCAGGCAGGTCTAACAGTGCACCTTCACAGCCTTGCCTCAGAGCTACCTGACTCTTGTTATCTCCCATAATACAGAACTGGATTATCTGACATTCTACACCATATCATACTGGGCTGATCTACAGTCATTGGATGATCTACAGTCATTGGATCTGATGAGCAGGAAGCAGCCAGTACTTTAGATGTCTTATCTGAAACAGGGTGGATGAGAAAACCTACTAAAATTCAGGAGGCTATAACTTTGGTGAAGTCTCTGGGGGTTCAGTGATCTTGAACGTGTTGGCGTATCACCTCCAAGATGAAAGACAAGATGCTGCTCCTTGTATTTCCTCCCATTAAAAAAAAGGCAAATACTTACAGGGATTTCTAGACGTTGGAGGCAACATAGACTACATCTAAGTGTGTTACTTTGACCTATTAACTGAGGAACTCACGAGGCTGCCCATTTTGAGTGGGTGTTGGAGCAAGAGAAGGCTCGGAAGCATCTCCAGGCTGTAGTGCACACATTCTCCCACTTGGATCTTATAACCCAACAAAGCCAATGGCCCTTGAAGTGTTTGTGGCAAATAGTGGTCTTATGTTGGAGACTCTAGCACAAACCACTAGGAGGGTCACAGCACAGACCACAAGGATTTTAGAGCAAATCCATACCTTCTTCTGTAGATAATTATTTCCCTTTTGACAGATAACTTCTCACTTGCTACTAGGCCCTGGTAGAGACTGAATGTCCATCTATTGCATGGACTGCAGTCATCTGACCCACCAAACCACAAGGGTGGGCATGCCCAGCAGTGATATATTGTTGAGTAGGAATGATGTAGAAGACTTGACTTGAGCAGGGTTGAAAACCATGAATAAGTTGCATGCACAGGTGGCTCAGGTTCCTTTGAAACCACTCCTCCTGCATTGTCTCCTTTCCTTTAATTCACACCTATGGTCTCATGGGGTTTTTTCATGACTGATGAGAAAAAGCTCAGGCTTAGTTTACAGGTGGCTCTATGTGATATGACAACACCAGCCATCATGATATGATGTCCAACCATGTGGACAGCTGCAGCGTTACAGCCCCACCCAAAGGGATCCCTGAAGGGAAGGGTGGTAAAGGAAAATCTCCCCAGTGGGCAGAGTGTGGAGTGGTACATAGGGTTGTTCACTTTGTCTGGATTGAGAGACGTCCAGAGTACAAATATACATGAACTCATGGATGGTTGCTAACAGGCTACCAGTTTGTCTAGATACTCAGTGACTTGGAAATAAAATCTGAAGATTAGTTACAAGGAGGTTTGGGGGAAAAGTGTGTGAATGGACCTCTCAGAATGGATTCAGGGTATGAAGATCTGCATCTCATGTGAGTGCTCACCAGCGGCGTCCCCTACAGAGGAGCGGGATGAAATGGCCGTTCTGTGGGAGTCCGTCAGCCTCGTTGCCTGGCCACCCCAGTGCTTGCTCTACGGGCCCATGTACAAGGTACACGGTGGCAGGGACGGAGGCCGTGCACGTGCTCAGCAACACAGAAATCTTTCCAAGGCTGATGTGGTTAACAGAGTGCTGAGTGCAGAACCTGCTGTGATGATCTGAAAAAATAAAATTTTGGAAACGTCTTCCATTGAGAGGGGGAAATCTTTATCCCCTTCCCTTGAATCTGGGAACATAGGATGCCATAAATGATGCTATGTGGCTTCTCAGGCTAGGTCGTAAAGGCCATACAGCTTTTGCTAGTTCTCTTGGAATGCTTGCTTGCCAGATGTTCCCTCCTGGTATGCTCCCTTTCAAAGCCCAGATGCAACGCTGTGAGAGGTTTAAGCCACACATAAAGAAGCCACGTCGAGGTGCTCTGGTCGAGAGTCCCAGCTGAGCCCAGCCTTCGGGTTATCCTATTCCAAGCACCAGAATGTGAGTGAGGAAACCTTTAAATGATTCCAGCCCTGGCCGTTGAGTCACTCTGGCTGTTCAAGTCTTCCTGTAAGCAAAGGAACGCCAAGGATCGCCAGCGGCCACCAGAAGCTAGCATAGGCAAGGAAGGCTCATCCCTAGAACCCTCAGAGAGAGCCTGTCCCTGCCGACACCTTGATTTCCAAATTCCGGGCTCCAGAACTGTGAGCCAAGAAACTTCTGTTAAGGAACCCACGTGGTGGTACTTTGTTACAGTGCCCTAGGAAGCTAGTACACTGCTCGCCTCTCTTATTCTTAGAAACTCTGGGATTATGTAGCCACCAGCAAACATAAGTGGGGACAAAATCTTCTAATTGGCACTCGGGTCCTGTTGCCTATCAGAGTAACTGTGCCCGTGTTATCTGTGGCAGTTAAGCACGTCTGGTTGGCCTCTGCCCCTCTGGGGATTCTGTCATCCTCATTGAAGTTGGGGAGCCCGTGTTTCAGGGCAGCGTTTCTCAGCATCTTCCAAGAGGCGCTGAATTGTCACAGGAGAGCAGCTGCCTGGTCAAGGCATTCCCAGCCCCTTACAACTAGGTGAGCCCTGTGACCAGCTCTCACCGTGGAATGTGGGTGGAGTAACGTGCTCCAGAGGTGAAAGCCAGGGGCCCGGATGCCATCAGAGCCCACCATTTCTCACACCCCATGTCTGCCCACTGCTGAGCTGGGATCAATCAGACATTGAGGTTCCTGTGCAGTTCGGACCTTTGAAAAAATGTCATCCGCAGAAGGCAGAAAGCAGCGTGGGTAAATCTCTCAATCAGTTTTTCCCATTGTCTTGAGTAGAGAGGAAAGGGGACAGGCTTTAGTTTCTCTCTTTGGTGTCCAGAAACTTACATTTCATTGCTTATTAAAAAGAATCGAGGTAGCCCAGACCAGGGAGTCCCACCTGATTTTCTGATGGGGATTGTGTGTTATCTATCTTTGTATTCTAAGCGAGTTAAGGGTCATGCTGGCTGCTGTAGCAGATATCTTTCCAAATTGCAGTGCTGTCGCACAATAGAAGCTCATGTCTCACTTATGTAAGGTCCAGTTTCAGCAGGGAGAATGTGCTTCACCAGTCACTGGGGGCTCATGCTGACAGGCTCCGCCGTCTTCAGCACGAGGCTCCAAGGTTGCCCTGGGTGTTGGTGTCAACATCTGGCTGGTGGCGGGGGTGGGGGGGGAGGAGAAAATGGAGGATTGTGTAGGGGTTTTTCATGGGCTAGGGCCCTGAGTTTGTGTGTCACTTCTGTCCGCACCCCACTGTCCAGAACTTAGTCATTTGGTCCACTTAGATGCAAGTTGCACTGGGAATTGAGTCCCTGGCTGGGCAGACACTTCCCTGTGACAGCTCTGTGCTCCGGAAGGGGAGCATGTGTTTAATGGACAGTTGGCAGCCTCTGCCACGCAGTGTCAGCCCAGGGTCTGACACATAGTAGGTGCTCAGTAAATAACAAAGGCTCTTAGGTACATTGTGTTTGGCGGGCACCTTCCAGAGTGCTTCATATGTATCAACTCATTTTGTCCTCATAGAAACTTGTAAGAGTGGTTACTATTAAGAGCGCCCTTTTACCGATGAGGAAATTGAAGCACAGTGAGTCTTAGTAACTCATCCAGGGTCACACAGCAGGAAGTGATGGAGACAGGAATCAAACCTCGCAGCCTGGCTTTAGAGCTCATCCCCCTAACCACCACTTGGTGCTGCCTTTCCCTCTACATTCATGTTGACTTGAGCTGATGTATGAAAAAGGGATAACGGATGTGAATGTGCTTTGTAAACTTGTAGAGTGAAATAAAAGCAGAGGTGGTTTTTATGGGACTCTGGGGCATTCATGGAGCCCTGGCCACCTGTCAGACACTAAGCTCTCTCTCTCCCAGGTTCCCGTGGCATTTGGCATAAACTGGGTTTCATCTTGTTGGCCCCAGGCCTGGTCCCATACCTGGCACATGAGAGGTGCTTAGGACACATTTTTCAATAGATAAAAAGAAAAAAACACATGCTGGGTTTAGAAAACAGAATGAACCAGATGTAGTTCTTGCCTGTAGGGAGCTCAGAGTAGGAAAGACAGTTAAAAAATAGATTATGCCATGTGGAAAATAGAGGGATGGAGAGGTGAACAGGTCTCCAGGGGACCACAGAAGGAATAAGCTGGGTGTCTTAGTTTCCTGGGGCTGCCCTAACAAAGACCACACTGGATGGCTTAAGCAACAGAAATGTATAATCTCACAATTCTCAAGACTAGAAGTCCAAGATCAAGGTGTCAGAGGGGTTGGTTACTTCTGGGGGCTGGGAGGGAAAAAGCTGTTCCAGGCCCCTCCTAGTTTCTGGTAGTCTCAGGTAATCCTTGGCTTGCAGGTGACATTCTTTCTATATCTTTACATCCTCTTCCCTCTGTATGTGTCTATCTTCAAATTTCCTTTTTTTATAAGGATGCAGTCATATTGGATTGGGACCCACACTAATGACCTCAACTTGATCATTTGCAAAGACCTTCTTTGCAAAGAAGGTCCCATTCACAGGTACTTCAACATCTTTTGGGGGGACACAATTCAACACATATTTATTGAGTACCTACTATGTGCCAGGCGCCACTGTTCTACATGCTGGAAATATAGCAGTGGACAAGACAGGCCACATCTTTCTCATAGAGCTTTCATTACAGTGGGAGTGACAGGCCCCAGATACACACACATTCCAGGTAACGCTGTGTGCCGAGAAGGAAAACGAAGCAAGGTCAGGGGCTAGGGCACTGGGGGGGGAAACACATCCCGAGTCCCACCTCCCATTGATCTGATGAGAAGACGACACTTCACTTACTCATTCATACAGCCTCCATCCACGTGTGCATTCATTAACTCTTTGGTTTATTTACTGAGTACCCACCTGGCTTGGCTCTGGGGATACCCAGCTGAAGGGCACACTCTAAGCTTCCTACTGATGAACACGTTTCCTGGTCCCCACCTGCCTTTTCACGCTCATTTCTGTGCACGTGCTTCATCCACTCTCTGGAACGCCCTCCTCTGCCCTGCCCCATGTCACCTGGCCAGCTCCTACTCCTATCAAAATTGGACATGGGCTTCCCTGGTGGTGCAGTGGTTGAGAGTCCGCCTGCCGATGCAGGGGACATGGGTTCGTGCCCCGGTCCGGGAGGATCCCACATGCCGCGGAGCGGCTGGGCCCGTGAGCCATGGCCGCTGGGCCTGCGCGTCCGCAGCCTGTGCTCTGCAATGGGAGAGGCCACAACAGTGAGACGCCCGCGTACCACAAAAAAAAAAAAAAAAAAAAAAGTGTACAGGTGGTGGGATAGGGAGGGTGGGAGGGAGACGCAAGAGGGAGGAGATATGGGGATATATGTATATGTATAGCTGATTCACTTTGTTATTAAGCAGAAACTAACACACCATTGTAAAGCAGTTACACTCCAATTAAGATGTTAAAAAAAACCCACAAAAGCAACTGTACAGTTGGTGCCTCCTCCGGGAGCCTCTCACCCTTCTTGGCAGACTCAGGGCTTGCCCAACCCTCCCGCCCTAGGGCTCCTGGAAGGCAGGGCTGAGTCTCATGTTTGATACTCTATAGCTTCTCAGCGAGTTAAATAGTTATCCATTGAGTGTGTCTCCACCAGAATGTCAGCTCCGTGAGGGCAGTCTTTCATAACTGAATTCCTGGCACCTAGAACAGAGCCTGAAATGATTCAGTGTAGTATAAATGCGTGTAGACCACATAAACGAACGAACAAAGTGAAAACGTGAATGATGGCAAGTCCTCAGGTTGACTCCCTCCCAGCCCAGGACTCCCTCACAGCCAGGACCTTCTGGCAATCAGAACCAGCTAAGTAATTTGCTGGATCCACTGCAAAAATGAAAATGTGGGTCCCCCTGTTCAAAAATTAAGAATTTCAGAACGGCAACAGCAGGATGTTAAACCAAGGGGGAAAGGGTGTCTCCTGAGTGCTGGGCCCTATGCTACTGCATAAGGGGCTCGCTGTGAGCCCTGCCTGCCCTTTCCTGGGCTCCATCCCCCAGCAGCTCCCTCCCAGCTTCCCGCTCCAGCCCTGATCTCAGCCACGCCAGCCCTTAAGACCTCCTGAGAGGGGCACTCTGGCGGACCAGGTCAGCTTGGGGGGCCTGGGGGAGCAGAGGGAGATGCTCCGGTTCCCCCGGCTCCAGGGAGGATTCCTGGCAGCCCCCAGCCCCAGCTCAGCTCAGTCTAGAAGTAGCTCCCCATTCCCTTGGAGGAGGGAGAGAGATGTTCTCTTTTCTTGGAAAGTGGCTTCTGTCTTGTCCACATCTGGGCATCTCCTGGCAGACACCCAGGTACACCAGACGGACAGACAAACATAGACACAAACGAAAAGGACACCCTGTCCCCCTATTCATAGATCTAGGGACAGGGGCTGCCACCCCCTCCCATCCTCCCCGACCCAACCAGACACACCCAAAGACTGACCTCCAGAGAGACACAGCAACACGCAACAGAGAAAACAGACCGTAGAAATACGCAGAGACGAGGACAGGCAGACACTCATGCACACGGACGCGTTCGTCCGGGCTCACCTAGACCTCCGTGGTCCGCTACGGAGACGCTCAGGGGCACTAGAGGAGCGCACTCACCCGCGGGGCCCCAGACGCGCCGCTCCGCCGCGGCCACGCCTCCGCGCCCACACCCTCGGGCCGGGTCAGGGCGACACCTTGCCCGCCATCCCACCTCTGGGAGCCGGCGGGAGGCACCGGTCATCCGGCATCGGCTCAGGGGACAGAGCTGAGGATAGCGGGCGGGTCCGGGCGCGCAGGTCGGGGAGCGGGAGGACGCGCGGCCATCGGGGCAGGGTTGGCCCCAGGCCGAGGCACCAGGGGCGGGGAGCGGACCGCGTGGGTCCAGAGTGGGCGGAAGTGTTGCCCCGGACATTGAGGAGGGAGGGAAGGTGGGCGGTGCGAATTGGGGAGCGCGAAGAAGCCGGGGTCAGCCCGGGTCAGCCCGGGTCGGCGGGGGGCGGGGGGGAAGGTGGTAAGTGCATCGGGTGGGTACCTTGACCGAGGGTAGAGGGCAGAAGGCGGGAGATCAGGCGTCCGAGAGTGATCAGGACAGCGGGCTGTTTGGCAGAGGGCGTCGGGTCTAGGGCAGAAGACAGGGGCAGCGGGTGGGGCCCGGGTCGCAGCCGCCCCCGGGACTAGACTCAGTGCGGGTCCCTCAATGATGCCCGAGGGCCAGGGGGCGCCTGCCTCTCCCCAGGCGTTTCGGAGCAGCCCGGACAGGGGCTCGTCGGGACCCGCAGCCTGCCCGCCGCCCCAGCTCCCGGCCCCGGGGCCCCCGGAGTCCCCGGCCGCTCGTCGGGGCGCCATCCGCGCCAGCTTCCCGCAGAAGCTGGCGGAGGCGCTGAGCAGCCAGTATGGGCTGAACGTGTTCGTGGCGGGGCTGCTGTTCCTGCTGGCCTGGGCCGTGCACGCCTCGGGCGTGGGCAAGAGCGACCTGCTGTGCTTCCTCACGGCGCTCATGCTGCTGCAGCTGCTCTGGATGCTGTGGTACGTGGGCCGCAGCTCCGCGCACCGTCGCCTCAAGGACACGCACGCCGGCGCGCGCTGGCTCCGCGGTGAGTCCCCGAAGCAGCGAGCCGGCCGGCGGGTGAGTGCCCAGCGAACCCAGCCTGCTCGCCCGCTAGCCGCAGCCCGACAGCAGCTCTGTGCCCTTTCCTCCTCTGACTTCTCTCCTTTAGTCTTTTCTGCCTCCATCTTCCTGCACATCTTTTCTGCCCGCCTCCGCCCACCTTCCCTTCTCTCTTTCTTTCTTAAGGCTGGATTATTGCCATAGTCTCCTCTCTCCGCCTTCAGGCTCTTGCCTTACATGCCATCGTTGGAACTACGGTTACACAAACCTATTCACATCTTTCCTTGTTTAAAGCCCTGCCATGGTTCCACGGACCCCATGATGGAGGCCACACTCCTTATCCTGGCATTCAAGGCCCGCTAAGATCTGAGCTCAGATGGCCTCTTTAGTTTAATCCTCTCCTTGGCCCGCATTCTGTGCTCCAGTCTCAAAGGCTTTTAGTTCCCATCACAATATTTCATGCTTATCTGCCTTTGCATATTCTGTTCCCTCTTCCTGGAATGCCTCCCACCTGCCTTGCTTTAGGAGATAGGGCTCAGGCCCCACCCCATGCTCCCCAGTGATGCTTTTCAGACCCCTTCTCTCACCCTTTGGGGTTCTGACTGCACTGCTTCACCCCTCACTGCGCCCTGGGAAGGCACTGTGCTTCTTGTTGACACTTCTGTCCCCTCCACCACACTGGGGGAACTCTAAGATGTTCATCTCTTCGTCCTAGAGCCAACTCTAGGGCCTGGCATAGAGTGGGTGCTAAGAAAATGCGGTTGAGATGAATGATGTAATCAATGAGCGGATAAATGTTCAGGCAGTGGGGAATAGAAGCACTTGCTAGGTACCGACAACACATTGATTGAAACGTTGTCAAGACAGGAACCCTTCTGTCCTCAAGGACCTTGCACTGTTGGAAGGGAGATAGACATGATGCAGGTCAAAGGGAGGAGGTGGTGGGGAGTCTGTGGAGAAAGCGGGTGCCTGAGAAATCTTCATGGGAGGGGCCGGGTACATTTCACTCTATGTGGTCCAGACACATCACAGGTCTCTGAATTCTCATGTTCGATCTGAATTTAAGTCTCAGAGTGTGGCTGTCATTTTCCTTGCATGCTCTTGGGCATGTTATTTAGTCTTCCCACTCCCCTAGTTTCAGCATGTATAGAATGGGAATCACACGTGTAGGACCAGTGACTGCTGGGTACAGGGTGGGCGCCCAGCAGACAGTCACTCTCCCTCCCACCCACACTCCCTTCAAAGGTCTGCCCCAAGGACACCTTCTCTACACACCTGGCAGGAATTACTCCTCCCTCCCATGGGCTGCCACAGCTCTCTCTGTGTAGAGATCTTTGGCACTTGTCAATCTCTGCCTTGTCTTATGACTAGTGGATATAAGCCTTGTCATCTGGATGAGATTTTAGGTTTCTTAGGCTCAGGGACTGCTCATCTTGCCTTTGGAAAAACTGCACACAACTGCAGTGTGGCCCAGATTCCTGCTCTGAAAGTAGTTGTTTCAGGGAGGTTCGTGGTTTTGTGACCCTATAAATGGCAGTGAATCCAGTGTCATAGCAAACAAGCAAACAAGAATAAAATGTTATTTTGAGGTTGTTGACTTAAACGGGCTAAAAAATATTGCATACAGAAGCTTTTGACCTATGCTTTCCTGTAGTGGCAGGATCCTTCCTTGGTCTTTCCCTCACTTCCTTCCTACTCCATCCTTCTTTTCTTCTTTCTTCTCTTCTTCCCTTCTTCTTCTCTCCTCATCCATCCCTTCCTTTCTGTGTTACTCCTCCCTGTTCCGTCCTCCCTCTCCTCCCTCCTTTCCTTTCTCTCGCCCTCCCTCCCTCTCTCCCTCCTTCCTCTTTTTCTCTCTCCTGCCCTCCCCTCATCCTTCCTTCCTCTCTCCCTCTCTCCTTTCTCCCTTCCTTCCTCTCTCCCTCCCCCACCCTGTTCTTCCTCACTCTTCCCTCCTCTCTCTCTCCCTCTTTCCAGGAAGACTCTAAGCACTGGGACCCCAGTCAATGGACGAATGGTCGTGCCATTTCCCAAGACTGGGAAGACAGGAGGAGGAGTAAGGGTGGGGATGGAGAACCAGGATTCCTCTTGTGGACGTGTTACAGCTGAGATGTCCATTAGACACCAGGTAGAGCTGGAGCAAATGAGGCAGTGTAGGAGAGCACATAGTAGGTGTTCAGTAAAGGGTGTGTCTGTTTAGACGCTCAGCAAGTTACCCCATAATAACATAACTATTCAAGTGAGCTAGGTGGATGATGGAAGTGGTGCTGACCCTGGAAGTCTTGGCTTGATGTCTCGGCTCTGTTACCTTCACCTTTCTGAGTCCCGGTTTCCTCATCAGTAAAATAAGAATACTGGCCACCTCTCAGGGAGGAGCTGGGAGAGGTCGAGTGAAAGCTGTGTGCAAAGCACTGTCTATCCCTGTGAATGAGCTGCAGTTTATCAAAGAAGCAAGAGCCTAATTATCCTCAAAGTACCCCAGGAGGCCATAATGCCAAAGGAAGTACCTTCAGCCCCAGCAGGGACTGAGGATTTCCCTGGAATCCTAGCTGGAAAAACAGGTTTGACTTAGCTCTGCCCTGGCTTCTGTGATGGTCTTAGAAGTCTGGGGCTCTGAGAAAGCCACCCTGTGGAATTCTGGGCACTGAGGTTTTCCAGTGAAAGTTTTTGGGTCTTGGTACGGGCTGTGAGGCATTTCTTTGAGCAGGAAAACATTCTGTCCCACCTACTGGGTGTGAGAAAGTGAAGACTTTCTTTGGAACAAAAAATATTGACTAATTTTTAAAAATGAGTGGAAATGATGGATTATTCATCCAGATCCTCTGTTTGCTAAGAGATTGATTTCTTCTGGAGGAAGTGGCAGCAGCTGGGATATCTCATGCCAGTCCCGTGTGTCCAGTGACGTGAAAACCTAATGAATAGCCATTTCTTCCTGTTAATTACCAGAGTCCTGTTTCTGTTCTGTTTCTGGTCTCTTAAAAGACCACAGTGGTGAAGGTAGTCCTTTTCCTTGTTTCTGGCCTGTCTCAAGCCCAGAGAAGTGTTATTAACACAAAATCATGGCAATGACGACAGTAAGACTAATAGCCACAGTTATTGAGTGCGTTTGGAATGCTGGTACATGAGAAGCATTGTCCCAGTTGTTTGTCACAGTGAGGCTTTCTTTGTGCGTGTGAATAATCACTCCCAAATCTACTTTTCTGAGATCAGATTTTTACAAAGTGCTTTTTACTTAAAATGAGGCACAGCCACGTATACAACACATTCCATCTCTGTCCAGTGCACCATCCTTGGAAAAGGGCTGCTCAGAGCACTGTGTTCCTTATCCCTAAGGGGCTGCAAGTAAAGGGGCAGACGTGAGCTGCTTTTGTAAGATCTGCCCAGGACAGGTGGCTGTACAGGCTGTAGAGAGAAAGATTGGGACACAGTGATGGGTTTTAGAAACAGGCGGTCCAATGTGTGAGAAAGTGAAGGTTGCTAAAAGGAATGGTTCCAAGTGCACGTGTGAAGAGAGGCGGACTGCCATGCAGGATGGTGGCGGAGAGCAGAAGAGGAGAGAGAAGGGAAGGAGGAAGGCTGCAGGACACGAGGATGCAACCGCCCCTGCACCCAGGGGAGCCCACAGTCTAGGAGTGCAGCCAGGACTCACAGAAACCACTGGAGGGTGACTGACAGGATTGCAAAACCTGGTGTGCAGTCCTGTGGCAGCGTCTGGTGTGGCCAAGGAGGGAGTGGTCAGGGTGGGCCACCGTGGTATTCCAGCCCACCCGGCTGACTTCGGGGCAGATGCAGCAAGTTCATGAACATGGGTCTGGGCTTCACCTTGTTTCCCTCCTCAGAATGCACGCTCATCTCAGTTTGATCACCTCACTCCTCTGTAGACACGGCCTCTCCAGATACTCCTCATTTCCTTGGGCTTCTGTCCCTGCTCTGGGTATAGTGAGCCCATGTCAGTGTGCCTAGCAATTCTCCTCCTTTCTTTTAAACAATAGTTTTCTTGAGATGTAGTCCACATAGTCTACAGTTCACCCATTTAAGGTGCACAAGCCGATGGTTTGTAGGATATTCACAGAGATGTGCAACCATCACCACAGTCAATTTTTAGAACATTTTCTCATCTCAGAAAGAAACACTGTGGGGCTTCCCTGGTGGCGCAGTGGTTGAGAGTCCGCCTGCCAAAGCAGGGGACACGGGTTCGTGCCCCGGTCCGGGAGGATCCCACATGCCGCGGAGCGGCTGGGCCCGTGAGCCATGGCCGCTGAGCCTGCGCGTCCGGAGCCTGGGCTCCGCCACGGGAGAGGCCACAGCAGTGAGAGGCCCGCGTACTGCAAAAAAAACAAAACAAAGCAAAACAAAAAAAAAAAGAAACACTGTGCCCTTTAGCTATCATCCCCCAGACCCTCCCCAGGAATAGACAACCATGGATCTACTTTATGTCTCTAGACTCACCTGGTCTGGACATCTTTATAAATGGAATCACATAATATGTCATCTTGGCGACTGGCTTCTTTCACTGAGTGTAATGTTTTCAGTCTTCCAGCGGTTCTTGGGGTGGGTGTTATCACCCTCATTTTCTAGACCAGGAAGCTGAAAGGGCATCAGGAGGTGGGTTGAGCCCCTGTCACCAGAAATATTCGGACAGAGTGAGAAAGAAAAGAGAGATAAGTTCCTGGCTTCGGGACAGAGGGTGTGATATTAGCAGGTGAGAGAGAAGGCAAAACCTCTAACTTCCATTTGGTTTCTGTCCTCTTCATCGAGCAGAGGGGCCTTTGGAACTTGCAGGGAACAACAGAGAAGGTGGCCAAGCCCACTGCATGGGGACAACTTTTGTGACGTCGGGGCAGAAACTTTGGTCTGGTTTTGTTCAGCAGTCTGGACCGAGCTCCCATTCTGTGCCAGGCGCTGGCTGAGCCCTGGGGACAGCAGGATGCTTAGGTTTGGCCCTGCGTGGAGGACTGCAGGAGAGGGCAAAGACGGTGCAGACAATGAGGGGCAGCAGAGCACGATGGCTAAGAGCTCCCCACCAAACCCCACCCCAACCCATGTAGCCTCACTTTTCTGCCCCGGTTTCCTCATCTGTAAAATGGGGAGGATGATACCCCCCAACCATCACATAGGGTTGTATGAGAATCAGTGAGTTTGTACATATAAAATGCTTAGAGAAACCTGTGGCATTTAGTAAGAGAAATACATTATTATTATTCACTAAATGATTCAGTGTTATGTTGTGCAGGGGATGGGTGGGTAGGCAGAAGGGTAGCCTGGGGCAAGGGTTTGGGGGTTTAGGGAGAGGTCCCAGAGGAGGACCTTCTGCTTTTGCTGGAGTCTGGAAGTGAGTCCAGAGATGTCAGCAAGATCTGAGTTAGCTGGAACCCTATCTGCAGGCTTCAGATCTTGGTTTTGTCCAGTGGGTAGTGGGGAGCCATTGAAGGGTTTGAACAAAGGGAATGATGTGATCATACTTGTATTTCAGAATGATCACTCCATCTGCAGGGTGGGACCTGGTTTTCAGAGGAGTAAAACAGGAGGCTGAGAGGTCAGTTAGGAATTAAGTGGACTTAGGGAGAATATGTAGGGTCTCAGGAAGCTACCCTGAATTTTAAAAATGATAAAAGAATACACAGAATATAGAGAACTGAGCATAACAGCAACACCCCAGCAAAATTCTGGAGCAGATCAAGATGCAGGGAGTTTTGAGCAATTCCCTCAGGAAAGGGAGCGGTGATCCAGCCTGGGGTCACCGTGAGAGAGTCCTGCCTAACTGCATGCATTATCATGCATGTTTGGGGTTTTGGGATGGGATTTCTGCCCTAGTAGAAAATGTAAACCTGATGTCAGGATTTCAGCCTCATGATGTAGCTGCCCAAAAAGCCGATGCTGGTCGGGCATTGATTGGAAAGGAGGTCAGGCTGCACGTGGAGTGTCACGTCCCCCTTTGAGCATCACATGGGTGCCTGCAGGAGGGCGGCCCCAGGAGGAGCGAAAAGATGTCCAGTCCAGGAGAGAGAGGATGTGGAGATGTGGGGTGGAAAGTGCTGCAGGCCCACCCCCTTCAGCTCCAGGTCAGCAAACGAGAGTCACTTCTTCAGGGAAGCCTTTCCCGATGCCTTCAGACCAGGTGTGGCTTCCGGGTTGTATGTTCTCATAACACCCTGTTTTCTTCCTAGCACTTCTCAAGCAGGAGATTGTGTCATTCAGTTTGTTTGTTGATCTGACCAGATGGTGAGCTCTTGAAGGCAAAGACCCTGTCTGAATGTAATTACCATTATAACCTGAGCTCCTGGCACTGTGCCTAACATGTAACAAGTTGATATTTACTGAATCATCAAATGGGTGAATGCATGGATGAATGGATGAAGGAATGAGTGAACCATGGCAGAATCTCCAGGGAAGGGGATGGCAGTTCTGGGAGGCTGACTGCAGTGCACTGTGGGGAAGAGCATTGTAATCTAAGCACCAGCTGGTGATGGAGGGGTGAGCCTCCCAGCCCTGGGCATGTCCAGGTGGAGACCAGATGGCCGCTGGTCATGATGCACTGGGAAGCATCCTTGCATGAGATGGGAGATGGAAACTAACTTTGTGGAACCTTCCACCTCTAGGAGCTTATGGTTCAAGATTCTAGACTCCTAGAAGGGATCTGGGAGCCTAACACAGAGGAGGAGTCTCCCCTCTGCCAACACTAGACATTTTAGGATTATTCTCAAGGAATGTGGCTGGGGAACTTTCTAATTGGTTCTAATTCATTAAGTGTTTCTTTGTGGTTGAGTGATGATGATAACATCCCGTTTATAGAATTTTCTATTTGTGGGGCACTGTTCTAGGTGCTTTTCATGTTATGACTCATTTAATCTCCTCTACATCCCTAGGAGATAGTCAATCTTATTATCCACATTTTACAGATGAGGAAACTGAGGCACAGAGAAGTTAAGTAATTGCTCAAGGTCATCAACTATAATAAGTGGTAGAAAAAGGATTTGAAGCCAGGCAGTCAGTACCTACCTCTATACTCTGTGTACTGTGTTTTTATAGCATAATTGATTTTTATCAATATGCAAGGTGGTATTATAAAACCAAGTTTATCAATTGTGTGATTCAGTTCTTCTGTTTCTGTGTCATATCTCATGTCTACTAGATCTGTCTAGTTCTGAAATCTTCTACTCTTTTTTTTTTAAAGTAGCAGTTAAATATACAAAACAATGATTTTATATGGGCTATTTGATTATTATATCTTGCTCATACATTATGTTTTTTTTTTCATGTGTAGTGATAAGGGTGGAAGAATTCTTTATCCTATTTATTACATTGAACCCTAAATCCCAAGTGGTCTGATATTAATATTGCTGTTCCTTCTTTCTATTCGTTTGCATTGCTACTTCCTCTTTGCCCACCCCTCTATTTTCCACTATCATCACTTAGTTAAAAGTGTGTTTCGTAAAAAGAACATATAGCTAGGTTTTGTTTTTAATTCAATATTCCCATCCCTTAATTAATGCGAGACTCAGATCATTCTAATTGTAATGACTTATATCCCAGACTTTATTATTTCTATTTTTCTTTATGTTGATTATAATGATTTATTTTACATATTGTTGCCTCATGTGCCTTTTCTACATGTTTGCTTTTTGGAGCACTTTGAACATTTTATTGTGTTTTTCTATTCCATTAATGGCTAGATTGCCTTTTCTCATTCTCATAACCAGATACATATTACTCCATTCTTACCTGAAAACAAAATATGCAACATTTCCCCCAGCAAGACACATTGCTTCCCACTCCAAGATCCTCCCACCCACTCTCTATTCCAGTGAGACAAGACCTTTAGAGTATACATTTGTTTCCCTCTTTTCCCCTAGTACCCATCTTTTTACCATGAGAACTTTGAAAGGTTTTTCATCTCTGCTCCCTACTCAGTCATCCCCAATTTTATTCTGTATCACAAGTCTTTATACAGCATGTAAATGACACATTTCCAGACAGTTTATCTTCATCCATTCGGATTTAACCTCTCTTATCTTGCTTTCTTTTCTATTAATCTGTTTATCTACTGGACTATTCACCCATTCACTCATTCATCCATCCATCATCCATCCATCCATCATCCTTCCATCTATCCATCCATCCATCATACATTCATTTACACCCTCCCTCCCTTCCTTCTCTCCTTCCTTCCCTTATATGTCCATCTACCTCTTCATTCTGTTGCAAAGTTTGTTGCTCACTATCGTTGCCTCTCCTCTTCGTCTTCTCTCATTGAGAGGACTCTCTCCTGATTCACTGGTTGTTTGGTTAAAGCCCTTTTTCAGGGGAGTTATGTGGATGATATTTTTCTCCCCGTCCTTTTTTGTCTGTTCAACTGTCACCTTCTCAGAGGATCCTTTTCTGACCACCACCGTCAACCTCAGTCCTCTTCCCTGCTTTACTTTCCTTCATGCACTTAGCACTTCCTGACATTTCTTCTATGTTTATTATTTATTTGTTTATTTTTCTGCTTCCCCACTCAATGTTAAACTCATCAAGGACAGGTACTTTATTTTACTGACATTTTAATATCCCAAGTACCTGGATCATAGTTGAACGACAAATAGTTGTCAAACAATTATATTTGGCATACCTTCGAATATCTTTCGTCTTTTGCCCTGACAAGTGGGTACCATCTTGGCTGGGAATAGGGTTCTTGAGATGCAGTCCTTTCCTTGCAGTGGACTCTAGCTACTCTTCCACTGGCTTCTGGTTTCCCACGATGCAGTTGAGAAGTCTGGTGCCAGCTCATCGCTCTATGTTTTGTGTACTCCACAATTTATGCAATACTATATGTGTGTATTTTTGTTTCTCCAGCAATCTTACTTGTTTACCTTTGAGCCCCTGGCAAAATGCCTCATGCACAGTATGAGTCCCTAAAATATTTGTTGTACAAATAAATGGATGGAAGGATGGATGAAGGAAGGAAGGGCTTTAGGAGCGTGAGAAGGCACGTGATGTGTTTGTTACAACTCTTGAAATGTCAGTGGCAAAGATCAGTGGTTCTCAAGGTGGGGTCCCAGATCACCAGCATCACCCCACCCGTGAACTTGTTAGAGATGCAAATTTGGGGGCCCCACCCCAGATCTATTGAATCAGAAACTCTGGGGGTGCGGCCCAGCACTCTGTGTTTTAACAAGCCCTCCAGGTGATTCTGTTGCAGTTTGTAAGCCACTGCTGTGGCCCAATCTCATTTTATAGATGGGAAAACCGAGGCCGGGAGCATGGAAGTGACCCGTCTGAACTCCCGTGTTCCATTGTTGGCACAGCCAGGTTCCCAGAGTTACAGCCTGTGCCCTTGCCACCCAACCAGGCTGCCTCACCTCATCTTGCTATTTCTCTTTGTAATCAAAACGAACCATGCATTTATCAAACCATTTCAAAGCCCTGGGATTGATTCTCCACTCTTACAAAGTTTCTGATTTCACTGGGGCATTTCCAGGATTTAAGAAAATGTGACTTAGAGTTGTTTCTATAATGCTTTGAGCAATGGAAAGGAGCCAGGCGATTGCATTACTCTTCACTGGAGGCTTCTTAGGCCAGAGCTGTAATATTATAGCTCCCTGTTATGGCTCATGCCCTTCTCTCTTCTCTTGCCGTAATTCATGTCAAACACGATCCAGTTTCCTCTGTTCGTGGGAGAGAATGTATGAATGGTGGTTAATGTTGGCCCAGAAGGGGGATTAGGGACTGTGACAACGATCAAGTCCCCACCATCATTATGGTTTTCTTGCTATTTTTTTTCATTTGGTTACGAGTTTCTTTTTAATGTATTTTGCATATTCCTTCCCAGTCTTATTCATATGCATATTTCTTGTTTGTTTAATTTGTTGTCAACTATGCTGGATGTGCCATCAGAGAACTTGCCTTTCTTCACTTCACTAGCACAGCCCTTTTCATGCCACTGCTCTAGACCCCTCCCTATCATTTTGAAAAAATAAACTTTCTATTTTACAGACGAATTGCAAAGATAGTACAGAAAGTTCCTGTATACCTTATACCCCTTACTTTTATTATTTAGAGCAGGAATTTAGGATCAGAGAACTGAGGTTTTTGAGCAGAACAGTGACACTCTTAGATGGATCATTTTGGGGGGAAAACTTCTAGAGGACTTGTGTTGTTTTGGCCAAATTTGTTGAATGTACGTCCCTTATCAGACCCTGGAATATGCATGAGGTCGGTCCAGTGATAAACAAGACATAATATTGTCTTCTACTTTCAGCTTGTGAGGCCAATAGTAGAATTTGCTTTATATATATTTAAAACTTTTAAAATTGTGATAAAATAGACATAACGTACAATTTACCAACTTAATCATTTAAGTGTACAGTTCAGTGGTGTTAAGTACATTCATATTGTGAATTCATTACAATTGTAATGTCCAACACTCTTTCATCTTGTAAAACTAAAAGTCTGTATCATTAAATAACTCCCCATTTCCCCCTCACCCCAGCCCCTGGTAGCCACCATGTTGCTTTTTCCCCCTATGAATTGAACTATTCTAAGGCATCTTCTAGGAGCACAGTCATGCAGCATCTGTCCTTCTGTGACTGGCTTGTTTCACTTGGCATAATGTCCTCAAGCTTCATCCACGGTGTAGCAGGGGTCGGAATGCCTTTCCTTTTTAAAACGGAATCATATTCCATTGCACAGATATGCCACACTTTTTTAAAAAAAAAAACAGAGCAATTAAAAAATAAATTTATTTATTTATTAAATATTTATTTATTTATTTTTGGCTGCATTGGGTCTTCGTTGCTGCGCGTGGTCTTTCTCTAGTTGTGGCGAGCAGGGGCTACCCTTCGTTGCAGTGCGCGGGCTTCTCATTGCGGTGGCTTCTGTTGTTGCAGAGCATGGGCTCTAGGTGTGCGGGCTTCAGTAGTTGTGGCACAAGGGCTCAGTAGTTGTGGCTCACGAACTTTGTTGCTCCGCGGCATGTGGGATCTTCCCTGACCAGGGCTTGAACCTCGTCCCCTGCGTTGGCAGGCGGATTCTCAACCACTGCACCACCAGGGAAGTCCCTGCCACGCTTTATCTGTTCATCCACTGATGGACACTTGGGTTGCTTTCACCTTTAGGCTATTGTGAATAATGCTGCCATGAACATGGGTGTACATGCTTTTGTACCTGCTTTTGATCCTCTTGGGTATATTGCTGGACCATGTGGAGTTACTGTTTTTAAATTTTTGAGAAACTGCCGTACTGTTTTCCATAGCGGCTACACCATTTTACATTCCATCAACAGTGTATAAGGGTTCCAATTTCTCCACATCTTTGCCAGCACTTGTTATTATTTTACTTCTCTCCCCACGCCTTCTCTCCCTCCCTCCCTCTCTCCCTCCCTTCCTTCCTTCCTTTCCTCACTCCCCTCGCTCCCCTCCCCCCACCCCTTTTCTTTCTCTTTTTTGGGTAGCAGCCATGCTAATGCACGTGAAGTGGTATTTCTTTTCTTTTTTTTTGGCCATGGCACACAGCATGTGGGATCTTAGTTCCCTGACCAGGGATCGAGCTGCACCCCCTGCAGTGGAAGCATGGAATCTTAACCACTGGACCACCGGGGAAGTCCCTGAGGTGGTATTTCATAGTGATTTTCATTTCCCTAATGATTAGTGATGTTGAGCATCTTTTCATGTATTAATTATCCATTTACATATGTTCTTTGGAGAAATGTCTGTTCAAATCCGTTGTTTATTTTTTTTAAATTAATGGTTAAATTGTAGTTCTGTATAGAGTCTGGACCCTCACACCTTATCAGATATACAATTTGTGAACATTTTCTCCATTCTGTGGGTTGATAGTGTCCTCTGATGCATAATTTCTTTTTCATTTTGATGTAGCCCAAGTTACCTATTTCTTACTTTTGTGGCTTGTGCATTTGGTGTCATATCCAATAAGTCACTGCCAAATCCAACATTATAAAGATTTCCCCCTATGTTTTCGTCTAAGATTTTTATAGATTTAGGTGTTACATTTAAGTCTTTGATTCATTTTGAGGTAATTTTTGATATACTGTAAGGTAAGCATCCAGCTTCATTCTTCTGCATGTGGATACCCAGTTTCCTAGCACTAGTTGTTGAAACAAATGTACTTTCCCCATCGAATTGTCTTGGCACTCTTGTCAAAAATCATTTGACCATTTATGTGAAGGTTTAATATAATTTATTTTGAAATGATATTAGTGCATATTAACACTTATATATGTGTATTTCTACCCTTCCCCCTCCCTCAATTTAGGTAGTATCACGTTGTTTGCAGTCATTACCGTCATCCTGGGATGCCTTAAAATTGGGTACTTCATTGGATTTTCTGAATGTTTATCAGCCACAGAAGGAGTTTTCCCTGTTACCCATGCGGTACATACTCTGTTGCAGGTAAACCACACGACACTTGTTGCTTGTTCCTTGTTGCCTGGATTCCTGTTAAGTGTATCCCAGGGTATATAAAACAGTCCTTCAGCTGCCTGCACTGTAAAGTGGGACTGTGTCCTCTTGGCCATTTTTGTGGGAATCTTAAGTGGCAGAACTTACACTGATGAAGAATCAGGAAACTCGGCCAAGTCAGAGTCCACCAGAAAAGGCTCTGGGGAATTTTAATTAACAGTTTTATTGAGATATAATTCACATACTATACAATTCACTGATCTAAAGTGTACATTTCAGTGGTTTAGTATATTCATAGGGTTGTGCTACCATTACCACAGTCCATTTTAGAGCATTTTCATCACCACCAAAAGAAACTTTGTGCCATTACAGTCCCTCCTCTGAGTCACTGAGACCTTTTCTTTGTTCATTTGTTGTTTGCTTACTTGTGGATTAAATTCTTTAGAAATGAATGAGAGGTTCATTCTCAGCCTTGGTCAACTTGGTGTGGGTAAGAAATAAGGATTTGATATATAATTTAAACCTATAGCTTAGAATCAGAAAAATCTCATGTTTGAAAAAAACCTTAGATGGATCTCCAGTGTAGCTTCCATCCTTGGCAGAAATCCCTGGAAATGGCTATCAGAGTTGAGATAACAGTAAAAGTAATAAGTAGTATGTCTATAGGACTTTTGCAAAGTACTTTTCATTTTCACTTCGTGTAATGCTTTCAACAACTCCACGAGAACAACTGTCGGATTGTCACACTAAGGAAGGAGAGGGGACAAATGACTTGCCCTAAGTCACAGCCCAGACGCCGTGATTCTTTTTTTTAAATTGAAGTATGGTTGATTTACAACATTGTGTTAATTTCTGCTGTACCGCAAAGTGATTCAGTTATACATATATATATATATATATATATATATATATATCCATTCTTTATATATATATATACACACACATTCTTTTACAGACATATTGAATACGTTCTTTATATATATATACACACACACAATCTTATGCATATATATATATATATATTACATTGTCCATGGTTCTTCTCCACAGAAGTCACCCAGAAAGACCATGAACTTGGTCCAGGCATACTGTTATTGCTCAAAATATTTCTGCATTCCCGATTTAGGAACATCCTTCAGGACCAATTTCTCACCTGCGAATGCCAAGGATGCCATTTTTAATCTCAGTTTTTTATAAGAAAGTGGTCTCCGCTCTGCACCCAGGTGACTGCCAGTCAGCTCTTGGTGACCTTACGGTGTTTCTTGAGATCAACACACTCTCACAAGTGAAGCTCTGTGAGAGACGAGCCTGACAGCAGTTTGCCTCTGTGGGAGGAACAGGGTGGCAACATCGGTGGAACAGGGTGGCAGATTCCAGGGAGACTTGTTTGAACGGGTCGCCTTGCGTTTTGAGAGTTGTTGAGGGCTGAATTGTGTCCCCTGCATTCAGATGTTGAAGTCCTAACCTCCAGGACCTCACAATGTGACTGTGTGCAGATAGGGTCTTGACGGCGGTAATTAAGGCTAAATAAGGTCATGAGGGTGGTCCCTAATCCAATAGGACTGGCATCTTTATGAGAAGAGGAGGGAAGGACACAGACACACAGTGTGAGGATGCTGAAGGGAGGTGGCCATCTGCAGGGCAAGGAGAGGGGCCTCAGGAGGAACCAACCTGCCAAACCTTGATCTCGGACTTACGGCTTCTAGAACTATGGGAAAATTAATTTTGGTTGTTTTAAGCCATCCAGTCTGTGGTACTTTGTTCTGGAAATGCCGGTAAAGGAATACAAGAGTTAACTGGTTATTTATTCCAGGGACGTCCAATCCCATGATGACAGTCTTATAGTGATGCCAGTGACAACATGGAAAGCCTTAGGGGACCAGAAAGAATTTCCTTCCTCCCTCCCTTCCCCCTTCCCTCCTTCCTCCCCCCGCTTCCTCCCTCCTTCCACTCTGCTCTCTCTCTCTCTCCCTCCCTCCCTTCCTTCCACAGGGGGCAAAACCCTATTTTCAGTACTGTGAGTCCAGGGTTGAAAAGCCATGGTCTGTGCCCTGTGGAGGTGTCAGAGCGGGAGACAATCACCAAAACAGACTCTGTCCGCACTGTCAATGCTTTGACATAATCGCCCAGAGCGGGTGCCAGGGAGGGCCTCTCACTAGCTTTGGGGTACGGGGTGGTTGTCAAGGAGAGAGGGGTGTGGTGTGTCAGACACCATTACAAAGGACATCTGGGGCTGTGAAGTCTCTCCACCAGATGGGGGGAAGATGTGTGGCCCGTGGGGGGTGGTGAGCAGGGGTGACGGGCCCGGACTGGAGCCATGGTTTAGTGCAGGGCTTATAAGCATGGACTCTGGTCAGACTACCTGGCTTTGGCTCACACCAGCAGTGTGACCTCGGGCAAATGTGTTAACCTCTCTAGGCCTCATGGGTCTCATCTGTAAAAATGCCTCCTTCACGGGGTCTTTGTGAGGATTAAGGTGCTGTGTGTAGAGCACTTTGCAGTGAGCGCTTGGCCAAGGCTGACAGCCACTTAGCAGCTTCGACTTTACCTTGAGGGCAATGGGGAGCCATTGAAGGTTCTGGGCAGAGGAAGGACCTGGACAGAAGTGAGTTTTCAAAAACTGTTACTTGGTGGGTTGGGGATCTCTTTCTTCCTTATTTAAGGCATTTGGTCAGTAGGTCAATTAATCAATCTTCCTATACCTATTGGACACTTACTACGTGCATTTGTGACATTAGATGATGGGAGAATACAAAACATTACTTTCTAAAACATACTATTTATTTTTAAATTGTGGTAGAGTACACATACCATAACATTTGCCACCTTAGCCATTTTTATGTGTATGGTTCAGCAGTGTTAAGTATACTCACATTGCTGTGCAACCAATCAGCAGAACTCTTTCATCTTGCAAAGGAAGTTCTGTCCTCTTTAAACGCTAACTCCTGATTCCCACCACCCTTAGCCCCTGGCAACTGCCATTCAACTTTCCATGTCTATGGATTTGACTACTTTCTGTCTCTTTGAATCAGACAAGTGGAATCCTACAGGATCTGTCCTTCTGTGACTGGCTTACTTCACTTAGCATAATGTCCTCAAGGTTCATCCGTGTCGTAATGTGTCAGAATTTTCTTCCTTGTTAAGGCTGAATACTATTCCGTTGTGTGGATGGACCACGTGTTGTGTGGACACTTGGGTTACTTCCATCTTTTGACCATTGTGAATAATGCTGCTGTGGATATGGGTGTACAAATATCTTTTTGAGACCCTGCTTTCAGTTCTTTTGGATTTGTACCCAGAAGTGGGATTGCTGGGTTGTATGGTAATTAAAAAAATATTTATTTAAAAAATATAGTATAGGGCTTCCCTAGTGGCGCAGTGGTTGAGAGTCCGCCTGCCAATGCAGGGGACACGGGTTCGTGCCCCGGTCCGGGAAGATCCCACATGCTGCGGAGCGGCTGGGCCTGTGAGCCACGGCCGCTGAGCCTGCGCGTCTGGAGCCTGTGCTCCACAACGGGAGAGGCCACAACAGTGAGAGGCCCGCGTACCGCAAAAAAAAAAAAAAAAAAAAAAAAAAGTATAACATTACTGAAAAAATTGAAAAAGAGACTAAAAATGTGTCTGTAAGCCCATTAACTGAAATATTTGTTGCTGTTTTTTTGTGTTCCCTCCATTCTTTGTACTCAGGTGTACCTTCTTGGCAAAGTTCTACATGTAAGGTGCAGAATTTACTGTTTTGAGTGTTTCACTTAAAAAATCATAAACATTTTTTGTGTTGCTATGTAGTCTTTATCAAGGCATCAGATAAGTGGTCCTCTAACTTAAAATTCATAGATAAAAGCTAATTTACTTCAGTGTTTCCCTATTGTTGGGTTGAATGTCCTCTTTACCAGGAGTCACTACTATCTGTTTTTTAAATTGTTAGGTGTTTCGAGAATCATGCCTGAAAGTGTTTTCCAGAGCAGGATAGTAAATCTTAGGTGAAACGATGTGGAAGAGAGAGTATGTGTAAGTGTAATTTCTTGTGTGTTGTTTGATTTTCTTTTTTATGACACTCAATTGAAAATGAAGGCTAAATGAGACAAATTTATAAAGTGCCCAGCTGTGTTTGGCACGTAGTAGGTGCTCAACATGTGTTTGTGTCTAAATAAGGCCCCAAATGCTTCTGGAGCTCAGAAAGTGCCTGGGACAGAGGAGGTGCTCATTCAATGTCCACACATGAGTGAGTTGAGAGCAGAGAGATTTTACTGAAAAGGTACCTGCTCCAGGCACTGAGTTCTAAGTAGTTGACATGGATTATCCTATTTCACTGCTCACAACACCCTCCAAGGTAGGTTCCACTATCATACCCATTTCATAGATGGGAAAACAAACCTGCCCAAGGCCGAGAGAGCCAGGATTTGCACATGAGTCCGATACGGCCCCCATCCTGAGTTGCTTCTAGTGACTGCGTGGCCAGGGGCCTGGGCAGCGTATATAACAGAGTGAAATAAAAGACCAGCTTGAACTAATTCTGTTCCTCATTTAAAGCGCTCAGAATCTGGTTTCCGGCCACTGACGTAGTAACGGTTCAGTGAATATTTCTCGAATGAAGCCTGATAAGGATGACATAAACACGTGAACAGGGGTTATGGTAGGCAGGCTGCCACTCCCCAAGCCCCACCCCACGGCAGACTCGTCACTATTTCCTCCTAAACCTGGAGGCCTCATCTGATTCTCACGGCAGTGCCCCTGCAGCACTGTTCCCCCCAACACCCCCGGGAATGGCACTGCCACCTGAGATGAGGATAGTGACTTGCCATTTTGGGGCGGGGGAGGTCACTGCACTGACTCTCCCAAAATTTTTCACACCTTTCCCTTAGGTTTTATAGCTTCTCAAGGGTGCAAATACAGTGATGGCTTTCCCATTGATGTATCTTTCTTTTCTTCCTTTATTTCCGTTTAGGTGTACTTTCTTTGGGGGCACGCAAAGGATATCATCCAATCTTTCAAAACACTGGAAAGGTAAAAATCATGGGTAATTGCTTACGTGTTGAATTTAATGTTCATTTGAAACAAACAAAACTCATCACTGCCATCTTGATTGGGGTTTTTTGGGGGTGGGGTTTGAACTGACTTTATTATTCTGTAAATGTGAATTTTACAAAGCGCTTTATAATGAACGATCACATCTTCTTGTTTGTTTGTAACGGATTTCACCTCCTGAAACGGCTCTGAGCACACTGCAAGCCCTCGGTTTCCTGGTCACTGGTGGACGTTGTGTCTTCTGAGTTATGATACGGTGTCAGCCGTGGCAAAAAAGCAACAGTCTGGACTCTGCCAACTAGCTTGCTTGGGTTTTAAATGAGACCGAAGCTCCTCTCCATCCTGACAAGCAAAGCCTTCATTTGTGGCCTGGGAAGGGGACCCTCTGCTTTGCCCTCTCTGGGACAGCTCTGGAAGTAGGGTGTTGTGGGTTGGATTTCACTTCTGCTGTCTTAGAAACTTCCCCTTTATGAGCTTCAGTTTTTCTCATCTGTAAAATGGAGATAATAGCATAGCCAACCTCTGGGGACTGGATGAAATAACTGATGTAAAGCTTGTTCCTGGCATAGAACAAGGACTCCGTAAGTGTTGGCTCTATTATTATCTCTGATCACCTCTCCCTCGAGATGATTGTGAAGATCAAGGCAGAGAATCTACAGGATAAGAGGGTGAATTACCTAAACGCATGGTATGATTATCATGTAAGAAAGCCTCTGTGCACACATACGGGGGAATCAAGGGATCACTATTTGGTTTCTAGAAAGATCCCTCATCATATAAACTGTCAGTGAGGAACAGAAAAGTCCCCCAGTACCTTTTGAAATGAAATCTGCTATTTAAGAGAGTGACTTATGTAAGACCACTGGTTGGAACTATTTTAACAGACTATTGAATTAGAAATAACTTTCACCAACCTCATTACGCAAAAAGGATCAGCTTCGACAAGGAGTGAGGCATCTATTGAGCTCCTACTGTGTGCAGAGCCTGCTGCCAGGCACTGGTGGTGATATGCAGAGGTAATGGGCCGAGATATCCAGGCATCTGAGCATCATTCCAGGAATGTGCAGCCTGTGCTCTCCCCTGTGCAGCCCCAAGCAGTGGCCTTGGCAGTGATCTTTAACTCCCATCTTAACACGAGAAGCCACGCCTCCTGGCAGAAGGCGCCACTGCTCTGCCTCCAGGGGAGGAGAATGGACAAATGGGGTCCAATGGATGAGTCAGGGACAAATGAAGTCCAGGCCCCGATGACCCAGCAAAGGCAGCTTTAATTGTGCCTTAGGGCAGGACAAAGACTTCCGCATCCATCCTCACATTTAATCCAGGCTCTGCCAGTGTAACTATGGTAACTATTCTTCTCTGCATTAAATGGATACGGCAGGTTAGGGGACTTAGCTGGGTCTCCAGAGTGCAAGTGGCCAGCTGGGGATTCCCATCCAGTTTCTCCCATTTTGTGTGCTGGACCAGGTCACCTGGTCCTCCTTCCATCAGTGAGCCTGGGCTCCACTCGCAGCTTGAGGAGAGCACTTGCTGATTTTGTTCTGGGGCATGGGTTTCACTTCATCTATTCCATAGACATTCTTTAAAAAAATGTCACTTTTTTTTTTCCTGATAAAACTTGTAAGGGTACAGTGTAATTAAAAATCATCATAATGCCACTGTTATGGACTGAATGTTTGTGTCCCCCCCAAATGCATATGTTGAAGCCCTAACCCCCAATGTGATGGTATTAGGTGGTGCCTTTGGGAAGTAGTTAGGTCATTAGGTCCCACTAATTCCCCATGATGGAATTAGTGTTCTTATAGAAGAGGAAGAGACACCAGATCTCCCCCCTCCTCGACCCCTGCACAAAGCGCACCTAGAGGAAAGGCCACGTGAAGACACAGTGACAGGCAGCCATGTGCAAGCCAGGAAGAGAGGCATCACCAGAGACCAACTCTGCTGGCACCTTGCTCTTGGACTTTGAGCCTCTAGAACTGTGAGAAATAAATATCTGTTGCTTTGTTATAGCAACCACAGCTAAGACAGCCGCTACCCAGAGGTCACTACTATTCACACTTTGGTCTGTTTTCTTCCAGTCTTTTTTCAGTGAATAGATATATACATTTTTTTCTTTTTTCCTTTTTACAATTGTGGTCCTGGTGAGGCTCTCTTCCTGACTTTCAGGTGCTGCCTTCTTGCCGTGTCCTCACATGGCCTTTTCTCTGGGCAGGGAGAGAGAGACCTCTCTGGTGTCTCTTCCTCTTCTTATAAGGACACAAGTCCTATTGGATCAGGGCCCCACCCTTATGACCTCATTTAACCTTAATTACCTCCTTATACCCCATCTCCAAGTACAGTCACATTGGGGGTTAGGGCTTCAACATATACATTTTGAGGGGCCACAATCCAGTCCATAACACATCTTGTTGGACATCGAATTTTTCTGAAAGTTTTTGTTGTTATTATAAATAGTACTGTGATGAACATCTTTGGCTAAAAATATTTTTGAACATCTCTGATTCTTTTCTTTTTTTACATTATTTTATTGCAGTATAGTTGATTTACAATGTTGTGTTAATTTCTGCTGTCTAGGAAAGTGATCCAGTTGTGTATATTCCTTTTCCATTACAATTTATTGCAGGATATTGAACGTAGTTCCCTACGCTATACAGTAGGACCTTGTTGTTTATCCTCTGGTTATTTTCTTGAGTTAAATTCCTAGAAGTAGGATTGTGGGGATAAAGGGTGAGATGTTTTCAACAAATGTATATTGGGTAGTTTGACCTACTGGGAACTCCTGGCTGAATGAAATGGGCTTTCCCATTCATAAAGCATTTTCTTTTACATGTGTTACTTATGAGAACCTCTCACAGTAGCCCTGTCAGGGACAGTAGGTATGATCACGATCCCACTTAGAGATGAGGAAACTGAGAAATGAAGTAAATGTCCAAGGTCAGGCAGCTCGCCTGTGCATAGCTGGGTGGGATCTGAATGCTGACTTTAAATCTACTGCTATTTCCATGGCATTGCAGTGGCTGCAGTGGCCAGCAGGGTTTGCTGGGTGAAATCTTTCTCTTTGATTAGTTGACATCACAGTATATTAGATATATTGGGATTAACAAAATATCATTAAAATTATTTTCACCTGTTCCTTTTTACTATTCTTTAAATGTGGCTACTAAGAAATTAAAAATTACATATGTGGCTCACATCAGTGCCTTGCATTATCTTTTGGGGGATAATGCTGTTGTAGCCATGTACGCAGACATTTCCCACCAGGATTTTTCATCTGAAAAAGTCCCTATAGGACTGGGGCCTAGTCCTGCCTTGGCCTTGCTTGTTGAGCAATTGGAGACAAGTCTCTCCCTGTCTCTGGGCCTCTTTCCTAAACTGGATAGTGAGTGGTTTGAACTAGATATGCTTATAACTTGATTTAACCTGTTGTTGTTTTTTTTTTAAATAGGGCAAAGTGTTAACCATTTTTGAGTTATCACCTTTCAGTTTTTTTTTTTTAATTTGTTTTTTCGTTGCATTGGGTCTCTGTTGTTGTGCGCAGGCTTTCTCTAGTTGTGGTGAGTGGAGTCTACTCTTCGTTGTGGTGCATGGGCTTCTCATCACGGTGGCTTCTATTGTTGTGGAGCACGGGCTCTAGGCGCGTGGGCTTCAGTAGTTGTGGCACGCGGACTCAGTAGTTGTGACTTGTGGGCTCTAGAGCGCAGGTTCAGCAGTTGTGGTGCATGGGCTTAGTTGCTCCGCGGCATGTGGGATCTTCCTGGACCAGGTCTCGCACCCGTGTCCCCTGCATTGGCAGGCGAATTCTTAACCACTGCGCCACCAGGGAAATCCCACCTTTCAGTTTTAGATTTAGATGTCTCTAGAAAAATTGGGAGGTTTGATAATCCAAAATGTGCATGGCAACAAAGAGCTAGAGCCAAGTTGGGGTTGTTCCCTCCAGATGGGGGGGTGGTGGCTGCTCAGTTAGCTACAGTCCCCAGCACTCCCTAATGTTATCCCAGGCCTGCTTTATTCATTGACATTTCTTGCCATGCCCTGGAGTTTTCAAAACTTCCCTCTCCTGGACTTACCCTTTTTTCTGATCTTTCGAGCCAATATTCCACTATCCATGCTTTTAGTACATACAAGGACTTTTCTCCTGGTGTGAGAATTCCTCTTACTGGTTTGAGTCCTTTTCTTTTCTCAAGAGTGAAGTTTTGAGGAGCAGCAGTTCTGAAAAAAGACCTGGAAACATAAATTGAGATTAGAGAATGGCTCACGGAACCCTTCTTTATTTGTGGTCTGGGGTTATCGGATCCAAGTGTGAGAAAGGCAGCTTGGCATGAGGAAACAACGCCTGCCTTTAGTTGGTAGGACAATTTCCAGATCAAATCAACAGGAGGCTGCCAGCTCGCAGGGAGCGTTTGTGGCAGAACAGCCAGCAGCTGTGGGCGGCATTAGTATTACCTGCTCAGGTTCAGTGGACCTGGGATGAGACAACGCCATTTGGACCAGGAAAGAGGAGAAGAAAGGGGAGCTGTGTGCATTATAAGTAAAAGAAAAGCCAGCCAGCCGGAGGCAAACAGCATTGTCTGCATTTGTCAAAGGCTCTATACAATGCCTCCCAGATGTCCCGGGGAAGGCTGGCCACAATCTATAGCAACTGGGCAAGCATGAGGGGCAAGCAGATGGGCAAACAGCTGACTCAGACACCCCCAGGCGGCTGTTTCCTTCCCCACTTGTGCCTGGACACTGGGAAGTTGCCAAAGGAAGCTGGAGTTCAAATGAGGAAAGACTTTGCTTGCAGTTGCTCGTGGGAACCCCAGGGGGTCATCTGGGGTTAAAACTCAGAGGAGAGGCAAGGTCAGGGTTGAGGACCCAACTGTACCATTCTTCCTGTAGGGAGATTATGGACAAGGGTGCTCTTGGTTACATGGGGAGGGGGTTCACATCCTCTGGGCCTCTGCTCTCCAACTGAGAAGTGATCAGTTACACACAGGTTTCAAGGAATTCCTCTCTCAAATCACCTGTACTTGCTGCACCTGCTCCATGCAAGGCCCATTGTTAAGCACCTGGAAGCTACCAAAGTGAATACATCTTAAACTGGCAGCCATGGGGAATCTTTGGAGGTTTTGAAACAGACAGTGACTCCATTGGAACCATATTGCCCCAGATCCCTCCTCTGTTCTCCAGAGTCCAGAGTCCACCCTCCATGTCATTTCTTTTCTTCTTCTTTAGGAGGCACTGTGGTCAGAGGCAAGGACAGAACTCTGAGGTCAGACTAGAACAGCCTTGTCGCTTCCTAACTTTCAAACCCCAAATGCAGCTACATATTCTATTTGTAAATAATATGGCCTAATTCCTGAACCTATCCGAGACTCCAGCAGCTCAACAGTGTCGTCACAGAGCAGGATCTTTCTGTGTTTCCACTCTGCCACCCTCAGTGGGTGAGGGTTTCATCCCATGCTTGTTGCTTCATGGTCACAAGATAGCTGCCAAAACTCCAGCCTTCATGTCTGCATTGAAGGTTGGAAAAAAGGGGGAGAAGAAGAATAAGTAGGCTTTTCTCATTCTGATCTCTTCCATCAAGAAAGCAAAAGCTTTTCGGTAGTGCCCAGTAGACCTCATCTCACATCCTACTGGCCACAGTGGCCATGCTTAACTTCAAGGGAGGCCAGATGGTGAGCTTCTGGTTGGTTTTGGTGTCTTTAGAAGTAAGTGGTAAGACAGAGGGCGTGGATAATGATCATTGGGTTGGCAACCCAACAGTAAAGGCGTACCCAGTTCTCCAGATTTCCAAAGTAGCCCTTTCATCTTTCCTTCATTGTTCTATTCCCTTTTGGAAGAAAGGGTTTGGGGTATGGTGGGGTAGGTTGCCTGTTTTTAGTAAATTTCCATCCCTGTATCCCTGCTTCCAAGACCCAGATTTTTATTTGTTTTGTTTTGTCCCGTAGACAATGAGTTGAGTACTGGCAGGTTCAAGATTAAGGCAGGATGCCAAGGCTGTGGTTTTGGAAGGTCCCATGGAACTGCCGGACAGGGGACCCTCAGGACCAGAGCCTGAGCTGCCAGATGAAATCACAATCACTGCTAAGAAGGAAGCTTGTGTGTGTGCCCATGTACACGTGTGCAATGTCTCCATCTCACCTCACGGGGCTAGGAGCTTCCCAGGGCTGCTCAGGAAGTGGGTCCTTGTGTTTTTCAGGTTTGGGGTGATCCACTCAGTGTTCACCAACCTGCTTCTTTGGGCGAACAGCATCCTGAATGAGTCAAAGCACCAACTTAACGAGCACAAGGAACGGCTCATCACCCTGGGCTTCGGGAACATAACAATAGGTGAGTGGTAAGAGTTGCCCAGCTGCCATCTTGGAACAGCTCGGAAACCTGCAGAGACCAGAATGTCCGTAGATGGAGGTATGGGTTTCAAAGACCTGCAGGGTCCACCCAATTCAACATCGACCAGACAATCCTCTGTTGTTGAATATCTTTCAAAACCTCCTAAGTCTCTCATCCTGCTTCCATAAGTAGGGTGTGCTGAGCATAATTAAAGGTTTCTTCAGTGACTCAGGGACTTGTCAGATCCAGGGGTCATCATTTTGATCACCATTTCTCATGGTCCAGTTTGGTATGGAAATGAATGTCTTTGTTTACAACCTTGGAAGATTGGTGGTTGTTTCTGTTTGTGTTTTTAATTAAACCTCTATTACCAGTTCTTTCTACTAAAAGTATAGCTTTAAAAAATCCATAGAAGTCTAATGGTATGTTGTGGTTAATTGGTTTTCGTTCATTTGAAGTTTTTATTTAACTCTACTTAGTTTATAATTTTGGCCCATCTTTATTCCCCCCTTGTTCCTATTGGAGTGTCTGTCTCATGACTCTTCATTTTCTTCCAAAATTCTTTAGCATTTGTGACCTGTTGCTTCTATATTAGAGCACTGGGGTTGAGAAGAATGTGGGGTAGAGGAAGGTGCAATGTACAGGGGACTGATGTCTCAGGTTTGGGTCTTGTTCCCATCACCTTGTAGCTGTGTGACCTTTGGAAAACATTCAACCACTCCGAGCCTCCCTTTTCTCTTTTATGAAGTGAAGGGACTTGAACCATGTACTTTCCATGAGTCCTTCCAGCTTTAATGTAATGCACATCTATCCTCTCTGCACAAACCCAGGTCAGTCCCAGAGAGCAACTTTAAACCCGTTTCCTCACCAGTGCGGTGGGGATGACAAAATTAGGGGGACACACTACATTTCTTTACCACCCCTAACCAGCAGCCCGCTCTTGGGAAGGCCATTCTCTTTGGGCCCTGTCTCCTCACTGGTATCAAAACAGTAACAGCAGTGACAACAATATCAAAAAGTTTTGTTAAGCATTTTCTGAGTGGCTGGCACATTAAACTCTTGTCCCAACACTCTGAGGTAGGCAACAGTGACCTCATTATATGGGTGAAGCCATTGAGCCAGAGAGAAGTTAAGTGACTAACCCAAGATCACACAGCAGATGGACGATTGAGCTGGGATTTGAATTCCAGCAATCTGGCTCCAGAGACCTTGGTGAAGATGGGATTAGATTAATTTATAAAAAAGGACTCTGTCAGCTCTAACATTCTGTTAATCTGAACCTTTTCTCCTGAGTATTTCCCTTGTCTTTTGCATTGTATTGTATTGTGTTACAAGTGTTGGGGAAACTCCTTTTGAATTGAAAATTGCAGTATTCTGCAACAGTGAGGGTAATTAATGCTAAGGTAATTAATTCTGCAAAAGTGAGGGTAATTAATGCTAAGCTTTTTTGTCTGATTTTATAAGTAGTATCATATAAATTAAAACATATCATAAATTAAAACAATGACAAAACGTAAAGAAAAAATCCACAATAGCACCTACCCAGAAGTGCACTTAAATGCTGTTAACATCTGGTTATTTTTTGGTCTTCGTGCTAGTTATTTTTTTATAGTTGAGATCATACTGTACATATTCAATCATTTTTTTCTACAACATACAATAAGAAATAGATTTTACATTGCAACCCAAATGAACACATACCTGTATGTGTGTACACATGAAATAACAATCTTACTATATCAGAGACACTCAAATTTCTATTGTATTTGATTCCATTCATTCAATCCTGTTTTATTCCATTGCAATTCCATTAAAAAATATATTGGTTGCTACCCTCTAAATTGATTTCACAACTGAGTTCTGTGTTGTGGTATGCATTTAAAAATACTGGATATACAATTTGTTCTTACTTTTTTCCCATTGTTATTGTAACAATTATTTTCTTGTATCATTAAAACACAATATAATTTTTAATGGCTGCCTACTATTCTATTGTAAGGATGTACCAAAATTCATTTAACACTTTCTAAATTGTTACACATTGAGGTGTTTCTCTTTCTTTCTCAAAAACTCACAACAAAATTTTACCTAATGCTTTGACTATATTTTTGACTTGTCCTTTAGAATAGATTGGAATTATAGGCCAGAGACTTTATATCATCTTTAAGGCTTTTGTTGCATATTTCATTAATTACTTACAGCTTTTCCCCTCCTTGTTATGAAATGGTCCTTTATACCATCACCAAGTGTCTTTCAGAAGGTGGGGCCTGTCTCGTGCCACACTTGCTGGCTTCAGATATTCTCAAGAGGAAAATTTTTGCTGCTAAGGGGCATTTTCCCTCACAAAGTTGTTTTTAAAAAGTAATTTAAAAATCACACAGGTCAATCATATTCACATAGAAAGTTTAGAAAATACAGAGAAGCAAAATCTAGAGGAAACTTACATAAGGTTGTATGTCAATTACATCTCAATAGAAGTTTCTTTTGCTGAAAAAAAAAATTCACCTGCCATTTTTCCGCCCAGAGATAACCATTGTTAACATTTTAGTTTATGTCCTTCCAATTTTTTTCTATGTCTGTCTACCTCCCTATCTCTCTGTCTCTGTATGTATATATCACCAAGATATCTATAATTGATAAAAACGGAGCCGTACTCCAGCCTCTTTTGCAGCTGCTTTTGTTCAACGGTGTCTTCTGAACGTCTTTATATGCTGATGAGTAAATTTCTAAAATACTATTTGCAATGGCTGGACAATATTCTGATGTATGGATAAGATCTAATTCGTGTAATTAGTACTCTTTGGGGAGTATTCATGGCTGTCAATTTAGCCATGATATGAAACGTGACAAAAAACCATGAAATAAAGCTTTTAATTCAATGGCAAACCCAAGCATGAATCCACAGTGAGAGTATTTGTTTGTGGTTTTCTGCTTCGCCACTGAATGTTCTAATTGTCCTCCCCTGTGGTCTGTCTCCCTGCTAGTTTTAGATGACCACACGCCTCCATGTAACTGCACACCCCCAACCCTCTGCTCTGCCATCTCCCACGGGATCTACTACCTCTACCCTTTCAACATAGAATACCAGATACTGGCCTCCACGATGCTCTACGTCCTGTGGAAAAACATCGGGCGCAAAGTTGACAGTCATCGGCGTCAGAAGATGCAGTTCAGGTCTCACGGGGTCATGCTGGGCTCGGTACTGGGCCTGACTGCACTGGCTGCCACCATTGGGGTCGTGGTGGTGTATTTGATTTGGATCGGGCGTTCCAAAACCGGGAGCGAGTCAGTACTCATCATGTTCTACCTGTATGCCATCATCTTGCTCGTACTCATGGGGGCGGCGGGGCTGGCTGGGATCCGGATTTATAGGCTAGATGAGCAATCACTAGACGAGTCCAAAAATCCGGCCCGCAAACTGGACGCAGACCTGTTGGTGGGCACTGCCTCCGGCTCCTGGCTCATCTCCTGGGGCTCCATCCTGGCCATCCTCTGTGCCGAGTCCTGCCCCCTGTACACCTGGTACAACCTGCCCTACTCCATCCTGGTGGTTGTTGAGAAGTACATCCAGAACCTCTTCATCATTGAGTCCATTCACCGAGAGCCGGAGAAGCTCTCCAAGGACATCAGAACCCTGCAGGTGGTCACAGTCTTCAATGGCAATGCCACATCCCTCCCTTCTTCTTGCTTCGAGAGCAGACCTGCAGCCGGGGACATGGCTCCCCAGGACGGCGAGATGCCACATGCGGCCAATGGAAATATGTGTCTGAGAGAAGTCGGTAGCAAAGAGGAAGAGGAGAAGAGCTGGGATGGGGCCCTGGGCCCAGCCTGCCACGCCCATTTCCTGCAGGGCAATGCCCAGAGAAGAGTCTTAAGGAATATTGCAGCCTTTTTGTTCCTCTGCAATATTTCGGTAATCTGCAAGTTATTTCTTTATTTAAAAATACTGATTAATCTGTTTTCCTTGCCGTTTTCAAATAAGGAATCAAGGCAGCTTTTAATCAAAATAATTTAAACGTAAGGTTAAAATATTAGACTGGAACATAGGCTTATATTCTACAAATTTGCTGACTGAGTATCTGTATGCCATGGACTGGGGTGGGAACTAAGAATTAAAGGTGAGAAGACATAATCTCTTTCCTCAAAAAGGTCACAGTATTAGTGGGAGAGAGGGACAAGGAAAAAATATAATAGAGTGAATATGGCAAATGCTGGGACAGGGCTATCTGCAAGGTGGAATGGGAGCATGGAGTCAAAGAGGGACTTCAATAAGTAGGGGATGCTTGAGGTGAGACAGAGACTCAATTAGGAGTGATTTTGGCTGCAAATAACAGATAGCTTGATCAGCAGTATCTTCAGTCTTAAAGACAAGAATTCTGGAAGTTGGCTATTCAGGGTTGGCCTGGCCGCTGAACCCTATCATCAAGGATCCAGGCACTGTTCACCTTTCTGCTGAATGTGGTTGACACATGGTCATAGGATGGCTGCAGCAGCACCAGGCATCACATCTGGGTTCAAGACAGGAAGACAGAGGGAAGGATTGGTGCCAGGCAATGTCTACAATTGATGTGACCACCCCTAACTGCAAGGGAGGAGGGGGAAGTGGATGGTTTGCTTTCTAGCCTCTATAATGGACGGTAACAAGGTAGAAAAAGATGTACAATCAGCCCCTCAATATTGTCTGCCTCAGCCTCAAGGAACAGTTGGAAGTTTACCAACTGTGATCAAGGCAAGAAAAAGAAAGGCTTGGGGCAGAGGGCATGTGATGTGCAAAGACACAGAGGCAAAGGACACCATGGCCTATTTGAGTAGCACGAACAGCTTGTCACGAATTCCATACACGTGAAGCAGGGCGGGAAGCAGGATGGAGGGTCTGGTTAGACGGGTCTGGCTTGAGCAGAGCTTCATAAGCCTGGCTGAGTCTGGTCTTCACGCTGAGGGCAGTAGAGGACCCTCTCAGATTTGTGTTTTAAAATGATCTTCTAGCAGCAACGTGCAGGAAGGATGGAGGGAGGTAAGATCAAAGTCAGGGAAACCGGAACAGAAGCCCCACACAGCTGCGCAGATAGGAAATGATGGAAACTTGAACCAGGGCAGTGCTGGTGGGGATGGTGAGAAGGAAAAGGAATACAAAGCATTGTGTGTTGTTGGGATTTGTTCTAGAGGTACATAGAAGGGTGGCAGGTCTGGGTAAAAAGGAGGGAGAAGCAGCCTTCGGTGCACACAGGCATCGGCAGTGACTGTGGCTGGTGGAATGGTGACGATGCCCCAGCCCACGGGGCCCGCCCATCATCGCAGCCAACTCTCTGCTACCAGCCTCCGTATCATCAGGGCTGCTCTGTTTCCCCAGAAGCTTACTGATTTTTAGCTTCGTCTCCCTAATATCAGTTGGTGCATGTCCAGGGACTGCAACTTTTGATATTACCCTAAGGCCACAAAATTGTGAGGGTCCATCTGAAGCTGAAAGGGCCATGTGTCTGCCAACCGAATCTGATTCTTGCTTTGGGTCACGTGGACCTTGGTCCCCCTCCAGGTCCGCAGACAGATATGGGGAGTTCTGAAGGGAGAAGGGGTCCCAGAAGAGTGTGGCTCCAGGTGCGCCCTCTTCTTTCATCTTATAGACATTTATGGGGCACCTGCTCTGTGTCAGGAACTATGTGGGTGCAGCAGTGAACAAAGGACTTAAAACAGGAAAACAAGAGAGAGAGATATTAATAACTACAATGGGGCTGCATTTTATATAAGGCTTACATTCCAGAGAGGGGTGTATCAGCTTAGATTCTTATAAAGTCAGAGTTGGTTCTAGAAAGCCCCTAAAGCGTATTTTATTTTATGCACCCCAAAGTATGAAGATCTCTCTTTTCAGTGAGTTCAGAAAGACCACTTTCCCTGTGTTGGTTTTTTGCTTGATCACCAGGTTGTATACTTGGCTTGCTTTTTTGGACCAGCCTGACCGAGAATAGCACTGCTATACTAGAATCGAGTGGCAACTGATGGTCTCTTGGGACCCGAAGGCCAGGTCCAGGGCTCTGGACCAGGAGAAGGACACGTTTTATCTCTTCATCTCTGTGCTCTGCCCCTGATGGCCCCAAGCACTGCCTCCGTTCCCTGGGGAGTGAGCCAGAGGACGGAAATCATTGCAGGCTGATGTCTTAGGATGACCTGAGCCAACTCCACGGGCAGCACTGTGAAACCCTGCACTTCATCCCATGTTGTGCCAAAGGCATCTGGCAGAGGCAGGAACTGTTTCTGTCCGGGACCAGGAGCTGGCGCAGAGGCAGCGGCTGGAGGTGCTGGTGTGCACGACCACGTGGGGCAATTGGCAGCTGTGGGGTGGACAGTAAAGGGTGGTGGGTGTGATGATGGAAGACTTTGGGTGCTGTGGGAACACTGGGGTTCAGGAGAGGCCTCCTCTTGGTGGAGCGGGGCAGTCTGGGCGAAGCAGCAGGTACGGGGAAGGCACGGATGCAGAGCAAGGTAGGGCTTGCTGGATGCGCTCAAGAACTGGAAGGAAACCCATGTGGCTAGAACTCGGAGAGCAAGAAGAGAGAGGCGTGGCCTGGTAAGCCACGGCCACAGCCAGGACTTAACCCTAAATGCAACAGAAAACCGTCTAAGGGTTTTATGCTCTGAGTGACAAGATCTGATTCGTGTTTTTATTCTTTTAAATTAAATTAAATTTTAATGGTGGTAACGAACACATAACCTAAAATTTACCACTTTAACCATTTTCCAGTGTACGATTCTGTAGCGTTTAGTGCATTCACATGATTGTGCTACCATCACCGCCACCCACCGCTAAAACTTTTTCACTTTGCAAAACTGAAATTTTGTACTCATGAAACAACTGTCCATTCCCTCCACCCCCATCCCCTGGCAACCACCGTTCTACTCTCTTTCTCTCTGAGTTTGACTCTGGGTATCTCATATAAGTGAAATCATACGGGATTTATCTCACGTGGTGCAAGGACCTTCAGGTTCATCCATGTTGTAGCCTGCGGAGGGAGAGGGATGCCAAGAGCGGCTCCCAGGTTCTGCCTTGAGTTCCTGATACATGGTGATGCTACTTATGGAGATTGGGGTCTCTGGAGGGGGAGCAGGCTTGGGAGGGGCTCAGGTGAAGGAAGCACGTGAGTTTAGTATTGGACACATTCAGTGGTAAGGACATCCAAGTGGACATAACCAACAGGCAGATATTTTGGTTTTCTATTGCTGTGTAACCAGTGACCCCAAATGCATGACAAAAACAACAACCATTTTACTATGTCTCAGGAACTTGTGGGTTAGGAATTCTGGCAGGGCTTGGCTGGACAATTCTCTTCGTAATGAAACTGACTGAAGCTACTGGATGGGCTGCTTGGGTTGGAAAGTCCACGATCTGGTGCCTTGGGTTGGGGAGGCTGAAAGGCTGGACTCAGGGAACTCTGGCTGCAATGTATTTGTGGGGACTCTCCAGCACGGCGGTCTCAGGGGAGGTGGACTTCTTAGGTGATGGCTCAGGACCCAGAGCCAGGCTTCCAAAGGACTGGAAGTGCCAGTCTCTTAAGGTCTGGGTGTGGACATTGCACGGCACCATTTCTGCCATATTTTATGGGTCCAGCAGTGATAACGTCCACCCAGATTCAAGGGAAGGGGGCATAGGTGGCCTTTCAAGGGGATGAGTAGCAAGAATTATAGCCAACTTCACAGCAGATGGAAAGATCTGGATTTCAGGAAAGAAGTCCATAAACTCTTCTTCTTTTATTCTCATTTTCTTTCTTTTTTTTTTTCTTTTTAACATATTTAATGGAGTATAATTTGCTTAACAATGTTGTGTTAGTTTCTGCTGTATAACAAAGTGAATCAGCTATACATACATATATATCCCCATATCTCCTCACTCTTGTGTCTCCCTCCCACCCTCCCTACCCCACCCCTCTAGGTGGTCACAAAGCACCGAGCTGATCTCCCTGTGCTATGCAGTTACTTCCCACTAGCTATCTCTTTTACATTTGGTAGTGTATATATGCCAATGCTACTCTTTCACTTCATCCCAGCTGACCCTTTCACCTCCCCGTGTCCTCAAGTCCATTCTCTATATCTGTGTCTTTATTCCTGCCCTGACCCTACGTTCATCAGAGCCATTTTTTTTTTTAGATTCCATATATATGTATTAGCATATGGTATTTGTTTTTCTCTTTCTGACTTACTTCACTCTGTATGACGGACTCTAGGTCCATCCACCTCACTACAAATAACTCAATTTCATTTCTTTTTATGGCTGAGTAATATTCCATTGTATACGTGTGCCACATCTTCTTTATCCATTCATCTGTCGATGGACACTTAGGTTGCTTCCATGTCCTGGCTATTGTAAATAGAGCTGCAATGAACATTGTGGTACATGACTCTTTTTGAATTATGGTTTTCTCAGGGTGTATGCCCAATAGTGGGATTGCTGGGTCATAAGGTAGTTCTATTTTTAGTTTTTTAAGGAACCTCATACTGTTCTCCATAGTGGCTGTATCAACATTCCCACCAACAGTGCAAGAGGGTTCTGTTTTCTCCACACCTTCTCCAGCATTTATTGTTTGTAGATTTTTTGATGATGGGCATCCTGACGGGTGTGAGGTGATACCTCACTGTGGTTTTGATTTGCATTTCTCTAATGATTAGTGATGTTGAGCATCCTTTCATGTGTTTGTTGGCAATCTGTATATCTTCTTTGGAGAAATGTCTGTTTAGGTGTTCCGCCCATTTTTGTATTGGGTTGTTTGTTTTTTTGATATTGAGCTGCATGAGCTGCTTGTAAATTTTGGAGATTAATCCTTTGTCAGTTGCTTCATTTGCAACTATTTTCTCCCATTCTGAGGGTTGTCTTTTGGTCTTGTTTATGATTTCCTTTGCTGTGCAAAAGCTTTGAAGTTTCATTAGGTCCCATTTGTTTATTTTTGTTTTTATTTCCATTTCTCTAGGAGGTGGGTCAGAAAGAATCTTGCTGTGATTTATGTCATAGAGTGTTCTGCCTATATTTTCCTCTAAGAGTTTTATAGTGTCTGGCCTTACATTTAGGTCTTTAATCCATTTTGAGTTTATTTTTGTGTGTGGTGTTAGGTAGTGTTCTAATTTCATTCTTTTACATGTAGCTGTCCAGTTATCCCAGCACCACTTATTGAAGAGACTGTCTTTTCTCTATTGTATATTCTTGCCTCCTTTGTCAGAGATAAGGTGACCATATATGTGTGGGTTTATCTCTGAGCTTTCTATCCTGTTCCATTGATCTATATTTCTGTTTTTGTACCAGTACCATACTGTCTTGATTACTGTAGGTTTGTAGTATAGTCTGAAGTCAGGGAGCCTGATTCCTCCAGCTCTGTTTTTCTTTCTCAGGATTGCTTTGGCTATTCAGGGTCTTTTGTATTTCCATACAAACTTTAAAATTTTTTATTCTAGTTCTGTGAAAAATGCCATTGGTAGCTTGATAGGGAGTGCACTGAATCTGTAGATTGTTTTGGGTAGTATAGTCATTTCCACAATGTTGATTCTTTCAATCCAAGAACATGGTGTATCTCTCCATCTGGTTGTATCACCTGTAATTGCTTTCATCAGTGTCTTATCTACATACAGGTCTTTCGTCTCCTTAGGTAGGTTTATTCCTAGGTATTTTATTATTTTTGTTGCAATGGTAAGTGGGAGGGTTTCCTTAATTTATCTTTCATATTTTTTATCATTAGTGTATAGGAATGCAAGAGATTTCTGTGCATTAATTTTGTATCCTGCTACTTTACCAAATTCATTGATTAGCTCTACTAGTTTTCTGGTAGCATCTTTAGGATTCTCTATGTATAGTATCATGTCATCTGCAAACAGTGACAGCTTTACTTCTTCTTTTGTGATTTGGATTGCTTTTATTTCTTTTTCTTCTCTGAGTGCTGTGGCTAAAACTTTCAAAACTATGTTGAATAATAGTGGTGAGAGTGGGCATCCTTGTCTTGTTCCTGATTTTAGAGGAAATGGTTTCAGTTTTTCACCATTGAGAACGATGTTGGCTGTGGGTTTGTCATATATGGCCTTCATTATGTTGAGGTAAGTTCCCTCTATGCCTACTTTCTGGAGAGGTTTTTTTTTTTTTTTTTTTTTGTGGTACGCGGGCTTCTCACTGACGCGGCCCCTCCCGTTGCAGAGCACAGGCTCCGGACGCGCAGGCCCAGCAGCCATGGCTCATGGGCACAGCCGCTCCACGGCATGTGGGATCCTCCCAGCCCAGGGCACGAACCCGTGTCCCCTGCATTGGCAGGCGGACTCTCAACCACTGTGCCACCAGGGAAGCCCTGGAGAGTTTTTTTCATAAATGGGTGTTGAATTTTCTTGAAAGCTTTTTCTGCATCTATTGATATGATCATATGGTTTTTAGCCTTCAGTTTGTTAATATAGTGTATCACATTGATTTGTGTGTATTGAAGAATCCTTGCATTCCTGGGATAAACCCCACTTGATCATGGTCTATGATCTTTTTAATGTGTTGTTGGTTTCTGTTTGCTAGTATTTTGTTGAGGATTTTTTCATGTATGTTCATCGGTGATAATGGCTTTCTTTTTTGTAGTTTTCTTTTTTTGTGATATTATTGTCTGGTTTTGGTATCAGGGTGATGGTGGCCTCATAGAATGAGTTTGGGAGTGTTCCTCCCTCTGCTATACTTTGGAAGAGTTTGAGAAGGATAGGTGTTAGCTCTTCTCTAAATGTTTGATAGAATTCATCTGTGAAGCCATCTGGTTCTGGGCTTTGGTTTGTTGGAAGATTTTTAATCACAGTTTCAATTTCAGTGCTTATGATTGGTCTGTTCATATTTTCTATTTCTTCCTGGTTTAGTCTTGGAAGTTTGCACTTTTCTAAGAATTTGTCCATTTCTTCCAGGTTGTCCATTTTATTGGCATATAGTTGCTTGTAGTTGTCTCTCATGATCCTTTGTATTTCTGCAGTATCAGTTGTTACTTCTCCTTTTTCATTTCTAATTCTGCTGATTTGAGTCCTCTCCCTTTTTTTTTCTTGATGATTATGGCTAATGGTTTATCAATTTTGTTTATCGTCAAAGACCCAGCTTTTAATTTTATTGATCTTTGCTATTATTTCCTTCATTTCTTTTTCATTTATTTCCGATCTGATCTTTATGATTTCTTTCCTTCTGCTAATTTTGGGGTTTTCTTTGTCCTTCTTTCTCTAATTGTTTTAGGTGTAAGGTTAGGTTGTTTATTTGAGATTTTTCTTGTTTCTTGAGGTAGGATTGTATTGCTATAAACTTCCCTCTTAGAACTGCCTTTGCTGCATCCCACAGGTTTTGGGTCTTCGTGTTTTCATTGTCATTTGTTTCTAGGTATTTTTTGATTTCCTCTTTGATTTCTTCAGTGATCTCTTGGTTATTTAGGAGCGTAATGGTTAGCCTCCATGTGTTTGTTTTTTTTACAGTTTTTTTTTTCCTGTAATTGATATCTAGTCTCATACGTTGTGGTTGGAAAAGATACTTGATACAATTGCAGTTTTCTTAAATTTATACCAAGGCTTGATTTGTGACCCAAGATATGATCTATCCTGGAGAATGTTGCATGAGCACTTGAGAAGAATGTGTATTCTGTTGTTTTTGGATGGAATGTCCTATAAATATCAATTAAGTCTGTCTGGTCTAATATGTCTTCTAAAGCTGTGTTTCCTTATTTATTTTCATTTTGGATGATCTGTCCATTGGTGAAAGTGGGGTGTTAAAGTCCCCTACTATGATTGTGTTACTGTCGATTTCCCCTTTTATGGCTGTTAGCATTTGCCTTATGTATTGAGGTGCACCTATGTTAAGTGCAAAAATATTTACAATTGTTATGTCTTCTTCTTGGATTGATCCCTTGATCATTATGTAGTGTCCTTCTTTGTCTCTTGTAATAGTCTTTATTTTAAAGTCTATTTTGTCTGATATGAGTATAGCTACTCCAGCTTTCTTTTGATTTCCATTTGCATGGAATATCTTTTTCCATCCCCTCACTTTCAGTCTGTACGTGTCCCTAGGTCTGAAGTGGGTCTCTTGTAGACAGCATATATACAGGTCTTGTTTTTGTATCCATTCAGCCAGTGTATGTCTTTTGGTTGGAGCATTTAATCCATTTACATTTAAGGTAATTATTGATATGTATGTTCCTATTACCATTTTCCTAATTGTTTTGGGTTTGTTATTGTAGGTCTTTTCCTTCTCTTCTGTTTCCTGCCTAGAGAAGTTCCTTTAGAATTTGTGATAAAGCTGGTTTGGTGGTGCTGAATTCTCTTAACTTTTGCTTGTGTGTAAAAGTTTTAATTTCTCCATCGAATCTGAATGAGATCCTTGCTGGGTAGAGTAATCTTGGTTGTAGGTTGTTCCCTTTCATCACTTTAAATATGTCCTGCCACTCTCTTCTGGCTTGCAGAGTTTCTGCTTAAAGATCAGCTGTTAACCTTATTGGGTTTCCCTCTTATGTTATTTGTCACTTTTCCCTTGCTGCTTTTAATATTTTTTCTTTGAAGTTAATTTTTGATAGTTTGATTAATATGTGTCTTGGCATGTTTCTCCTTGGATTTATCTGGTATGGGACTCTCTGTGCTTCCTGGACTTGATTGACTATTTCCTTTCCCATATTAGGGAAATTTTCAACTCTAATCTCTTCAAATATTTTCTCAGTCCCTTTCTTTTTTCTCTTCTTCTTCTGGGACCCCTATAATTCGAATGTTGGTGTGTTTAATGTTGTCCCAGAGGTCTCTGAGACTGTCCTCAATTCTTTTCATTCTTTTTTATTTATTCTGCTCTGCAGTAGTTATTTCCACTATTTTATCTTCCAGGCCACTTATCCATTTTTCTGCCTCCGTTATTCTGCTGTTGATTCCTTCTAGAGTATTTTTAATTTCATTTATTGTGTTGTTCATCATAGTTTGTTTGCTCTTTAGTGCTTCTAGGTCCTTGTTAAACATTTCTTGTATTTTCTCCATTCTAGTTCCGAGATTTTGGATCATCTTTACTATCATTACTCTGAATTCTTTTTCAGGTAGACTGCCTATTTCTTCATCATTTGTTTGGTCTGGTGGGTTTTTACCTTGCTCCTTCATCTGCTGCCTATTTCTCTGTTTTCTCATTTTGTTTAACTTACTGTGTTTGGGGTCTCCTTTTCCCAGGCCTCAGGTCCTTAGTTCCCATTATTTTTGGTGTCTCCCCCCAGTGGGTGAGGTTGGTTCAGTGGCTGTGTAGGCTTCTTGGTGGGGGGGACCGGTGCCTGTGTTCTGGTGGGTGGGACTGTATCTTGTCCTTCTGGTGGGGAGGGCCATGTCCAATGGTGTGTTTTGGAGTGTCTTTGAACTTAATATGATTTTAGGCAGCCTCTCTGCTAATGGATGGGGTTGTGTTCCTGTCTTGCTAGTTGTTTGGCATGGGGTGTCCAGCACTGGAATTTGCTGGCCGTTGGGTGGAGCTGGGTCTTACTGTTGAGATGGAGATCTCTGGGAGAGCTCTTGCCAATTGATATTACGTGGGGCTGGGAGGTTTCTGGTGGTCCAATGTGCTGGACTAGGTCCTCCCACCTCAGAGGCTCAGGCCCGACACCTGGCCTGAGCACCAAGACCCTGCCAGTCACATGGCTCAGAAGAAAAGGAAGAGAGAAAAAAAACAAAAAATGAACAGACAGAACCCTTGGACAAATGGTAAACGCAAACCTGTACAGACAAAATCACACAAAGAAGCACACACATACACACTCACAAAAAGAGAAAAAGGAAAATATATATTAAAAAAAAAGGAAGAGAGCAACCAAACCAATAAACAAATCCACCAATGCTAATAAGCTCTAAATACTAAACTAAGATAAACATAAAACCAGAAACAAATTAGATGCAGAAAGCAAACCCCAAGTCTACAGTTGCTCCCAAAGTCCACTGCCTCAATTTTGGGATGATTCGTTGTCTATTCAGGTATTCTTCAGATGCAGGGTTTATCAAGTTGATTGTGGGGATTTAATTTGCTGCTCTGGGGCTCATGGAGAAATTTTCCTTTCTCTTCTTTATTAGCACAGCCCCTGGGGTTCAGCTTTGGTTTAGGCCCTGCCTCTGTGTGTAGGCTGCCCTCAGGAGTCTGTTACCCGCCCAGACAGGGGGAGGCAGGGGTACGGTAGTCATAATTGGGATGTGGGGCGAACCTGAGGCAGCAGAGACTGGTGTGATGTTACAATAGCCTGAGCTGTGCCGTGTGTTCTCCCGGGGAACTTGTCCCTGGATCATGGGACCCTGGCAGTGGCGGGCTGCACAGGCTCCCAGGGTGGGTGGGTAGTGACCTGGGCTTACACACAGGATTCTTGGTGGCAGCAGCAGCAGCGTTAGTGGTTCATGCCTGTCTCTGGTGTCTGAGCTGTTAGCCGCGGATTGCGCCTGTATCTGGAGCTCACTTAGGTGGTGCTCTGCCCCATGTGTGCAGACAGGGGAGGAATCCCCTCTCCTTGTGTACCCTGAAACAATGGTCTCTTGCCTCTCCGGCAGGTCCAGACTTTTTCCTGGACTCCCTTCCAGCTAGCTCTGGCGCACTAGCCCCTTCAGGCTGTGTTCACGCCGCCAACCCCAGTCCTTTCCCTGGGGTCCGACCTTCGAAGCCCGAGCCTCAGCTCCCAGCCCCCGCCCGCCCCGGCGGGTGAGCAGACAAGCCTGTCGGGCTGGTGAGTGCTGGTCAGTACCGATCCTCTGTGCGGGAATCTCTCCACTCTGCCCTCTGCACCCCTGTTGCTGCGCTCTCCTCATGGCTCCGAAGCTCCCCACTCCGCTTCCCGCAGTCTCCGCCCGCGAAGGGGCTTCCTAGTGTGTGGAAACCTTTCCTTCTTCACAGCTCCCTCCCAGAGGGGCAGATCCCACCCCTATTCTTTTGTCTCTGTTTTTTCTTTTGCCCTACCAGGTACGTGGGGAGTTTCTTGCCTTTGGGGAAGTCTGAGGTCTTCTGTCAGCATTCAGTAGTTGTTCTGTAGGAGTTGTTCCACATGCAGCTGTGTTTTTGATGTATTTATGGGGAGGAAGATGATCTCCACGTCTTACTCTTCTGCTATCTTGAAGGTCTCTTCCTTTTCTTCTAATTTTCCCTGTCTTCTTGATAATATATCCTCTGTGTGCCCACTGAGGGCCAGCAGTGCTGTGAGTGATGAGGGTGCAACATGCCCCAGAGCTCTGGTCTTCCTCCTATGGGGCCTATAAACCAGACGGCAGGACTAGCAACAAAAAATCAAACAGCAGAAATGCCTATAGTGCTGCGTGCCCTGCAGGGAAGTAAGAAAAGATGGGCGTGAGGTGGTGATTGGGTGGCCATGGTAGATCACATGGCCAAGTTGGTGGGAAGGGCTTTCTCAGGCGGTGGGATTAGAGACCAGAGCTGGATGGCAGAAGGAGCCATGGGTGCTCCAGGCAGAGGAACCAGCCTGTGCAAAACCCTGGGTGGGAGGAGCTTTTCTCCTTTGAGAAGAGGAGGAAGGTCATGTGACTGGGGTGGGTGGGACAATCTGGGGAGCTGGGCTTGGGGGTGGTAAGGGGCCATCTAACAGAGAGCTCTGCCATCCCATGTAGCAGGTAGATTTTATTTTAGATGTGCTGTGAAGCAGTTGGGTGTTTAACCAGGAAAGGGACCCCATCTTACATAAGTAATTAATCTGGCGATGAGTGGTGAATAGACTGTAGGCTGAGAGCTTAAGCAGGGGCCACTGCAATGGTCCAGGTGAGAGATGGGGGTGGTGGCCTGGCAGGTGGAGTGGAGAGAAACGGGTGGATTGAGAATTGATGGATTGGGTGGCAGGCGGATTGTTATGAGAATGAGTGAGAAGATGAAGATGATGCCTGAAAATTTGATTGAGCCTCTGGGAGGAAGATGTTGCTGAGGAGATGGGGAGAAATGGGAATGTAATGTTGAGTTTGAGATGCATTTTAGACAACCAAGTAGCCGGTGGGATATAAGAGCCTGCAATTCTCAAGGGTGGACCAGGATGGTGATTTAGATTGGGAAGTCGTAGGCCCATAGCTGGTATTTACAACCAGGACTGGGTGAGATCATCAGGGGTCAGGGGTCATGGGTCTAGGGTAGAGAAGAGGACCCAGGAATGAATGAGCCCTGGGACCAGCCAACGTTAAGAGACTGAGCAAAGGAGGAGGAACCAGCTAAGGAGGGCGGGAAGAACCAGCTGGCGTGGGAGGATGATGCTTAAGGACCCAGAACACAGAGAACACAGTGGGCTAGAGATATAAGCCCACGAGTGTTCTATATGGAGATGTTAATGAAAGCCACGTGTATCAGATACCCATTGCTGCGTAAGAAATGAGCCCTAAACTCGGCAACTTAAAAAAACAGACATTTCTTATTTCACAGCTTCTCTGGGTCAGGAATCTGAGTGTGACTTGGCTGGGTGGCTCTGCTCAGGGTCCCTTAGAGGCTGTGGTCAAAGTGCCCAGTGGGGCTGCAGTCATTTCATGGCTGGATTTTGGAGGGGAAGGGGGTCTGTTTCTAAACTCACGTATGTGGCTGTTGGAAGGATTCAGTTCCTGGTGGGCTGTTAGGCTGAGGGTTTGAGTTCCTTGCTGGCTGTGGGCCTGAGATCCCCCTCAGTTCCTGGCCATGGGGCCTCTCCATAGGCTGGCTCACATGGCAGCCAGCTTCCTCTCTTGCAAGAGGGGGTGAGCAAGATGGACTCCAGAGTCCTTTTGTAACCTAATCTCAGAAGTGACATCCCATGACTTGTGTCATATTCTGTTGGTTAGAAGAGAGTCACTAGATTCAGTCCAACTCAAGGGGACAGGGCTCCACAAGATTCCCAGGAGGTGGGACCATTGGGGGTCACCCGAGAGGCTGCCTGCCACAGTGTAGGGGTAGAGAAAGTTGTAGAAATGTCATTGTGAGAGGGAAGCAGGTCTAGGAGCCCAACAATTTAGGGGGAGGTAGAGGAGGAGGAACTGGGACAGGGAGGCTGAGAAGGGGGAACCAGTGTGTAGGTTCCATGAGCACCAAAAATAATAGGTTATTGCTTTATGTTTTGCAGACTTAGTTGCCATTTTATTCTCACCTGAGCCCTCTGAGACAGGTGTTAGTATTCCCATCTTATGGTGAGGAAACTGTGGCTTGGAGATGTTAAATTATAGTCTGTAAGTGGCAGGAACCCAGGGCTGGTTCCACGGCATGTGCTTCTCCTCCCGATTAGGGGGATGTGGGCAGGGCCTGGGCTGCCTCTCTAAGCCAAGAACAAGGCAGAAAAAGGACCACAGAACTCACCAGCCCAGACTCACGTGGCTGGGACCCCCGAGCACCAATGGTGAAATGTAAAGACGGGTGTGGGAAACAGGGAGCACCACTGTAGGAAAACACTGGGGGCTATGGGAACACACAGGGAGTTCCTGCCTGACTGGTTAGATCAAGGAGGACTTCCTGGAAGGGGAGGTGTCTCAGGACTTGGAAGAAGGTAGGACTTAGCAGAAGGAAGACAGGGAGTCCCTGATAGAGGAAGAGGCAGGAGCAAAACCCTGAAGGCTGGGGAAAGGCACATTTGGGGGCTGTGCACAGCCCGGGAGGGCCAGAGTGAAGGGCGTGATGAGAGATGTGGAGACGTGGATGTGTTCCCGATCACTGAGGGAATTTGGACTGTCTCCTGAAGGCATTTGGAGCCCTGGTGAGTGGTCAGCAGAGGAATGACAAGGTCAGATGTGTGCTTTATAAAGATCACTCTGAAGCCACGTGATGTGCTGGAGTGGGGTTGGGGGGGGGGAATCGAAGGCACCCACTGTAGTCGGGGGGATCATGGGAGGCATTGCAGCAGTCCGGGGAAGAGGAGACGGAGGACCAGACCAAGGTGAGGGCTGTGGGGATGGAGAGAACCAGGTAGGTGTGAAGAGCATTCATGCAGGATCGGGGCTCAGTGGACTGGCTCAGTGGACTCCATAGAGATGGGAAACACGCAGGGGCTGCTTACCCCTGTGACAGGTGTGACTCGGTCTCCCTGAGTCCAAGTCAGCGCCTGGGTTTGTGGGGGGCCCCCGGGCGGCTGCTAGGACCACCTCCTCTTCTCTTGCAGCTCTGGATCCCTCCCGCCTTTGGCTGCCGCCCCGAGTATGACAACGGATTGGAGGAAATTGTCTTTGGCTTTGAACCCTGGATAATAGTGGTCAACCTGGCCATGCCTTTTTCTATTTTCTACCGAATGCACGCAGCTGCCTCCCTCTTTGAGGTCTATTGTAAGATATAATCTGTATCCACATCAAAGACTGAGGAGAGAGCTAACAAGAGAATTCAGTGGAGCCACCTGGGAAAGGCGAGGTCGGGCAAATATTGCCTTACAAATGTGAGAAGGGCTGCCTTTTGTCTGTGATAATTGTTTTTCCCATGAGCTGGAATTGCCCATCACCCTGGATGAGTGTAAACCAGTTAGATCAAAATCTGAGATGGCTGAAGTCTGCCCTTGGTTAGTTAATTCTAATTGAACCTAAATTATTTGATCTCCTTCGAAATGAGATCCTCTGTTTTAGAATAATGTGATTTCAGGTTGGAAAAAAATATATCCAGTTTGTTTTTCATTAAAATATTTTCTGTTATCATGTTACTATATACAACCTTTTCCTGACCATCTGCATAGTCTAATCACCTTTAAATTTTATCTTTCCCAGAGCTGATGAATGTAGCTAAAATCACATTGAGTTTATATTGTACTTTCTGAATACGTTTCATTTTTTGAACAAAGTTATTTTTATCGTCTGGATGGAAATTTGTGTATAGATCAATATAAAGACATATTTCTCACCTGAAATTTTGATATATTTTCATTTGTAAAGTTTTTTTTAATACATTAGTATCTTTCACTATAAATATATATATGCTTATTTTAGAAAATTAGGACATTTCAGAAGAGTAGAGAGAAAAATCCCCTAAGATGCCATTGTTCAATTGACAGTCATGTTTTTCTTCCAGTTTAATTGAGATGTAATTGACATATAGCACTGTATAAGTTTAAGGTGTACATTAATGATTTGGCTTACATCATGAAATGATTATCACAATAAGCTTCGTGAACACTCGTCATCTCATATAGATGCAAAATTAAAGATAAGGATCTTGACAGTCAGTTTTTAAACATCTTGATGTGTTTCTTTTAACTGTGTTGGACTCACAGGATTCTTTTCATTGTTGTTTTGTTATACCTGCCAGAGATGATGAGACATATTCAATTTTGTATGCAGTTTCCCCTCAACAGTATGGCACAAACCTTCCCACCTGCATTGTTATAAACTCTTTGTAAATATAATTTTCATACTATATTCTATTCTATTGAGTACCGTAATTAACTTAGTTTCCTATTGTTGGTTTTAGAGTGTTTATAACTTTTTGTTTTTATTAGTGACTCTGCAAAAATCCACCATATATGTAAAACATTTTCTATATTTAGAATTGCTTCTTAAGATATATCCTTAAGGGCTTCCCTGGTGGCGCAGTGGTTGAGAGTCCGCCTGCTGATGCCGGGGACGCGGAAGATCCCACGGGACGCGGAAGATCCCACGTGCCGCAGAGCTGCTGGGCCCGTGAGCCATGGCCGCTGAGCCTGCGCGTCCGGAGCCTGTGCTCCTCAAAGAGAGAGGCCACAACCGTGAGAGGCCCGCGTACCGCAAAGAAAAAAAAAAAAAAAGATATATCCTTAAAATCAGGATGCCATATCCAAAGGTTATAAATAGTTTAAAGCCTCTGAAGGAATATTGACATTTGGGATGGCTTTGTATATGCTTTTTCTTAATTCTTTTAAAATCATAATAAAATTAGTTAACTTACTGTAAGTACTAATGTGAACATCTTTTCATCTGAGTGTATATATTTTTTTTTTCTTTTTTTTTTTTTTTGACAACACAGAGGGACATAAGAAACACCAAAATTTTTAAATAACTGAAATACTTTATATTCATTTTTGGAAAAAGTAGGAAATGGGCAGATAGACTAAAAGCAAAGTAAAACATTATCTATCATACTTTCCATCTAGGGCAGTGGTTCTCAACCGTGGGTGATCTCGTCTTCCAGGGGACTTTCGACAATGTCTGGAGATATTTTTGTTACCGCTAGGGGGCGTTACTGGCATCTAATGGGTAGAGGCCAGGGAAGCTGTTAAACATCCTCCAGTACATAGGACGGGACTGTTTCCACCACAAAAAATTATTCTGATCCAAATGTTAACAGTGCCTAGGTTGAGAAATTACCATCTAGAGGTTACTGCTGTTAATTTTTGGTACCTATTAGTACACACACAGACACACACACACTCACACAGGCCCAAACGGGATTGCTTTTATATATATCGTATTTGCATGTAACTTGCTTTTGAAATATTAATACACCAGCAAGCTTTGTAACTATTTTAGGGTCCCCCGGCATCAATTCTCACACTTCTGAATGCATTAGAATCATTTAGGGAGCCTGTTAGGATTCCTGCCTTCCCAGCTAGAAGGTCTACAGCGGGGTCCTGGATGCTTAAATAAGCATCTCAGGTGATGCCAACTCCCTTCCAGAAGCATCTCAGGAGTCCACGCACCTCAAGTTAAGACTCCTGAAGGACATTCCTCGACATTGTGTTCTCTTCTGCAATGTGACTTTGCACGGCTTCAAAGTACATTCCCTGGAGGGAGGTACCATTCCTCATGTAGTGAAACCCTGATGTTGGACATTTAGAGACATTTAAGTGGTTTGCTTCTTTGTTTGTTTGCTATTATAAATGACACCATGGCAAGCATCTTCTGCTGAGTTTTTGTGCACATTGGTAAACGACACTGTGTGAGATTACTACACGTGAATGCCAATTTCTCCAAAAGATCCCATTTAGGTCATTATTAATTTCCCCCTGTTCTAAGCACATCAGTACAGCCCTAGGGCCTCAGCCTGTGGGTTTTAGGCCCTGCCAAAGAGATATAGGGAATCACAGTAATGCTGGGAACAACTGGTCCAGGTGTGGTGGTTTTGGGGTGGGCATGGGGCACCATCAGAGCTCAGAAAAGTCAGCATAGCCTTGCTGGGCTCAGGGCTTTTGAGGAGGGATCTTAAAGATGTCCCTGAACAAGAAGAGCCCACAGCCTCAGGGGTGGCTATTCCAGCCAGGCAGCTTCTACCCACAAGTAGTTAAGCATCCCGACTCACCAGTTGAGGCACCAAGGAAAATTTATTACCTTAATGCAATTCACAGAAAAGGTACCAGAGTGTGCAATTAACAAGTGTCCAGATCTCAGGGCTAGAATAAGAGCAATGCAAATTAAAATAACAATGAGATATTATTTCCCATTCATCAGATTGGCAAGGGTTGGTTGGCAAGATGTGAAAGAAAGGGAATTCACATACACGGGTGGTAGGAGAGTATATTGATAAAGCCACGTGGAAGAACAATTGGCAATATTGACTAGGGCTACAGGTGCATATTCCTTAAGACCTAGCAATACCACTTGGTGTGTGTGTGCCCCAGAGGTACCCTCACTCACATGTGTTCATCACACATAGGAGATGTGTTCAGAAATGTCTACAGCAATAGTGCTTGTCATTGGGAAAAACTGAAAACAGCCTAAATGTCCATCAGTTAGGAGTATGAATAGGTAAATTATGGACTATTCCTACAATGGAATATTTTTTCACAGGAGTGAAAAAAATGAATGGGCCAGAAAAACATGTATCAACCTGGGTAATCCCTCAATACAATGCTGAATTAAGAATGAAGCAGCATGAAGGTATAATTAGTATGATACCATTAATATAATGTTTCAAAACAGACAAAACAATTCCTGATATTTAGGGGATACATCCATACACAGCAAAATTATAAACACACATGAAGATAGGATGCATCCCAAGTTCAGTGTGGTGGTTACCTGTGGGCTGGGAGGGAGGTCTGCAGTGGAGACAAACAGCTGAGTGCATGCAGTGCCTGAAATGTTTGATGTCTTAGACAAAGTGATCAGTATAAAAGTATTCATTATAGTTTCGTCTGTGCTTTTTGATATGCACAAGATATTTCATAATAAAAACATTTGAAAGAAAGAGAAAAGAAAGTCAACATAAGGAAGATGAACTCAGAGTCATCAGAGAAGGTGAACTTGCAATATTCATCCACCATTGCTGGGACGAGGGTGTCAAGGCTACTGCTGTGTGGTCTCCTGGGCAGGTAGATCCCAGAGGTGGAGTAACTCAATGCCATTAGCTGTAAACATCACCCGACTCGCTCCCCAGGGATGATTCCCTGCTCATCAGGAAACCCGACATGGATTTGTTTTCCCATGTGGTTCCCTACTGTGGGAACCGATGCCCTTGGCGCTCAAGTTACCAGGATAATCTCTTTCTCATCTGTTCCCACCTGTGGCAACCTGATCAGGGAAGAGCCTATGCATTTGGTAGCTTGAGCTCATTCATCCCTGACCCTGGTCAAGGCAGGATTTGAACTCATGAGTTTTGGGTACCATGGCTCGTGGTGAGGCTGAATCGAAGGGCAAAAACTTTGGAGCTGGACACCCAGGGTCACAACTAACCCCATGGAACCTGGGTGTGCCTTAGAAAAGATTTCCCTTCCACAAGACCTTTTATGAACTGCTGGACTAAACCGCACCAGCATCTGCCTAGTCGTCCTTGCCTGGAGGTCAAATTAGCCTCCTTTGTCTCCCCACAGGGAACATGAAGCCCAGTTGGAGTAATTACTTCTCTCGCCTGCTCACTGCATAACCCTTCAAATTCACCAAGCTCCTCATGTCTGTCTCTGTCTATGAAGTCTCAGCTCCCAGCTGACCTCACTGGATAAGCATTACTACTCTATTAGAATGGGGGGTAGGACTTCCCTGGCAATCCAGTGATTAAGAATCTGTGCTTCCACTGCAGGGGACATGGGGTTCAATCCCCGGTCGTGGAACTAAGATCCCGCATGCTACGCGGTGCGGCCAAAAAAAATGCAGGGAACCTTTGACCATTCCTACATCACGAGGAAGTTGTAGCATTTGGACCACTGAGCCTTTTAAAAACCCATTGCCTTTCCTCTCTATTAGACATATCGTCTTAAAAAGAAAGCCAATTCGGTAAAAATATCATTCAAACAGTTGCTTGAGGATGTGTGTACAGGCCAATGCATCCACGGACAGAACATCTCCCTTTTCTCCCAGCTGTAAATTGCTACACTTAGCTTCACAGGGTGAAGAGTGAGCGGAAGCTGCTGCAAACAGCTGGTTCTTCCCTGGGATTACGAGCGTTGCTGTGGAAGAGGTGACCAGCAGGGGGCGCTGGTGCCTTTCCTTCTGAGCCCACTTCACTTGCACTTTCAGGCCAAAGTGAGGGGAGATGTTGTGGTAGCAGCCTAAGGGTAAAAATGCCCCGATTGTACTCTATCCATAGCTCTGGGTTCCTGCGATGTGTCAGAGATGGCTGTCACCATCCCAGCGGAGGGCTGGGAAAATTCTGAGTTCTCACAGGGAAGCTGAGAACTAGTTAGTTTCAACAAGGATGCTCCTTCCACGTGCCCTCACCACCTCCCACTTCCTGGGGGAGGTTTGGAGGAACAGGGTGTATGCAGGGTGTTATGAGGCTGGGGTGCAACTTGGTCAGGGCAGCTGGCGGGAGGGCACTCTGTGGGGTCTGATGGGGAATGACCGAGACTTAAGCTTGTCCTAAAAGCAGAGCCGAGGGGACCGTGGTGAGGAGACAGGAGAATGATGCGTGTAGTGTTTTAATGCTCAAAAGGGATGGTAGTTCTGGTGTGGTGTTTCAGCTGCATTAATAACATAGGAAACACCACAGTGATGACAGTATGTTAATTGTCTAAAAAAAGTAAATCAAATCAAGTCACCTGCTAAAAACCCTTCAACGGCTTCCCGTTGCTTTTAGAAGAATGTACAGACTCCTAACCGTGGTCTGTTGGGATCTTCAGGAGCTGGCCTCTGCAGCTCCATCTTCTTTTCAAGCCAGGCCCTCCCTCTGCCTCCCCCTCCCCCAGTCACCCCCGCCTGCCTGCACTGCTCCAGCCACAGCCGTCTCCCAGGGCACGTCCTTGAATATTCCAAGCTCGTCTGCTCCTCAGGACTTTTGCAGTGCTTCCCACCCCTCCTTGATCATCTGTCTAAACAGACCCTCTGTTGTGCTTCACCTCGGTGCCCTTTACGGTTACTTGCATAGTTAGTTACTTGTTTTTTTGTGCTTTTCTCTTGGGAGGGTGGGGCTTTGCCTCTTTCTCTCCCAGGGCCTCACCACGTGGGTTGCATGACCACATGTGCTGCTCTCTCAACCCCAGACTATCGCAGGGCGTGGGGAGACCCCGGGAAGGCTTGTGATTGGCCTGTTTCAGACCTGGCAGAACTTCTCTGCCCGATTCTAGTCCACATCTGCGGACTCTCGTTCGCCTTTAAGGCACAAGAGGGCGCTTTAAGCCTGGTGCTTAATAAAGGGTCCAGACAAGACCGTGCATTAGGATGTGCTCACCTCTTCCTGCTCTGCATCAGGAGCTAAGCAGGGGCACCCAGTTCTACGGAGGCCTGTAGGTGGGGTCTGTTCTCCTCCGTAGGGAGGAACCAGCGGCCAATCGCTTCTTCCCGCCGGGACAGGAAGTGATCCGACCGTCTCCCCGACAGACAGCCGCAAGGGCTGCCTACATGTCTTGGCAGATGTTTCTAGAACACCCGTCTTGGGTGATTGGTCTAAGCCAAGCATAGTGACACCCTCCTCCCCTTCGCTGGGCATCGGTATGGACGGTATGGAGGTGGGCATGTGAATAGCTCTAGACCAGTTGGGGGTAACCTATGCCTGTGAGCTAAGAATGGTTTTTACATTTTTGAAAGTTTTTTTTTTGCGCTACGCGGGCCTCTCACTGTTGTGGCCTCTCCCGTTGCGGAGCACAGGCTCTGGACGCACAGGCTCAGCGGCCATGGCTCACGGGCCCAGCCGCTCCGCGGCATGTGGGATCTTCCCGGACCGGGGCCCCGTGTCCCCTGCATCGGCAGGCGGACTCTCAACCACTGCGCCACCAGGGAAGCCCTGGCAGCAAGTTATTATTATGGCTACACGGACAACTTCAGGTCTCTACCTCCAGGGATGCTGCCGAGTGTGGACCAGATGTCTCTCTTTGCACACAAGCGCTGCTCCGAGAATTCTCAGATTGCTGGTCCTCAACATGGCCCAGAGAGCCCGTAGGAGGAAAGACAATGCCTCCTAAAGATGTCCACACGTCCTAATCCCTGGAACCTGTGAATAGGTCACCTTAGAAGGCAAAAGGAACTTTGCAGATGTGATTAAGTCAAGGATATTAAGGTGGGAGATTCTCGTGGAATATCAGGGCAGGCCCTCAATGTAATCACAAATGTCCTTATAAAAGGAAGATTTGACTATGGAAGAGGAGGAGGCAATGTGATCACAGAGGCAGAGATTGAACTGATGTGGCCACAAGCCAAGGAGTGCCAGCAGCCACCAGAAGCTGGAAGAGGCAGGGATGGGATTCTCCTTCAGGCCTCTGTTGATGGCTCTGCCAACGCCTTTGTTTCAGTCCTGTAAGACTCATTTTGATCTTTTGATGTCCAGAACGGTAAGATAATAAATTTATGTTTTAAGCCACAAAGTTTGTGGCAGTTTGTCATAGCATGCATAGGAAATGCTTTTTCCCTTTGCACCGGAAAAAGCTGGATGGTCCAGGGCACTACCGAGCCGTCTGTGTCTTGGTTTCGCTGTCTGCAGATGGAGTGGGTGAGCAGCATGAATCGGGTCTTGGCTTCAATGACACACCTCCTCTGGGTTGGTTCTATTTCTCTGGCCTCCCTTCTCAGAGCTGTTTGCAGGCTCATGGCCCTCTTCTTGGCCATTTGGTGTTGGAATTTCTGCGGGGCTATACTGGGTCCTCTTGGCTTCTCACTGCTCTTCTTGGTGGTCTAGTTCATAGCCAAGGGCTTGCCTACTGTACAGATACTGTTGGCTCTGAAGTTCGCATTTTCAGCCTGACCTCTCAACTGCAGGCTGGTTATTTCCAGCAGCATACTTGGATGTCTCAAAGGCATTTTATACTGAATGTGTCCAACACCAAACTCAAGATATCCCACTCCTCTGGCTACTTCTCCCTTCATATTTTCCATCCCCATGGATTGTTCCAGCCTCTGTCTGTTATTCAAGTCAGACATACAAGGGCTGTCTTTACACTGCCATTATGCCTCGTTTCCAATCAGTGGCCACACCTGTCACTTCTACCCCCAAATACCTTGGTTGCATCCATTTCTCCCCACTTCCAACCCCACCACCTACTCCAAGCCACCATCATCTCCATCTTGGTCTTCTGAAGTAGCTTCCTCACTCGTTTCTCCAGTGCATCCCTTGCCTCTACCAGTTTGTCCTTCATGCTATGGCTGGAGTGGTGTTTGAGAAAGGCCAAGATGCTCCTGTCCCTCCCCTGCCCAACATCCTCCAGTGGCCTCCCCTCACTGCTGAGACAGAGAAATTTACCTTGGCCCCGGGTCCCGCATGGTCTTTCTTGACCACCTCTCCAGCCTGATCTCATATCACTTTCCTTGTGCTTCACTTTTCCTCTGTGCTCCATCACACTGACTAGCTTCTTTAGTTTTTTGAATGTGTTATGTTCCCTCCTGCCCCAGGACCTTTGCACTTGCGGCTTCCTCTTCCTTTCAGTTAGTTAATTCCTACTCATCTTTCAGATCTCCATCCAAACAATGGTTTCTCAGGGAAGTCTTCACTCATCCCTAGACCAGGTCTGGTGTCCCTATGAACTTTTGCAACACCATTTAGCTTTCCTTCACTGTGTCTATTGTACCTTTTAATCATACAATTATGTGTCCGATTGTTTGAATAGTGGTCCTTTTTTTTTAAAACCTCTTAACTGTAAGCCTAAAGAGGGAGAGACAGTGTCTGTTTTTTTTTTCCTGAGGACTGTGTCCTCAGTCCAGGAGAGGAGGAGCTCTATAATCATTGTCAAATGAAAGAATAAATGAAAGAGTGCTTAAAGATCTTTTAAGACAAAAATGGGGAACTGGAAGATAGTTTCAATACTGTGGAAAACTCAGTAAGAAAACATGTATTTGTTTGATATTTGGCTAGGAAGGTTAAAAAGTTATTTATTTATTTGCTATGGAAAAACTCAGATAAACTTTGTGAGGTCACCTTTTCTTGGTACCACTTCCTAAGTGAACTGTGAAGGGGCTTCCACACTCCAGATGGAGGGCTGTGATGGGGGAATTACAGACTGTGAGCTCCAGGGATGGGGACTGAGTCTTCATCTCTTTAATTCATCTCTAATGTTCAGTACAATGTCGACCGAGCAGGTATTTAGCAAATATCAATGATGACACACACTGCTAATTGCTTTCCGAGAATAATTCCTTTGCTTGCTAAGAAAACCCTGACTTTGGTTGGGGACTCAAAGTGCCCGGTCTCAGGTGATGACTCACGGTCTGTTGAAGCCTAGCACGGGCAGTTTTTTCCCTTTTCCCTGATACTGGAAACATTTTGCAGTCTGCCTTGTAGCTAGGGGTGGCCATGTGGTTCCCTTCTGGCTAAGGAGACATAAGGTCCTTCTAAGAAGATTTTCTTCACTGGTGACAGGTGAGAGACACATCAAGAAAAGTCCTGCTGACATAGTCTCCCCCCATTTTTCTCCTGGAGTTTGAACTTGGTCATGATGCCTAAAGCTGTAACAGCCATCCTGTGACCATGAGGCTCCAAGGGCACAAAGCCACAGCCTTGAGAAGGTGGAGCATTTGGATAAAAAGATGAAAAGATTCTGGATCCTCAGTTGTATCACTGAGCTTTTGCACCAGCCCTTGCCGGCTCCCTCTGAATTTCCTATTATGCATGTCTTGAGTGCATAAACCACGAATAGTCAGGCTTTCCGTTATGCACAGCTGATAGCACCCTTAATCAATATATTTATTTAAAATTTCTTTTTAAAACAATTAATTAAAAATTTAATTGAAGTATAGTTGATTTACAGTATTTCAGATATACAGCAAAATGATTCAGTTATACATACATACATACATATATATTTTTTTCAGATTCTTTTCCATTATAGGTTATTATAAAATATCGAATACAGTTCCTTGTGCTATATAGTAGGTCCTTGTTGTTTATCTATTTTATATATAGTAGTGTGTATCTGTTAAACCCCAATCCCCAATTTATCCCTCTCCCACCCCCTTTCCCCTTTGGTAATAAGTTTGTTTTCTATGTGGGTCTATTTCTGTTTTGTAAATAAGTTCATTTGTATCATTTTTTTTTAGATTCCACATATAAGTGATATCATATGATATTTGTCTTTCTCTGTCTGATTTACTTCACTTAGTATGATAATCTCTAGGTCCCTCCATGTTGCTACAAATGGCATAATTTCATTCTTTTCTATGGCTGAGTAATATTCCATTGTGCATATGTACCACATCTTTATCCATTCATCTGTTGATGGATGTTTAGGTTGCTTCCATAATTTTTTTTTATTTTGAAATCATTTCAAGCTTACAGAAGAGTAGTAAGACAAAGAACTTTCATTTACCCTTTACTCAGATGCACCAATTGTTCTTGACCATGTCTCTACTGCATATATGGCCTGATCTGATGTGATCTGTTATAGATCCTCTCCTGGAGCATGTGAAGTTTAGTTTAGGCATCTGGCTCCTTTTCCCTTAAACATTTCAGCAGGTATTCTCTAAGAACAAGGGAGGTCCAATGATCAAATTCAGGAAATTTAAGGTTGCTGCCATACAACTGTCTTAATTGTCAATAATTGTTGATTGTCAATGGTCTACTTGTCAGTGATTGTCTAATGTAGTGTCCACGTGAACATTTTGCCAACTGTCGCAATAACATCTTTTAAAGGGTCGCCCCTGATCCCTGGCATGCTTCCACGGTCTTCTTTAATCTGGAACAGTCCCTTGGCCCTTCTTTGTCTGTTGTGACATTGATACTTCTGAAGAGTTCAGGTTAGTTGTTCAAGGTCCGCAGTGTGGGTTTGTCTGATGTTTCCTCGGGGAGCAGGGATGCTACGTAAAGATGCTGTGTCCTTGGTGCCTCACAGCGAGGACCACTTGGTGTCTGTTTGTCCCACTCCTGGGGGTGTTAACTTTGTTCACCTCATTGAGGTTTCTCAACAGTGAAGTTACCATTTTTTCTCTTTGTAATTAATAAATAATATGAGTGGAGGTACTCTGAAACAATGCAAATATCCTGTTCCTCTCCAAACTTTTACTTAGTGATGATTCTTGTCTAAATCAATTATTACTATTATGGTTATAAGATATGATTTTATTTTCTTCTTTTTTAAATTTTTTATTGAAGTATAGTTGATTTACAATATTGTGTTAATTTCTGCTGTACAGTAAAGTGACTCAGTTATACACATATATACATTCTTTTTCATATTCTTTTCCATTATGGTTTATCCCAGGAGATTGAATTTGGTTTCCTGTGCTATAGAGCAGGATCTTGTTTATCCATTCTACGTGTAATAGTTTGCATCTACTAACCTCAAACTCCCAGTGCATCCCTCCCTCCCCTCCACTCCCCCTTGGCAACCACAAGTCTGTTCTCTATGTCTGTGAACCTAATTCTGTTTCGTAGATAAGTTCATTTGTGCCATATTTTAGATTCCACATATAAGTGATATCATATGATATTTGTCTTTCTCTGTCTGACTTACTTCACTTAGTATGATAATCTGTTGCATCCATGTTGCTGCAAATGACATTATTTTATTCTTTTTTATGGCTGAATAGTATTCCATTGTATATATATGTACCATATCTTCTTTATCCATTCAAAAGATGTGATTTTCTAATTCTCTTATTCCTTTGATGTTTATTTATTTTATTTTATTTTTTCTTAGCCAATGGCTTGTTTTTAAAAAAATTTTCTTTTCTTTCTTTATTTTTTAACATATTTAATGGAGTATAATTTGCTTTACAATGTTGTGTTAGTTTCTGCTGTATAACAAAGTGAATCAGCTATACATATACATATATCCCCGTATCTCCTCACTCTTGTGTCTCCCTCCCACCCTCCCTATCCCTCCCCTCTAGGTGGTCACAAAGCACCTGTGCTATGTGGCTGCTTCCCACTAGCTATTTTACATTTAGTAGTGTATATATGTCCATGCCACTCTCTCACTTCGTCCCAGCTTACCCATCCCCCTCCCCGTGTCCTCAAGTCCATTCTCTACGTCTGTGTCTATTTTGCTGTCCTGGCCCTAGGTTCTTCAGAACCATTTTTTTTTTTTTTAGATTCCATATATATGTGTTAGCATACAGTATTTGTTTTTCTCTTTCTGACTTCACTATGTATGACAGACTCTAGATCCATCCACCTCACTACAAATAACTCAATTTCGTTTCTTTTTATGGTTGAGTAATATTCCATTGTATATATGTGCCACATCTTCTTTATCCATTCATCTGTCGATGGACACTTAGGTTGCTTCCATGTCCCGGCTATTGTAAATAGAGCTGCAATGAACGTTGTGGTACATAACTCTTTTTGAATTATGGTTTTCTCGGAGTATATACCCAGTAGTGGGATTGCTGGGTCATGTGGTAGTTCTATTTTTAGTTTTTAAAGGAACCTCCATGCTGTTCTCCACTTTTCATGTTTATTAATTGTCATTCTACTGTAAGGAAGCCTCCTTCCCCTTCCCTCCCTCCCTCCCTCCCTTCCTTCTTTCCTTCCTTCCTTCCTTCCTTCCTTCCTTCCATCCTTCCTTTGTTCCTTCCTTCTTCCCTCTCTCCCCCTCTTCTTCCTTCCCTCCTTTTTATTCTTATCACTATGGATTCATGGATTTTCATTTTATTCAATAGGTTATAATCCATTATTATTATCAATTCTGATGCTCACATTGTCCCAGGCTTAGCAAGTGGGAGCCCCTTCAACTTGGTTGCTGTGCCCTTTTCACATGTCTCCATCATTCTTTGAGCACTCTCTTGTTTTCTGGCACCACAAGATGTCCCAGGCTTGTGTGGTACCTTCTCTGCCCAGCTCTGGCATCAGCCGTTTCTCTGAGACACTCTGAGTCCTTTTGGTGAAGGCTGGTATTTATAAACCAAGATCTGGGTACCCTGTGGGTACTGAGCAACATTTAGTCTGAAGCCATGAGAAATGGAGCAACACTTACTCATCTGTGTATTAGTCATGCTAACTAGCGTGACCTGGAGAAAGAAGCATATGTGTCACTCATGGAGAGTCTGATGCAGATTAGTGGATCCTGGGAGATTCCATCTTTGCAGCCCTGACGTCCCTGCATGAGGTCATTGCTGAAGAGAAGGCCGAGGAGTCATGCCCGTTCTTAAGATACTTCGAGCAAGGAAGTCTGCATCACTTTTGCTCGCGCTGCCGTTTGCCAGAAGTCCAAGGGAGCCTGGGCAGCACAGGGAACACACAGTTAGTTGGTGCGCCCTTACCCCTTCTAAACACAGTATGTTCATTCATGCAACAAATGTCAACTCGGTTCCTCGTAGCCAAGCTGACTCCAAGAGGCTGAGATGACTTCACCTCAGGTGGTTTACAGCAGGGGGAGAAAGGTAAGTAAACAGTAAGTGAACAGACCATCACATGACAGTGGGCTTGCGCACTGTAGCAGGGGTAGGTGCTGTGCGCTGCGCCGATACTGAATGGTTACCTCCCTGGAGACTTGAGGAAGACCCATCTGGGTGGTCCATTGGCACTGGGTTTGAAACGTGAATGGGAGTTCGCTCCTACTCAGAAAAGGGTGGGGACATCTCAGGCAGAGGAGAGAGCCAGGGCAAGGGCAGAAGACCTGAAAGAACTAGGCATGCCAGGAGAAGAGGGAACAATGTGAGGTGGGTAGAAGGTGGGGTCTACTGGGAAAGGCTTGGGAGGCAAGGGATGAGGCTGATAACCAGGTAGGAAGGGCTGTGCTAAGAAGTTTGGAATTAACAAATTAACTTTTGTTAGTTGGGTGAATAATTAATAGTGTGGGTCACAAGGCATCGTGGGATGTGTTTAAGCTGATGAAGGACACCTCATCTGTGTTTTAGGAGGATCATCTCGACGGTAGAGCACCGGATGGAGGGGAGAGAAGACATCAAGACACACGGACCTGTTGGGAGGCTCTGGCAACCATGTAGGCATGAAGCAATGAGGACCTGAACTGGGGGTAGCAGAGGGGACAGATAGAAGGGGTTGGCTGTTGGAGCCATTTGAGAACAATGAAACCATAGTGGTTTCCTTTATTGTAGACCGTGTGGTTGATATTATTTGCTCACAATTGTTCCTGGCCTCCTCACATTGCCGTGGCTTCCCTGTGGACAGGGTGTTGTTCTTGCTTGCCCACTGACCTGCTTTGGTCCTGGGTGCATGAGTTGAGTTAACATATGCACCATCCAACCAGAAGCTCCAAGTATGTGCATGGCTGGGGCAACCCTCTTGGCTCCCACCCTGCATCCTGAGAAGGCAAGCCCCAGGGGTATCAGTGGCCTGGGAATGAGGGAGTGGAGGAGCAAACTGAACCTGACCCACAGTTCGGGGCAAAGCTTCCCCAGCTGACCACAGACCATTAGCAACAAATAAAAGTTCGTTATTTTAAGGCACTGAGATCCTGGGGCTGTTTGTTACACAGCATTATGGTAACAAAACCTGACTAATATAGGGGCTTACCATTTCCTAAGTACAACATGTTGTTTATTAGTAATATCTCTGCATAGTAGATATTAGTGTTACCATTTTAAAGATGAGGAAACTGAGGCTCAGAAAAGTTAAGTAACTTGCTCAAGGTCCCACAGCTAGTAAGTCAGAGAAGAGGGATTTGAACATGGGACTGTCTGACTTGCAAAGCCCTCTTCCATCCTCTATCTACATGAATATGCTAACTTCTGGGATAGCTATCTTTTCCTGCCAGAAATGGCTGCTTTCAGCTTCCTGTGTTTCTGAGTTGGGAGAGGGGTGGGGGCCTGGGGACCAGCCTTTGGGTTTGAAGAGGCCTCCAGGTCACCATCAGTGGATGTGTGCTTGAGGCGGCTTCTCCAGCCTCAGGGATGGAGGCTGATGTTTCATCTCTACCTTTCTGCCTGGGCTCCGCTGAGCCGAGCTGAGTACATTGACAGCCTGGGTGTATCCTATAGCCAAGGAACTAGGCCTGTCTTGGTGTAAAACAGAGTTGACTCTTTTGATATCATCAACGGTGGCGGTGGCGGCGGCGGCAGCAGCAGCAGCAAAATCCTGGCTGTTGGCCCACTGATTTAGCCATTTGTCTCAGCAAGCGAATCCAATTTAAAATATATCTTCAGAAAAAGAAGGATCAATGAGTTTAAATAGAGGACTATTTGCTAACCGGATTAGGAAAACCCCCTTTGTGCTAAAATGTTCTAAGTAAATCCTCTTAGTACAATTTTGCAGGAGCCAAAAGTGTGAGAGGATCACTTACTTGCTGTCATCCTCTGAGGGCAGGGCTCTAGCTGGGATAAAATAAGAGAAGGAATTTGTTAGCTCCTTAGTTGGCTAGAGTCTGTGCAGACATGGCTGGGTTCGGAGGCTGACCCAAGAGACTCCTTGGTTTTCGGTTGTTAACCAGCTCTTTTGAAGAATGTGGGAAAGAGCTTGGGTGAGAGAGGGCAGCCACTGCTTACACAAAACCATCATCCCTACCAGGCAGACTGCTCCCTGTGAAGATGGAAGACACAAGGGCTGTAGCACCCTGGCAGCATATTAATTTACTTTGCTTGCCCAAGGTCTTATGGATAGAGAGAAAACTCTCAGTTTCCAAAAATGATGAGAAACCTGATATTTTGGATAACAGAGGAAAGAGTCTTGGAGTTCTGAAATCTGTCCTTTCACACACGAAGCTTCATGCCTCTGAGCCTTTGCAATGCTGTTCCCTCTGCAAGGAATGCCCTTCCAATCCCAGAATGCTGGTGGACTCTGTTCAACCCTCCAGCTTGAGTGTCCTCTCTTCTGTGCTGCCCTTCCCCGTGCTGCCCACCCAAACGGGTAGTTCATTCCCCTGTTCTCAGGTCACCACTGAACTTGTTTATTCCCTGCTCTGGGCAGGGCTTTTTCAGTCGTAGGTAACAATTGAAACTCAACTCAGATACGTGTTAGCAAAAGGCTTTTGTAACTGCAAAGAGCAGGGTAGAGGCTCAAAGGTGTCATTCTCTCTCACGAACTCTCTCTCTTTCCTCTTCCTTTTCCCCTTCCCCTCCTTCTTCCTCCTCCACCACCTCCTCCTTTTTCGGGAATGTAAGCCCCAGGAGGACAGGAATGTATATTTGACTCTTTTTCTTCTTCTTCTTCTTTTTTTTTCGGTACGCGGGCCTCTCACTGTTGTGGCCTCTCCCGTTGCGGAGCACAGGCTCCGGACGCACAGGCTCAGCGGCCATGGCTCACGGGCCCAGCCGCTCCGCGGCATGTGGGATCCTCTCGGACCGGGGCACGAACCCGTGTCCCCAGCATCGGCAGGTGGCCTCTCAACCACTGCGCCACCAGGGAAACCTTTGATTCTTCTTGTATCCCCCAGCTTAGGGCAGAGCCTGGGACGTAGTTACGTTTGAGCCTGGCTCAAACATCAATTTTGTGTTAATTAGAAAAAGATGCCCCTTTCTCAATGTAATTTACTGCCTTTTGCTGGAAGTTTTAAATAATCACTATACAAATCTACCCTGGCTATGACTTGTATACCCCAAACAGCCTCCCCTCCATCTCCCACATAGTAGGTCCTTAATAAATGCTTGCTGGATGAATGAATGGATGAAATTCAGGGAGTCAGAACTATCTGAACAACCAATGCAAAACTGTGTGGTGAGCTTGTGTGTACCTTTGCTGATTGAATTGGCCATTAGTGTCAGAGTGTTGGGCACAGAGCCCCCCCTTTTATTATTCCTCCATCAACGAAGATTTGTCAAGCACCCACTCACTGTGTTGGTTTGGGGAATTCAGACACAAATAAGATGCAGTTTGTTGATTTAAGAAGTTCAGAGGCTAGAGGGTCAGATAGCCATGTAAATGAATGGTGACAATATAGTGTCACGATTGCTGCCTTATGAGCCAAACCAGGGCTCCACTGGAGCTCAGGATACTGACTCAGTCCAGAAGAGCCAGGAAGGCTTCCTGGAGGGGTGCAGTTTAAGTCAGATCTAAAAGGAGGGAAAAGTACTAACACTGGTAAGTGCTGCATACAGCATATAAAGCCATGATCCGTGTGTTTCAGTCTCCAAGCAGTGTTATGTTCAAGAAGATAATTTCTTAACTCAAACTTTTCTTGCATTTCTTAAGTTCTGGGAAGGCAGCAGGTAATCCTTCTCTAAAATTCCCTGTCCCTTCCTATCCACTTTCCTACAGACCCCGGTTCCCTCACCTCATTCACATCAAACTTCCCTGGGAAACCCCACCTTGAGCTTTCAAGCCCTTTCCCACTTTTCTCCTTCTGCTCTTTATTATGAAGACAAACATAATCTCTTCCTCTGGGACCATTCCTTCTTCCTCCAGCCTCTCAGGTCCAATAATGCATCCACTTTCTGACTCTCTTTCACAAAACTCAGGGCAGAAATATCCTTGGAAAGCAGCCCAGGGTAAGGAACTGCCCCGGTACAGTCAGAGGAAAAAGGGAGGCTCAGAGTCACTCATACAGGAATGATTTTGTTATTATCACATTTATCTTTTAAACTACTATGATCAACCCATTTTGAAGATGAGAAAACTGAGGCTCAGAGAGATCAAATAACTTGCCCAAGATCCCACAGCTAGTAAATACCTGCTCCTGCCTGCCATGCTTTCCTTCTCTTATCTTCTCTTTTGCCTTCTTAACTGTGATTTCAACCCAAAGAGAGATTTCCCCAGGGAAGGCTTCTCTAGACATTTTGCCTTGGTCAAACCAACCTATTGTACACTTTCATAAGGCTGTGTACTTTTCATTCATAGCACTTGTCACAGTTGTAATCGTACATTTCTTGGTGATTAAAGCCTCTCTCCAACACTAGACTATAACCTTGTGGAGAGAAAGGGCAATATGTATATATTTATATACCCTTGTATTCCCAGCAAACAAAACAGCATCTGGGACATAATAGGTGCTCAATAAATATTTGCTGAATAAGTGAATAAGAAGCTGAAATTCAAACCCCTGTCTCTAAAACCCAAGTTCTTTGCTAACATCATGTGTTGGTGTTCCCCAGGAGGACAAAATGGGAGGGAGGTCATTTCAGGGTGAAGAATTACCATATGACTCATTAGGGAAATTACAATTTGTGTGTGTGTGTGTGTGTGTGTGTGTTGATAGTGGTTTGAATCCAGGCTGCATATAGAGGAGCAGCAGTAGAAGCTGGGGCACTGAGCAAGGGCACAATGATTAAAAGACTTAAAAGACCTCGCTTGCCTCAGGATCAAGGATCACAGGGAGCTACTGAGAGTTTTTCATCTGGGGAGAGGCATGATCATAGTTAGATTTGAGAAAGTTCACTCTGCCTGCCACTGAGTGGAGGGTGGACAGAACCTGGAGGCTATGGTAGCGTCACCATAAAACAGCTTGGAGAAGGAAAAGTCCTGGACAGGGACATCAGTGGAGAGAGGGGTGGTCCAGCTCCTAGGAGATGGGGAGAGACAGGTGTAAGTGTGACTCCCCTGTTTTAGGCATAGACACCTGGACAGGTGGTCTTGTCATCTCTGGCAGCATAAAGCACTGAAGGGGGAGATGGTTTGTGGTGGGAGAGGCTGCGTAGGGCTGAGCAGGCTGGGTCTGAGAAGTTGCTTCACTTGCAGCTGTTGGACCAGGGTACAGGGGGTGCTCAGGGCGAATGGGGCAGGTGGGTCAGAGTGCAGAGAGAGACTAGGGAGGAGTTGAGAGTCCAGCCCCCATTTCTAGACCCCAACACAGGGTGGGTGTATAGGTCAGCGGGTCTCAGATAAGCCTGAGCAGCGTGCTGCCGCCTCCTCCATTTCTCGCCAGCTGCCTTCCACTGAGCTTAACACCGCAGAGAGACCCGGGGACTCACAAGCGCAGCTGTCAGCTGGGAGGGAGGTAAGATCCAGGAACACTGCCCTCCCTCTCCAGTGTCTCCCCACTGTTCTTTTTTAAGAATTTGGACTTTGGGCCACCTATTCAAGCCTCAGATTCCTCATCTGTTAAGCATGAGATAGGAATCCATCCCTGTAAAGAGAAAGACTGAATGCACCCTGCAGGGAGAAGGCACCTGGCTGGGGCTCTTCCTCACCTGCTGGGTTCATCCAAAATTATTCCCCAAAGGAAAAGCCATGTAAGGATTGGGGGTGGGGAATAGGCTTTCTCAAGAGGTCAGGTTAAGTCCCAATCTTAGGATGGATGTTCCGGGGGAGGCTGGGAGAAGATGTTCCCAGGAGACACCACCTCCTGGCTTCACTGAACCCTTACACCACCCGATGGAGAAGGAAGGAATCGTTTACCCCATTTTGTGGACGAGGAAACCAAGGCCCAAGGAAGTTAAGGAGGACTCTTAAGGTCACACAGCCAGTCCGGAGTGGGACTTAGGTCTATGAGAAATCCAAGGCCATCCTCTTGACCCTACAAACGCCCTTTCCCAGTCTAGAAGCCAGTGATTCTCCCCATTCCTACTCCACCGCCCTGTTCCCCAAAAGTGCCCAGGGCACCTGGGCTGGGCCAGACACCTCTTCGGCTTCCCGGGGCGCAGGTCTGGGTCTTCAGAGGGCCGGGGTCTGGTACTAGAGCGCCTCTCAAACCTGCGGGTTTGCCCCCAAACTCCGGCAGACGCAGCTTGAAGAGTGAGGGCGCCAAGGCATAGGTAGGGCGGGTACGCAGGAGATTGGGGAGTGCGGTGGCGGGGGGCGGGGGCGGGAGCGCGGGCCCCGGGAGCAGCGAGGAACGGAGGAGGCCGCGCAGCAGCGCTAGCCCGGCGCCGGCCGCTCCCGGCCCCCGTCCCCTCGGTGGTGGCTCGATCTTCGCTTATCCGGCTCCGAAGCAGACCCAGCCGCCGTCGCCGGCTGGCGCACTGCCGGCTCCCGGGAACAGCCCCTCCGGCACCGGCCGCTTCCCGGCACTGGAGCGGCGCAACGCGGCCACAGACCCGGTGGCGGTCGAGGAGGCAAGAGGGGTACCAGCGCGCCCCGGGGCCCCGGCGCAGCGCACGGTGAGCGCCCCCCGAGACTCGGGGATCCCTTAGCCGCGGGTCCCGGGGTACCACCCCCCGGGTACCCGATGGGGCCGCCCGGTGAACGCAGGGCAGAAGTTGGGACCGCGCGCAGCCAGCCTGTGCCGACGAACTCGATATGCTGCCGCCTGGGCGAAACGGCACCGCCTACCGGGCGCGGTCCCGGCAGCAGCAGCTGGCGCAGGGGGGCGCCGTGGGGGCCTCGGAGGGGGCGACGCTGCTGGGGCCAGCGCAAGTGGTCACGGCCTGCCTCCTGACCCTGCTCATCGTCTGGACCCTGCTGGGCAATGTGCTGGTGTGCGCGTCCATCGTGCGCAGTCGCCACCTGCGCGCCAGGATGACCTACGTCTTCATTGTGTCTCTGGCTGTGTCTGACCTCTTCGTGGCGCTGCTGGTCATGCCCTGGAAGGCGGTCGCCGAGGTGGCCGGTTCTGGCCTTTTGGGGCCTTCTGCGACATCTGGGTGGCCTTCGACATCACGTGCTCCACCGCCTCCATCCTGAACCTGTGCATCATCAGCGTGGACCGCTACTGGGCCATCTCCAGGCCCTTCTGCTACGAGTGCAAGATGACGCAGCGTGTGGCCTTGGTCATGGTCGGCCTGGCGTGGACCTTGTCCATCCTCATCTCCTTCATCCCAGTCCAGCTCCACTGGCACAGGGACAAGATGGGCTCCTGGGGTGGGGTGGACCCACCATCTAACCTGGTCAACGGGACGCCCTGGGAGGAAGCAGGGGAGCCAGACTTGAGGGCGGAAAACTGTGACTCCAGCCTGAACCGAGCTTACGCAGTCTCCTCCTCACTCATCAGCTTCTACATCCCGGTGGCCATCATGATCGCGACCTACACGCGCATCTACCGCATCGCCCAGGTGAAAATCCGCAGGATTACCTCCCTGGAGAGGGCCGCGGAGCACGCGCAGAGCTGCCGGAGCCGTGAGGCCTGTGCGCCCGACACCGGCCTGCGGGCATCTATCAAGAAGGAGACCAAGGTCCTCAAGACCCTATCGGTGATCATGGGGGTCTTCGTGTGCTGCTGGCTGCCCTTCTTCATCCTTAACTGCATGGTCCCTTTCTGCAGCGGACACCCCGAGGGCTTCCCCTGCGTCAGCGAGACCACCTTCGAAGTCTTCATCTGGTTTGGCTGGGCCAACTCCTCCCTCAACCCCATCATCTACGCCTTCAACGCTGACTTCCGGAAGGTGTTTGCCCAGCTGCTGGGGTGCAGCCACCTCTGCTCCCGCACTCAGGTGGAGACAGTGAACATCAGCAATGAGCTCATCTCCTGCAACCAGGACACCGCCTTCCACAAGGAGATCGCAGCTGCCTACATCCATATGCTCCCCAACGCGGTGACCCCGGGTGACGCGGAGGTGGACAAAGGAGGAAGAGGAGAGCCCTTTCAGTCGCACGTCCCAGATCTCTCAGACGTCCCCAGATGGTGACCCTGCTGCCCAGCCTGTCTGGGAGCTGGACTGTGAGGGGGAGATTTCATTAGGCAAAATAACGCCTTTCACCCCAAATGGATTCCATTTAACTGCCTAAGAACTGCTCTTTGTGGATCTATATAACCGCGTAGACATTAGCCAGCATGCAGAATACACACTGGACACACACATACATCTCCACTGCTGCTCAGTTTATCATGCCTTCTGTGTCGGTGTAGTAGTCCATGTGCTTAGAAACCTCACCAGACTGATTTGTTGAGGAAAGATTCGGCAGAAGCAGTTGGAAAAAACTCAGTCAAATATACCCTAGCCTAGCAGAGATGGAACAACGGTTCTGTTAGAGAAGATAAGATGGTGATTGATTCTACAAAAAAAAAAAAGTGCTATTTTTCTTTAAAAAATATACTCTCCCCTCCCCTTTTAAATGACTAGATTGTTCAGTGACTTATTTGCGTTTGGGCTGATTTTTAAGCAATAAGGTTCAATGTGTGTGTAGCTCTGATGGAAGTGTGTGTGGCTTTCCTGTATCTTGCTTCCCGTGGCCTGTGTTTCTGCAGTTTCTCCTTGCTGTGTGTCTTTGCTACAGCTGAGGAATTCTTCCTGATTTGTTCTGGTGTCGAATAGACACAAATTATGTATTCTATGGGGTGATTATCGTTGCTTTGCCAGATTGGTTTTCAGGATGGCTCCTAGAGAAGCCATGAGAGCATCCTTAAAAGCAGGAAAGATTTTGGCTGGGTCTGGAAGCACCCATTTATTTTCTTTACAGTCAGTTTGGCCTTAAAGGTACACACAGGGGCAAGAGAACTTGAAGAGTTTCTGATATCTCAGAATTTTAAAAAATTAGATACACACATCTTGAGTCTGTGCTGAAAGCTGGCTTCATGCCACAACATCAAATATGGACTTCTCAAGCCTGCAATTCCATTTTTTTTTTCTCATTTGGAATCTTCTTTTTCTAATTACATAACATAAAACAATTCTCCTGGTTCCTAGACAGATGCTATCAGTTCATTGAAAAGATCATATAGAATAATCACCTGGTCCTTCTCAACCTCATATCTATGTTTTAAAGTTACATGGCTTTTGATCTACCGTGTTTTCTGAAGGGCTTTGAAATGTGTGAGTTGATATGCTTTCAAAAAACAAAACCAGTTTTTAAAAAGGCATTTTCATTTGTAGACAATAGGAAGTGAGGGAATGCATTTTAACTAAAATGTAGGAGCCAGAGATGATATTTGAATGAACTTGAAATTGGAAAATCGACGAAAAAGCCCAATGAATTCCAGGCTTTTTGTTTTTCTTCTGTGCAGTCTGCGCAGCAAAGGGGAGCATTTAGTTCCAGAGCCACTCCAGACCAGAGCATATTATTACCATTAGATCTAAATGTGAGCGTTGTTAATGGAAGCAAATGAAATGTGAACATGTAATTTCGTCCCTACTTTGAAGCAGGCTTCTCAAGGATGGTTCAATCAGTTTTGGTCTCTTTAGGGAGAATTTTATTGTCAGTCTCCTGAACAACCAGGTCTTACTCACTGCAAAATGTGCAGTGCCTGGTACATAATGCTTAATAAACTGCTGCTGAATGCATAACTGACTTTCTGGTATGGTGAGATTGAAAGCGAATCCTATTTGATACATTAGTTTTCATATATGATTTAGTCAGATTGATATGGGAATCTGAAGTCTAGTGTTCCATTTTTACCTCTTGTGAGCTGATTGCTAAGTGGACCATTAGGGAAACATCAGGGGCAGTGAAAAGTGCCCTACTCTGAGATTCAGGAGATAGCTGTGTGACCTCGAATGAGTCAACTCACCTCTCTGGGTCTCAGTTTCTGTCTGCCTCTGTAAATTGAAAGACGTATACTAGAGCACAGTTTTCCAAATCGTGTTTCATGATGCAAATATTAGTGGATAGGGTCTAGGGTGAAATAAATTCAGCAAACCGAGTTACAATATCTGTTTTCTACAGGGCTTCTTAGAACTTTTCCTGTGCATCGTGACTCCCCAAGCAGGAGAGAATTCTGCATTGTTCTCCAATGTCTTTGACCTTGTGAATACCTGTTTGGTACAATTCCTTATTACTCTCTCTTTGGAGATCACAGTTTCAGGGAACATAGTTTCAGAAACTCTAATTGATCTGAAAAATCTCTAAAATGCAACTCTTCTATTCTAAAAGACAGGTTGTTACAAGAAAAGTTTTTTTGGTGGCAAACGTTCTCAGCCCCAGTTCAAATAATTTCTGTGTCAGGAAACATGGGTTATGTGAGGATTTGGGGAATGCCTTCTGCACAATATCACTCATCATTCATTACAATTATTTATACCTACTACGTGCTAGGCACTCTTCTAGGAATATAGTTGCCAATTAATTACTCTGAGGTCTGGGAACTTATATTTCAGTGGGAGAGAGACAGCAAACCAACACTATGATACTGTACTGTACTGCAGTGTATTATGCTGTCCAGACTCTGAAATGTCATGTCAGGCAGTGATACCGTTGTGATGCAAAATAAAACAGAGTGAGTGGAGTGATGTGGCTGCCTTTTGATTTAGGGAAGTCAAGCAAGAGGCATGAAGAAGAGAGACGCAGATGGAGAAGGAAGGCTCAGGGCGACACCAGTGTCCAGGGGGAGGTGTGCTCTGGGCAGAGGGAGTGGCCAGTGCAGAGGCCTGGACACGGGACTGTGTGGGGCACGCTGGGAGAGAGAAGGGTGGCTGGTGTGGGTGCAGGGCTGTGGAGGGTTAATGCTAACAGCAAAGGCAGGCACTGTAGAGACTCATTCTGTGCCCGGGCTGCGCATGTACGGATTCATTTAATCCTTGCAACCCTGCAAGGCAGGCACTTTTGTTACCCCCATTTTACAGATTGGAGAGTGAAGGCATTGGGAAGCTAAGTAACTAGCCCTGGGTCACATAGCTCGTGAGTGGCCAAGCTGGACTTGAACCGGAGAGTCTGCCCATTGCGTCTTCCTTATCTGCCCTGAGGTGGTGAGAGGGGCCGCTGAGGCATGGCACTCAGCAAACGCACTGATGCCTGTATCAGAATACTCCTCGTTCATCTGTTCATTAGCTGGTTAACTGGTGCATTCCTATATGCTTGGGTAAGCTGATGTTCATTGTGTCCCTGCCCTGGTGCTCCTTTGTGTTTGGAGGGGAGGCAGCAGTGAAAAAAGGAGCCCATATTTTGGCCAGGTACTTTCCTAATCCCTATTTGATCCTTACGTTAACCGCACGTACTACTATTTTTCCATTTTATGGATGAGAACACTGAGGCACAGAGAGGTTAAGTTGGTTTTCCAAGGTTAGATGACTAGTAAGTGGTGGAACCAGGGTTTTTACCTAGGCCTGTGGTTCTCAATGGAGACAATTTTCTCTCCCAGGGAACATTTGGCCGTGTCTGGAGACATTTTTTGGTTGCCACAATTGAGTGTGAGGTGCTCCCGCTGAGGCAGGAGATAGATGGGCCCCAGGCTGAGCAGCTGGAGTCGGTGCCCTGTGGACAGATACTCCAAGATGAAGATGATAGCTGGAGCAAGAGGTGCTGAGCCCTGCCCAGATAAGAGATAAAGAGACCACGGATTTCTCATTCTCGAGGTCAAGGAGACCCTCAAGGCTACACATGCACAGAAAGGCTCCTCGGGGGCCAAAATGTGGGGGTGTCATCCCATAGTAGGTGATGTCAACTTAACCATAGGCCTCTTTGCTAGAATCCGTCTTGGCTAAGAGATGCGCGTGCACATGGGGAGGACCCTGAGTTATACCAAATACGGACTCAGAGCCAGGCAAAGCAAGATGACCGGGCAGAGGAAACCTGGAAGAAATGCCCCATAGAAGTGATTCAAACTACCACAAGGGCAAGACACTGAGCCTGACTGTGTATCTACTCACATGTATCCTTTTTCCTCCTAATAAACACTTTACTTGTTTCACTGCTTTCTGTCTCTTTGTGGAAATTCATTTCTACAGAGCCGACAGGCCGGGGCCTTGTCACTGGCCACTGGTCTAGTGACTAGCACTCAGCGTTCTCGCTGCCGCAGCCTGACTTCAACTTCTGGCCGGGAACTGAAATCATGTTTCAAGCCACTGCAGGCTGAGGCCACCTGAGATCACTGCCATCTAACGGCTGAGGCCAGGGATGCTGCTAAACTTCCCACTGTGCGCAGGACAGCCTCCCACCACAAAGAATTATTTGGCCCTGAGAGGCCCTAACTCCACATCCCAGCTGCCTGTCGCAAAGCCACACTACCTAGGCTTTGAAGCGCCACAGCCTTGAGTTCAGCTTTTAGCTTCCCCTTTCTTAATTGTCTGAATTTGAGCACCTCTCCTAGCTTCAGTTTCTTTGCCTGAGAAATGGGTAACTTAACCCCAACGTTCTGGGTGAGGATTAAATGAGTTCGTGTAACACTGAGATTATTTTCGTGTCGTTCTTTTTCCTTTCCTTTTCTCCTTTTTTTTTGTTTCGGTACGCGGACCTCTCACTGTTGTGGCCTCTCCCATTGCGGAGCACAGGCTCCGGACACGCAGGCTCAGCGGCCATGGCTCACGGGCCCAGCAGCTCCGCGGCATGTGGGATCTTCCCGGACCGGGGCACGAATCCGTGTCCCCTGCATCGGCAGGCGGACTCTCAACCACTGCGCCACCAGGGAAGCCCCCTTTTCTCCTTTTTAAAAGAACTCTGCAGTTTGATAAATCTTAAGAAGACTTTGAGGTGCCTAGCTTAGGTAGAACTACATCGTCCTGAAAGCCAACAGCGACGAGAGCTGAGACTCCTCTGGTCTTGTTCCCACAAGGCTTGGTCTCCTTCTCAGCCTAGACCAGTGTTGGGCACGAAGTAGGTGTTCAATAAATGTCGATGTCTCTCCCGACCTCGGTCTCCTACACACACACACGTACACACACGCGCACACACACACACACACACACACACACACACACACACACACACACGCCAGGCTCAGGTGATGCCACTGAGTAACTAGGTGTTTACACAGCGAGTCCAGGGGTGGTGTTTTCTGTCGGGGGTGGTGGCAGTCCTCACATTTAGGGCTGATCAAGGGCCTGCAGGGCTGAAAGCCCCACAAGAAATGTCTTCATCATGCAACACACTTGAATGCTCTTTGTAACTAGCAAAGTGCCTTCAGAGGTTTACCTTGACAATACCCCCGTGAGGTCCTTCCAGCCTGCCCATTAAAGAGATGAGGCATTTGAACTGGGGAGGGGTCCAGAGACTCGCCCACGATCACCCGGCCAGAGGGACCCACGCGGAAGTTGAAGGTGACCTTAATTCCTGCGCTCTCTCCACCCACTGCACGGAAGGAGCATGTGACCACAGGCGAGCAGTGAGCACTTCCTTAAACTTTGCACCTCACTCTCCTTACCCTATTCCTGTCTCTGGGTAATGGCAGGAATGCTCTGTCCCCCACTTTGGGGAAGTTTCATGGCCTGGTTGGTGAGAGAGGACATGGCAACCTATGGAATAGCAGGGGCACCTCGGGCATTGCCCTCTCTAGGGGGTCTCCCACATGGTCTGTCTAGCATGACGAACAATGCCAAAACTTGGCAGTTTGAAGCAATGATAATTTATTTCTGGTGATTCTGTGAATTGGTTGGGTGGTTCTTCTGCTATTTTTTCTTGGACTCACTCATACAGCCACATTCAGCTGGAGGGTCACCAGATCTGGGCTTAGCTGGAACAGTGGATACAGCTGGGCCTCTCCCTTTATATGGCCTTTCATCCTCAAGGAGGCTAGATTGGGCTTCCACACATGATGATATTAGCACTCTAAGAGGGAGAGAGCTGGAGCAAAAGTGCTCATCAAGCTTCTGCTCATATCACATTTTCTGATGTCTCAGTGGCCAAAGAAAGTTGTGTGGCCAAGTCCAGACTCAAAGCAGTAGGGGATTACACAAGGGGATTACATAACCATGCACACCAGGAAGCATGATTCATCGGAGCTGTTAATGCTACAATCTACCACAGATCGGTATGTGTCAGGCAGTCAGAGCAGAAGGGATGAATATACATGTATGGTACACACAGGGAGGGATGCATGCCAGAGTCATGGTCCCAGCCCTGTCTCCTGGAGACAAGGGGCTGGGGCCACATTTCTGAGATCCTGTAGTGCAGTGACAGGAGAACTAAACTTGGCTGGGCTTGGAGCTGGAAGAACAGGGTTTGGATGAAATGAAATGAATCCATTAAAATTTACTACACAAGTTACCACCAGCATCATAAGCAATAATGTGAAAGTATTTTGCAAACTTGTAAAGAAGAGAAATTAGTATTCTTAGGCAGAAAACCCAGGTCAGCACCACAGACAGCTCCAAGACTACAGAGAAGCTGCAGTAACTACACAACATGAATATAAATTCATGCTCCCTTAACCCGGAGGCACCTGTGCCCTAGAGAAACACCTTGCTGAGTGTCTAAATGATTAGATTTGCTTCATATATTCTCATTTGCCTTGGGCTATTTCCTGTCATGACCCGTATGAATTGAGTTTAGGTTTAGTCGTGAGGAAGAGAAACCCCAAATAAGAGTAGCTTAAACAAGAAAGAAGTTTTGACTCTCACCAGCAAAGGTTATTGCTGGACAGTTCAGGGCTGTTATAGCAGCTCTGCTCCATGAAGTCCAGACCTGGGATTCTTACTGCTCACTGCCCTTTATCCTTCGGGTGTGACCTTCAACATCATGGTCTAGGTGGGTGGCCGGTGCTCCTGTCACTACATTTACACTCTTTCATTTGCTCCTCCCTCCAATAAACACAACTTTTCTGGGGCCTACTATGTAACAGAAATAGACAGAAGGGTTACATGTGCTACATTAAAAATCAGGAATCTTGAAATTCTGAGAAGAGGAAGAGAGAAGTTCTTCAAAACATCTGCGAGGGGCTTCCCTGGTGGTGCAGTGGTTGAGAGTCCACCTGCCGATGCAGGGGACACGGGTTCGTGCCTCGGTCTGGGAAGATCCCACATGCCGCGGAGCGGCTGGGTCCGTGAGCCATGGCCGCTGGGCCTGCGCGTCCGGAGCCTGTGCTCCGCAACGGGAGAGGCCGCAACAATGAGAGGCCTGCATACCGCAAAAAACAAAAACAAAAACAAAAACAAAAAACATCTGCAAGGAGAAGTAGCCAAGACATGTAATCTAACTAATGGCCAGTCTGGGTTAGGGATGGTGTTTGAACCATGTAAAATAAGTCCAGTAATATTTACTTCAAGAAGAAAGATGAATATAAATCCTTTATCATATTTTCTCCTTAGATCCCAATGAATTGTCTTGTGCTCTGCTTACTCATATCTCAGTGTGGAGACAGCTGCTCTGGGCTAACTGTATTAGTTTCCTCTTGCTGCTGTAACAAATCACTGCAAACTTAGTACCCTAGCACAACACATATTTATTCTCTTATCGTTCTGGAGGTCAGAAATGATAAGATCAGTATGTTGGCAAGGCTGAATTCCTTTTGGAGTCTGTAGGGGTGAATCATTTTTCTTTCCTTTTCTAGCGTCTAGAGGTACCTGCATTCCTTGGCTCAGGAGTCCTTCCTCCATCTCCAAGGCCACCAGTGTAGCATCTTCAAATCTCTCTCCCCACCCCTCTCTTTCTATGTCTTTCTCTATCTCTCTTTCTCCACTCTCTGTTTCCACCATCACATCTCCTTCTCTGACTCTGACCCTCCTGCCTCCCTCTTAAATGGACCATTGTGATCACATTGGATTTGCCTAATTCCCCCATCTCAAGCTCTGTAACTTAGTCACATCAGCAAAGTCTTTTTTTTTTTTTTTTTTTTTTTGTTGCGGTACGCGATCCTCTCACTGTTGTGGCCTCTCCCGTTTCAGAGCACAGGCTCCGGACGCACAGGGTCAGCGGCCATGGCTCACGGGCGCAGCCGCTCCGCGGCATGTGGGATCTTCCCAGACCGGGGCACAAACCCGTGTCCCCTGCATCGGCAGGCGGACTCTCAACCACTGTGCCACCAGGGAAGCCCAGCAAAGTCTCTTTTGCCATGCAAGGTAACATATTCACAGGTTCTGGGGATTAGGCCCTGGGTATCTTTGGGGGCTATTTTTCTGTCTACTGCACTACCCATTCATTCATTTATTCGTTCAACCAATATTTATTGTGCACCTGCTATGTGCCAGATGCTATGCTATCTGGATACAGTGTAGAGTCAAACAGATATGGCCCCCTCTCTCTTGGAGCAGTTCTTCATTTTTCTAGATACACACCAGTTGATAATGCCCAGAGCAGGTGAACATATGTAATAACATAAGAGGAATGTTTCATGTGTTTAAAACAGACACAGAGACATTCACTCACTTACATAATCCCTTCAAGTACACGCACCCTTGTGACTATAAATGTTTAGGATGGAACGCCCACCCTGTGACCTGTTTCTAAATGAGTGAACCTTCGTTATAAGGAAAACATCCCTAATGCTCTGTGCAAACACCTCTACCTCAGTCTCACTAGAAAATAAAAACTGGGGAGATATTTTTCCACTAAGTCCTGTGCTTCTTGATAATTTCAGCTTCCTAATCTCTCAAGGGCCCATAGGTGACTAGCCAGTGCTGGGAGAGCAGAGTCAATTCCTGCTGAGGGAACCCAAGCCTGGCCAATCACTGACTTTGTCTCACCTTCCTTGCTTGCCGGTGATTGGCTGGTGGATTGACCAATGAATACCTGGCTAGGGATTTTTCTTCAGGGCAGCCTTCCAGAGCTGAATTACTTATAAAGTTTCCCAAACTGCCTGTCCATTTGGAGTTGAGAATTATAGATCCACTTGCCACCTCACTGTCAGAGGCCCAGAACCTTGAGTTCCCTTTCCTGTCATCACGCCAAAGATGGAAGCTGTATCTTGAATGACTCTAGCTGTACTGGGAAGTTATCCTCTGTAAGACTTTCATCTCCATCTGGCCCTGTGTATGGTCCAGCCACTATCTTAAACAGGAACTTCACTGCCCTTTTTACTCACTCTTCCCCCAAGTGAGGAGAACTGGTTTTCTTGGGGAAATGGAGAATCTGATATTCACTGGTTCAACTTTTTTGTTTTTTTAATTTAAAATTAATTTTTGGCTGCATTGGGTCTTCGTTGCTGACGTAGGCTTTCTCTAGTTACAGCAAGCAGGGGCTACTCTTTGTTACCATGCATGGGCTTCTCATTGTGGTGGCTTTTCTTGTTGTGGAGCACAGGCTCTAGGCACGTGGGCTTCAGTAGTTGTGGCACGCAGGCTCAGTAGTTGTGGCTCATGGGCTCTAGAGCGCAGGCTTCAGTAGTTGTGGTGCAAGGGCTTAGTTGCTCTGCAGCATGTGGCATCTTCCAGGGCCAGGACTTGAACATGTGTCCCCTGCATTGGCAGGAAGATTCTTAAACACTGCGCCAACAGGGAAGTCTGGTTCAACTTCTCTGGATTAAATATATGGGTTTAAAGCTGTGAGGATTGCCAAAGGAAAATTGCACCAGATGGAGTTAAGCAGGCAAGGAAAACATTATTCAAGACTATCGCAATAGCGGTTAAGACTATTGAATAGGGGAGAGAGATTGAGCTCAACTTGAATAAAGTGGGGGCAGCTAGGGATTTATAGCCAATGGGCAGGGTGAGGGAGTCAGTGGATGGAAATTACTAAGATGGACTTGGTTAGATAACAAGAGCAGGGAAAAGAGGAGCTTGATTGAATATGAAAGATGGGGAAAGAGGACCTTGATTAGATATCAAATGTTGGGGTATTCTCATTAAACTGGCTTAGCAGGATTCTTGCTAAAACTGGGATCTGCAGGCCAAGGACAAGGTCTAGTCAAGAAGAGTGCTCAGAGGAGACTGACTAAAGTTTGGTCAAGGAGGGGATCTTTATCAGTGTCACTGTTTCCTCTGTATCAGGAATTGACTTGCCACACGACCTACACACTCTCTGTCCCTCCATGCATGAATGCCCTGGACCCATGAGTAGGTGGGAGAGAGAATGTGTCAGTGTGTGTGGGGTGGGGGTTGGTGAGAAGCTTGGGCTTGGTGCACACGTTCAGCTCACGAGCTCAATATTAGGAAACACGCTTTAGATGTTTTCTTTGATCACCATTCTAGAGAGGCTGCTCCTGTTTATAGTTCCCACCAGTGATGTAGGGGAGTTCCAAATGCCCCACATACTTGCCATTACTTGGTATTGCTCATTCTTTCACTCTTCTCCCCCTCGTTGTTCAGATTGAGTAATTTCTATTGATCCGTTTTTAAGTTCACTGATCGTTTCCCCTGTCATCTCCATTCTGCTACTAGTGCTCTAAAGTTAATTTTACATTCCAGTTATTGCGTTTTTCAGTTCTATATTTTCAATTTTTAGAAATAGTTTTAATTTCTTTTATGAGAACTATCTTTCCATTGATTTCAAGAGTGTTTTCCCTTATTTCACAGAGCAGGACTATAATAGTTACTTTAAAGGAGCCATAAAATTAGGGTCATTTTACCTAGAGGAATGGGATAGGGAGCGTAGGAGGGAGATACAAGAGGGAGGGGATATGGGGATATATGTATGCATATAGCTGATTCACTTTGTTATACAGCAGAAATTAACACACCATTGTAAATCAACTATACTCCAATAAAGATGTAAAACAAAAATCGGGGTCATTTGGGGTTGGCATCTGTTGATTGTTATTTCCCTTGAGTGTTGCTGAGGTTTTCCTAGCTCTTCATACGTCAAGTAATTTTAAATTATATCTTGGGCATTTTGAATATTATACTATGAAGCTCTGTGTCCTATTAAAGCTTTCTGGACAATTTTTTAAAAGCAGGCAATCAACCTAGTTACGTTCAGACCGCAAGTCCTGACCCACATTCTGTGGACAGTATTTCCATTTTCAGTTTAATTTTCAAAGCTTTTGCAGTGCTATGTGGGTCTGCCCTGTGTGTGTACCACCCAGGGGCTGGTCTGGGCCCATGTGGTGGTCTAACTTGTAGTTCACTTCTCAAAGTTTTTTCTACATTGCTTCTGGTCAGTTCCCTGATGTGGTGCTCAGGGGTGAGCCCAGGACTTCATACCTAGATTCAGAGCATCCCTTTCTTCAGTTGGCTCTTCACTGTGATTTCCCCAATAATCTCCAGTTTCCAGTTGTCACTTCTGGTATTTTGGCTAGAAATGCAAGGATATAGCCTCCCCATTGTGTTAAGCTTCACAAATAGGTTTGCACCTGGGGCAAAACATTGATAGAAAAAAAAAAAATAAAGAAAACATAACTGGCATTCCTCCACAATCTTCAGACCACACAGGCCCATTTTGCCTGTTGCTGTTATCAGAGAGAAGATTACTTTTCTTAGATTTTTCGTGCAGGGCCAAAAAAAAAGGGAGAGATTTTTACACTTTTAAAGGTGGCTCTTTCACACCTACTGTATTCTTTTCCCCACGTGGCCAGTTACCACTTCTGTCCCTCTGGCCAGATAGGGAAGATTTCTCTTAAAGCTTTTTCTGCCAGTGCTTATTGGGCAGTTCTGGGAATTGTCTGTTCAGGACTAGAAGCCAAGAGATATGGGAGGAAAAAATGCAAAATTCTCACCACCATATTGGTTGTTCTTCAAGTTTTGATTTCCCTTGTCAATTTGCCTGCTATAATTTATTTTGAGAGTTCTTGTATACTTGTATTACATATTATATCCAGGGCTTTTAACTATAATCAGTGAAAGGGGTGGAATGTGCTTATTTCACCTTAACCAGAGCCGGAAGCTGGATGAATTACTTTTCTTTCAGTGAACTTGAAAAGAAAAAATGTCAACCTCCATGGCTTGGAGAAGAGAGAATAGATAAAATAGTAAGACCAGGACCTAATCTCTAAGACCTCAGCAAGAATTAGGACAGGAGGTCTGTTAATTTGAGTAGATTCCTTTAGGGTCCATGAATGGATACAGGGTGCTGTAAATGGTTAGCACATTTCAGCAAAGCACTAGAGTCTGTGTCCCCGGGCTCACGGAAATGCTCGTCTCTCTGACTCACCATTCCCCATTATCTTTCAGTATCTGAAAAACAACTCTGCACATGAAGAGTTCACTGCAGTGGATAGTAGAATACAAGCAAAAGGCCTGAAAATTGAGATGATGCATTTGATTTAATATAAAATGGAAAAAACAGAAGATAGATAAGAGTTGTAAATTGTGCTTTATGTATTCTGTGATTATAACAGGATAAATAATAGACCAGAAAAGGACAGAGACATATAAAAATTAAAATGACAATGTTGGGGAGCATGAAACATGAGATTTTGGGTGTCTTATTGTTTTCTTTTTCAAAAAATTTCTTAATGTTGTTCTACTAACTTTTCAACTGTAAAATGTAAAAATGATTCCTGGTCTGTTGCCTGGTAGTCTTCTTTCTCATTCCACTTCTATCATTATTTTGGGAAGCCTTTCTGACTCTCATCTCTTACTCCAACCCCAGATACGGTGGTCCTGTTGCATGTTCCCATATCACTGTGTCCCTCCTCCCGCAAGTGCTGATGACACTGTCCTGTTAACACTTCTATGATTTTCCATCTCCTGTGGAGACATGAGCTAATGCAGGCAAAGGCAGTGTGTTTTCTTGCTCACTGACGTATCCTCAGTGCCTGGTATATGGCAGGTACGTAATAAACACGGAGTGACCAAATACTCAAGTCTAAAAATGAAAGAGAACACCCAAAAGCTAATATTTCTTTTTAAGCCAAATTTGGCTTTTTTTGGGTTTCAGCCACTTTTTGTACCCACATATCATTTTCTCTCTATATTGACAAACACTGTCCAGAATTTCCGGCCGAACCAAAGCTGGATGGTATGGTGCATTGAGTTAGCAATCAACCAAAGGAGAGGACCAGTGATGAAAGAATATTCTGTAGGAAAGGAAAATCAGAACTCAAGTTTTGGCTAAGGCCTATTTTGTCAAGGATGATCAGAAATACGGAAGGGATTATGGCTGAACGGATTCCAATGGTGTTGCTAGGTCCAGGGTTTTTTCCCCTCTGGCCAAACTCTTTCTACTGTGACATACTAAATTCAAGTACTTTGCATTTGTTTCACTCTGGAGGCAAGTATAGGGAAGCACCCAAACCATAAGACATGCACTATAATGTTAGGCTGCAAGTGTTTCCACCCAAACAGTGCTAGCATAGAAGGGTTGGAAGAGCCCTTAAGTATACTGCCAACATCTACTCCTAACAACTTCCTCCCAAATTGACACTTAGATTTCCTCAACTGTCAAGGCAAGTAATCAACCGAAGTTTGCTTGTGACTTTAAGTAATGGTGAACACACTACCTGTGACAGTTAATTTTGTGTGTCAAAAATTATTGGTCTTGGGATGCCCAGCTATTTGTTTAAACATTGTTTCTGTGAGGGTGTTTCTGGATGAGATTAGCATGTGAATCTGTAGACTGTGATGAAGATTGCCCTCCTCAATGTGGGTGGGCATCATCCAGTCTGTTGAAGGCTTGAATAGAACAAAAGGGCAAAAGAGGGGAGAATTCATTCAACCTGACTGATTGAACTGGGGCATAGGTCTTCTTCTGCCCTCAGACTGGAACTTATGTCATCGATATTCCTGGCTCTCAGTTCTTTGAACTCTGACTGGAATTACACCACTAGCTTTCCTTGGTCTCTAGCTTGCAGATAGCAGACTGTGGGACTTCTCAGCCTCTATAATCATGTGAGCCAATTCCTCTTAATAAATCTCTATATTTATGCTATTGGTTCTCTTCGTCCAGGGAACCCTGATGAATATAGGTTTTGGTACCAGGAGAGTAGTTCTCAATAAACAGAATTTTAAGGATGAGTTGTTTGAGTTGGTTCTGGGGTTTCTGGAATTGGCCCTTGGATCTGATTACATTTAAAGATGCTAATGACTCTATCTCCAGTAGTAAAGAGAGCACTGGTTGTCCATGCATGATCTGGCAATAGAGATATGTCAAATATTTCCATTGGATTCTCCTCATCAACCACTTACAACAAGCGAAGAGTGGGGTGACTGTATATGATTCTTTTGAACATGTTTTGAAAATGATTATAATGAGGTAGGCTGGCATGAAAGAAAAGGATGAGTTTAGGGATTTGAATTCCCAGCTCAAGCACTATATAAATGACCTAAAAGCTTCTATGTGTGCCCTGAAGGAGACCCTTATCTCCTGTAGCTGCAGGACTGAGATTGCTGAAAACCAAACACAAAATCTCATCCTGTGGCCAGCTGGATTATAATGCACATTGAACTCCCAGCCTCACAGGGTGTCTACTGTTAAAGTGAGGGCATTGACTCTGATCCTGTAAGTTAGGATGAGGACAGGTGGGAAGATCTTGATGAAGCTAGGGACATCAAGCCCCTAAATTCTGATGAGTCTTCTGTGCCAGTGGAAGAGGTCACCCTATCCCCAGCAGAAATGACCTTCCCACCTCCAGTAGAAGCACCCTCCCCATCCCCAATGGGTAGTGTCTTCTGCACCCACAGTGGTATTGGCCTTTGCATTTCTGTCCAAGGGGGTTAACCTTGCATTGCCTGGGAAACTGTAATGGCCTCTCACCACCCCTCTTTCTTCTAGACTCAAGTCCCAGCAGGCCCCTAAAGGTGAGGTACAGGTGTGGCCCATGGAGGTGTGCCACACTCCTAAAGAAGAGCTTGAGTTTTCTAATTCAACAGACATAAATATGGGGACCATGTGTCGGAATGGATGTCAAAGGTGTGGGATAATGGTAGGAGGACCATAAAGTTGGATCAGGCTGAACTTACTGGTATGGATCCAGCAGAGATCTGCAATTAATGTTGTAGCTAAGGGAGTTAGAAAGAGCTCCAACGGTTAGTTTGGTTGGTTGGCTGAAATACGGATATGAAAAAGGTGGCCCACAGTGGGCAAATTAGAAATGCTGGACCTTCCTTTGTTCAGTGTAGGGATTCAAGGTTTTAGAGAGATTGGCAAGTTAGAGTGGATTTGTCATTTAAGACCTCTTCACCCATACTGGCAGGGTCCAGAAAACATACAGTTGACCAATACTTTGAAAAATATAGTATTCTTGAAGAGCTCAATGATTATTCTCTATAGACAAGACCTTACAATGGGAACTGCAGTCAATGAATTGGAAACCTAAATGCAATGGGAGTAATTGGATCCCAGGGTGACCATGGCCAAGTGCTGGTACTTAGTTGCCAAAGTCAAGGTGGGCTGGGTTACCATAATTGGCAGTAGAATCAAAGCCGCAGTCAGAATAGTCTGACTAGCATAGACCTTATGGCATTGGCTAGTTGACCATGGTGTTCCTGGAAGTGAAATAGATAGAAAGCCTAGTAAATTCTTACTTGATCTGTGTTAGCAGAAAAGTTCTAGACCAAGTGAACAAAAGTCTAAAAACAGAGACACAGCCTCTCATTCTATTCTCAGAATTCCTTGAATGAAGGGGAGGTTGGTTCCCCTTGAAGAAAGATCCTGGTACAATACCAAAAACTTATCCTGTTCATCTTTCTCCCAGCCTATCCTTCAGTGACCTACAAGTTTACCAAGGTAATTGTAAATTAGGAAAGAGAATAATAAGCCTTTGGGGACTACTGGATGGGCTCTGCCCTGATATTAAGTCGAGGAGACACAAAACATCACTGTGGTCCACCAGTCAGGGTAGGAGCTTATGGAGGCCAGGTGATCAATGGAGTTTTAGCTCAGGTCCATCTCACAGCTGGGTCCGGTGGGTCTCCCTGCGATTATCTTCCTAGTTCTCAGCACAAAATTGGGATAGATATACATCAGCAGATCCCCACATTGATTCCATGACCTGTGGAATGAAGACTACTATGGTGCAAAGAGGAAGCCATTAGAACTGCCTCTACCTAGGAAAACAGTGAACCAGAAGCGATACCAAATTCCTGGAGGGACTGCAGAGATTACTGTCCCCAAGAAGGACTTGAAAAATGCAGGGGTGGTGATTCCCACCACACCCCTTTTCAACTTCCTTATTCTGTCTGTGCAGAGGACAAATGGAGCTTGGAGAATAACAGTGGATTATTATAAGCTTAATCAGGCGGTGACTCCAATTGCAGCTGCTGTACTAGATGTGGGTTCATTGCTTGAGCGATGAACACATCCACTGGTACCTGGTATGCAGCTATTGATCTGGAAAATGCTTTTTTGTTGACACCTGTTAGTTAGGACCATCGGAAGCAGTTTGCTTTCAGCTGGCAAGGCTATCAATACAACTTCATTATCCTTCCTCAGGGGTTTATCATTTCTCCAGCCCTTTGTCACAATTTAGTTCACAGGGACCTTGGTTGTCTTTTCCTTCCACAAGATATCACACTGGTCCATTACATGGGTGACATTGTGCTTATTGGACCCAGTGAGCAAGAAGTAGCAAGGACTGTAGACTTATTGGTAAGACATTTGCATGTCAGGGGGTGGGAAATAAATCTGAGAAAAATTCAGGTGCCTTCTGCCTCAGTAAAACTTCTAGGAGTCCAGTGGTGTGGGGCATGTCAAATGTTGCTTCTAAAGTGAAGGATAAGTTGTTACATCTGGTTCCTCCTACAACCAAAAAAGAGGCACAATGCCTAGTGTGCCTCTTGGGATTTTGGAGACAACATATTCTACATTTGGGTGTATTACTCTGGCCCACCTACTGAAAAGCTGCTAGTTTTGAATGGGGCCCAAGATAAGGCTCTGCCCCAGCTCCAGGCTGCTGTGCTCTGCTACTTGGGCCACCAGATCCAATGATACTTGAAGTCTCAATGGCAGAGAAGGATGCTATTTGGAGTCTCTGGCAGTCCCTATAAGTGAATCCCAGCATAGGACCTTAGGAATTTGGTGTAGAACCTTGCCATCCTCTGTGGATAACTTCTCTCCTTTTGTGAAACAGCTCTTGGTCTGCTACTGGCCTTAGTAGAAACTGAACACTAGACCATGGGCTACCAAGTTACAACTTGACCTGAGTTGCCAATCATGAACTGGGTGTTATCTGACCCACTAAGCCATAACTACTATTATCCAGTGGAAATGGTGTATATGCGATCAGGCCTGAGCAGGCCCTGAAGACACAAGTTACATGAAGAAGTAGCCCAGATGCCCACGGTCCCCACTCTGACTGCGCTGCCTCCTCTCTCCCAGTCTGCACCAGTGGCCCCATGAGGAGTTCCCTACAGTCAGTTGACAGAGAAAGAGAAGAGTCTTCTCTTCCTGGTTTACAGGCGGTTCTGCGTGATATGCAGGCAACACCCCAAAGTGGACAGCTGCAGCACGACAACCCCTCTCTGGGACATCGCTGAAGGACAGTGGTGAAGTGAAACCCTACTGCTGGGCAGAATTTGGGCAGTGTGCTTGGTTGTTCACTTTACTTGGAAAGAGAAATGGCCAGTCATGTTCTTATGTAGCAATTCATGGGCTGTCGTCAATGGTCTAGCTGCGTGGCCAGGGATTTAGAAGGAACGTGATTGGAAGATCAGTGACAAGCAAATTTGGGGAAGAAGTATGTGGATAGACCTCTCTGAATGGGCAAAAAGTGTGAAGATATTTGTATCCCATGTGAATGATCGTCAAAGGGTGATCTCATCAGAGGAAACCTTTAATAATCAAATGGATAGAATGACCCATTTGGTGGATTCTGGTCAGTCTCTCTCCCCAGCCACCCTCATCATCTCCCAGTGGGCTCATCAACAAAGAGGCCATGGTGGGAGGAGCCGAGGTACACACGGGCTCAGCCACATGGATGTCCACTAACCAAGGCTGGCCTGGCTACGGCCAAGGCTGAGTGCCCCACCAAGCAGCAGCAAAGACTGACAGAGTCCCCAATACGGCACCATTCCCCTAGGTGATCAGCCAGCTACCTGGGGTGGGTTGATTACATTGTACCACTTTCATCGTGGAAGGGGCAGTGTTTTGTCCTTATTGGAATAGAAAATTGCTCTGGACACAGATTTGTTTACTCTGCACACGGTGTTTCTTATACACCCATGGAATTATGGAATCTTTTTCCACCATGATGATATCCATATAGAATTACTTCTGATCAAGGAACTCACTTCACAGCAAAAGAAGTACAGCAATGGGCTCATGCTCATGGAATTCACTGGTCTTACCATGTTCTTACCATCCTGAAGCAGCTGACTCCATAGGATGCTGGAATGGACTTTTGAAGACTTGTTAACAGTGCCAGCTAGGTGGCAATACCTTGCAGAGCTGGGGCAAAGTTCCCTATAAGGCTGTGTAAGCTCTGAATCAGTGTCCAGTATGGTGCTGTTTCTCCCATAGCACAGATTCACGGGTCCAGGAATTAAGGGGTGGAAATGGGAGTGGTATCACTCACTATTACCCCTAGTGACCCCCTAGCAAATTGTTTGTTTCCTGTTCCTGCAGCCTTATGCTCTGCTGGCTTAGGAGTCTGAGTTCCAGGAGGAGGAATCCTTCCACCAGGAGGTACAATAATGATTCCACTGAGACTGTCACCCAGTCACTTTGGGCTCCTCGTGTCTCTGAATCAAAAAGCAAACAGTAAAAGGGACATACTGAGCTGTCTAGTGTGATTGATCCAGACCACCAAGGGGAAATTGGATGACTGTTCCACAGTGGAGGTAAGGGAGAGCGTCTGGAAACAGGAGATCCCTTAGGGCATCATTAGTATTACCAAGGGTCATGAAAAACTATAACAACCCAATTGTCACTGGATTAATAATGGCCCAGATCCTTCAGGAAAGAAGGTTTGGGTCACCCTACCAGATAAAGAACCAGGACCAGCTGAGGTGTTTGCTGAAGGCCAAGGGAATACAAAAAGTGGAAGGAGGTAGTGATAATACCAACTATGACCATATGACCAGTTACAGAATGAAGATTGTAATTATCATGAGTATTTCCTCACTTTATGAACAGGTTTATATTTCTCTCTATAGATCTAACAATATCTTCGTTTTCTTTCTTTTCTTTCCTCACCATGTAACATAAGATGTATTGACTTTATATCACAGTCCTTAAGTATTGTTAATTTTACCTCATAGCATTTCAGTTAGGAAGAACCAAGGAGAAGAGCAAACATCACTCAAGGCCTTTACCTCCTCTTCTGGAGAAGGGGTTAGTGAACTTTTGGTTGAACATAGGCTAGTTCTATCATGTTAGGCAGATTTATGACCTCATTATGGTCTTTGTTTGGAGTCTGATTTAAAGAGATGCATATAGGTGCCAAGTTGACAAGCAGTGGACTTGTGATGTTTAATTTTGTGTGTCAACTTGACAGGATCATGGGGTGCCCAGATATTTGGTTAAACATTATTTCTGGGTGTGTCTGCAAGGGTAATTTGGATGGAATTAGTATTTGAATTGGTAGACTGAGTAAAGCAGATTGCCCTTCCCAATGTGGGTGGGAATCCAATCTACTGAGGGCCTGAATAGAGCTAAACGGTGGAGAAAGGGAGGATTTGCTCCCAGCCTGATGGCTGAGCTAGGACATTGATCTCCAGCCCTTGGGCTGGAACTTACACCATCAGCACTTCTCTTCTCAGGTCTTCAGACCTGGAGTAGAACTCACACCACTGGTTACCCTGGTTCTCAGGCCTTTGGCTTTCTTGGGTCTCTAGCTTGCATGTGGCAGATTGTGGGACTTCTCAACCTCTGTAGTTGTGTGAACCAATTCCTCATAATAAATTACATATATACATATATATATATTTTCCTGTTCTTCCAAATAACACAGACTACTACATCGTCTTTCAGGTAAATCTCTTCTAATAGTGGCAAACATAAAGCATGTGTGATACTCTCACTCTATACCTGTGGCAGACATCACTAATCAATCACAGTGTTCCTTTTCTCCAAGCTCAGGTTTAACTTCAGAATCATTCTTAACATTGTTTTTTTCAACTGAACGGTGTTAAATTTGCAGTCCCTGCCTCAGCTTCTGGGAAGTTACTTCTTATGTCTGCGTCTCTAGGTCTTCTACATATTGATCCCCTTTATGCCCTCTGTCAGCACATCTGATACTCAGAGGTGAAGATATTTCTGGAGCCCCACGGGACAGCCTTGGAGAGATGGGACCTGGAGGGGTGATGGGTTGGTATCAGCCTCTCCTGAGTCTGAGATCCACAAGGTACAGCTAAAGATTGGAAACAGGCATTTATTAGGAGGTATGAAAACCTTCATCCAGGATCAAAGCCAAGGGTCCTTGGATGCTTCAGGATCCAGGCTGAGGGTGGCTCAAGGCTATTTCTGGCAGAGCTGGGACTGGAAACTCAGTCTGGATTTCTAGTCCATCGAGTCCTCTGTCAGACTAGATTGTTATTCTTTGAGAAACCATTCAAATGCTATTTCCCCAATTTCATTTTGAAACCATGGGGCAAGTCATGAAGAAGGCAGGCCATGGATGTCTACAGAAGAACGCTGGGTCCACTGAAACATAGGGTGATTCTTTCCAGCTGCCAGAAGAGTTTGGGGGATTCATCTGTGAATCAACCCCAAATGGCTGCGATGTTAGGTTAGCAAAGGTTTATTTTTAAATACTTAGTAACGTTAAACTTGCAGGGGGACTCTTCCGTTTCCAAAAATGGTGAGATCATCCATTCAGACAATCCTCTTTTGGACACAATTCTCCAGTGTGGAGGAGGAGTCCGGTTCAGGCCTTCCATTTGTTTTATCATCAGGTACAGCTGTCAATTTTCTTCTCCGGTGGGTAGGCCTTGTTCCTTTTGGCAAATGCCTGGCTGATTTCTGCATGGGTTTTGTTCTTGGTCTCAGGCAGGACAAAATACAAATAGAGAGCACCTGCGAGGCAGATTGCGGCAAAGACCAGGAAACAGTAGGTGTCCAGACTTTTCTGTGGGAAGGCAGAGACAAAAAACATCAGAAAGACAATTGCTAAATTGGCTGTGAAACCATCTCTGGGCTGATTTTTTTTTTTTTTTTGCGGTACGCGGGCCTCTCACTGCTGTGGCCTCTCCCGCCGCGGAGCACAGGCTCCAGACGCGCAGGCCCAGAGGCCATGGCTCACAGGCCCAGCCGCTCCGCGGCACGTGGGATCCCCCAGGACTGGGGCACGAACCCGCATCCCTTGCACCGGCAGGCGGACTCTCAACCACTGCGCCACCAGGGAAACCCTGATTTTTTAAAAATGGTTTCCCATTCATGTATCAATGTTCCTGGATAAAACACTGCAGGTGTGAGGCTGGCTCTATGGGCAAGTGTGCCTTATAAATGTCTACATGAGACGTTCTCACATGAGACACAAATGAATCAGCTTCAAACCCCGGTAAAGATGAGGAAATGGCAGTCTTTATTTATTTATTTTGAAAACAAGGCATATAAAAATTACTCATGATGAAAGCAAAATGTGATACTTGCTGAATCTTATCCTAAGTTCATATTTACCATTAACCACATTCTTCCTCCCTCCAATATACACATGAGAAAAGTCCAATGTCAAAAGGGAAGTGAAATTCCCCAGTTCATAAAAAAATTCCAGAGCATAGGCTAGGCCAAGATAACACCATTTTTTCTAATATGCAAGAGATTTAACTCACTGCTGCTCTGAGACCTATGGCTTCTTACAAATAAGAGAGACTAGAAAAAAAGAGAAATGTTGAATGCAATCGCTTTATGTACCCTGATTATAGCACTGGAATGACCCTGCCCACTGCACTAGACCTTGAGCTTCTCCGTGACTCAGTCACCTCTGTAGCTCCTGTTCCTATCCAGTGCCTGGCTCATAGTAGTTGATCGATAAATGTTTGTTGAATAAAAGGCTTTCTAGGTTCCAGCTGTCAGGGCTGTGCCTTTTTCATTCAACAAATGTCTACTGATTCAAAGATAAGGTGACACTGTCTTTGAATGATACTTCACAGCAAGCGATATCTTGATTTTAGTCAATTACATGCTATTCTTTGATTTGACAAACATTTAATTTTGGAATATGACATAGTGTTGAAGAACTTGATCTCTGGATCACATCCTAGATGCACCATGTACTGAATCTGAGGCTCTTTGTGCCTCAGTTTCCACCGTTGTAAAATGAGGATAATAATGGTAGTTATAGGTTGTTGTGAGAATTAAATGAGGCATTGCCCTGTGGAGGTCATAGAGCGGTCCTGGATGGAGTAAAGAGTCCACACCTGGGAGCACTTGGCTGGGAGGGCATGTGCCTTCCCACTTGTCCACAGAGATTCCATGAGTGGAACAGAGAAGGGAGGGGGTGGGCTCTATAGTCAGTTGGGTAGAATTCAAATCCTGGCTCCATCATTTACATGATGTGTCAACACTTAAGATGTGTCATTTAGGATAGAACTTCAATGCACTGATTGAAGTTTCCTCATTTCTAACATGGTGACCTATACCACATATTCTTTTAAAGATGAAATGAGATATATTCAATATGGCTTTCAACATCCTCACTTGTATGCTGAATGTGCACCTTGACTTACCAAGTCCCAATGGAGCCTTTAAACCTGTTCCTGCTCTGGTCTTCCTGGCCTCGGTTGATGGTCCCTCCATCCTGTCATTTGCTTAAGCCAACCAAACACTTTTCTTTATCTCTCACACCCACATCTGATACATCAGGAAATCATGTCAGCTCTACCTTGACATATATTCTGAATCCGAGCACTTGTTACCACTTCTCCTGTTACCATTTTGGTGCAAGCTATCATCATCTCTGCGTTGGATTGTTAGTATAGCTTCCCAACAGATTTCCCTGCTTCTCCTGTGTCCCAGCTTAAGATTATTCTCAAGAGAGAAGCCACAGTGATTCTGTTGAGCAAAGGACAGAGCGTGTCACTCCTCTGCTCCAAATGCACCATGACATCCCAAGGCAGGTGAGCAAAGCCCAAGTCCCTACCATGGCCTCTAAGCCCAGCACCCACATGGCCCCCTTACTTCTCTGCCCTCCCTCTCCCACTCTCTTTCTCTGCTCCCACTACACTGCCTTTCTGACACTCCTCCAACATCCTCAGGATCTTTGCACATGCTCTTCCCTTTTCCTGGAATAATCTTCTTCTACATGTCTGCACATCCTGCTTTCCCACTCCCCTTCATCTCGGCTTTCTTTCTCAGAGAAGTTCTCTCTGACCTCTGTTTCTAAGGGCTCCCCCAGCTCTCCACTTATTCTGCTTCATTGTTCTTTAAACCATCCACCGCTACCCAGCAGGATTGTCACTTGTTTATTAACCCTCTCCCCGACCAGGTGGTAAGCTGCCCGAGGACAGGAGTTGTTATTTTTCTTGTATTTCCAGAACCTGGGAGACTCCTTGACACATAGTAGGTGCTTCACAAATGTTCACTGAATATGTAAATGTGCTGAGGCTCAGAGAGCTTCCCTGCTTACCCCGGGCCACACGTGGAGCTGCCTGGGACCCCTCTGCCACCTGCAGAGCTGACACCGGTGGAGCAGCCACCTGCTTCACTTCCTTTCCCAAGAGACCCAATGTGCGGCAACAGGATTTTTCTCACCACTTCACAGAATTGAGCCAAGAACCGTGCGGTACTGCAGGCATCCTGGGAAAGGACACTGCCCACCTCAGGACTCTCAGGGGCCAAGTTATTGGAATATATATCGTGCCAGCAGTCATGTGGCAACCTGGCAATCAACTGCAAGCTGTGATTGCACTTAATGTGGGAAGAGAAATGCACTTATTAAGCACCTCCTGGGTACCAGCAATATTATAGACATTATCTCATCCAATTCCCATAGCCCACACTGTGATGATACAGCCACTTTCCTCTTTACAAGAGATGAAATTGAGGATTAGAGAGCTTCTGAAACATGTCCAAAGCCACACAGGGATCGATGAGAGTCAGGACTTTCAACGAAGTGGGCCCGGCTGGGAGCTTACACTCTCTCCATTATTTACCAGGACTCCCTATCTGGGGGGTGTGTGTGTGTGCGTGGGCAGATAAATGTTACTGGGATCCTTCAGTTTTCCCCAATAGCAGTTGCAAAGCAGATCTTCCTAACCTCTTACAGGTGAGAAAGTGAAGATCAGAAAGGGCAAGTGATTTGCCTGCAGTTACCCAGCTGGTAAGGGCCGTGTCTGGAATTTGAACCCAGGTTGGCCTGATATGGAGGCCATTGTATCACTTCCATACCTGCCTCTCTTGGGCAAATTCATTCACTGCAGTTCATCTGGCAAAGTGCCTGGCACAGAGGATATACGTGTCACTTTTTCCCTGTCTCCTCTCTTACTTCAAAACAGCTCAGAAATTCACTTTCTGCCCAACTGCTCCTGAGAAGTTACTCAACCCCTCCGAAGTATGGTTGGTATGGGAGGGTAAGTCCAGTGCCCCCCGAGCGAGATTTTTGGCAGCACGTCTGTTGCAGGAAGGACCTTACCTAAGAAGCAATAGACCTCGACTCCAGATTTGACTCTGTCAAACACTCAACTCATCATGGCACCCTGGGAAGCACCCACGACTGGTGTGGGCCTTGTTTTCCCCATTAGTAAAATGGACAAAATCATATTAGAGGTTTTCTGTAAAACACTCACATTCATAAAGCTTAGTTCATAAATTAAAAAAAATAAATCTGGCAACTTTAAAATTAAGAGCATCTGTTCATCAAAAGGTACCATACATAGATGGTTCTTTGGGACACTAGTCCACCATCTTCTTGATCTGCTGGCTTTCCGAATAAAGTCACAATTTCTTGCCCTAACCAAACAAACAAACAAACAAAATAGGGTACCATACAAAGAGTACAAGAGCCACAAATGGAAGTATTGTGATACATAGCAAACAAAGAATTTGTACCCCAAATTTAAAACAACTCTTATGAATCAATAAGAAAAAGATGACCTAACAGAGAAAATGGCAGAATGTATGAATGAGCGTTTCACAAAAGAGGAAATACAAATGACAAATAAGCTTGTGAAAAGGTGCTCATTCTCCTTTAGTAATTTGGGATAATAGGAATTAGAGCCATAATTTTATACCATTTCACACTATCCGATTGGCAAAAACGTGAAAAACCTGACAATGACAGTACCAAGTGTTGATGAGCAACACGCGTTTTCATACCTGTGGATATACGGTTGAGGCTGTTAATAGCCACGACTACTTTGGAGCATCCCTGGGCCTGACCAAGTCAAGGCGAGTTGTGCGTGTCCTATGACCCAGCAATGACACTCAGAGTGGATCTGTTCTGGAGTGGTGCTGTTTGAATTTAAATTAATTAAAAGTTCAGTTCTTCGGTTGCACTAGCCACGTGCAAGTGTTCAACAGTCGCATGGCTGGTGGCTCCCGCTTTGCATAGCAGACGGCCAACGTTCCCGTCAGCACGGAAGCTCCTGTGCATTGTACCCGGATGTTCGTAGTAGCACTACGAAGTGGTTTTTTTTTTTTTTAATTTATTTTATTGAAGTATAGTATAGATTTACAACGTTGTATAACAGCACTATTTCTAGAGCAAGGAAATGGGAGACGACACCAATGCTCGTGGAAAAGGGAAGGGATAAATAAATTGGGTACGTTTGTACAAAAGATTCTACGGAGTAGTAAAAAACAACGGCCTGTAGCCGGGCATATGACACAGATGGTGCTCAATAGTATATGCTGAGTAAAAGAACAAGGCACAGAAAATACCTTCAGGATGATTTTCTTTGTATAAATATAAAAACCAGGAAAAGCAAAACACTAGATTGTTAAGGGACACATTCATACAGGGGTCAAATCCTAAAGAAAACCTAGAGAATAATTAGCACAAAATCCCTGCTAAGGGATTAGGGAGAGGCACCCAGGGCATCGCAATAGCTTAAGTTGGCTAACTACATTGATTTTCCCTACTACTTCTAAATATAATGCATTCTATAATTACAATAATAACAATTTTTCTCTTTGTATATATGAAAGAAAAATATTGCCTGTCATATCAGTAAACAAAAGATGTTGCAGCCATCATGCCATCACATGACAGCCACTCTGAAGGTGAGCCCTGAGGGAACTCAGGATAGAAACAGAATGCCCACCATCAAATCATCAGACATTGTAGCCCCCCCCAACTTTGCACGCTGAAGAAACTCAGGATGAGAAAACACAGGATGCTGGCCCCAGATAGCTGAGGTGCGTATCAAAGGAATGATTTCAGTAAGCCCAGACTCTTGCATCATCTCATACATAGAAAAGCGCTAAATTTCCTACCTTGAGATAATCTGGTTTTTTTTAATTAACAGCAATCTTCTGATGTTCCGACTACCTGGTCTTTGTTGCAAAAACCCCTATATATCCTGGGTCCCCCCATTGCCTCTTCAGAGCAGTCTGTCAGAGCTATGTGAGATGCTGTGTCCCGGGCTTAAGTCCTCAGTTTTGTCCACCAAATAAAACATAACTCTCAACTTTCAGGTTGTGCCTTTTTTTCAGTCGATATGTATATGATGCATTTCATACTCTTTTGCATATAATGTGTTTCATAACATAATTAAAATATACATATATAAATATACATTTAATAGTGTAAATGAAAGAGCCTAAACCCAAGCAGTAATTCACTCATGGTGAACAGGTATCAAAAGGAAACTTACCAAAAGAAAGCTCTAAAGCTGGAGTCAGATGTAAGCACTTTAGTTAAAGAAAAAAAAAAAAAAATCCTCCGGGATGCAGGGCTCACCTGCCCAGGTGGTTCAGCTGAGGACCAGTCTGGAAGTAGAGGCAGGACCCTGAGGACCTGAGGATCCCCTGGGAGCCTCAGAGGAAACAGAAGTAGTAGAAACAGTAGAACTTCATCAGTTGTAGGTGTCTGGCCCTCTCACCTGGGTAAACTTCCTTCTCCAACTTATGTAAATGTTATAAATTATAGTTACATCCTTTCTCTGAATACACCCATTGGGTTATTACAAATGATCATGAAAGAGTTCCATATTCTTTACTATGGAGAAACAAATTTTCTTTTGAGAATGCACTATACCACCAAATTATGCTAAAAATATTAGGCAATTGTGGCAAAGTGCTACTTTTAGGAAAAGATCCTTGAGAATAAAGAGAAATCTCAGCTTTCTTCTACTCCAGTTTATCAGAACGATGTGAAAACACAGCCGCTCTTTAGAGCTGCCAGCTTCCCTGAACAAGGAAAGTAGATGCGAAGTACAGTGCTGGGAACAAAGTCATGAGCTCTGACAAATTAGTCCTGGATTCCTTTGCATATCAGCCTTGTTGGGTGTGGACAGGGGGAGAGGCATGGGCACTGCCTAGAAATCTAGTCACCAAAAGCCATGAGCTCTAGAGGTAACAAAATGATAACCTGGTGTAATTCTGGGTTCAGTTTAGAAGTAGCCATCAAACAGATAATCAGAAGCAAAACACATTCTGAGTTAGAATGAATAATTCCTGCAATGGTAGCTCCATCCCCCAGAACTGACCAGAAGGACTCTTTCTGACTTAGAAGCCTTCTCTTCATCTTTCACACTGGGTCCAAGCATGTCCACAAACCTCTACAGGGCATGTCCCACTCTTTGCGAGTTGGCGGCATCCCAATTGCTGTCTCCCTGGGGACAGAGGCACATGTCACCCCTCTCTGGGTCCCAAGAACTCATCATAGTGTCTTGTGTGGACTCTTTTCCTAAGTAAGTTAATCACAGGGTGTTTAGAACAGTGCCGAGCATCCAGTATGATGTGAATGTTGGCTTTCCTCCCTCTCTGTGGGGCTCTGCACAATGTAGAGGGGGATGTTTGAGGCTGGACCACACAGGCTAGAACTCTGAAAGTCATTCGTCACACCTCCTGTCCTCTCGGCAGATCCTCCCAAAAGTCCTGGTGTGTTTCCTTCCTTCAGTAGCCTCCAATCTAGCCTCCCCTTGGCATCTCCAGGCTGGAAGTCTAGCCCAGGGGTTGGCAAACATTTCCTATAAAGGGCCATCCAGTCTGTCAGGACGTCTCAACTCTGCTTTTGTGGGAAGGCAACCAGAGACAATGAAACACACCTGAATGTGCTTGGCTGCATTCCAATAAAACTTTATTTACAAAAACCCCCTGTGCTTCCTTCACATTGGTTCTTGGTCACTCCTGCCTCCCATCATGATTCCTGCTGACTCTGGGCCTCTGTGCTTGCTGTTCCCTCTCCCCCCAACTTTTCATCTCCTCGCCTGGTGTCCAAGCCCAGCTTGGGTTGTAAATTCCACGATGGCAGAATCCATGTCCCCTGCTCTCTGTTGTATCCTCAGCCTAAGACAGTGCCTGGCTCACTGTAAGCATTTTCTTAATATAAATATGTCCAATGAGGGGATAAATGAATGAAATGGGAGGACTCTTATGGAGATGCACGAAGGTACAAAACGTGGTCCAAGTTAGATTTTCACGATGAGACAAAAACAGAATTCTTCTGCTGAGTTTCCACTCCCGCCTGTGGAGCTGGAACATTGGTTCATTGGTGATTCAAACGAGCTCTCGGATGAGTCAGGGCCCAGACCACCATTTAAGAACTGATGGGAAGCCAGGTGCCTTACACTTGTAACTCCAATTCTGCAAAGAGCTTTGAAAGGCCGGGCTGTTCTACTTTACGGGTAGAGTGGACCTGAAACATTAGGATGCTTCTGGGGGAAGTTAGAATGGGGCAGGGATCTTAGTGATGACTTACATCTCTGGCATGTGTTGTGGCTTCCAAGTCATTGTCACGTGTACCGTTAAGGTCTTGTTGGTGCTGCCCAGGAGCCTTTGAGTAGACACAGCCCTGGCATTTCAGCTCACTGGAAGCCACATTAACTACCCTGCTGACGCCTCCCACTTGCAGCCTCCCGGTCCCGGGCAAGCCTGCTTCTCTTCCACTGCTCTCAGAACTGGCACTGCCATCCTCCCACCTGCCCGAGACGGACGTCCAAAATCACCTTTGACTATTTCCTCCCTCTCTGCCTGTTTTTGTTACTAAGTCCTGATGACGTTACCCTGAAACCTCTTTTTCCTTTCTTAAAAAACATACAACTTTCTATCAAGAAAGAATTTACATACGGTAACTTACCCAGATCTTAATTGTACATATAGGTCAATGCATTTGGAGAAAAGTATACCCCTGTGTAACCAACACCTTTATTAAGATGTGGAACATTCCCACCTCCCCAGAAAGTTCCTTGTGCCATTTTCTAGTCCATTCCCCCCGCTCCACTCCCCCACAGAGTTAACCACTGTTCTGGTTTCTATCACCTTAGCATCCATTTTTCCTGCCCCTGACCTCAATCTAGTTCCCAGCAGACAGCTAAAGAAGTCTTTTAAAAGTACAAAATGAATCATGTCTTAAAATCATGCAGTGGCTTCCCAGAGTCCTTCGGATAAACCCCAAATCCCTATCATACCTTCAGCGCCTCGAGGGATTTGGCAGGCATCCTTGGATGCCTGCTCTGTACCTGCTCGGGGCTTCGGCCAGCATCTTCCGTCTCTCTGCCAGGCATCGCCTCCCTCCCCCACTCCGCACACACACTTCCTCAATCTCAGCTTGAAAGGTCCCTGCACTGGTCAGCCCACTTAAGCCCCCCACCTTACTTCCTCCCGTGAAACTACACCCGCCCCGTGAGAGTCGTGTCGGTTCTTCCCGAAATGTTAGGCAGTTTGCGCCCTCCTGTTCAGTGCCCGCCTGCAAGGCGCAGCACGATGCTGACGCCCACAGGCACTGAGCGCATGAAAGATGCTCTCTCCTCAGAGGATCCCCTGGCCCATCCAGAGAGGCCGGGGGCGGTTTTGCTTGCTGTTAGAGCCCACCATCTCAGATCTGCCTCAGCTTTCCCCCTCACTTTGCACAGGCATTTGGGATATTTTTCAAGTTGAAAAGAATCGTTTTCTTGCTTCCAGATTTTGTTGAACTCGAAAGGAATTTTAGAACTCCAGTGGAATCAAGCAGGCGTACATTTGCATGCCATTTTCTCCCAACCAGAAAATATTGATGCTAACGGCAGAAGCCCAGTTATCTGGAGGCTTTTACAACCAACGACCCAAGGGACCCAGTGATGCTGACCGCAGCAAAGGCGAAGGCAGAGGAGAAGAACTCTGCTTCTCAGAGGAGAAGGCAGCCTGTGGCTGAGGGCAGAGAAACAGAGAGTGATAGTAATCTCCCCAGGGGTCAAGGCAGCCCAGCCCAGCCCATCAAGAACATTTTGCAGGAAGGGGGCAGGGTGGGTGGGAGAGAAGGAGGAAGGAGGGGGAGAAGGCAAGCTTTGAGAGGCCACTTGTCCTGATGGCTCAGCCGGTAAGGGGTGGTGCAGGTTTCCAGCGTTTACCATGATTGCTTGTTCTGTCCTGTCTCCTCTTTCCAGGTGACCCTAAGATCGCACGGCAGGAAACAGCCTTCCCAGTACTAATAGTGATCATGACAGCAACCGATCCCGAGTGTCTGTGGGTAGACCCTGCACTGAAGCCTTGACTGTGTCTCTCGTTCTTTGGGGAGCCCTGCTGCAAAAGTGGGGCAATTCTCTTGTTTTATAGAAATGAAAATTATGGCTAAGAGGGCAACCAAAGGTGGGCAACGTTTGACCAGCCTTCCCTTCACCTAATTGCTGAGCTGCAAAGCCAGGGTTCAAGGTCAGGCTGTCTGACCCCGAAGTCTGTGCAGTTTCTTCTTGTGTCTCATTTGTACCTGGAGAGTGACCAAGATGTCAGAGTAGAAAGACCCTGAGCTCACCTCCTCCGACAAGCACACCAAAGTCACAATTATCTGCAGGGCAACCGTCCATGAAAAAGACTGGAACCTACCAGAGAAGATTTTCTACAACAAAGACGTAAAGAAGGAACCACAACAAGATGGGTAGGAGGGGCGGACTCACGATATAATCATTTGTACCTGACATTTGCCTTTGTGCCTGGACAATAAGGGCAATCGGAACCGCCACCAACCACAGCAGCTACCAGTTACCAAGTTACTCTGTCCTAGAGATCAGGCCAGTGTTACAGGAATTGCCCCAGGCTGGCAGCCCCAGACACAGAGCCTGAGACTGGGGCATGAGAGCTTATTTGGGAGGTGATCCAGGGGGCACTAGTAGGGGAGCAATTTTGAGACGGGATGAGGGTGACCAACTGTCCCAAGTTCCCCGGGACAAAGGGGTTTTCTGGGATGTGAGACTTACAGGGACAGTCCTGGGCAAACTAAGACGAGATGGTCACCCTATACAGGGAAGGTGTGGTGGGTTGAATTGTTTTCCCCCAAAAGATATACTGAAGTCCCAACCCCCGGTACTTGTGAATCTGACATCATTTGGAAATAGTCTTTGCAGATGTAGTCAAGTTAAGACGAGGTCATTAAATCCAATCACTGGTCTCCTTATAAAAAAACACTGAGACACACACAGATGGAAGGCCAAGGAATGCTGAAAACCACCAAAAGCTCAGAGAAGGGTAGGAAACAGATCTTTCCCTCACAGCCTTTAGAAGGAACCAAACTTGCTAACATCTTGACTTTGTACTTCTAGCCTCCAGAACTGTGAGAGAATACATCTCCATCATTCTAAGTTTTGGGGACTTTGTTATGGTAGCCCTAGGAAACTAACACAGAAGGGGGCGTGTCCAATGGGAGCCCAGTGTTTTCACTGGAGTCCTCTGGGAGAGCGGACCACACATCAGAGTTGCCCTGACACATACAAGGAGGGGGCAGGCAGCTGGGTTATTTATCCTCCAACAGATGAGAAAACTGAGAAAGCTGAGGCTTGGAGAGGTTAAGAAAATACCCCAGGGCCCCTCTGCTAATGAGTGGGTTAGAATACTGGTTTGATTCATGCCAATCTCCAGAACCATGCTGGCCCAGATATTTTTTTCCGAAGAAATTCATGCTCCTTGAAAGCCTCTGTTTGGACACATTTGCCACTGACACATTTTGGAATAAGTGAAAGGACCAAAATACGTGAGCGATAGTGCTTGCTGGCTGTTATGGGTGGAGTCATGTCCCCCCCTGATTCATATGTTGAAATCCTAACCCCTAATACCTCAGATGGACTGTATTTGGAGCTGGGGTCTTTAAGAAGTGATAAGGTAAAATGAGGTCATATGGGTGGGCCCTAATCCAGGATGACTTGTTTCTTATGAGAAGAGATTAGGACCAGACATACACAGAAGGAAGGTCATGTGAGGACACAGGGAGAAGACAGCTGTCTACAAGCCAAAGACAGAGGCCTCAGAAGAAATCAACCTTGCCAAGAGCTTTTTCTCAGACTTTTAGCCTCCGGATTTCGATAAAACAAATTTCTGTTGTTGAAGCCCCCCAGCCTGTGGTACTTTGTTATGGTAGCCCCAGGAAATGAGTACGGTGGCTTTAGATTATGGCTGAGGTGGCCCCCAGAAGGGCTGTAGAGTGGAAACGGTTCCTTTACGGAGTCTGCAGCAAGGAGAAGTTGACCCCACGGGAGGGTCTGCGTGGGGTGAGGGGTGCGACTCCGAACTGGTAAGTCCCGCATTTCTCCAATGCCTGCATCACGGCCAGCGACAGCCCCAGGAACCTAGCAAGCTCCCATGCAGAAAGGAAACTTAAGCATCACTGCCTTCTCCAGTTTGGGTCAGGAGGCTGACAATTCCCCAAATCTAAATGTGGCCACCTGACTGGTGTCTCCATCAGCGTGTCCGGCAGGGCCATTCAGCTCGAGTCAACAGTCATAACTTCAAGGTTTCCTGAACAATCCCTGAAAACCCAGAGGCCCTGGGGATGCCCCAGCTGGCAGGAACTCTGCTCTCAGAGGGAATTTGTCTTAAAAATGCCCACGGACATAAGGAAATGCTCATGAGATCATGCTGGGCGAGAAAAGCAAAAACCAAAACAAAAAAAATAGGTTCCAAGTTTTATAAATATGAAAAATTATGTATATTTGGAGGAAAGGAAGGAAGCAGCATTATTAACCTGTAACCTGGGTGTTTTCACTTCTTTTTCTTTATATTTTCATAGTTCCTATAGTGAACCTGAGCCATTTTAATTAGAATTGCCTCATAGCTTTACAGGAAAAAAGGAAAAAGAGGAGGCGGAAGAGGAGGTCGCAAGGATGAGTTAATCGTATTCCTTGTTTCTTGACACACTGTCATTACTGGACTGTGCAACAGTCCTCTCTTATTTATATTTATTTGTTTTTCCTCTTTTTATCCTCATCTTCTGCTCTCATTCCTTTTGCCCTTCAGTGATCTCCCCTCGACTCTAGACAAACTCATGTTTAAGTGTTTAATAAATGTTCTTAAAATCAGTGTATCCTGTCTATCTATCTATCTATCTATCATCTATCTGTCTCTATCTACCTATCTTTCTATCATCTGTCTGCCTTTTTCTTTGTGGAAATCTGTATCGTTGTTTTATATGTGTGGTTTTTTTGTTTTTTTGTTTTTTGCGGTACGCGGGCCTCTCACTTTTGTGGCCTCTCCCGCTGCGGAGCACAGGCTCCGGACGTGCAGGCTCAGCAGCCATGGCTCACGGGCCCAGCCGCTCCACGGCATGTGGGATCTTCCTGGACTGGGGCACGAACCCGTGTCCCCTGCATCGGCAGGCGGACTCTCAACCACTGCGCCACCAGGGAAGCCCTATGTGTGTGTTTTAAATTTACATAAGTGGTATCAGGCTACAGACTCCACTCTGTGCTTTACTTCTCTCAGCACTGGGTTTAGATTCATACACGTTGATGATGAAGCTCTAGTTCATTGCTTTCACTGCAGCCTAACTTTTATAGTGTGTATCTACTATGCTTTATTTATTCTTTTCCCCAAGGGATGGCTATTCAGGTTACCTTTAGCCTTTCGATGCCACAAACAGTGCTGTAGTTAATATCCCGGTACAGTCTATCTTATGGACCTTTGCAGAAGTCTCCGGGTAGAATTTTGGGTCATAGCGTATATGGATACTTAATTTGATTAATTGGCATTAGACGGTTCCACCAGTGCACGAGGTCTCCCATTTCCCTAGGTCTTTGTCAACGTTTAGTGTTCTCCAAATTTCTAATTTTGACAATTGGGCAAACAGTTGACTAACTGTTTACAGAGGTATGTTATTAGTGTAGTTTGCCTTTATTTGATTTAAACAAGTTTAAAGCTTCTCTTCCCCTGTGTTACCCTTTAGGCTTCTTGTCTGGGAACTGCCCTTTCTTATTCTTGATTCCCTTTCCTACAGGGACTCATATCTTTTTATTGTTGACTCGCAAGAGGTCCTTACTACTCTAGGAGTTAATCCCTGATCAGTTTTAGAGGTTACACGTGGCTTCTCTCACCCGTTGTCTGCAGCACCCTTGAACTCGCTGCTCCTTGTTGGGCAGAAACCCGTGATTTTGATATAATTGGATCCGTCCCTTCTCTGCCCATCGTTTATGCTTTTAGGGGTCTTGTCCTTCCCCAGCCTGGGTCACAGAGATACCTTCCTACTCATTTATCTTAAACTACCCCCCATGGGTCTCATGTGCTTCCAGGGCTGAAAACCCCTGGTCTACAGGATCAAGTGTAAGTTCTCTAGCAGAGCATTCAGGGTGTAGTAGGGTCTACCCAAAATTCACTGAAGAAATATCAAATGCCTGATGTAAAGACCTGGTATGCAATGACTATTTGTATTTAGTGTATGAATGCCCAGTCTGTCTCCTGCTACTAAGCACGTTCAGGCCCTTTTGTAATCTAGCAGGAGCTCTACCACCCCAGAACTGTCACCATAGGACTCCTCCTGGGGGTCTCAGGACCACCCTGGGCTCACCCCAGGGGGCAGTAGTCAGGGACTCAGCATCACATCTGCCTGGCGTCTGGGGAGCCTCCGACCATGTGTCTCAGCCCGGCTTCCAAAACCCACCTGTACTTCCTGTGGTCAGCTATGCAGTGGCCCTCAAGTATCTAGGTCCTGATACCCTGTGAATGTTGCTTTATATGGCAAAAAGAGACTTTGCAGATGTGATTTAGTTGCAGTCTCGAGATGGGAATATTATCCTGGATTATCTGACCTGGCGTAACTGCAATCACGGCTGCCCTTATAAAAGGGAGCCTGAGGGAGATTTGACACAGAAGGTGAGGCGACGTGACCACTGAAGCGAGGTGCTGGCGTTGAAGATGGGGAGGGGCCAGGAGACAAGGAATGCAAGGAAAGTGGCCTAGAAGCTGAGAAGGCAAGAAAAAGCATTCTCCTCTGGAACCTCTGCTGGGGGTACGGCCCTGCCAACACCTTGACTTTAGCTCAGGGACACTGACTTTGAACTTCTGGCCTCCACAACTGTAAGAGAGTAGATTTCTATTGTTTTAAGTCACCCAATTTGTGCTAATTTGTTATAGGAGCCCCAGGAAAGGCATACACTCCCCATTCCTCAACTCTGTAGTTCCTCCTTGCTGTCTCGAGCCCCTGCACACCCCGTCCCAAAACTCATCTGCCGACCTGCACCTTCGTCATCTCTGCCCATGGCCTGTCCTACGCTATGACGATCACGTATAATAATGCTTTGCAAGCATCGCACGATTTCCTCACAGTAGCCCTGTGAAGAGGCTCTGTTATCATCCTCCATATACAGGTGAGTCTGGAGAAATCCAAGACCACACAGCTTATCAACAGAGAGCGGGGCCTCAAACCCAGGCCCTCTGACGATAACTCCTGATCCCTCAACCTGTTTCCACGCTTATTAAAGTGCTAAAACAGAGCTCCTAAGATCAGACAGCAGGGTGGAGGACCCATCCACAGAGTGACTGGCTGGGCCTCTCAGCACATCGGAGCATCAGGCCCTTTGCTGGTCTCTTCCCAGCAGGGAGCCCAGGAGCAGGCGGTGATGAGCAGGTCTGCTGAGCAGGCTGTACAGAACCAGTGTGCGTCTAAATGCCAGGGGGAGCCGGCCTCCAGGGGCTTGACACAGGATTCCTCGGGTAAGTGAGGGGGGTAGACGTGTCCGCCCTGATCACTGGCTTCTACCCTAAATTGTCTCCCCCAAATAATGTGCTTCAGGAATTTGATCTGACCAAATCCACAATCATTTAGAGCACTTGGTGGTGTCATTTTCAAGGTTGAATTAGCACCTCTCACCCTCTGCATGAAAGACTTTGGTCAAGATGTGTGACTCCTGGGGGACACTGTAGAGTGCAGTGGTCAGGAACGCATGCCCTGGAGATGCATGGGTTTCAATCCCACCTCTGCCACTCATTAGATTAGCTGTGCAACCCTGGGTAAGTGACTTAACTTTTCTGGGCATCCTTTTCTCCATCTGTGAAATGGGGCCATAATGGCACCTGCCCCACAGGGCTGTTGTGGGATTAAATGAATTACAATATGTACAGAGCACAGTAATTCTCAATCAATGTCAGCTCTGATTGTCAATCTGGGTGGTTTCCTACTGTACTAGTGCCCTTTGGCTACTGTAACACATTATCATAGATTCGGTGGCTTGAGACAACAGCAATACATTCTCTCAGAGTCCCGGAGGCCATACTTCTGAAATCAGTGTCACTGGTGTTGGCCACGTTTCCTCCGGAGGCTCCAGGGGAGAATCTCCAGGGGAGAATCTGTGGCTAGCCGCTCCCAGTTTTGGTGGCTGCTGGCATTCCTAGCTTGTGGCCGCATCACTCCAGTCTGCCCCCATGGTCACATCTCACACGCTCCTTCTTTTATTAAATTTTATTTTAAAGTAAAAAATTTTTTAATTTTTATTTTTGGCTGCACTGCACAGCTTGTGGGATTTTAGTTCCCCGACCAGGTATTGAAACCGCGCCCTTGGCAGTGAGACCGTGGAGTCCTAACCATCGGACCGCCAGGGAATTCCCCTCACATGCTTCTCTGTCCGTATCACATCTCCCTCTGTCTCCCTCTCATAAGAACACTTACGATAGCATCTGGGGCCACCGTCTCAAGATCCTCTACTTAATCACTTCTACAAAGACAACTTTTCCATATAGGGGAACACTTGCGGGTTCCAGGGATTAGGACCTGATATCTTTGGGGGCCATCATTCAACCTGCTACACCTGGATTCACACATTCATGAATCCCTTATGATTTGCACCTGTGCTGGGCTGGGGACTGGGCTGTGGACACCAGAGCATTTCAGCTGGCATCTTGAACCTGAGCGTTAAGGGCTGGACGACCTTGGACAAATCAAAGACGTGCCCAGCCTTACGCATCTCAGCTGTACGATGCCCCACAGGTGGCAGCACCTTGTGAGCTACACCCATGGGGATGAGATGTTTCTGTGCACCGGCATCTGTCTCTCACTCTGCTTCTCCCAAGACAGTGTAGTATCTCGTTTTATCTGTACAACCATCCCGTGGACCATTATTTCCATTTTAATTGAAATGGAAACTGAGACCCCCTAGGAGTGAAGGACCCGGGGGGTGGGCTCCTATGGGTGCTCAGCACCGCGTCGTGGCTCGGAAGGGTCTTTGTGGCTTTGCTGCACGGTCACTTCCACCACCCACCCACACGAGCCAGGTGTGCAGCAGGGGTGGGAATCCCTGTGGCCAATGCCGGGGTGGAACGCTCGGGACTGATGGGTTGCTACTCCTGGCAAAGGTGAGTGTGTCCCAGCGGAGCGGGCGGGAGGAGAACGGGACTCACTATCCACCAGCAGCCGGAAGCAGCTGCGCAACAAGGGTGTGTCTGCGGTTCTGACGTCAACGATAAAGCTCGGCATTTACACTGGAGTCGAGTCCTCACTTACATCTGGGCCCAAAAGTGCGACCTCGGCATCTAAGCTCTCCCACGACTGGGGACGAATTTTCCTGCCTGGCCCTCCTCCCGATAATACTCCTTCTACACCCCGACACCCTCGGCCACTCTGGACCACTTGGCGCCTCTACACTCAGGATTTACCTCCACAGATCTGAGCCTTTGCTCACGCTGTTGCCTCGGCCTGGGATGCCCTTCCTCTCCATCACAACGGATCTAAGTGCCCCTCATGCTTCAAGGCTGCGCTCTGTGCCTCTTCTCTGAGATGCCTCCCGGGCCGACTGCTGCAGCTGGGATAACCTCCCTCTTGTGAGAACTGCTTGGTGTGAGCCCCCTGGGGTTCATACCTGTCCCCTCCCACAGCCCACCACTGCCCTGGCTTAGAGCCTCCCAAGGCTCTGTCCCCAGACCTTCGAGCAATGCCTGGCATGTTGTAGACTTGGCAAGCGTTTATAGAATGAATGAATAAATGAATGAATATGTGCATTTTGAAGTCTAGGTGGTTTTTCGGGGGTGGGGGCGCCCTGGAGGGTTTAGAGAGACTGGGCTTTGAATGTTGGTCCTACTCTTCTGTAACAGTGTGATCTTGGCCCGGTCGTGACACTCAGTGTTACTTCAATGAGACCAAGTGTGTCCTGTGCCCCGTTGTAGGTCCTTGACAGACGTTACCTCTCACTCAGCCATTCATTTGGTCGAGACCAGGCCTCAGGCCACACATCTGGATACAGCGTAGCTTAGGGCCCGGCCTGCAGGCTCTGGTCGCCTTGTTCCGGAGACAGACACAGAAGTTCACCCTCATAGGCCCATAGTGTTGGCCGGTACAAGGGGCGGGCTCTAAGGATTGGATTTGGAACGATGGAATCACCCACCTCCAGCGGCCCTGAGACTCCTGTATTCAGAGGACTCCAAGCGAAGGCTTGCTGACGGCCTGGCAGAGGGGCAGCGAGGGGATTCACGCACTCACAGCGGGTCCCCTGCCTACACTGGGTTGGGCCAGGTCCTCACAAGTCTCGTTTCCTCACGAGATCCTGCCAGCTTTTCACGATGTCCTGCAGACATTTCCAGGCAAGGTCAAGGTCAAGGTCAGGTGGTCCCTTTCTGATGTGGGACCCATGCCTCTCTCCAGCTCTAGTCCCAAATGCCAAAGGCAGTGATGCGATATGCGCCCAGCACCTCCCAGGGAATGGATCAGAGACCTGTGTTCCAGGCCTTCCCCAGCCACTTGTCTTTCTTTGCCACCCCCTGTACTTCTCCCTGCATTGCCCCAAGCCCTGAACCCCAAGCTTATAAAGAGTGATTCTCCCAACCCTCCCATGACACCTGTGCCCCGACTTGTCTGAGAGGAAACAGCTGGTCTGGATGTTCTAGATGGGCTTGCAGATGCGTATCATTTGTGCCTGGTGGGACCCCGGCTCTTTGGGAGGTGGCACCCCTTCCACCCCTTAGCCCTTAAACCAGGCTGAGCCCTCCCTCGCCTTATTCCCCTGCTCCAGGCCAGGCTCTCAGCATCCCCGGAGCTGACTTCTCTATGAGATTATCCTGAAAGCGCGAATGGATGCATTTTTACATGTGGTGACAGTCTTAGCACACGGCTCTTGCAGGAGGTACATTATAACTCTCGGAGTCCTGGTCCTACTTTGCCCTCAGAGACGTATCATGGCAGGGTGACCCAGCATGAGCTGTGACCCCAGGAACCTCTCAGGCTCCCGGGGTTCCCAGGCAGGTGAGCGCCGGGCTGGAAGTGAGCCAGTTGGAATGAACATGATCCCCCAACACGTCTTCAAGGCCATCAGAAATTGGGTTATTGTGAAAGGAGCGTGAAACCGGTAAAAGCCCTGTGGGTAGAGGAAGAGCGCAAGTCCGTGGCCATGACCATGTTCTTACTGAGCTCCGGTGCCTCGGGCAAGTCTCCCAAGCCTGCTGAGCCCAACTTTCCTCCTCGAGAAGTGGGCTCCCTAGCTCCCTAGTCCCTCATCAGGGAAGGACGCAAACTTTCTGGCTCTTCCCCTTTGGGACACAAGGCAGCGTGCATTTCCCCTTAGGTAAGGTGTGGCCGTGTGACTTTCAATCACGGAAAGTTGCACAGAACACACGTCACTGCCATGCCAAGGTCTTAACTGGCAGGTGTGAGACCTGCCACATTCCCTCCACCTGGCATGGGGGCAGTTATTTCAGAGAGAAGGGTCCTGCCAGCCAACATCCCTGAGTCGGGAAGCTGTGGGGCAGAATCTCTAGTCTCCCCTGCAGTGAACATTACCACTATCCCAGGTGGTTTAACACCACTGAGGCTTGGGGGCTGTTTCTTCCTGCAGCAAACCCCAGCCCATCCTGACTGATACACGGGGCTGATAAGACTGTCCATGCAGTGGTGTGACTGCACATGTGACCTGGTACATAGTAAATGCCCAGTTGTGGTCACTGTCCTCTCCTCTACCCTTTCCTTGACATGTAAGCCAGCTGCGTATGTTGAGCTAGCATGCACTGAGCACGAATCTGGGCCAGACTCACTGGACTAAGAAAATATCTCAAGGTAAATGCAGTACCGCGTTTCTACTTGGGAGACACTGTGTATGGGCTACAATTTGCCAAATGAACAATGTGAAATAAAAGTCACAGAAATCCGATTTCAGCTGGAGACCTCTCTGAGCGGTTTGTGTGGTATGTGTGTGTGTGTGTGTGTGTGTGTGTGTGACTGTGTGCTTAAAGATAAATTAACTACTCAACCCCAGGTCAAATGGGCTTTTAAAAGAGTCATCTGCTTATAACCAAAGGTTTTTTCCTCCCGTGTCTTACCGATGAGGGTGAGAGAAGGGGTTCCAACCTGGCTCTGTCATTTCTCTGAGCATCTCTCTGAGGCTCCTGGTCTGTAAAGGGAGAAATACAGACCCTACCGCCCAACACTGACAGGGCTGAATAGCGCCTGGCACTCAGCAAGCGCTCAGTAAACACTAGCATTAGTGGCATGTCAGTGCTGTTAACTCCCAAACTGCAGCAGGAAAGTGAGATGCCCTTTTTTGGTCTGGGGGTCCAGAGGTCTTTCATGCCCCCCAAAATCGCTCAGAAGATGTGGCCTACTTCCAGGACACATAAAGCTTAGTTGTGGGTTGTGTGAAGGCTCTAGAATATCTCACTTAACTTGTAAGGGTGGTGGGGAGATGTGCGTTGGCAAGGAAGCGATTTAAAGTGAATTTTCCCCACAATAATGAATATTGTACTGACCCCCTGGCTCTGCTGGCTTTGAACCAAAGCGGAAAAAGCCATTTAAGGTTTGAAGTCAATTGAAAAGACAACTTGTGTTCTGGGCCCAGCTGAGCGAAGGCACCCCGAGGATAGAGTAAATGAACGAGGAACCGTCTCTAATTCTCTGGTCCATGGCCTCCCCGTGGCACTTACGTTTCAGAGATGCAACGGCTGTAGCTGAGTCAGGATGCTTTAAAAGTTGCAAAGTGCGTCAGCCCCTAACTCTGAGGCTGAGACAGAGTGGCACATGGAGAATGTTGACGAGGAAGAGGGGGCAGGGCAGGGCCACCGGGTTGGACAGTGACTCAGGACCTGGGGCTGACCCCGTCTACTCCCTGAGCCTCAGCTTCTCTGCAGGATGGAGAGGATGAGAAACCACAGCTCAGGGCTGCATGAGGGTGACGTGAATTCATAAAGCCACGTGCAGGGGGGCTGGTGCAGAGTAACTGCGCTACAGTCGGGGATGCAGGAGTACCCATCACGTGGCCTGCAGCTGGGCCACTGACCTTCACTCAGCCCAGCCTGCAGCAGAAGCTCTGGAATGTGCTGGGCTTGGCACTAGTTAATGAAAAGAGGAGGGTTGAATTAGGCCCTGAAAATGGATGGTGGGTTCCTTCTCAGAGGTTTCTGATATATTCTCACCTTCACCAGTGGTGTCACCTGCTCTCTGGGCAGCAGGGAACCCTGGTGGGAATTAGGGCAGAGAAGCTTGACCCTCCCTCCTAGAATGTAGCTGGGCCCCTTGCTCTGTGCGGAACACTTGTAAAGTCCTTGTCTTTGTGTTCCTGGCCCTGGAGAACTCTCAGATGTTATTTCTTGCCTCTGTTGTCTTTTTTGTTCCTTCTGTTCCAGCCACACTGGCCCCTTTGCTGTTCCTTACACAGTCCAAGCATGGCCCTGCCTCAGGGCCTTTGTACTTGCTGTTTCTCTGCTTGGACATCTCCATTCCCAGGCTGCTCTCTCACTTCACTCAGGTCTCTGCTCTGAGGTCACCTCCTTTGAGAGGCCATCCCTGATTGCCCCACCTAAAATAGCATGTCCACCTCTGTTGTTGCTTCCCGTTTCAGCTCCAAGACCATGGAACACAGGCTTTAGTTCCCCTCTATCCTCATTGCCTGAAACAGTGCCAGGCACAAGGTAGGGACTCAGTAAATATGTGTGGAATGGATGAGTGAGTGAATGAATAGATTCTTTATGCAAAAAGAACTTGTAACTGATTCCTGAGTTATCATTCTCCTGTCAAGGGTGGTCACCCTTGGGACAATGACCCCATTAGCTGTGGTGATGCTGGCGACAATGAGGATGCTACGTGCATGGTGCATGGCAGGGTGGCAGCGTGCCCTGGAGATATGACACGGACCTTGTCTCACACCAGGACGAGTGCACTGTAAAAATGCAGGTTTGAGATTCTCCCCGAGGTTTCCCTGCAGACCCTCAGTGACGGGAAGCCCGCTTCTTTTGAGATGGCCCTTAGCATTTAGGAGCAGCTCCCGGACCACGCAGGAGGGAGAGAAAGGATTAAGGATTTAGGCCAAACTACATTTTTGCCATCCTTGGGTCAATAGAGTTTCCACTTGAGAGAGGCTCAGCGTCTGCGTTATGAGTCATCCATCACTCGAAGGGGATCTCACGAGCAAGAGCCCCCTTGCTGGTCATACCTGAATGAACGGGAAGAGGAGCCCGACGGCAAAGTTGGAGAGCCAATTGACGGTTCCTGCCACGGTGTAGGCAGCTGGCCGCTGTGACTGCTGGAAGAACTCGCCGGTCAGGATGAAGGGGATGCCGCCTGCAACCAGAGCCAGGGCACGGATTAGGAAGGTCAGGCCGCCAGCACCCGTTTCTATGTGGCAGGGGACCGCCACCCAGTAAGAGCCGGCTCTACCTGGGAGAGTGATGCCTTTGGGAGTGGGTGCTGGAGTTACAGCCTGTAACCCCTAAAGGTAACATAAACCATTCCTCTGAGCTGGCCCACCCAAATGAGAGACGAGTCATCCTCTTGGCTTTCCAAATGGCCTCTGAATCAAGCTGTGCTCCTCCACAGACTGAGTACGATGTGTATCAACATGACGTACCAGGCGACTGACACTGAATATATTGTGCTAGGAATGCTTATAATTTATCTTCGGAACAACTGAGTCAGCCAGGTATTGGCTACCATATTCCCTGGATGAGAAAACTGAAGCGCAGAGAGGTTACTTGACTTAGCCAAGGTCACTCAGCTCCTGAGTAGCAGAGCCGAGATTCAGGTTTGGGACTCGACCTCCAAATCTCAAGGTTTTTCTGCTAATCGTTGCTTGAGAGGAGTCCTTACCTCCTCTCGATTGGATGCCTGGTGGGCCCCAGTCCCTGAGTCGCCCCAGCAGTGGAGCAATAGCAGAAACATCATTGTCATGGGGCGGGACAATGCTTTATTTTGAGAGACTGTCCTGCGTGATTGCAGAATGTTTCTCACCCCTTGCCTCCAGAAGCCGGGAGTGCCCCTCGTCACCATGGCAACCCAAACTACTTGGTCACATTTCCCAGTGCCCTCTGGGCACCACACCTGGCTGAGATTCTCTGAGTCTGCACCCTCAGACTGTGACCCTGAGTGGGCCCTGTGACCACGTGCAGGACCTGGGGTTCAGGATGACACCCCCATTCCCCGCCGTCCTCAACAGGAGTCTCCACTCGAATCAGACCTACACCTTGGAGGTCCACAGAAAAGACAGGACGGGTAGTAGAAGAGGAAACCCTGAGGGCCTTTGCCCATCTCAGTTTGGGAACCACCAGGCTCATTCCATCAAGATTCGGTGATTATTGTCTGTGCTGGGGCTGGTCCCACAGTCTTGGAGGAGAGCGGCAATGCCCCTGCCCTGCTGAGACTCCCTCATCTGGTGAGAGAGACAAGGTGACTTGTTTCTTACAAAGGAAGTGAAGGAGCAATAGATAATCGCAGCACGTGATAAGCACTGGAGGAAATGCTCAGGGCAGTGGAGGGGGTGGGGATCTAGGTTAACAGTTGTGGGGAGGGCCCTCCGGGCAGGTGACAGTGGAGATGTGGCTTGAAGGAAGAGATGCATCTTGTGAAGATTTGGGGAAGATCTTGCTAGATTTGGGGAAGATCATGCCCTGGAGGGATGGGAGGGCTGAGACCCTTCGGGGTGAAAAGGACTGGGTCAAGGTCCAGAACAGAGGCCAGTCTGTCTGGACACCTGAGGGAGGGTAGAGAGGCATGGAACGAGGTGGCAAAGGTGAGCAGGGCCAATTAAGCAGCCTCTGGAGACCAAGGAGAGGGGTTGCCACTGAAGAGAACCAATGAGGGGGTTGAAGTAGGGGTTGATGCGATCAGTTTGCATTTTGTAGAGATCACTGCTGCTTGACCAGAGGATGCAGGGCTGGGTGCAGGAGGAGGATGGTTGTCTAGAGCGTTCAGATGGTGGCGGTGGGGATGGAAGGAAGGGGCCGAATCTGGGAATTCTCCATCCCATGGACGCAAAGCTTTTAGAGAGAGCGCTGCATACAACTGCAGCACTCAACATCAAGTTCAACCCAAGGTCACAGAGAGGACCACCTCAAGTCTGTGTCTCTCCAGAGTTTTCACAACAATCACCCAGCATGCTGCCAGCAAGCCTTGGACTCCACACCTCAAAAATGACTCAGAATGGACCACCCCCGACCCCTCGCTAGACTGTGAGGTCTCCAGGGCAGGCAGCATCTCCATTTGCCTGACAGAGAGTAGACAGGCGATTGGTATTTACTTACTTGAATTAAATGCTCAACATTTAATTTTGAAAAGCTTTGATATGCAGTTTATTACAAAAGGGGGAGTCTCTTTATCTTAAAGGTATCTATCAAAATGTGCAGGAACAATGATTGCATGTTGAAATGTGCTAAAACCAACCTTAGGTCTGTAGAGCATGTGATATTGCGTTGTTGGAAAGCGTATGTGTCACACACCCAGTTGGTCCTGCAGATAACACTGCCGTGAGCCTTGCTGCATATCCCAGGGGGCAGTTCACAGCTATTCTGAAGCCTGAAGAGGGTTGAGGGCTGGTGTTTCACCTTCCCTGACTTTCCTAGGTGTGTTTTGGAAGCATCTGTGGATAACTCAGTTAACATTGGTGCACCAGCTTCCAATGGAGCAGAACATTGACGAACCTGCCTCCCTGTACTTTCTTTGTGGCTTCAGGGCTGAGGCCATGACTTGTTTATTGGTTATGGCCCTCCTCCCAGCACAGCACCTAGGACACACATACCAGGTGCTCTGTAAAGGTTTTCAGGATCAGTGGAGGAATGATTAAGATACCCTGGGGTTCACAGGACATCTACATCACGTCTCTGTTTCCTTCATCAGGCCTTCAGACCACCCCCAGAGAACAATAATAAGCAACCATGAGGATCCTACACAGCTCACTGTGCTGATGGGTTTTCATTTCCATTATTTCCTTTGAACCTCACAACCAAAGAAGGTGGTGAGGCATAGTGGGCTTGGGCTCTGTTGTCAGTAAGAACAGGTTGAAGTCCTGGCTCCACCAGATCCCTCTAGAATGCAGATCTCTCACATGTGAAGTATGATAGCAGGGACTTACTGCTGAGGGTACTTGTGAGGATTAAATGAACAATTGTGTGCAAGTACAATTGTGTGCAAGTCTTAGTATAAGTCTGCCCCATGAGAAGTACTCAATAAGTGTTACCTACTTAATAATTGTTAGCTACTATGATAATAGTTTAAAACTCCTCTGAATTATTTCCCCCCTTTTTATGAGTTAGCTGAAGCTCAGAGAAGGGGAGTGACAAGCCCAAAGTCTCTTAACAAGGAGTGATGGTGATAATGATGATGGTGATGGTAATGATGATGATGATGGTGGTGGTGATGATGGCAGTGATGGTGATGATGGTAATGATGATGATGGTGATGGTCTTGATGATGATGCTAGTGATAATGATGGTGATGATGGCAATGATAATGATGGGGATGGTCTTGATGATGATGCTAGTGAGGATGGTGATAATGATAATGATGCTGGTAGAAATGAAGATGATGGTGGTAATGATGATAATAGAGATAGTGGTGCTGCTGCAGTTGCTGAATGATGGTGGTGGTAACTATGTGACAGGCATTGGGAAAAGCATTTGACATACATTATTTCATTTAATTATCACTGCTATGTGGTAGTTACTACTATCATTTTTTTCCCATTTAACATATAAAGTAACCTAGGCCTAAGAAAGTTAAGTAATTTCCTCAAATTACATCACTAGTGGGACTCAAACTCAAGGCTGGGTGACTTCCAAATTTGAGTCTTAATTACTCCATTGTGAAGGAAGCAAGTGTAAGACACTAACAATCTTTAAAATATGTGAAAGGAACTTAGCAGTCTTCATGGTTTTATTTGAATGCTCTCCCAAGTCCTGGAATTCACTTGTTTCTCTTTTGCCTAAAGGCATGGGTGGCCTGATTTCCTGAGTCTCTCATGGTCTGATTCTTTGAATCCAAGGTAAAATGAGAAGGAATGGGGTTTGATAATGGAAACAGAACAGGTTTCTTGCAGGTCCTCTATCTTTGTTTTGCTTTTCAAAATGAAAATAATTTTATCATTTTTTTCTGATTATCATGAGTAATATTTGCTCCTTTTAAACAATTAAGGAAAGCATGCAATATAGAAAGGCATAAAAAGAAAACAAAAGTCATCCCTAAACCTTCCACCCAGGATTGATCCCCATTTTTATTTCGGTACTTGGCAAATTGAATGTTGCTATAAAAAAACCTAGAGCGAGTCTGATATTTCTGCTTTAGTGATTGGCTTTTTCTGCTTGAAGCCCCGAAGGCATCTTTCCTTATCCTTGAAGTTTATTAACTTAACTATGGTGGGTCTTGTGTTGATCTTCCCATAACCATCTTTCTTAGAACATGGTGTGTCCCTCTGACTACAGATTCACTCTTTATTCATTTCTTAGGTTATACTTTTGAAAACTTCTGTTCTACATGTTGGATTCTTTATTCTGAGACAACTGTTATCCTCATGTTGGATCAACTTTGTCTCTCTTCTGCACCTACAGTCTCTCAAATGACTTTATTCTCTTGTTTTCTGCATACATTCCTCACGCCCTGGGCAATCTCTTCCCTCTTTCTCTTCTCCCTCTTCCTTCTTCCATGTGCCATGTTGGTGCTTGCCCTGTGCTCCTGTTCTCCTTTCCTCCTTTTGTCTTCTGGGTTGTCTTGTCTTTCAAGTCACAGTTTGAGGTGTGAGTATGATCTTCCACTAACTTCTATAAAAGGTGGGAATGGGGTTGTAGGCGGAAGGTGGTGAGGGCTGCCGGAAGCCCCTTCTGGGAGGTCTGGGCTCTGCTTTTTTTTGTGATGTGACCTGCAGAACCCATTCCACAGGGTCAGGGGGATTTTCTACTTCTGTGGGCTTCAACTGGTCTTCTCAAATTAGGACAAAGCCTTGGAAATTGAGAAGCCCCAGGGCCTTTGAGGTTTGCTGTGGGGGAAGGCATCTTTTTATCTTTCCCCAGGATTGCTGACTCACTTCCTTACTCTATTCCCCTCACAGATTAGGATGTTAGTGTGAGAGTTCTTAACCGTTTTTGAATCCCCTTCTCTGGTTAGTGATGTTTCTAAGGAGTGGAGACCGAATTCTAGCCCCACACTAGAATTACCCTTAATTGGTGCAAATTTTCAAAGTCTATGGTATAATTTTATTGTTTGGTTGATGGCCAGTTTTTTTCAGTGTAAAGATTTGTTTGGTTGTTATTACTGTTTTTTTTTCAAAACAAATTTTTTTTTTCTGCTCATTTCATTAGATATTTGGGGGAGGGAGATCCTATAACCAGGCTATACATGACCGTATTTACCTGAAATCTCTTTATGATTAGGTTTTTAAAACCAAGGTATTGGCGTTCCTTTTGGTAGGTGTGTAGATGCCGCTTATATTAAAATTATATGCTTCAAAATTAAAGGGCAGTTGAAGACAATACTTTTGTGTAAAGGATTGTGACAAGGGGACGCCTTGTTTAAAATGATCTGTTTGGGGGCCTTTTATTTTGTGGACATTATTATTTGAGAAAAGATTTTACATGCCTGATCTCATTGACTCTTTCTTCACGACCAAACTATGAGTTATGAATTATTATTACAGATTAGGAAACTAAGACTCTAGAAGACGAAGGGCCTTACCTAAGTCACTAGTCCCACTTGTAAGTGTTAGAGTTGGATCTTTTGACTGCAAACCCTGCTTTCTTTTGACTGCAACTTTCAGCTAAAAAGGATAGAAAGATGACAATGAATTTGTACTGTTGTTTCCCCGTATGCCTGGATACAGGATGGAAACAAGACATATTACAGCACTCAATACCTATTGCCTAATCATACAATACAACTTAAACACTGAAGATAAGCCCCAATGATGACATCTCTTGGTCAACATATCTTGTTATCTTATTTGGCAATTATTTGTTATTTTATTTGGCTATCTTATTCTGGATTCCCCCAGAAGCAAACCCTGACAGTAGTTTATGTGTGAGTTGATCCTAGGAAATACTAGTAAAAGTGTGGGTAACTGAAGGAAGTGAATAAAAGATATGTCATCAACAAGTTACCACTCTGGGCAACCAGAGCTTACTCCAATTGGAGACCCTTGGGAAACTGTGGAAAACACATCTCAGAGCTGTCCCATCTGAGAGGCAAGGGAGCTGGGTATGGGTCCACCAAACCTGTCAGTCATCGACTGAGGGCTGCTCTTCGGGCAGCGCTTTTGGCGGCCATAAGATTGGGCTAAGTGACGTCTGTAGGCCCTCAGGGTAAAGGTGCATGTGGTGGTAGCTGCAGGTCCTATTGGGATGCCCTGAAAGGGTTCGGGTTAGGGTTAGAGGGGATTTGAGGAGGGACACCAATCATCTTTGCTACTGACATCTATTCTCCAGGCGTTAGACTTCACGATGGCCACTGCAATATGTATGTCTGAGCAGTTAAGTGTTTATATCTTAGACATCTTAGTATTTGCTTCAGGAATGGGAGTAGAACACCACGATTAAGAGCATGGGTGGGATGTAACACTATGGTTAAGAGCATGGGGTAGGGTATCACACTATGGTTAAGAGCATGGGTGGGGGGTCACACTATGGTTAAGCTCATGGATGGTGGTACCACACTATGGTTAAGAGCGTGGGGTAGGGTATCACACTGTGGTTACAGCATGGGGTGGGATGTAACACTATGGTTAGAGCAAGGTTGGGGATATCACAATAAGGTTAAGAGCAGGGGGTGGGGTATCACACTATGGTTAGAGCATGGGGTGGGATGTAACACTATGGTTAGAGCATGGGGTGGGGTATCACACTAAGGTTAAGAGCATGGGGTGGGGTATCACACTATGGTTAAGAGCATGGGGTGGGATGTAACACTATGGTTAGAGCATGGGGTGGGGTATCACACTATGGTTAAGAGCATGGGGTGGGATGTAACACTATGGTTAGAGCATGGGGTGGGGTATCACACTATGGTTAGAGCATGGAGCAGTGTGTGGCACAAAGCTCCTGTCTCTGGCTCACTGTTGTAACAACCAAGCTGTACTGGATAACTGCGCCCCCTGGTGTCCACAAAGAGCAGCCATCTGACACCAGGTCTATTCTCACAACCGTTCTTTCTCCTCTGGAGACAAACCTGATTGAAACTCCCACATTTCTACCTACTGGCTATGTAACCGTGGGAAAGGACATCTATGGCTCTCAGTTTTTGCATCTATGAAATGAAGATAACACTGCTTCCTACCTCTTAGCATTGTTTTGAGGATCAAATGCAGCCTGCTTAGCAATGCGTGTATGTCACGTTCCAGCAAACACAGCCCTTGTTATTTATGCCCGCGGCAAGCTTCCCTGCACATTTTCTTTAGCTCCCTTTCTCTTCCTCTGCTGTTTTCTAGCTCTTGCCATGTACCTGAGAAAAATCTCAATTTGTATAGAAAAGAAATAAAGGGCAACTGTCCAAACTTTCCTATAATTCATATTTATTAAAATTCTTCAATGGAACCACTATCATCAATTTCAAAAGCCCTTTAAAATGCCTAGAAATCCCTTTAAAAATCTCTATATGTGTGTCCATAAGTCACATAAGCCTTTACATACATTTTCCCCTTAAGTACCAGCTTTGAAAAAGTGGCTTACTAAATTTTTTTAAATCAAATATAATCAGTTTGAAAATTCTTTATGGTTAGTTTGCTGTGTTTCTTTCCCTAGACTTAATCTTGTTTGTCCCTTCACTCACCCATTTTCACCCAACATTTATGTACCAAGTCCTGTGCTGAGCATTTTCAGAATCTACTAGCCCACATTCTAATCCTCACTGGACAGGTGAGGAAATCAAGGCACTGAGTAACAGAGTGGCTTGCCCAAGGTGGAACAAGCTATAAATGATAGGCCTTGTCCTCAAACCAAGAGCTTCTGGTTGGGGGAAAAGACTCTCTCCCCTGTCCTTTCCCCAGGAGACATAAAGGCAGGATTTCCAAACAGGTTTGTTTTATGATGGCAGGCAGGAGCTTCTCAGCAATCAGTGAGCACAGCCTGTAGCCTTGGGGGTAGCTGGCACCAGAACCCAGCCGGTGCAGGAAGCTGAGCAGTGCCCAAAGGGGCTACCCGCTCTGGAAGCTCCTTACCTCGGAGGATGTCTGTTCAGCCCAACAGGAGAGGCAAGGCTGTCCCCTTGTCTCTGGGGAGCTTGGATGCCCACCTCCTTGGAGCCCTTCCAGAGGTTCATCCCATCCTGACTCTCAGTGGGCACCTCTGGCTCCACAGACCACATGTGGGAGGCTGTGGTCCTTCTCTAAGCCTCAGTTTCCCCACCTATAACCTGAGCACTGGATGAGCTATTTGAAAACTTAGTAAAGCCTGTCTACTCAGCACATGTAAATTATGACCATGCTGAGGCGCCCAGGCTAGTGGCTAAGAGCACTGGCTTTGGAGTCAGATAAACTCTCCACTTACAGTCTGTGTGACCACAGCAAGTCATATGGCTCTCAATTTTCTCGTCTATAAAATGAGGATAGAGCTGCAGTTCCTACCTCTTAGCATGGTTTGGGGATTAAATGAGACAGTGCTTAGCAATGTGTCCAACATGTAGCAAAGGCTCAATCATAACAACTGCTACCATCTTCTCATCATTCATTCACTTAATACATGTTCTTTGTGTATCAACTATGAGCCAGATGCTGGGACATCCATGGTGAGCAAGAAGCAGACTCAACTTCCGCTTTCAACGAGTCTCCAGCATCTGGGGATCCACTAAGTCAAGAAGGCCATGGGCTTCCCTGGTGGCGCAGTGGTTGAGAGTCCGCCTGCCGATGCAGGGGACGTGGGTTCGTGCCCCGGTCCGGGAGGATCCCACATGCCGCGGAGCGGCTGGGCCCGTGAGCCATGGCCGCTGAGCCTGCGCGTCCGGAGCCTGTGCTCCGCAATGGGAGAGGCCACAACAGTGAGAGGCCCGCGTACCGCAAAAAAAAAAAAAAAAAAAAGAAGGCCAAACCCATCACAAGATTAACGTTCTCCTGGACCACACCTCTTCAGAGCAATTTTAACAATAAAAATAGTTCATGCATTGAGTACTTCCTATGTGTTAGACTCTGGAAAAGCTTCCCCTTTGTGGAGTTTTAAATTATTTCAGAAAGGGGGTGATAAACTCCATAGGGATACAGCATCAGACATTGCCAGTCATAGATAAGGAGGAATTACAAGTCAGCAGGAGTCCTTGGCCTGAACTGAAAGAGCAAAGACAGTTTGCTCCTTTTGTATCCAGAGATGCTGCAAAATCAGACACCACCTGTCCATCCCCATCCCCATCTTCCAGGTGTGGAGACTGAGGCCAGATAGATGAAGTGAGATTCTCCATGTCTCAGGGTTTCCAAGGTAGTCTGTCTGCTCTAGTCACTGTCCTTGGGAATCTGTAGCTCCTGCCTATGCTGACTATTCCCACTGCTGGGAATGTCCCCAGCTTTGGACATACTTCAGGGCACAAGGGATGTGGGCAATTTACTTATCATGGGCTTGGGCTTCCAGAAGGTGATAATATATTTGTGATGGCATCTTTCTCCCCTTCCTCCCAGCCTAATCCCAGCCCAAGCAGCTAAGCAGCAGAGATCCTGACCCCAGCCTGTGGTCTCACCCGCATGGAGCATGTCTCCTAAGGAAAGGGAAGGGAGGTTCCTCCAGGAGGGGAATTGAGACTTGGCGTGAATTTAATTGGACAGAAGGAGGAGGTGCCGTCACCACCACCTATTCCTTCCACGGATGGTGTCACTATCTTTTAATTGCTTTATTCTCTGTTTGTTTGTTGTGTTCTTTGAGGGCAGGTATCTTGTTTCTTTTGCTCACCGGTGCCTTCCCCATAGCAACTGTGTTCCTTAATAGACATTTACGCTCAATAGATGTTTGTGGAATGGACGAATGAACAGGAAATGATGACAGACAGTTAAGCCTTTTAAGTGTGAGGTGGAAATTCACTCTGTGGCTGGTGGATGGAGGGCTAGCCGGGCCCGGGGGCCAACACGGGGCAGAGCACGGGGGTGGGTCTAGAGGGTGCTGTTTGTTGGGAACCCAGCTTGGACGGGGGAGATAGCACAGCAGAGGCATCGTCTGGAGGGTCCGCTGGGTGGATCCTGGAGTCTAGGTTGCTATGCTAGGGGGTTTGGAGTTTGCAGGTGGGAGATGCAGTGGCCAGCTGAAAGGCTTTAGCAGGAGAGAGCCACGATGAGATTTGTGTTGGGAAAGCAGTCCTGGATGCAGAGGGGAGCCTGTGTCTGTGGAGGGAGAGTATGGAGGCGGACAGGGTGCTGGTTAGGACACGATCATTGGGAACTTGAGAAAAAGTTGGAAAAATGTTTGCGTAAAAGTATTTTGTGCCCTTCAGCATCATTAACAACCATCTTCTGTGATTCTAACCTGAATTTGCATACGATCCATCATGAGACTTCGACTCTTTTCGGAACTGCGCTCCACTGAAACACAAAGTGAGTTCCCTCTTGACCACCAGTTAGTATGTTTTGATGAAGACTGTAGTCTAGTGGTATTTCTTTAATCTGGACTTTTAAGTCAAATTCTTAGGTCTGAAGGTCTCTGTACTGGAGTTTCTGGGGGAGGGGATGTTTTCGAAGCAGCTCAGGAGCAAATGGGCCACATAAGGCCAAACGGACTCTGCTAATTCTAATTAAAAATGAGGAGCTGCCCCACTCTAATGAGTGCAGGTCGGAAAACACATTCAAATCTATCAGGATGTGTTCTGTTTGGGAGGTTCAGCACACTCAGAGGACGTGACAAAGCTTGATCAGGAGTTTACATTTCAATAAAGCCAGAGGTCAGAGGTCTCAGGAGTCAGTTCTCAGGGGCACAATTTAACGTCCTTCCTTATTTGGATGAGCACTAGAGGGGCCGTCGAAACAGACAAGCGAGGGCGACGGGAGAAGGAAGGGTCTTTAGGATGGATGCTGAGTTATAAGGCAGCCTGGAATAGAGTCAAGGAACCTGGGGACACAGCCTGGCACCTGCAAGTCCAGGCAGTCACACCCTCAGCCTGGGTCTCGGCAGAGTGGACCTGTATATGCGTTCAGTGAACACAAATGACTGAGTTCCTGCTCTGAGCTGAGGCTGTGCCGGGCACTGGGGATACAGCTCTGATGGAGTCGTGGTCCCCGGGCTAGATGGCATCTCAGATCCTGTGGGTTCATGGTGCTGTCTGGCTCAAGATCCCAGAATGCTGAAGCAGATGTGGTTGGTGACCCCCCTTTGTTCCAGGTGCCCCCTCCCACCTCAGTGCAGCTGGCCCCTCACCCACCTCCCGGCCACATCCCAGGCACAAGACTTTGTCTGGCTTTCCATCACCAGAGGGTTGGGGAGCTGACACCAGTTTTTCCCCAGACTGCCTGCAGGGAGATGCTATAAATACTTCGCAGGGAATGACTCTGAGATGTGTATTTCCTACAGCTTTTCAGACTTTCCCAGCAGGATTCTGCTCTGGTTGCCCGTGGCAGTAATTTACTGCACAGTGCACCTCCCTTCTGCTGCCTTCCTTTCCCTACCTCAGGTGCCCATTTCCAGGTGTTTCCTGGGATCATCTCCTAAATAAACGGGTCCCTTGAGCCCTTGTCTTAGTCTCTTTCTGGGGAAACCCATCCTGGTTTTTCAAAGTCATGTGTTGTCCAAGACTGAAGCCGACACCAATTTGCCCTTTTCTGAACAAAAATTCATTTATAGTCTAGACTCCTGGGGCATCTGGGGTGACCAGCTTGTCCCAGCTTTACATACAGAACATCCTGTATCTCAGAAACCCCTGGTGTGGTTGGTCACCCCAGTGGTATCTCAACCTATTTCCTGATCGCTTAGCAGCGTTTATTGTGTTTATGAGCTGCGGGGAAAGAGAAAATTCAAGTTGTAAATATTTTTGGACAGGCCGAATTGATCTACATAAGGAAGAACTGAGAAGAACGAGAAGAGACAATGGAAAGGGTTTCAAATGTGAGCCTAGAGGGGGCAGGAGCTGGGCTTCGTGGCAACTCAATACATGAGCGATGCTGAGACCAAGAAAGGTGGAGAATGAAGTTTTCAACAAATCCTGCCGCCTGCTGAGAATGGTGCCCTAGTGCCTGGCTGTGGTAGAATTTAAATTGTTGCTTGTTTTTGGCTCTCAGACTGATGTTTCTGTAAATGTGAGTCTGGCATATGGCGGGTGGGCTTTTTGGTTCATCAGGAGTTTTCCTTTGCTTCTTCTTTGTTCATCCTCCCGGGAGTCCTTGAGGGTGGCCGTGTCATGCCCAACTGACTGATGGGTGAAGAGACTGTATGATGTGTTTTCAGAGACACAGGGGCTGCTCTTGATAATGACGTCAGGATATCCGGGGCAAGCTGAGACTGGCCCAGGCAAACTACTGATGAAGAAATCGGGCCCAAGGTAAAAATTCTCAGCTGAGGTCCCACAGCTGGTAAGGCAGTGGCAGAAGTGAGATTCTAACCCAGGTCTACTGGACCTTCCATGGAATCCTCTCAGTCAAGGTGAACAGCTTAAATAATAATACCTACCCTGTGTTGCCCACCCACGGTGTGGCTGCCCGTGCAGGGTCATAGTAATTAATTCTAATTGCCTAAGACTCTTACTAGGTCAGCAGTATTATCCCCAACTTACAGATGAGGAAACTGAGGCACGAAAAGGGGAGGTGACTTGCCCAAGGTCATTTACCTAATACGTGGCAGAGGTAGGATTTGACACGTGGTCTTCCTGACACACCAGCTATAAGGCTGAGTCGGGGAGCACAGAGAAGGGAGCCCACGTTCAGATGATTAAAACAGGAGACCCGAGGATGCTGCGATAGATCCCGTGAGGCCAAGTTGAAGTGCTCCGTGTGCGTGTGACCTAGGAAGGCCTTGGGGTTTTTCCTGATTTTCCTTGGGAGTTTCCCTCAGTGGAGAGGTGAGCTTATTCTTTTTTTCTAGGTGTCTTCCTCAAATCCTCGCAGCCCACAGCTCCTACGGCTGCAGCAGATGTTAAGGCTGAGAAAAAAGCTACCCCTGGAAGTCGGGGAGCGCTGCCTTTGCAGGTAGCCGCCCCAGCTGCATTTTCATCCTGGGTTGGCTGTGACATGCCAGCCTCGGCACAGCTGAACCATTTCCACATCAAAAGCCTAAACCCAATAGGGGTCTGCTCAGCCCTGGCTCCTGGGGGAGCAGAAACCTTCCTGCTGGGCGGGACCACAGCTGATCGTTTGGCCTGAATCCACAGCCTGGGTTCTCCTGCCAGTGAAGCTGCTGCCTTGTTGGAAAGGGCAAAGCCAGTAAGACAGCAGCCAAGGAGGACAACCTGCAGTGCCCGAACGCACCTGGCCTGCATCTGGTGGTTCCTTGTGGGGATCCCCTTCCCCTATCCTTTTCCCAACCGTCTGCCTGAAAACTCTTTCTCACCTTTTAAAATTCACCGCTGGCACCTTCCTCTGTGTGCCCAGAGACCCCTGCACACTGGGGGACACAGGGACAGGCCTGGCCTAGACGGGGGCGGGGAGGGGGTGTTGGGGGAAGGTGGGGACAATGGATGAATCAGTGCCCTTCTCAGCCAGGGCTGGACTCCAGGTCAGACTCCAGCTCCTTTCTATGGAGTCCCATCAACACTGTTCCTTGTATACCTCAAGTGATGGGGAGCTCACTCCTTGTGAAAGTAAGAGTCCAGCTGTTCGATAGAGCCCAGATCTGAGTCTTGATCACCTCTCAGGCCCCAGCTTTGGCATTACATCTTCCTCAGGAGGTCCTCCCTGAGGCTGGCATGTGCAAACACCATGTCTCTGTGTCACTCACTGGTGCATCTCGGTACCTGGATCAGCACCTTGGGAGTTTCCCTCTCGAGCACGGAATTACACGCAGGGCCTGTGCACCGGCTGTTCCCTCTACCTGGACTGCTTGTTTCCAGATACCCGTACGGCGGCCTCCCTCCTGTCTCTCAGATCTTTGCTCTGTTATCACCTCCCCAGGGAGGACTTCTGTGCCCCGTCCCCATCTCAGCACCCCCTCCACCATTCTCCTTCCTCTCATCACTATCTTATATTTTTATATGATATTTATGTTTTTTTAATTTAATTTATTTATATTTTTGTTTTCACTATAACCCTCCTCCAACAGAACGTCAACTCCTTGAGGGCAGATATATATCTGTTTTGCTCTATGCTCTGCCCTAATTTCTAGAACAGTGTTAGGCTCAGGGTATGAGAGCTCAGTAAACATTGGTAAATGGATGAATGAATGAATGAATGAATGAAACTGGCTGTTTCTCTACTAGGTGAGTCTTACTCATCTTTGCATCCCCTGGGCCTAGGGTGGAGCCAGACACACAGTAGGTAATTAATAATGATTTGCTGAATGAAGGATTGAAATATAGCCACATCTCTTGCATTCTGAGGCTGGATCAAATTCCTCCTCTGCTTCCAACTTCCAATAGCTTCCCACTGCATTAAAAATAAAATCCTAACACCTTACCAAAGAGTTATGAGCTGCTCCGTCACCTGGTCCTTGCTATTCCTCCAACTTCACCTCTAACTTCACCTCTTTCCCTTCCTAACAACACTCTAGCCTTCCCTGAACCTTTCAAGCAAGTTTCTGCCACAGGACCTTTGCACGTCCTTTCCCTAGATCCTCACAGGGCTGATTCCTTCTTAGCATCCAAGTCTTGCCTTCAATGCTCACAGAGGCCCTTCCTGTCTGCCCTCACTAAAGCAGCCCTTCTCTTACTCTATTTATTCCTTCTTAGTTCATGTCACTCATTATAAAGTATTCATTAGTTTACTGGTCATGGTTCTATAAATATGCATTTGTTGCTGGGGGGGCAGCTTGGGGTCTGAACACTCCCCCTCCCCTCCCTCCTCTCCAAGACGGAAGGTCCAAGAGCAAGGACCACGTCCCTGTGTCATTCACTGGTGTGTCTTGGGTGCTGGGTCACCATAAGGAGTGCTTGATAAATACTTTTAAATTAACAAATGCACTTTCCTACCAACCTTACTCATCCCACTCCCCCTATTGTTCGTGACAGCCGAGCCCACGGAATTTGCGCTTCCCAGGTTATGTTTTCAGTTTTTTAGGTTATACTTATTTACAACCTAATTTATAATTATTTATAATTAATTTATAATTATGTATAATTATTTTAGGCTAGAATTATTTGATTGTCTATCTTAATTAGATGATGAACTCCACAGAGACGGAAAATATCTCCGTTTCTGCATCCTCAGTATGGAACACAGTACCTGGTACATCGTATGTGTTCAAAATATTTTGTTGAATGAATTAATTGGGAACATAACTGAGAACAGATAAAAGAACAAAAAATGTACTGTAAGCCACCAACATAGGTTTCAGAAAATCCATGCGCTAAAGCGCATGCATGAGTTTCCTTATAAAGAAAGCCCCTGCAGGCCCCTTTTTTTTTTTTTTTTTTTTTTTTTTTTTTGCGGTACGCGGGCCTCTCCCTGTTGTGGCCTCTCCCGTTGCAGAGCACAGGCTCTGGACGCACAGGCTCAGCGGCCATGGCTCACGGGCCCAGCCGTTGCGCGGCATGTGGGATCTTCCCGGACCGGGGCATGAACCCGTGTCCCCTGCATCGGCAGGCGGACTCTCAACCACTGCGCCACCAGGGAAGCCCTGCAGGCCCTTTTAAGACCTAATTCTCATGAGCTTGATTTTCTATTTTCACCCATATTTTACTTAAAGAAAGCAGCTGGATGCACACAGGGACACACCTCAGGGGTGAGGCAGTACATGGACATGCGTCAGCTCTTCCCGTGACTGGGTCTAAGAAATGGGACTACATGTGGCTGAGATTTACCATTAGAGATACCACTGTCTTAGAAAAATAACCCTCTGACCTGTGCGGTTTGATGTCCTCTCAGAAGCACTTCTCTTCCCAAAGGCTTGTTTGATTTAGTGAAGACTCTCAGGTCTCCAAAGCTTGGCCTCCAGAATTGCAGAGCGCCGCAGGGGACCGGCTTCTGCTCACAAGACGCCACCCATCAGCGGCAGTTTTCTTAAGCACAGGAAGCTGTGGCTTGGGAAACCTTGTAATAGCACCCATTTCTTGAGGGCTTTCTGTGAGTTGGAATTTTTTTTTTTTTGCGGTACGCGGGCCTCTCACTGTTGTGGCCTCTCCCATTGCGGAGCGCAGGCTCAGTGGCCATGGCTCACGGGCCCAGCCACTCCGCGACATGTGGGATCTTCCCGGACCGGGGCATGAACCCGTGTCCCCTGCATCGGCAGGCAGACTCCCAACCACTGCCCAACCAGGGAAGCCCTGTGAGTTGGAATTTTATTAGATTTCTTTTACACTCAGACCATAGCTTTCTTTTTTTTTTTTTTTTTTTTTTTTGCGGTACGCGGACCTCTCACCGCTGTGGCCTCTCCCGTCGTGGAGCACAGGCTCCAGACGCGCAGGCTCAGCGGCCATGGCTCACGGGCCCAGCCGCTCCGCGGCATGCGGGATCCTCCCGGACCGGGGCACGAACCCGTGTCCTCTGCATCGGCAGGCGGACTCTCAACCACTGCGCCACCAGGGAAGCCCCAGACCATAGCTTTCTTGTATGCATTATCCTCATATTACATATACATATCCTCGTATTACAGACAGGACCGAATCAGAGAGCTGAGCTAACCTGACCAAGGTCACACAGCTGGTAAGTGGGGTCCCGGCCTTCAGGCCCAAGGCTGGAAGAGGATGAAGCCCATAGTTTTCCGACTACATGAAGCTGCCCGTGGGAAACATAATATAGAGGAAATGCCATTTCATATTCCCGTTGGTTTCTTCCCCTCATGCAAACTTGGAGCATAAAGGATGCTGTGATAGGGGGAATGATATCCCCCCAAAGAAGCCCACATCCTAATCCTCAGAACCTGTGAAAATGGTACCTTAAATGGCCAAGGGACTCTGCAGATGGAATTAAGAATCTTGAGATGGGGAAATTATCTTGCCTGGTCAAGGTGAGCTCAATGTCCTTAAAATAAGAGTCCTTAAAAGAGGGAGGCAAGAGGGTCAAAGTCAGAAAAAGAGATGTTATGAGAAGAAGCAGAGGTTTGAAGGTGGAGGAAGAGACTGTGAGGAAAGGGATGCAGGCAGCCTTGAGAGGCTGGAAAAGGCAAGAAATAAATTCTCCCCCAGAGCTTCCAGAAGGAAAGGTGCTCTGCAGACTCATTTCAGACTTTGGGGCTCAGACTTGTAAGATAATAAACTAGTGTTGTTTTCATTCACTGAGATTGTGATAATTTATTACAACAACAGCAATAGGAAACTAATGCAGACTCTAAAAGATACTCTATTCATGCAGACACTGGTGCCTTAGAAAGATCCTGACTTAAAGCCAAGAGACGGTTTGAAGACCCGCTGCTCCTGCCTCTTCTGAGTATGTGGGCATCAGCATTTGAGTCGTCCCTTGCTGTTTCAGGGTTCCTTCCCCTAATACTGAGTCAAACACCTCCAGGTGTAATATCTTAACATAAGAAAACAATTGCCAGGAGATTTTAAGCTTTTTCCTATTTCAGTGCAAACACTTTGAGATGCAACCATGGCATGTGGAACCCTAAGGATCTTCTTGATTGAAATCAGTTTAGTGAGGAGGCAACTAGTGCTTATTAAGCATTGACTGTGTGCCAGGCCCGGTTCAGACATGGTAGGTGGTACGTCTCATTGAAATCTCCTAGCTCACCGTCTCGTGTGCATTTCAGAGGCAGGGAGCAGTGTGGTGAAGAGTGTGGATTAGGAAGCTGAACTGCCCTGATTTGAAACCTGGCTTGCCTGTTACTGGCTACAAGCCCTGGGTGAGCCCCTTGTCTCTCTCTGTGCCTCAGTTTCTTCATCTGTAAAATGGATAATAATCCCATAGGCTTTTGGTGAGAATCGGAGGTGGGTAAATGAGGAAGGGAACGGGCGGGGTGCGAGCGGGAGGTTGAGACTGAGAGAGAGAAAGAGAGAGGGAGAGAGAGAGAGGGAGAGAGGCTTGCCCCAAATGACACAGCAAGTAAGAGATGGAGCTAAGTGGATTTGAATCTTGAGGCAGCGCTTATTCCAAAACACCCAGTTATGGCGGTGGTTCTCAACCAGGGGTGATTCTGCCCAGGGGACATTTTTGCGCCACTTTCAATTATCACAATGGAAAAGAGATGCTACTGGCCGTTGTAAGTAGACGTCAGGGACCCTGCTCAACATCGTACAGTGCACAGGATCACCCCCAGAACACAGGATCATCTGGCCCCAAATACCAGTAGTGCTGAGATTGAGAAACCTGCCTAGAATTTTCTCCAGCAAGTCACATAATGGCCTTAAGTTACCATGTGTTTATCACCTGGGGCGGGGTGGGGGTGGGGCTTGTGAAGGAACCAAATTTCTATCAAACCATTTATCATCTTTCTAGAACTCAATTTATAATTTGTGTTGTTACAGAATGTATTGAAATCTGCCTTCCTAAAGGGAGGGAGGCAAGGAAGGAAATTACAGCTCACCAAGCACCTTCTGTGTGCCCGGCACCGTGCGCATTACTAAGCTATCCTTCTTGCAGAGCAAGGTGAAGGTTACTTGTTTTATTTTGCAAATGAGGAAACGCAGCTTAGGGAAGCTAAGTGACTTTCCAAGGATGTCACAGTAGTCAAAGGGGTGATCTGACCTCAAGCCCGTGCGTGCCTCTCCCTTTGTGCCATGTGCCCAGGGTGAGTTTCCTACGCTTTTCTGGACAGAAGAGAGAAGAATATGTGGGAGCTGTTTCCATGCTTGATGGTTTTTGAAGATCTGCCACCCCTGGATTGATGAGACAGCCCAAGGTCCCTGCAGTAGTGCTGGTTTGCAGAGATCTGGTTCCAGGGCCCATGATTGGCCATCTTAGCAAACAGAGCATTTCAAAGCTTATGGCTCCCGGATGAAAGGATGCAATGCAGACAAATGAGGCATGGCCATTGCCTCACCTGGGGCCCCTCTGCCTCCAGCTAGGGATTCAGGAGGGGGTGAGGGGGAATTGTGGTACAAAGGAACAGAGCTAGACCTTGTTCTGACACTAACTGTGGTATATGGGGCCAATTACTGCCTCTCTGAGCCCCAGTTTTTTTTATCTGGAAGATGGGGACATTGACCCAATAGAGTGATGAGTGTGAAAGTGGCTGGTAACCTCTAAAACCTTAATTATTATTATTGGTGCTGTGTTACTACAACAACCACTACTGTTGCTACTCTTATTAGTGAAAGACTCACCTCAGAGTGGCTCTCTGAGGATGCCTGGGACACCTCCTTCAATCTGTTATCCACACGGCAGCCGAAGTGAACATTGGAAGTAGAAATCGAATCGTCAGCCCTCTGAGTAGACCCTACGATAGTCCCCCACTGACCGCGCTGGGAATCCAACAGCTAAACTAACCCCCACTGTGGGCCAGGCTCCTTCCTACTCCTGACTTCATGTCTCGTCACCTCTACCCTGTTTGTTCACGCCAGGCACACACGCCTCCTTGCTCTTTCTAGAACTGCACCGTCTGACATGGTAGCCCCTAGCCTCATGCAGTTATAGAGCCCTTGAAACGTAGCCAGTCTGAACTGAGATGTGCTGTAAGTGTAAAATACACACTGACAACTTCAAAGACTTACTGTGAAAAGAAAGAAATTGAAAATACCCCATCAACGCGTTTTATATAGTGATTACATGCTGGAATGATAATGCTTTGAGTATATGGAGCCGAACACGATATATTAATAAGAGTAACTTTACTTGTTTCCTTTTTACTCTTTCAGCGTGGCTACTAGAAAATTTCAAATTACATAGGTGGCTTGAATTGTATGTCTTTGGGCAGCACTGTTCTAGAACATGCCAGGCAGGGTCTTGCCTCAGTTATTGCCTCTGCCTGGGGGAGTTTCCCTTTAGGTGTCTGCAAGGCTCAATTACTAACTTTGAGGAGATCTCTGTTCATACTTGACCTGCTCAGAGAGGCCTTTCCTGATGACCTTAGTTAAACTGCACCCCCTTACTGTCTGTCACCCTTTATTCCCTTATATTGCTCCCCCCTCCCCATGGGACTTAGGATTACCAGAAAAACAGCAGACAGTGTGTGAATGTGATGGGCTGCCTTTCCATTTTAGCTGTTATTTTCGATACTTCAGAGAAGTGATCACTATCATGTAATTGTATTTCATTTGGAAACATACAAATTAAAACAAGGTTAATGCCAATCCTCTTGACCCCCACGAGAGTTTGGTCATTAAAACTGTGAAAGAGGGGCTTCCCTGGTGGCGCAGTGGTTGAGAGTCCGCCTGCCGATGCAGGGGACATGGGTTCGTGCCCCGGTCCGGGAGGATCCCACATGCCGCGGAGCGGCTGGGCCCGTGAGCCATGGCCGCTGAGCCTGCGCGTCCGGAGCCTGTGCTCCGCAACGGGAGAGGCCACAACAGTGAGAGGCCTGTGCACCGCAAAACAAACAAACAAACAAACAAACAAACAAACAAAAAAACTGTGAAAGAGGAAATGAAGGTGGATGCGGTATTTCTTTCATGACCTGTTTCCACCGCCCGTCCCAGCCTGCAGTCTCCGCATCCACCTGGGTTTCTGATGTGAGCAGAGGCAAAGGAAGGAGAAGCCCTCTTTCTTTCTCAATTAACTCTTGAGTTTCTTATTAAAGGAGATAATGTGGGCAATGTAGTTAGCACTGTGCCTGGCCTATAATAGGTGCTCAGTAAATGGTATTGGTGATGATGATGTTGTTGATGATGGTGGTGGTAATGGTGATGATGATGGCAGTGGTGGTCATGGTGGTGATGGTGATGGTGGTGCTGGTGGTCATGGTGATGATGATGGTGTTGGGAAAGGTGGTCCCTTGCATGGAACCTTTCAACCTCCACTAGGCTGCACAGAGTGAGCCTTGGGCTTGGAACGCTTCCTTACCAAGAGACAAAGAGTCCACACAGCGTGTGCATGACTGCAAAAACCTCCCAACTAGTGTCCCAGCTCCTACCTTGACCTCCTACAGGCTGTTTTAACACAGCAGTCAAATGACCCTTTTAAAATGGAGCTCAGACACTGTTTCTCTTCGACCCCCAATCCCCAGAGGGTTGTCATCTCCCCCAAAGAAAAAGCCCGAGGCCCTTAGAATGGCCTATGGAGCTGTCCATGATCTGCTGTTTCCTCGCCCTCCATCCTCAACCCTTCAATCCCAGCTCCTGCCGTTCTTCATTCACTTATTTCCCTGGCCTCACTGGCCTACTTGCTGTTCCTCAAACAGATCAAACATACTCCTACCCCAGGGCCTTTGCACTGGCTGTTCCATCTGCTCAGTGTGCTCTTCCTCCAGCTCTCTGGATGTCTCGTTCCCTCATGGTTTCACATTTTTGCTCAGCTATCACCTTACCACCAGGGCCTTCCCTGACAACACTGTATCAAGTTGCAGTACCTTCCCATTGATGTTTCCTGGCCACCTCTCCTGCTCGAATTTTCTCCATAGTGCTTATTCCAGTCCAATATACTTTATAAGTGAATTTTCACGTTGTTTTATATTGTTTCCCAATACAGCATATGTCTCACTATAATAAACATTCCATGGTGACAGGTGTTTTGTCTCTTCACTATTGTATCCCCAGCACCTACAGATATGCCTGGAACATGGCTGCCATCAGTAATTATCCACTGAATAAATGGATGGATTTAATCCTTACAGTGGCCCAGTGAGGTGGATACTACTGTTATCTCTAGTTTTCAGATGAGGCCCAGAGAGGTTAAGCAACTTGCCCCAAGCCACACCATTAGTAAGAGGAAGAATTAGTACCTGAACCATGGATGTTTCTTGTTCTAGGACCTTCATTTTAAATTACTGTTATGGGCTGAACTGTGTCCCCTCCAAAATTCATGTATCGAAATCCTAACCTCCAATACCTCAGAATGTGACTGCATTCGGAAATGGGGTCTTTAAGATTAAATGAGGTCATGTGGCTGAGTCCTAACCCAATCTTATAAGAAGAGATTAAGGCACAGACACACACAGAAGGAAGGCCATGTGAGGTCACAGTGAGAAGAGGGCCCTCCACAAGCCAATGAGAGAGGCCGCAGAAGAAACCAACTCTGTTGACACCTTGATCTTGGACTTCCTACTTCTAGAATTGTGAGACAACACATTTCTGTTATTCAAGCTGCCTGGTTTGTAGGACTTTGTCATGGCGGCCCAAGCAAAACTAATACACTCATTATAGAAGTTGAGTATACCAGGCAGAGTCTGATCCGGTCCTGCCTACCTCTTAGCCCCTCTGCCAATACTCACTGCTCCCCCATGATGCCACCAGCCACCTGGACTACTTGCCATTTTCCAAATATATCCCACTTTCTTATGCATTTTAGTCTTAGGAAATGCTATTACTACCTGGAATGTCCCTAACCAGCACCCCCTGCCCTCACAAAGATGTCTATGTCCTAATCCCCAGAACCTGTGAATGTTACCTGTAGGACAGAAGAGATGTTGCAGGTGTGATTAAGTTAGGATCTTGAGATGGGGAGATTATTCTGAATTACCCTACCCAATCCAGATGGGCCCAATGGAATTGCAGGGTCCTTATAAAAGAGACGCAGGAGTTCAGAGAGTTCAGAGAGGAGAGAAGGTTCTACCCTGTTGGCTTTGAAGATTGAGGAAGGGGCCACAAGCCAAGGCATGTGGGCGGCCTCTAAGTGGGAAAAGACCAGAAAACATATGCCCCCAGAGCAGAAGGAACCAGCCCAGCAGATACGTTGACTCTGTCCCAGTGAAAGTGGTTTCAGATTTCTGGGCCTCAGAACCATGGAGAATAAAGGTATGTTACTCTAAGCCACCAGGTTAGTGGTGGTTGTGAATGGCAGCCACAGGACACTGACACAGCCCCTGCCCCACCCCACCTTGCCCCCAAGAACTACTTCCTATTAACTCAAGATCCAGACACTGCATGTGTTCCTTTTTATGCCTCCCTGACCCTCTTTAACGGAGGTGACCACTCCTTGCCTTGTAACCACATTGTCTCTGCTTAACATTTACGTTACGTGGGTAACAGGAGGTTAACACAGAAGCTTCATTTGGACTCAGAACCAAGACCAAACAGAGGTGGAAATTCCATAGGCAGCTGCCAGGTCACTGCCTGTGCAAGGAAGGCCAACAAGCGTTGGGTCACAGCTGTTGAGCCCCTTCACCCACTGTGAGGTTAGAAATGGGTGAGACAGGAGAGAAGGAGGGTGGAGCTGCGTGGCGGTGGGAGGGGGGCGCTGTTGCAGAGCAGTGAACCGAGGAGTGGGGAGAGGTCTTCCATGTATATACCCCATCTCCTAATCCCCGGAGTGTGTGAATACTACTTTATCCGGCAAAAAGGATGATTAAGTTAAGGGTCTTGAGACGAGGCACTTATCCTGGATTATCGCCGTGGGTTCTAAATGCAATCACACGTATCTTTTGTAAGAGAAAGGTGGAAGGATTTGGGGGCAGACACAGAGAAGGAGGCAACATGAAGATGGGGCAGAGATTGGAGTGATGTGGCTAAAAGTCAAGGAATGCTGGCGGCCACCAGGAGCTAGGAGAGAGGCGTGGACAGATTCTCCCCTGAGCCTCTAGAGGAGCTCAGCTCTCCTGACACCTTGGTTCTGGACATCTGGCCTCCAGACTGTGAGAGACTAGCTTTCTGTTGTTAAAGCCATCAGTTTGTGGCACTTTGGTACAGCAGCCATGGGACACTAATAACCCGGACAGAGAATCATGCTCTCACCATCTTAGCGGCTGCAAGGAACAACTAAGTGACAGGTTCCCCTGCCCGGTCCCAGGATTGCTCCATCCCAGCCAGGAGGAAGATGGTTGCTGGGGGAACCACAGGGAAGCCTAGAAGCCTGGCGGGTGTCACTGACTCCAGGGCTGCAGAACCAGAGTTTTCAAAACTTTCCACACTTTGGTTGCAAATCCAGGCTTCTGCCCTAAAGCTTGGAGGGCTCAAATTCACTCTCAGAACAGCGTTTGCTTGGGATTGCTTCTGAGGAACCATCCTTTCCAGGAAGGACTTGGCAGACAGTCGTACAGAGCACTGTCATAATTCCAAATTAACACTGCAGGAGATAAGTTCACTAATTAACTCTGCCTTAGGCTGTGAGAAAGAGATAAAGAAGAAAACTAAGCGTTTGGAAAAACAGGAGAGAGTATGGCAGGAAAGGTGACGCCAGAGTCAGGTAGACGTGGGTTCAAATCCTGCACCGCCTATGCCCACATGATGTGGACAATGCGGGCTCCAGGAGCCCAGGTATGTCTGTCAGGAATAGGGTGTTTCCTTGGTGGGATGCTCTGAGGATCAGGGTGAATGTGGTACCTAGCTCTGAACAGGTGCTCCCCTTAAGGAAGATGATATTAATTTTAAAAGTTCCCCTTGGTCTTCTTGAATAAGCAGAATGCCCACTGTAAGCTTGGCGAGCAGCTTACCAGCCATCTGTTTGGTATTAATGATGATGGGAATGATGATGGTTAGATGATGGAAATCTGTCATTTCCAAAGCCCATGGCCCAACATCAACAGCTCTCTGGGGATAAGGAAATATTTTCCTGCCAACCTCTTGGCTAGTTTCCTAGGGCTGCTCTAACAAATAACCGCAAACTTGGTGACTAAAACCAGCAGGTATTTACTTCTTCTCTTCTGGAGGCTAGAAGTCTGAAATCGAGGTGTTGGCAGGGTTGGTTTTCTCTGGAGGCTGCGAGGGAGGAAGCGTCCATGCCTTTCTCTTAACTTCTGGTGTGGCTGACACGCCTTGGTGCTCCTTGGCCTGTGGCCACATCACTCCAATCTCTGCTTCCATCTTCACATCACCCTCTGTGTGTCTCTCTGTGTTCTCTCCTTGTCTTATAAGGCCACTCGTCATTGGATTTAAGGCCCACCCTGAGTCCAGGATGATTTTATCTTGAGATCCTTAACTAATTACATCTGCAAAGACCTTATTTCTAAACAAGGACACATTCTGAGGTTCCGAATGGACATGAATCTTCGGGGGGGTCAATATTCGCTGAACTACAGTAGAAAAGAGCAGAAACATTGCCACCCGCTGACGCAGGAGCATCTGCACGTATGACCTGTAAGAGTCATAACCTCCTGGAGGCTCAGCCCCTCATGGTCAAAATGGGAATAAGATGCTCTGCCCCATAGGGCTGGTGTGAGAGCTGGGTGAGATCACTTGAGTGAAATGCTCAGCACAGAAGCTAAAATGCTGGCTAAATACTTGATTGTTCACACTGTCATCATGGTCATATGACTTTTCCCATTGCCCGGGGGGTCTGGTGCAGGAGAAGTGAGGGCCAAGTGGTCAGTATGGCCAGCCACCTGGGTGTAGGTCTTTGGGCAGCCCTGGAGTTGCTCACCAAGCCTGAAAGCTTCCACAAGCAGGGAAGTGGTTTGGGCTGGACTGGCTACTCAGGAATCTTCCAGAATATGTGTTAAAATGCCAATCCTGTTGCCTACCCAGCGGCCTGGACAGCGGATGGGGAGGAACATCTGACCTTAGCAGGGGGTTCTGAAACACAGCCACCCAGCTGGAGAGCCCCTAATCTGGCTCAGCCCCACATTTCATTGATGGGAAAACTGAGACCCGAACAAGGACTTGCCGAAATCGATGCAGATTTTTTTTTTTTTTTGGCGGTACGCGGGCCTCTCACTGTTGCGGCCTCTCCCGTTGCGGAGCACAGGCTCCGGACGCGCAGGCTCAGCGGCCATGGCTCACGGGCCCAGCCGCTCCGCGGCACGTGGGATCTTCCCAGACCGGGGCAGGAACCCGTGTCCCCTGCATCGGCAGGCGGATTCTCAACCACTGTGCCACCAGGGAAGCCCCTCGATGCAGATTTTGACAAAGTTGTAGTGAGATCCCAAGAGCATCCGAACATCTTTCTTGAGTCCCACAACTTCCCTGGGGGTTCCCTGGGGCTCTGGGGCAGTGGAGTGCGGTATCTCCTTGTCCTGGCCAGAAATTAGGCTTGGAGAAGTGACTGATGAAGGGCACATGGTCGGCTCAAGGTCAAGTCACCAAAAGACAATGATGTAAAATCCATTCGTGAATAAGAATACGTGAACAAGAGAAACCTCATCTACCGATGTGCGGGTATCCCTTGCTCTCTGTACCTTTGCTACCCAAACTCTTGTTTTCCAAACACAGGAATCAAATAAATTGAGATAAATGTGTTGACACATCTCTTGCTATCCAAATCCTGTTACTTGTTGTGTGTATGAGTCTTTGGAATAAAATGGATTTGAAGAGGGAGGAAGATATATATTCTTACTGTGGATACAAATATCTTTTATGCTGCTCAACTGTGCCTTCTCTTGCCCAGTAGCCTTCAGCTACAACAACAGGGAACTAAATTTAAAAAAAGGGGGCTTCCCTGGTGACGCAGTGGTTGAGAGTCTGCCTGCCGATGCAGGGGACACGGGTTCGTGCCCCGGTCCGGGAGGATCCCACATGCCGCGGAGCAGCTGGGCCTGTGAGCCATGGCCGCTGAGCCTGTGCGTCCGGAGCCTGTGCTCCGCAAGGGGAGAGGCCACAACAGTGAGAGGCCCGCGTACCGCAAAAAAAATTAAAAAGGGAAAATTTTTTTAAATTCACTTATGCAGCCTAATGAAGAACAACACAGAAATCGATGAAAGGTGTTAAAATTGTTGCGTCCATACAAAATTCCCTACATTCTTGAGAGATAGTTTAAAAAATATGATAAAGTCATTAAAAAAAGATAAATTCAGCAAATTGATTTCCTCTATGATATGGCTTTCAGCAATTTAACCATTCAGTGAGTTGACTCGTGATGAATTAACTTTCAGTAAATTGCTTCCTACATGGCCAGTAATAGGTGGAGGGGTGGACGCTCGTGTCATATGCTGAGACCTTAAAAATAATTAGGGTCTTTGACATTTCCCTGTAGCCTGCCATCACCACTGCAATTTGTCTTTTCAAATTATCCCAGTGGAGTGTGTCATACATTTCCAGCGGGGACCCTGATCTCTGACTGTTGCTTAAGTAAGCTCCCCAAAGGCAGGGACTGTGTGTGTGTGTGTGTGTGTGTGTGTGTGGGGGGGGGGGGGGTTCACCACTGTATCTCCAGGATTTGAAGGATGGCTTTTCCACAGTTTGCACTCAATAATTACTCATAAAATGGGTAAATGAATGAATGACTTATATTTCTTCCTAAAATGAGAGTCCATAATTGTCATCCCTTTCCTATTCTATGGTTACAATTTCTGGGGAGATTGCAGAATGGCCCCAGTACTTTGTAGACTGTCCCAGGAGAGGTAAAGGCTTTTTCTCCACCCCTTGGTTCTGGGCTGGCTTTGTAGTCCAATTTTGGACTTCCAATTTTGGCCAAGAGAATGCAGCAGAAGTGAGGTCAAGCCTGGACCTTGGGAGGTTTTGCACGTTTCTTCTCTTGCAATTTTGCTACCATCATGTAAAATGCTGGACTAGCCTCTTGGATGGTGACAGACATCAAGTGACCCCTCTTGATTACAAACAGTGGTTGAGGCCACCTCAGACTAACTGGAATCCAGCCAATCTGTCAGCCAAAGGCAGACATGCATGGATATCAGCAAAGCCTGGGCCAGTGTAGCAAACTATCATGGCAACCCATAGACTTGGGAGTAACAATAGATGGTTACTGTTTAATGCACTAGGTTTTGGGGTTATTTGTTACACAGTGATAGCTCACTGATACAAATTCTTTAATGACCCCTAAATTCATTTCTACTAAGCCTCTCCCATCTTCCATATTTTACTTCCAATTAGTCCCCACACTATAGACTTTTTAAACACCAGTCTGATGATGTCACAGTTTAGCCTGAAGGTCTTCAGTGGTTGCCTACTGCAGGGAGGACAAAATATAGTATTTCAGCCTGCGAGGGCCATGACAGTCTGACATGCTTTCCTTGTGTCTGGACCTTTCCTGCAGCCCCCCCACTCCGCTCGACTCTCTCCTCCTAGACACTCTGTGTCCTTTGAGTCCATCAGCACACCCTGTTCTCTGAACTTCTGTCCTCTGCCCAGAAGTTCTTCCTTTTCTTTTCAGCCAGCCAACTGCAGGGCCACTGCTAGCCCAAATGACACTGTTGTAAACCAGAAAATGTGGCCCTTCCTCAAAAAAAAAAAAGTTTCACAAATTAGTATGTTTCTGTATGACCTGAACAATCACACACTGTGGCCCAGCTCACCTTAGTCGGGGAAGCTCTCCAGACACCTGGCAGGCAACAACTCTGTCTGGTGCCCGTGCATGTCACATTGTCTGCTCACCCCACACAGGAGGCCAGGACCCACCCATGCTCCCCCTCACCCCCTTCCCTGAAGTTGGAAATCCAGGCCAGATTTGGAATCGGGCAAGGGATAGGAGTCAGGCCTCTGAGAGTGAGTAAGAAAGGAGCCTCGGGGGACATCTGCAGAGAGGGGTACACACACGTGTGTATATGTATGTATATGTGTGAACCAGTGTGTGGGCATGCTTTCCCGAGTATGTGTATGACTGTGTTTGCCTGTGGGCTGATGTCAGAGACAGCATATGTTCTCTGTCTAACATGGGGATGATGCATCTTTAGGCATGGCACTGTGGGGAGTGCACACTCTGAAAACCCATGCTTGATAACTCTGCTCCCTTCAGCTCAACATTCAGGAAGCAGTTTAACTTTCCTCCCGCCAGGTAACCTGACCCCCGACTTGTCCAGGTAACCATCTCCACATGCTTACACAGTGCCCGGGTCCTGCGTTATCTTGGTAGTCTACTGTAGAGCTTAAGAACTCAGGCTCTGGAGTCACACTAACCTGAACTGGAATCCTGGCTCCCCTGCTCATTAGTTGTGTGACTTTTGGTAAAGCACTTATCCTCTCTGAGCCTCAACTGTCAATCCAGTCCCGTTCCCCAATGATAGTCAGATAGTCAGCTGGACACCCAGCTGGTGTTAGAGAATTGGAGGATGGGTGTGGGGAACATGACACATTTGGTGCCAGAAGTGGTGTTGGGGTCTCCATGCGTGAGTGCTAAACGAATGCATGAGAAATACAATCGTACATTGAGCGCTGACCCGTTGCCAGGCTCTGTGTTTGGTGCCTGGAATACAGAAGTGATGGAAACAAGTTCTCTGCTTTTGAAACATTCCCAGATATTACAGGAAACGGAGAAGCCTCAGCCACTGTAATACGAGGTGGAGGGGGTGAAACCAGCAGCAATTCTGGGGGCTGAACGAGCGCAGAGGAGGGGCTGTCTAGTTCTAAGAAAGGTTCAAGGGACAGTGTGAGCTGACTTGTTAAAGATGAGAAGCCATTCCTCAAATGGGGGGGGAGCCATCTACCTCTACAAGGATCAAATCATGAGCCGCTGCAGCCGCTGACCTTCAACACCCCCTGAGAGGAGTTCAGGGTGGAGATCAGGAATGAGGCCCTCTGTGCTCTGGGAAGGACTGGCAGAGCAGGTCTTCAGATAGTTATATATTTTCAGGAGAAGATTTTATGAGCCCAATTCTTGCATCTCCTCGTATCTAGAAAAGCACTAAAAATGTTCACGGTGACGTCTGCCCCTCGAGACTAGCAGCAACGTTCTGCAAACATGTGTGCTTGACTGTATGTACTCCCCCTTCACCAAAATCGCATATATACTGAGCTTCCCCCCACCTCTTCGGAGTGGTCTCTCAGAGCTATCTTAAATGCTGTCTCCCGGGCTATAGTCCTCATTTTGTCCCAAATAAAACTTAACTCACAACTCTCACGTGCATTTTTTTTTTTTTTTAGTTGACAATGTGTAAGGGTGGAGTTCTGGGTGGGGGGACAGGTTTGTAAAATCATGTAAGCGTGGGTGACAGTGGGGCAGCTGCACGCAGCTCTGTGTAGCTGTAAAGCAGGGACAGTGGGATGGGGCAGGGGGAGAGGGGTGGGCAGGGCAGAGATCCTGATGGCCCCTGCAAAGGTTAGTACACGCGGGCAGTCTTTCCAGATTACATCAGTGTGATAGATAGAGGTGTCCCCTTTTCAAGCCAGGCAGGTGCTCCCTGGGCACTCTCCCTTGGCATCTCTCCCATCAGGACTGCTCCAGCCTTCTGGAAGGCTCAGATCCTAATGTGCTCCTTTGTCAAAGCAGTGATCAAACTCCATCTTGTTGTGTAGACCAGGGTGTGTCTGTCCTCTGCATCGGCTCATAAGCTGCCCTTAGAGGGCGGAACTTGGTGCCAGGTACAGAGTCAGTGGGTAATAAGTGTTTTCAAACTGTAATATACATGCTTTGGGGATGATCTCCTTTCCCTCGAAGATAAAGCTCTTCTATCCTGTGCCTCATTTATTAGGCTTCTCTGCCACTACCTTGGGGTCACACGAACAAATAAAATATGTAGCAGGAAACTGCCTTTATTGTTTTCTTTCTTTCTCTTCACCTAATTTCAACTCCCTGTCAAGTCTCCTTCATTTGATCTGCTAACCACAGAAGCTGCCTCAGGCAAACCTACAGCTTCTCTCCTGGGAAGAAGATTCTTTTCATTTAATCGTGGAGGGGCAGCCTCCCCGGGGAGGCCCTTGGCCTAAGTTTATCTCTTATCGGCTCCGAAGCTCGCTTTCCCAGGGTGGCTCCTCCTGGGATCTGTTCCTTCATGTACACTTAGAAGGATGCAGGATGATCTCAACCCAAATGGCAGTTCCCCTTGGACAGGTAACTTCCCCAGGGGCTTAAGCTGTGTGCTGCCAGTGTGAATCCACGTGAAGTTTCTAAGCCCTGGTCAGTCTCGGGGTACAGTAGCTGGAGTGGGTGAGGCCCAGCAGCTCGGTGAACATGGGGGGTTGGGGGAGCAGAGGGTAGGGACCAGCAGCTGATCCGAGATTAGGGGGGCAGAGGGACCTTCCTTAGGGAGCCTCCCTGACACTGATGGAGAGCTCAGAATCTAAAATGCTGGAAACTCAGCATGCAATACAGTCGCACTCACAGAAAAGCAGTGTTTGCAAACACTGCAAGGGGAGCCAACATCATCGCAAGAAGGGAGAGCATTTGGGAAAAAGCACAGAAGCCAAAGCTTTGTGATTTGGGTCAGGTAACCACTTCAGGCAGGTTTGTGGATGAGTTCAATTTAGTATCTTTGTGTAAGAGGACAGAGAAAAAGGCCAACCCGTCCACTGAGAGACCATGTCAGCACTCACTATTCTTCCTGGGAGAAGAGCTGTTATCATAAAAAACCCGAAAATGCTCAAATCCCACCCTGAAATGTGGAGCTTTCTCTCAGCAGCCTGCACTCAGCACAGGGCCCCCGTCCATGGGGTCCCTGCCGGCTGGCGCTGCCCAGGCCCACTGCCCTCGTCTGGCCCTCATTTCCTGCCGCCTGCGTTTCCCACCCGGCCCCTGGCTCGCGGCTTCACCTCTGCTTTGTTTCCATCCATCCGCCTCCCAGATCCACTCTTCTCACTGCAAATCTTAAAAATCCCCCCAACGGACCTCTCTGGAGCTCAGGATAAAATGGCAAATCTTAACGCACGGCCCCGGCTTCCGTGGACCTGCTTCCAACACATCTCTGACTCGTCCTGTGCTGTACACCCCGCTCCAACGCCACCCCCCCCCCCCCCCCGCCAATGCTGGGACAGCGGTTCTTGCCTGGCTCTACCCCGGAGGTCCGACTGAGCCAGCGTCAGGTGAGGCCTGAGTCAGAGTTCACTGTAGTTCTCAAGCCACCCAGGTAATTGTAATGCTTTCAGATGAGGCTGGAAAAGGCGTCTCTAGCCCAGGGATTTCCAAGTTTGGCCTAGGTCCCACCTCCAGATTAGGGTTTGGTTGCCGTGGATGCAGCCTGGCCATCAGGACTTTTAGAAGCTTGCCAGGTGATTTAGCAATGTTTGAGGACCACTGCTCTGGCCCTGCTGGATTATTTGTTGTTCCTTTGCCATTAACTTCCTTTTACACTCTGGCATTTTCGCTGGCTGTTCCTGCTGTATGGAAATTCGTCTTTCCCTCCCTCATAAGCTACCTCATTCTCCCTTCTTCCAAATGTCAGAATTGAGGGACGCTAGAGGGAGCAGCAAACTTTTTCTGAAAAAGGTCAGATAGGAAATATATTAGGCATTTTAGGCCACTGCATGTGGTCTCTGTCACGCATTCTTTTTGTTTTCCTTTTAAAATGTAAAAGCCATTCTTTGCTTATGGCATACAAAACAGGCCATGGGCCAGATTTGGCTCACAGGCCATAGCTCCCTGACCCTGGACCACAGCATTGTTTGTTTCATAAGGTAGTGAGTTCCCCATCAATGGAAGCAATCAACTCATGGTTGGAGGACTTCCTGGCAGGGAAACCATAGATGGGACTTGAACTTCCAATGAATAACTGGACTGAAAAACCTTTCTGTTCTTTCACGAACTTGGGATGCCTTAGTTCTAATTCATCCCAGCTCCTGGACACAGCCCCTCATCTGCCAAAAGATCTCTGGGGTCCCCTGCCAGCTCTGAAATCATCCCAATCCTCTGTTCTGCCTCAGTTCATTGTGAAGCTCTGCGTGTGTCAGCACGGCCTTTGTTTCAACACGAAGAGCTGTGATTTCCGTATCTGAGTTTGAGACAAAGAAGAAAGACTGCTCCTGACCTCTGTGTACAGATGATATTTGAAGCAAGAACAGCTAGAAACCATGAAAATCAAAATGTTCTGATTTCATCTTCAGCCACAGACATCTGACAACTAGATATGAATGGCAAAATTATACCTTTCTGTGTAGACAAAAACAGGACTGATTCACAATGATCCAGAGTAGACCCATCTGACGAAGATAAAAACAGAAGCTTCCCCTTTTATCCCAAATTCTTTGTGTCAGTCTTGCAAGTCAATCTCAAAATGGGCCTAACTCCACGCACCTTTTAGCAAACAGCCAATGAGTACTGACCACATGCATAGATCAGAGTTCAGACTGCAGGTCCTACAACAAGATGGTATAGATTCCAATCTAGCACTTGTCTCTTAGCTGTGTGACTTGGGGAAAATGACTTAATCAATATGATCTTTTTTTTTCATCTATACAATGAGAATAAAATTAGTTTGGGAAGGAAAGGTTTTGCAGCTTACCTGTAATTCATCTTCTATCAACTGGGATAGGAAGAGAGGAAAGAAAGAAAAAGAAATGACCTGGTCCATTCTGTTTGTAAACTTGCTAAGCCAACCTCATAATGATATTTTCTAGCAGAAAGATAAGAGAGTCCTTATGTACCAAATGCCTTTAGGGGGCTACACCTGGCCTATTTAGAATGGAATGTATAGCTATGGGTATAGTCCACTGGAAAATGTCAGTGTCAGCTGTGTAATTATCAAAGTATAAAATGAAGATGCTTCATGAATAAAATACTTCCTGTATGTAAGTGTTGCCCTGCATGTTTTATTTAGACACCTCACAAGTTTAATCTGGGCCAGAGTGCACTCTAACATGCAAGGAAGAATCTGGGGAGCTGTGTTGATGACTTCAGACTTCACCTGGGTCTTAACGATGACCTGAGAATTATTAGTAAAGTTTGATTCTGAGTAAAATCTCTGATTGTGATTTTCTTTTGACAGCCTGACTCTGTGTTATCTTATATTCACAGAGTATGTTTATGAGAAAGCATTAGAACAGGGCCTGGAGCATAGTAAGTGCTCAATAAATGTTATTATTATCAGAGAACTGGTGTGAGGACTAGATCAGGGGACAGAGGGAATGTGCTGGAAAAGCTCAGAGCAGTGCATGGATGTGAATTCTTATTCTTTGCAATGGGGTAGAGAGAGTACAGGTTTTTAAAGATCTGGTTCAGATCTTAACTCCAGCACTCACCAGCTGGTTCATGTTAGGGGACATTGTAACCTCTCTGGGTTTCAGTTTCCTCATTTGTAAATGGGAGCAATTAATCCTAATATCAAGACTACTGTGCAGAGTAGGGATGATGTGTCTTCAGACATCCAGCGCACAAAGATTGCCAATCCCTGTATTAAACAGATGAGGATACAGTATGGAGATGAGCCAGTAAAAGATGCTGTGAAGGAAGTAAACCAGGACGATGTGATCGAGAGTATGTGTGTGTATGTGTGTGACTATGGCATGTGTGTGCACATGTGTACATGTGTGCATGTGTGCATGTGTATACTTGTGTGTGTTGTGTGTGTTTGTGTATACTTGTATGTGTATGTGTGTGTATACACATGTGGGCATGTGTGTGTGTACGTGTGTGTGTGTGTATACGTATGTGTGTTTGTGTTTGTGCATGTATACTAGGTGGTCAGGACAGGCCTCACTGGGCGGGTGACATCCCCGGTAAGATGGCCACACCAGCCTATGAGCTCCGTGAGAGCAGAGACTGTCCCCCTGGGTTTCCTCCCCAGTGTCCCCAGGCCTTGCACGGAGCCGCTGGCTACCCACCTCCAGGGGTACCAATGTGACTACTGCCCGTGGAGCTGGTAGTGCAGAGGCCCCATGGGACTGAGCACATCCCTCCTTGAATCTCCTTTAACTGCAACGTGGGCTCCCTGTTTGTCCTCCTGTCATTAGCTGCTCTCCCGGAAGGTGCCTTCTTCCTCTGGCCATCTCATCATCACAGCACACTGTGTGTATGTGTGTGCATGCACGTGTATGCGTGTGCACACAGGTGTGCGTGCCTGATGCCCTCCCCCAGTCATTCCACAGCCCTCTCCACCATCTCATTACAACCTTCTGTTGTCGTGGCTGGGGACAAATGTGACAGGGTTCGGAACGTGACGGCCCACGAAAATCAGCAGTGCAAAGGGAGAGAGAAATTTGGGTCCATTTGTTCTGATAGAAAGTGTTTTCATCAACACAAAAACCCAAACAAATCAGAACCACAGCAGTGCTTCCCGGAGAGATGTGTACAGTCATCAGACCTTCCCCACACCATCTTCCCAGCCCCTGCGCGGCCTCTGACTGGGCCCCTGTGGGACACAGACACCCAGCTGGGGGTGGCAGGGCCCCCAGTCTCACCTCCCCTGGCCATTTGAAAGATGAGGAAACTGAGGCCCTAGGAGAGCAGAGGACTTGCTCACTAGGGAAATGGCAGAGCTGGGGCTGAAGGTGGGTCCTGGGTAAACTGAGGCTCAGAGTACTCCAGACTCCACACTCAGGCAGGTACAGTGTAAGGTGGTGGTTAGGGCCTGGGGGTTGGGCAATTCCATCACTGCTTGCTCTGTGCAGGTAGCTTCCCATCTCTGGCTTCTCTAGAGCGGTCACGAGCCTTAAATGAGTTAACACACATCAAGTGCGTGGCCAAGTATAGCACATAATCAGTGACGAATAAATCTTAGACATTACCATTATTATTATAACTATCATTATACCTTCCATACTAAACGGTAGCTTCTCTGTGGGCACGGGCTGTAACTGGAGTATCTTCGATTCATCCCAAACTAGTGAATCTGGCTCCCAGCTCTCGCAGCTGTTAATGGCTGCGGTGTTGTTGTATGTTACCATCTATGCATCTTTGAGTGAGCCTGTTACCTACCATCGGTTGGATGGAAACCAAGGCGGTCACTGCATTTAAATCGATGGGGACCCTCCCCTCCCCCTCCCCTCCCAGTGGCCCTTGCCCCTCCCCAGACCCCGAGCTCTCTATCCGTACAATAAGAACACCCCACCCTGATGGTGCCATGAGTGCCTGGGCTGGCATGTGAGGAAGGAGGGGAGCCTTACCTGGCCCGCTGCAGAAGGCGGCGATAATGGCCAGAACGCACACGACGCTCAGGTAAGGGATCCAGGCTGCGTGGTCCTGCAAGAGAGCAGCCGTTGGGCAGGTGAGGAGGCAGCTGTGCTGGAGGACCTGGTACCCAGCCCAGCTCCTCCTTAGTCCACCTGCATGACCTGAGGCAGCTCACTTTACACCTCTGAACCCCAGTTTCAGCGTCCATAAAATGGGGATGATGATAACCCTTAAGCCATCCCATCCGCCTATGTTACAGATGTCAGAGTGAGATGAGATGATGCCTGTGAAGCAGTTAGCATAGTCCCAGCATACTCCAGTCAGTAACTCTTCTTGCCTGTTCACTGGATGCCAGCCCCTGGATGCCAGCTGTTGTACTGTACTACTGTACTTTTCAAGGTACTGTACCATAAGATTAAAAATGGTTTCTTTATTTTTTGTGTTTGTTTTTCATGTATTATTTGTGTGAAAAGTATTATAAATGTGTTACAGTACAGTACTATATAACCGATTGTGTTAGTTGGGTACGTAGGCTAACTTTGTTGGACTTACGAACAAACTGTACTTACAAACGTGCTCTCGGAACGGAACTTGTTCATATGTAGGGGAATTACTGTAATATTGCCTTTTTCTAAAGATGTGGGGGGCAGATGACCAACACATGCAACTCCCCATTTAGGGGTTTGTTTTTGAAAAATGCAAAGTTTTATTGACCACTGTGACCTTGCATCATGCTTCCCATGGGGCCTAGATGGACTCGAGGCACCGAGTAAGTGCTCAATTAATGCAGGCTGCCTTGAGCATTGCAGGGGGCAGAGGAAACCCCAAGATCCTGGGGTCTGATCCCAGCTCTGCCATTCACCAGCTGTGAAACCTTGGGCAGCTTATTCATTTAGATATATGCCTCAGTTTCCTCATCACCATGAAAGGAAAAAAAATACCACTTTCATAAGAATTAGCTATGGCTCTATCCATCCCCACAAATATACATTCACTGAGCACTTATTATGCTCCAGGCACTGTTCCAAGTGCTTTAAGTGCATTTCCCATTTAATCCTCACGATACCCCTGGATATAGGGATAACTGTCCCATTTTAGACATGGGGCCCCGAGGAGCAGAGAGGTTAAGTGACTTGCCAAAAGTTTCATGGAGAGTAAGTGGGAAAGCCAGGGTTCCCACCCGGCGGTCTGGCTCCAGAGCCCCTCTTGGTCCCCACAGGCGTCGATGTGACTATTGTGAAGGTGCCTCATACGGCAATGCCAGCCACCCTGGGCTGGAATGTGAGAGTTGCAAGAGGCATCTTAGGACTCATCTAGTGCTATCTCTTCTATTCCACAGATGGGTAGACTGAGGCTCAGGAGGGGACATATCTTGCCCGAGGCCACACAGCTCACTAGTGGCAGCGACAGGACCAGAAGTCGTGTCTCTTTTCCCCCCAGTTCAAGGACCCATTACTAAACCCCCTCCCCAAGGGTGCCCAGCAGCTTCAGAGCCGAGATGCCCTTGGGAACTCTGCATTACAAGAGTCATCTGTAGACTGTATGGACCTCCCAAGCTGAAGGTCCCAGAGCACGAAGCCAGAAGCCATGCCCATGCTGTGCTCCCTTGGGGAGCGACAGACACGTCCTCTCACCTGCAGCGTCAGCGTGACGGTGAGGATCCCGAAGAAGAGGGTCATCAGCCCAAAGCCACCAATGAGGAGGGGTCTCCGTCCCACGCGCTCGATGACCAAGCCCTAGGTCAGGGTCAGAGAGAGACGGTTATTACTCCCCTTCTAGCAGCGAGCGAAGGGGACCATGATGCCTTGGAACTGCACTGGGGTCGTTGTTAAAGGATGGCTCTGACCTGGAGGCGCCTGGCCAGTTTCTACCCTGCCACAGCCAGAGGAATGATCTTCACGAGAGCGGAAGAAAGGGAGGGAGAAGAAAGTCACAGCTGCACATCGTGGGGGCCAGAGAGTGGGGTGCAGGGAATGCCCTTGGCCAAACTCAGAAACAGAACCACCCGATAAAAGGTATTATCAGAGTCAGGAGTGGATGGGAGGGGTACTTCAGGGAAATGGGCTCCCAGCGCAAAACTGCTTGTCTGCTTGGGGACATGGGGCCCTGACTCTGGATCCCCCCTTACTGGCTCCCCTTCTGACACCCCTCCCATGAGGATGAGCCCTCAGAACCAGGAGAATCCCCACATCCACATGCAGACTTCCCACCAGGCAACAGGTTAACATAAGCGCTTCTCAAATGATGATGTAAGCGCAGGATATGAAAGGCTGCTTAGCCTGAATTTTAATTTCTCAGTTCTGGTGGGCGCTGCCCACTTGGATGGAGCCCAGGGCACCCACTCACGCCTTCCAGAGAGTTTGGGGGCCAAATGAGAAATCCAGTTTTGCTTTTGTTTGATGTGGCCCCTTCCCTCTGCTAAGTTCCTAGAACCGTTGTTAGATAAATTCGGGACTTAATCTTTTAGTAGGTGGGGGGCGATGCAGAATCGTTATTATCAATGGAAGAGTTCCCTACGTAGAGGAGGATTAACTGAACTCAGGTTTGAGGCCAGCTTTAGTGCACATTCATTCTGACGATTCACGGGGCAAAGCAGCCTCTTTTCGGGCATCCTCACTCTCTCCCTGCTTCTGCCCTCACCACCCCTGCCCACATCGATTTTCTTTACAGTGGCCAAAGAGATTCTTTTATTTTTTTAACATCTTTATTGGAGTATAATTGCTTTACAATGGTGTGTTAGTTTCTGCTTTATAACAAAGTGAATCAGCTATACATATACATATGTTCCCAAACGCAACATGGCATCTGCTTTCAACACCCTTGGCCGCTCCCCTCCAGCCCCACCAGTGCCCTCTGCTGTCCCTCTAACTTGCAGACACATCCCTGCTCCCGTGCAAAGCCTGCTCTAGACATCCTCCATCGGCCTCTCCAGATCCACTGTGTCCTGGAGGACGACCCATAGGACAGGATCAACAGGTGTCCTTGCCCCCTGCCCCCAGGGGGTATCAGCAAACGTGGCGCCCGTAAGAAATCAGAAGGAGGGAAGGAAAGGAATGGGACCAAGTGATGGTCCCCCGGATCCCTTCTTACAGGCACATTGTGGCTGGCTGTGTCCCTCTACTGAAGGTCCCTGCTCCTGATGGATGGAGCCCCCCCACCCTACAGACCTGCCCACCCCGAGTTAATCCGCCCTCCAACCTCTCCTCTTTACCAGGCCAGCTCTGCCCTGCTGGGGTCTGGCTGAGACAGGCCTTCCTTCTGGCAGCTCGCTCCACCTGGAATGTTCTTCCCCAAGTATCTGGGTGACAGACAACTCACTTGTCCCTTGAACCCGACCACAGTATTTAACAGGGCAACCATCCCACCTCTCAATCCGGTTTCTCTGCTCTGCTGTTCCTCACTGCATCTTCCACCTTCTAACCACCATGCAGGTGACCACCGATGCCTTTGTTACTGTTGGTCCTCCCCACTGGGCGCTCGCCTTCTCCTGGGCAAGGACCTGTGTGTCTCTTTTGGTCACTGATGCCTCCCCCACACCAGGACCCAGGCCTGGCACAGAGTAAGGGCTCAACCGGCACTTGCTGAATAGTGAAGGAATGGACAGTCTGGCCAGTTTCATCTTCCAGGTTTGTAGGCGGTAGCAGGGCATGATCAGATTTACCTATAACACGTGTTTGGTTCTCTTCAGGAATATTAATCACCAACAATGATTGTACTAGTTTTCTCGGGCTGCCGTCATAAAGTACCACAAACTGGGTGGCTTGAACAATAGAAATGTCTTTTCCCACAGGCCCGGAGGCTGGAAGTCCGAGACCAAGGTGCTGGCAGGGCCAGGCTCCCTCTGAAGATGTGGTGGAGGGTGTGTCCCAGGCCCCTCTCCCACCTTCTGGCAGCTCCTTGGGTTTTGTGATATAACTTCAGTCTTCACATGGTATGTCCTGTGTCTGTGTCAGATTCCCCCCTTTTTTTTTTTTTTTTTTTTTTGCAGTACGCGGGCCTCTCACTGTTGTGGCCTCTCCCGTTGCGGAGCACAGGCTCCGAACGCGCAGGCTCAGCGGCCATGGCTCACGGGCCTAGCCGCTCCGCGGCACGTGGGATCTTCCCGGACCGGGGCACGAACCCGCGTCCCCTGCATCGGCAGGCGGACTCTCAACCACTGCGCCACCAGGGAAGCTCGATTTCCCCCTTTTTATAAGGACACCAGTCATATTGGATGAGGGGTCCATCCTACTCCAGTATGACCTCAACTAACTACATCTGCAATGACCCTCTTTCCAAATCAGGTTACATATGAAGGTACTGGGGGTTAGAATTTCAACATGTGAATTTTCAGGGGACACAATTCAGCCCATGAAAATAATGAACACTTATTAAGTGTCTGCTCCATGCCAAGCACTGGGAATTACTATATAATTCTCATGATAATACCTGTTGGAGTATGGATTTGTTCTTACCCACACTTTCCCTAAGAGAAAACTGGGGCCCAGAGAGGCTAAGTAACGGGCCCACAGTCACCCAGCTAATAAGTGCAGGGCCAGGGGACCATGCCATTCTGCGTCATCACCTCCACCCACTCTCTCCTCTAGCATGTGCTGGATCTGGGGCTCGAGATGCAGCAGAGAATACTAAAGGTTTTGGCGGTGAAATTGTGGCATGTGTTGGGAAGCAGAGCGGACGGTGGAAACCAGTAGATTTTTTTTTTTTTAACTTCAGCTTGATGGCATAATCCATTCCTGACAACTGCAAAAACTTCCTGTCATGAGTAAGGGGTCAAGAGTGGCTTATGTTAATTCTCTTTCCCCTGATTTAAAAAAGCCCAGGGAATTCCCTGGCAGTCCAGTGGTTAGGACACTGCGCTTCCACTGATGGGGGAGCGGGTTCGATCCCTGGTTGGGGGACTAATAACCCACATGCCCCGTGGTGTGGCCAAAATACTAAAAAAAGAAGAGAGAAAAAAGAAAAAAAAAAGGCCAGTGTCCCAGCTACTCAGCGGAATGAGCCTCGTGCTCCACAAGCCGCCGCCCCACGTGGCAGCCGACCCTCAGGCTCGTGTGGCCTGAACGACACTCCGTGGACCTTCACTCATCAGAGAGTTGAGGCTGCGGCGAGAACATCGATTTGGAAAACCAGCTGCTTCTGCAAGATGGCAATCATTTACAGCTGCCCAAGCTGACAAGCAATGCCAGGAGGTGAAATTAATTGCAGATCAAATGACCAAAAATCTTTCTCAATGTTATTAAGGCCCAAAGCCATTTTAATAGACCATCAAAAATCTCAGTAAGAAGAAAGAAAAAAAAAACCAAAAAACTTGGCAAGTCCTTTTGATAGGCAATTACCTCACAGGGTTGGATGAAATAGTATACGTATATTTGGAAACAAGGTAATAACAGCTTTGGAATGGGCAAGGGATGTACTGAATATTGACTCTGTCAGGACCGTCCAGTGGGCCTTCATACACTTTGAGTTTTGTTTCCATGAGAAATTCTGTAAGGTGGTGCATGAGTTTCCTCTGGCTGCTGTAACAAATTACCACAAACTTAGTGGCTTAAAGAAACACATATTCATTATCTCCCAGTTCTGGAGGCCACAATCCAAAATAGGTCTTAGGGAGCAAAACTCAGTTGTTGGCAGGGCTGCCTCCCTTCTGGAGGCTCTAGGGGAGGATCTGTTCTGTGCCTTTCCCAGTTTCTCAAGGCCGCCTGCACTCCTTGGCTTGGGGCCCCTCCCTCCATCTTCAAAGTCAACAATTACACCACCTCCGCTTTTGTCATCACATCTCCTTGTCTGACTACAGCTCTCCTGCCTCTTTTCGGACCCTTGTGATTACACTGGATCCACCGGATAATCCAGGGTAACCTCCCCATCCCCCCAACCATTGATTTCATCACATCTGTAAAGCCTCTTTTGCTGCATAAAATAACATATTCGTGTTTCCAGGAATTAGGACGTGGACACTTGGGGAGCCAGTATTTTGCCTCCCACAGGTGGGTATGGTTATGTACCCATTTTAAAGATGAGCAAATACGTTCAGAGATGTTGGTGATTTTCCCCAAACCACTCAGCTGGGAAAAGGCTGATTAGGATTTGAATTCAGAACCACCAGGCCCTAGAGCCCAGACGCTTTCTCCCCGAGCACATTGTTCCATCCCAGACTCCCAGCTTCATGTTGACTTTAATCTCATGAATTTCCAGCAGCTGGTTTTCCAAATTGATGTTCTTGCTGCAGCATCAACTCAACTAAGGGGTTAGAGTAAATGCTACCATTATTTTTCTTTACCACTTTTTTCCAATGGACGATTCTGCATCTTCAGCCTTTAGAAGATAAACTAGGAGGGAGTGCAGATTGGGGCCTTGCACACAGGGCCACGGAACAGGCTTTCCTTTACCTGGCTAACTTCCGCTGGCCCTTCAACTCTCAGCCTCCTGGGTCCCTCCTCCAGGAAGCCCTCCTGGACCCCCTCACAGGAGAGCTCATCCCAGTATTGCATGTGGCATGTGTCTGTTTCTGGGTCTTTCTCCTTAGATCATGATAACATCACTGGTGACCTCCAAGCACAAGCATGATATAGGTGCCCTGCAGCTGCTTGTGGCATGGATGAACGCATGGAGGAATGAATCCACCACCAACACTATGAGCCGCCATCCCTGCTCTGGGCCCGCCGAAGGTGCCCATGCCTCTAGAATGCACAAGATCCGAATGACCACAGCCCATCACGATCCAGACTCGAAGGCAGCAGCGGGCAGACTCTTCAGAGGCTGTGACCTCCAGTTCTGATCTTAGAAAGGTCCTCTCTTTCTCTCCCAGTCATTTACCTCCTTCCTGGGATTAGTTCTTGAAAGAAGTACTTCATCGAAGACTATCAGCTTTACTGAGGATGATCTACCAGCCAGAGAGTGGGGACCAGAAGCAGGGGTTTCTGGAGTCAGAGAGACCGAGGGTGGAAGCATCCCCACTCCCTCTGTTTGCTCCTCTTTCAAATGGGGGCAATCACCTGACTTCCAGGACTGATGTGCACGTTCCTGAGATCTCAGGTAGAGCACAAAGGGTCTTGGGGAGCAGAGGGGCCCTGATGTTAGCGCTCCTCACGCCCTCAGGTTCTGACCTACTGCTGTGTGATCCTGGGTAAGTCATTGCTTCTGGTCTTGGTTTCCTCAACTACGGAAAGATCGAGAGAGACTCTGCAAAGTCCTGCTCTCTGTGAGAACGTCCATCACAGCCTTATTTAAGATGACAAATAATGGGAACCTACCTAAATAGAACAAGAATAGTTAACACTCACTGAGTCATATGTCAGTGCCAGGCATTGCTTGCATCACTGTGTCTACTTGTTTAATCCTCACTCCTTCCCTGTGAGGCAGGGATGGTGTCCTTATTACAGAAATGTGGAAATCGAGTCACAGAGCTGTTGAATAACTTATCGGAGTTATGCAGCTCAAAAGGGACACAGCTGGGAACCGATTCCAGGCAGCGTGGCTCTGCCATCCAGGCTCTGAGCAGAGACACTCAACAACCCTACCCCGCAAACAATGGTTAAGGAAATTGCTGTATAGCCAATTTCTGAAGAACGATACAGCTTTCACAACTAGTGCTAATTCAGAGGGGGTGACGATCTACATATGTTTCTGTACATATGTGATACTTCAATAAAAATTTACTCAAACAAATAATAAAATGGAAAATCATTTGGACATAAGTTTATGTGAACAAAAGCGGAGTTAAAATTAGTCTATACATAGAATTACACTGAGTAAGATTTATATAGCCATCGATGTATAGAAAACACAAGGGGCGGGACTTCTCTGGTGGCGCAGTGGTTAAGAATCCACCTGCCAATGCAGGGGACACAGGTTCGATCCCTGGTCTGGGAAGATCCTGCATGCTGCAGAGCAACTAAGCCCGTGTACCACAACTACCGAGCCTGCGCTCTAGAGCCCGTGAGGCACAACTACTGAAGCACGCACGCCTAGAGCCCGTGCTCTGCAACAAGAGAAGCCACTGCAATAAGAAGCCCACGCATCACAATGAAGAGTAGCCCCTGCTCGCCGCAGGTAGAGAAAACCTGCGTGCAGCAACGAAGACCCAACGCAGCCAAAAATAAATACATAAATTTACGTAAAAAAAAAAGAAAACACAAGGAGAGACTTTGCCAAACTTATGTGGATAGTATGATTGTAGGTGATTTCTTCTTTGTTTCTATTTTCTGTATTTTACAAATTTACCCTAATGAGCTCATGCTGATTTCTCATAACAAAATACTTTACCAAAAAAAAAAAAAAACCAAACAAACAAAAAAGGGAAAATCCAAAAAACAAACACTGTAATTTCCCCATGACTTTCGTTCCAGACTGACTGTGATTTCCTGATGATCAATGTAAAAATTAATAATAACAGTTGGGTAGAGTCTATAACTCAAGACAAGAATTTTGAGAAACTTCCAGATTGTGAAACATCAAGATATTGTCCCTCTAACAAAAGACTGTGAGTGGAAGAGGGAGGCAGAACATCAGGTCTCTATGCTCTTATGACATCCGTTTTTAAAAGCATCTTGTCAGAATGCCCCATTAAGAGCAGGGAACAAAATAAAGTGTTCTTTCAGAAATGAGTCAGAAATACAATTGGAAGCCTCTGCCTGTTTGCACTGACGTCAATCTTGTCAGTGCAAATCAGTGAGCAAGAGTGGAAATAAAAGGTCAAGGTAGAAGACATGGGAATAGCTCATAAAGGGCGAAACCAAAGACCAGAGAGGTTGAGTGCATTGTCCAACATTACACAGCCAAGAATTTCCAGAGCCAGGATTCAACTCCAGTTAGGTCTGTTTGCAAAACCTCTGCAATTTCTGCTAGATTCTGAAATTCCCTAATGTTTTATCCACCCCCCCACGCCCCCCGTATGTTTATTTTACATATCAAAGGTTGAGAAAAAGTGACAAGCTCTACGTCTCTCTTCTTTTGGACACTGTTGCTTATTAATAAGTTACCCTTTTGATGGACTGATGGACTGGAGTGTACTTTCTCCTCTTCTTTGCCTTGCAAACTCCTACATGTTTGGGGTGGTGATGACAGCTAACGGTTTTAAAGTGATGGCAACAGAACTTAGGCTCATGTGGACTCTGAGCTGGACTCCCAGGGAGATATGGCCCTCTCTACAGGGTGCTCACCACAATGTGTCATTTGGGACTAAGTGAGAGTTCAAAGAAAAGAACTACTTATTGAAAAGAAGACAGTAGGGAAACAAGATGTAGATAAGAATATTCTCTAGATGGGTGAAACGTCAGTGATAAACTGCATTATAAACTCCCCAAATTCAGACACTTCGGAGTGACAAAGGGCATGTTTCTTTAAATTCATGCGCTTGTTACCTGGGGGTCCCTGCAGCTCTGTTTAACCCCCCATGATGTTCTCAGGAATAACCCTCAGTTTACTCACAGAGAAGATGGCAGCCAAAGTCTCGATGCCACCTGTGCTCAAGGTGATGTATGGGATCTTTTCTGGAGGGATTCCAGCTTTTCCAAAGATACTGTTGGTGTAGAACCAAATCTATAAAGCAGGAGAGAAAAAGAAGGCAGGAGGGTCAGTGAGAGGCATCTATTTTCTAAATTGAATTCAGGTACAAGGTGGTCTCTGAGATTTGCTGCTCAATCCAGAGGCATAAGGTGGAGCTATGCAGCTTGGCCGACCACTTATTTTCTCCTTTCTCCCACATTTTCCCTTTCTCCAATGCTAACAGAATGTCTACATTACTGGGAGCAACATGTGCTCAGCTAAGTGTGGCAATGAGATATGAACAGAACTATTGGTAAGGCTTCCAGGAATTCTCCTTAAAAGGAGATTTTCATGAAAGAGGTGTGATCTCTTCTTTGCCCTTCCTCCTTTCTGCTCTCAGGATGGTGAATGTGATGGCTAGAGCTTCAGCAGCCCTCTTGGGACACTAGGTGACCTCAGGACAGCACTGCTTTTAGCCCCCATGGTAACTTTGTGAGAATTAGATAAGGTCCCTGATCCACAAGACATTTTACTGTCATCCACTGGAAACTGTCATAATAAATCTATAATAGGTACAACATGAATGACGCTCCAGAGAGTTCTGCAACTCACAAGCTGCATAACTATACATAGAACCCTTATGGTATGAAAGCCCCAGTTGAGATGCTGGAGCAGGAAGTTAGAAGGAGACTGTGTGAAATCTCTTGTATTCCTATACACTAATGATAAAAATATGACAGAGAAATTAAGGAAACACTCCCATTTACCACTGCAACAAAAAGAGAAAAATACCTAGGAATAAACCTACCTAGGGAGACAAAAGACCTGTATGCAGAAAACTATAAGACAGTGATGAAAGAAATTAAAGATGATACAAACAGATGGAGAGATATACCATGTTCTTGGATTAGAAGAATCAACATTGTGAAAATGACTACACTACCCAAAGCAATCTACAGATTCAATGCAATCCCTATCAAACTACCAATGGCATTTTTCACAGAACTAGACCAAAAAATTTCACAATTTGTATGGAAACACAAAAGACCCTGTGTAGCCAAAGCAATCTTGAGAAAGAAAAATGGACCTGGAGGAATCAGGCTCCCTGACTTCGGACTATACTACAAAGCTACAGTAATCAAGACAGTATGGTACTGGCACAAAAACAGAAATATAGGTCAATGGAACAGGATAGAAAGCCCAGAGATAAACCCACGCACATATGGTCACCTTCTCTTTGACAAAGGGGACAAGAATATACAATGGAGAAAAGACAGCCTCTTCAATAAGTGGTGCTGGGAAAACTGGACAGCTACATGTAAAAGAATGAAATTAGAACACTCCATAACACCATACACAAAAATAAACTCAAAATAGATTAAAGACCTAAATGTAAGACCAGACACTATAAAACTCTTAGAGGAAAACACAGGCAGAACACTCCATGACATAAATCACAGCAAGATCCTTTTTGACCCACTTCCTAGAGAAATGGAAATAAAAACAAAAATAAACAAATGGGACCTAATAAAACTTAAAAGCTTTTGCACAGCAAAGAAAACCATAAACAAGACAAAAAGACAACCCTCAGAATGGGAAAAAATATTTGCAAATGAAGCAACTGACATAGGATTAATCTCCAAAATATACAAGCAGCTCATGCAGCTCAATATCAAAAAACAGACAACCCAATCCAAAAATGGGCAGAAGACCTAAATAGACATTTCTCCAAAGAAGATACACAGATTGCCAGCAAACACATGAAAGGATGCTCAACATCACTAATCATCCGAGAAATGCAAGTCAAAACTACAATGAGGTGTCACCTCACACCAGTCAGGATGGCCATCATCAAAAGGTCTACAAACAATAAATGCTGGAGAGGGTGTGGAGAAAAGGGAAACCTCTTGCACTGTTGGTGGGAATGTAAATTGATGCAGCCACTGTGGAGAACAGTATGGAGGTTCCTTAAAAAACTGAAAATAGAACTGCCATATGAGCCAGCAGTCCCACTACTGGGCATATACCCTGAGAAAACCATAATTCAAAAAGAGTCATGTACCACAGTGTTCATTGCAGCTCTATTTACAATAACCAGGACATGGAAGCAACCTAAGTGTCTGACAGATGAATGGATAAAGAAGATGTGGCACATGTATACAACAGAATATTACTCAGCCATAAAAAGAAACGAAATTGAGTTATTTGTAGTGAGGTGGATGGACCTAGAGTCTGTCATAGAGAGTGAAGTAAGTCAGGAAGAGAAAAACAAATACTGTATGCTAACACATATATACAGAATCTAAAAAAAAATGTTTCTGAAGAACCTAGGGGCAGGACAGGAATAAAGACACAGACATAGAGAATGCACTTGAGGACACAGGGTGGGGGAAGGGTAAGCTGGGATGAAGTGAGAGAGTGGCATGGACATATATACACTATCATATGTAAAATAGATAGCTAGTGGGAAGCAGCCGCATAGCCCAGGGAGATCAGCTTGGTGCTTTGTGTCCACCTAGAGGGGTGGGATAGGGAGGGTGGGAGCGAGATGCAAGAGGGAGGAGATATGGGGATGTATGTATATGTATAGCTGAATCACTTTGTTATGCAGCAGAAACTAACACACCATTGTAAAGCAATTATACTCTAATAAAGATGTTAAAAAAAAAAAAAGGAGGAGACTGTGTCCATATTTACTAGCGTAATTCAAACCTGGGCATTCTGGAGTGTGTTAATAATGATTCCAGGATAACAGGCATAAATAAGGAATGCCCTCTGCAAACCACCGTGCGTGGTCCTGGGTCCCCTGTCCCAGCCCTCCTAATTTCCTTCATGTGAGAGAGAAGACCTATATTGTTTAGATCACTGTTGAGGCTTCTGCCACATGAGGCCAAACGTAACCCTAACAGATACTCACAGGGCATCCGACAATGACTGATTTGGAGTTTGGAGACCTGGCTGCATCTTGAACTACCTATGTGACCTGAGGCCTTGCTGAGATTCCTTCTCCTCCTTGTCAAAAGAGGATAACCACGCCCTTCCTGGGAGATGTCAGGAACTGGGTAAGTCAGTATTCATTGATCTAAAGTTTTGGATCGATAGGCTGAACATAAATCATTTGTGTCCTCCCAATCCTAGCCTTTTCCTTGAAAAGCAAGAGTTTGCTGAATGATAGAAAACCATGCAGTCTTGATACGTGAAATCTGACAAGAAAACGTGCTGCCTTGAAGGGCTTTGGGAACATTTATAAACTGATCATCGTTAAGCAGAAACATTAGGGCTTGTTGCTTATAACTTGTCAGGCTCGACTGTAGCTGGGTGTGTTCTCTGCATTTGGTTCTTTGTTTCTGGAGAAAGGTCTTGTTTCTACAGATTTGTCTTTTTACCAGCATTGGTTGGAAAAAAAACTTTCACACATTGGGGGAGAAGTTATAATTTAGGACCTACTCATATCTACAGATGGTTTTGCCAGCTGAAGAATGTCACTCGCCACCTGGCTCTACAAGGATTAGGTCATTAGCCACCACAGTCATTGACCTTCAACACACCCTGAAAGCAGTTCAGGGTGGAGGTCAGGAATGAGACACTCTGTGCTCTGGGAAAACCGGCAGAACAGGCCTTCAGATAGATGATTTTGAGAGAAAATTTTATGAACCCAATTTCTTGCATTTTCTCATACTTAGAAAAGCACTAAAATCATTGATGAGACATATGCTCCTTGTGGCTAGCAGCAACCTTCTACTGAGATGTGTGCTTGACTGCACGTACCCCCTTCACCAAAATCATATATATACTGATCTCCCCTGCTACCTCTTTGGAGCAGTTCTTCAGAGCTATCTGAGAGGCTGTTTCTTGGGCTATAGCCCTCAGTAAGCCCCCAGTAAAGCTGAACTCACAGCTCTCACTTCGCATTTTTTTAAATTCAAAAGTTTAGTTTTTAGTAAATCAGTAATTCTTCATAAAGTTATAGGCACACCCAGAGACTCCAGTAAAAACTACTGCATGAATTTTTCTGAGCTTGTGGGCATTGATGCATTTGGTGGCAAAAATTGGTTTTAATACTCACGTAAAACAGGGACTTCCCTGGTGGCGCAGTGGTTAAGAATCCACCAGCCAATGCAGGGGACATGGGTTTGAGCCCCGGTCCGGGAAGATCCCACACGCTGCAGAGCAACTAAGACCATGCGCCACAACTACTGAGCCTGCGCTCTAGCTCCTGCGAGCCACAACTACTGAGCCTGTGAGTCACAATTACTGAAGCCTGCGCACCTAGAGCCCGTGCTCTGCAACAAGAGAAGCCACCGCAATGAGAGGCCTGCGCACCACAATGAATAGTAGTCCCCGCTCGCCGCAACTAGAGAAAGCCCATGTGCAGCAACGAAGATGTAACGCAGCCAGAAATAAATAAGATAAAATAAATATTATTAAAAAAAATATTCACGTAAAACAAAGACTCTCCTGCTTGCGTCTGCCTCTCATTTGAATGAGCTGATAAATTAGAATTTTAGACTCTATCTTTGCTGTCATGTCCATAGAGTACGGAAGTAGCTCCTGATAATTCATTAATTCCTAAAGCTCTTAGGGCTCTGACAGAAGCTAAAATAATTCCAAAATGCCTTAGTCTCCACTGGATCTGTTTATATGATCTCTTCTCCTTTTGAAGGTAACTGATTCCCCAGCACACCTTCAGGGTTGGATCAGAAGAGTTTAGCTGCCTTTCTTACTCTTTGCCCAAATTCATGGGTTTTCAACAGTCAGCGATCTCTCTGGGCCTTTTCCACCCCCAGCTGCCCTGCTGCAAAGGTGGATCTGACATTTGTATCATTCTCAGCCTCAGCTCTGAACCCCACACCCTGACCTGCTCACATTCCAGAAGCTTCCAGCCTCTGATCCCATGTGATATGTGTTCTCCGTGGAAGCTATGTTCCGGCCTCCTGCGTGGTGCTCCTTCCTGGCTTCTCACACCCCTTCCAACCCCCTTTCTTCCCTGCTTCCAGCTCTCCCTTGTAGCAACACTGCCAGGAGCATCCCTGACAGGTTTAAATGTTAGTGAAGAGAGTCACAGTGAAGACAGCCCACATTATGGGCTCACAGGGACAGTTATAAGTGGCCCTCCAGTCATCTTATACTTAAATGCATTTCTGCAATGACAGGCAGAAATCGGCCCTTTGGACCCTCTCCCCATCCAGGGCCTGCAGGGAGGATGTGCTGGGCTGGTCCTGTCGCCATGGGGAAGGCCTGTACATCACACAAGCCGTCGGCCTCATTTTGCTGGCTTCACGAAGCCATCTCCCTCTCTCTGCCTCACCTTACAGAGCCGGAAGGTAACTCTCTGCATCTGCTCCCACTGAGTTTTATTTGATCTGGCAGTCTGAGGGCGCTGAACAACACGGAGGCACGAGGAAGTTTGGAGCGTGTCCCCCAGAGGACCCTCTTGTGGACTGTGATTTGCATTGACTTCATCCCGACACAGTCGTGCTTTTTCTGGTTGCCTGGTGGTCTTCAGCCACTGATGCAGATGGTGGGGTGGAAGGGGCAGCAATTCTGAGAGGTCCACAAGCCGGGGTTTCAATCCCAGTGCTGCTTCTGGTGACCTGTGGGTCTGGAGGCAAATGATTTCACGTCTCGAAATCTCCGTTCTCTGAAAGAAGGTAATCATACTCTGTCTTTCAAGGTTGTTGTGAAAGTTTTTTAAATGAGGAAGTAAAGCATCTTTTCTCTAATTGGTGCATAACAAATAATGGGTATAATTTTGGAAGATTTCCATCTCTCTATGGAGATGTGACTGCCCCTTGGTAAAGGAGAACATGGGACAGTTGTGTGAGAGGCCCGCGTACCACAAAAAAAAAAAAAAAAGATAGGAATCCAGAAGAAAGAAGGGCAACCCAAGATAGGTAAGAGTATCATCATCATCATCCTTGACCTTCCAGAAGATTCCAGAAGGTTCAAGAAAACTATGGCTTCCTTGCACCAGGTTTGGCAGTTGGTCCAATTTTCATCAACCCAAGGACTTGGTAGAAACAGTGCCCTCCTTGCCCTTGTTCTTCTCACCCCATACTCTTTGCCTTCCTAAACACTCAGCTGCCTCCCATATGCTATGGGCTGCTGGAGACACAGGCACCGTGGGAAGGGTCCCCATCCTCGAGGATGGTTGGGGGGAGGGGAGCAGTGTCAGAGAGACTAAATATTTGCACAAAAGCCTGTTTTTTGTGCAAACGACAAATTGCTCAGGAGGAAGGCAGCTGCATAAAATAAGTAATTTTAAGTGACAAGTCTAATTTTAGAGAAAAGAACTTGAAAGCTATTGTGAGAAGGAGGGGAGAAAAACCAATATGACACTGAAAAGGAATTTAGAAATAACTAAATGTTAAATTCAACTTTCACTTGATTTTCTAGTATGTGAAAACCATTCATTGACTCTTCAGCCAAAAAGTACTGAACAATACGTAGGACAGTGGTTCTCAACTGGGGGCAATTTTGTCCCCAGCAGATGTCAGGCAACGTCTGGAGAAATTTTTTATTGTTATATCTGCTGTCATCTAGTGGGTAGAGGCCGGGTAAGCTGCAAAACATCCTACAGTGGACAGGGCAGTCCTCGTGGCAATGAATTTTCCAGCCTCAAATGTGCACAGTGCTGAGGTTGAGAAAGGCTGGTTTAGCGCAAGGTCTTAGAGATGGGCTGGCCAAAGTGGCAGGGCCCCTGGTGCCAGGACATGTGAGTTTGACAGCACAGGCGTCACCCACTGTGACCTTGAGCAAGTCCTTGACCCTCTGTAAGCCTCAGTTTCTTCATCTAGAAAATGGGGACGGTGCCACCTGCCCCGAAGGCCCTTTGGAGCCAGAATAAAGTGATGAATGGAGATGTCTAGCAGCATTTATAACTGTCTTAACGTATGGACCATGTCCTCCCACCCCCAAATAATTTCTGGTAAAACTAAGGGGACAGAGCAAGTCTTAAAGGACATTTAAAGTTTTTCATCTGTGTTAGACAGCTCTCTTCCTTGGTGTCATGAATTATTTGGATTAAAAGGTAGCAGGTGCAGGGAGAGAGATTGGACTGAAACACAGGACAGTTGGGCTCTGAGGCTGGGATTTGCTGCTAACCAGTGTTTATCCTTTTGTATGTAAGATGGAAGTAAGACTTGTCCCCTTGGCTTCCTAGGGATGACCTGGGGACACAGCCCAGTGACACATATGGGGATGCCTTGGGGATCCTTCCTGCTCGGGGTTTAAGCACCCAGACCTTGTAGCGAAATGGCGGGGGCTCAAGTCCCCTTTCCACCATTCCTAGCTGTGTGACCTAGGGAAAGTATCTCAATGTTTCTGTGCCTAACAGTCATGCCTAGCTCACAGGGCTGCCATGGAGACAGCTCTTGGCTCATATTAAGTGCTAAGTAAGTGTGTGCTTGATTAATATTACAGCTGAGCAGACAGAGGCTGGGCAAGGGAAAGCAACTGGCCTGGTTTAAAACTGCAGGTTTTGTGGTCACAGTGAGACAGAAAGCCAGGCCTCTGGATCTTGGCCCAGAGCTCTTTAATCTAGGCCATGTCAGGTTCCATGCCAAGCTGGAAGTATTACTCCTGATTTAAAGATTAAAAATAATCCTCGGGGCTTCCCTGGTGGCGCAGTGGTTGAGAGTCCGCCTGCCGATGCAGGGGACACGGGTTCGTGCCCTGGTCCGGGAAGATACCACATCCCGTGGAGCGGCTGGGCCCGTGAGCCATGGCCGCTGAGCTTGCGCGTCCAGAGCCTGTGCTCCGCAGCGGGAGAGGCCACAGCAGTGAGAGGCCCGCGTAACGCAAAAAAAAAAAAAAAATCCTCAACAAACTAAGAATAGAAGGAAATTACCTCAATGTAATAAAGGGCATATAGTTGTTTTATATTATTTTAGACACACCAGAATTCTCATGTTTACTGTTTGCATGGTGTATCTTTTCTCCATTTTTTACTTTCAAATTGTATCTTTATGTTTAAATGTTTTTCTCTTGTAAATAGGATATACTTGAGTTTTGCTTTCAGATGCATGCCAATAATCTCTTTTACTTGGAGTACTATTTCCCATTTACATTTCATATAATTATTGATATAGTTGGGTTTAATATACCCTTTTTGTTAAAAAAACTCCAAAACAACCCCTCCCAAAACAAAACAAAAAAATAAAGGGCACATACATGATAAGCCCACAGCTACCATCATACTCAACGATGAAAAACTGAAAGCTTTTCTTCTAAGGTCAGGAAGGTCTTAGAAAGATGCCCACTCTTGCCATTTTTATTCAACATAGTACTGGAGGTCCTAGCCAGAGAAATTAGGCAAGAAAAAGACACAAAATGCATCCAAGTCAGAAAGGAAGAAGTAAATTATCACTGTTTGCAAATGACATGTTCTTATATGTAGAAAACCCTAAGATACCACACACACATATACACATACAGAATGTTAGAACTAATAAACAAATTCGGTAAAGTTTTAGGATAGAAAATCAACATACAAAAATCAGTTGCATTTCTATACACTAACAAGGAACTATCCAAAAAGGAAATTAAGAATACAATCCCATTTTCAACAACATCAAAAATAATAAAATACTTGAGAATAAAGTTAACTATGAAGGTGAAAGACTTTTACATTGAAAACTACAAAACACTGATGAGAGAAATGAAAGAAGACACAAATAAATGGAAAGATCTTCCATGTTCACGTATCAGAAGACTTAATATGTATTAGTTAAAATGTCCATACTACCCAAAGCAATCTACAGATTCAATGTGATCCCCATCAAAATCCCAATGGCATATTTTACAGAAATAGAAAAAAATAATCCTATAGTTTATATGGAACCACAGAAGACCATGAATAACCAAAACAATCCTGAGAAAACACAGAACTAGAGGCATCACACTTCCTTATTTCAAAATATGTTATAAAGCCACAGTAATTAAGACAGTATGGTACTGGCATAAAGACAGACATACAGACTAATGAAACAGAAGAGAGAACCCAGAAATAAACCTATGCATATACAGTCAACTGATTGACAAGGGTGCCGAGAATATTCAGTGGGGAAAGGATAATCTTTTTGACAAATGGTGTTGGAAAAACTGGATATCCACACACAAAAGAATGAAATTGGACCCTTATCTTCACTCAAAATGGATTAAAGACTTAAACATAAGACCTGGAACTGTAAAACTTCTAGAAGAAAACATAGGGGGAAAACTTCATAACATTGATCTTGGCAATGATTTTTTGAGTATGACACCCAAAGCAAAATTAGACAAGTGGGACTACATCAAACTAAAAAGCTTCTGCACAGCAAAGGAAATCATCAACAGCACACAAAGGCAACCTACAGAATGGGAGAAAATACTAGCAAACCATATATACCCGATAAGGGGCTAATATCCAAAATATATAAGGAACTCCTACATTTCGATAGCAAAAAAATAAAAATAAAGCAAAATGACAATAACAAAATCCACCCCCCTACCCACAAAGCTTCTAAAAAACCCTGTTAACAAGTGGGCAAAGGACTTGAATAGACATTTCTCCAAAGAAAACATACAAATAGCCAACAGGCATATGAAAAGAGTCTCAACATCGTTCGTTAATCACCAGAGAAATGCAAATCAAAACAGCAAGAGATCACCTCACACCTGTTAGGATGGCTGCTACTACTACTACTACCAAGTGCTGGTGAAGATGTGGAGAACTCGGGAGCCTAGTCTAGTGCACTCTTGGTGGGAATGTCACCGGGTGCAGCCACAATGGAAAACAGTATCGTGGTTCCTCAAAAAGCTAAAAATAGAGTTACCATATGATCCAGCAACTCCACTCTTGGGTTTTTATCCCAAAGAGTTGAAAGCAGGATCTTGAAGAGATGTTAGCACTCCTATGTTCAATGCAGCAATAGTCACAATAGCCAAGATATGGAAATAACCTAAATGTTTGTTGACGGATGGCTGGATGTAGAAAGTGTAGTATATACATTTAATGCAATATTAATCAGCCTTAAAAAAAAAGAAAGAAATCTTGCATTTTGTGACACCGTGGCTGAATCTGGAGGACATTATGCTAAGTGAAATGAGCCAGTCACAGAGGACAAACACTGCACGATTTCACTGATATGAGGTATCTAAAATAGTCAGACTCATAGAAGCGGAGAGTCGAATTGCGGTTGCCAGCGGCTGGTAGAGGGAAAACTCGGTGTTGCTAATCAACAGGTGTAAGGTTTCAGTAAAGCAAGATGAACAAGCTCTAGAGATCTGCGCAGTATGGTGCCTAGAGTTAACAGTACTATGTTGTGTACTTGGACATTTGTTAAGAGGGAAGGTCTTATGCTAAGTGTTCTCACAACGATAAGAAAAGAGATGGAACACAGTCAACGCGAGGCGGGTGGCTGAGATCTCAGCACTGCTGGCTCTGGGAGCGGAGAGACTTTTTTTTCCATCTATGCTTATGCAGTGGGGCTTATAGATGCACCCGAGGGGAATTTATAAAGTTATACAGGGTATGCAAATTGGAAAATTATGTCCCAGCGGAGGAGAGAATTCTGTTTAGAAATGTCATGGTTCTCAATCTAAATGCCTCGTTAAATACAGATTCCATATGTGGTTTTATGACTCCACATGCTAACTTTAAAGAGTGGATACATTCTCTCTCTGCTTTCTCAGAACAGGCAGGGTGCATTTGAGACTGTCTAGCATGACCTTGGTCTTACAAAGAGGAGGAAACGACAGGATTAATCCAAGGTCACGCTGTTAACCCAGGGGCTCCCTCATTCTGCTGACCAGACCAAGGTTAAACAAATAAGTAGGGAGATGATTTCATTTCATCCCACTGTTTCCAAAAAAAGAATTAAGAGTTGATGAAATGAGGCAGAGCATTGTGGTTGTAACTTCCTGTGCTGTCATCTTCCCTCTCCGGACAGGAATTACTCCCCTTTCAGGTCACGTCCCCTACATTCCCACAAACACCCTCCCTGCTGACTTTTGTATGCCAGGCTCATACACACAGGGCAGTTATTTTACCCAGACCTCTTCAGAAGTTCCCTTCTCCCTCCCTCTAGGCCTAGCCACACTTGTCCTGAGCTACGTAAGTGACCTCAGAGGTAGTTTGGATGCTTCGGTACAAGAATCTCCTCTATGCATCCCTGCCAAGTGGCTGGCCAGCTGGCTTGCACACTTTCATGAATGGGGAACTCACCACCCCTGGAGGCAACTCACTCTTTTCCAGAAGGGACAATAATAATAATAATCCTATGTGTGCCTCCTAGGCCTCAAATTCCTGAATTCTACCTTCTGGAGCCCCCAAGACAGAAGGGGCGGCTTTGTCCATCAGAGGGTTAGGGAACCCCATGCAAGACTCCCTCCTCCGGTTTCCCTGCCCACGTCAACTCAGGCCCCAAGAAACTTTTTCTTTAAAGCCTTGAGGTTTTCTCAGGCCAAGTTGTGCACTGAAGCCAGCCCAGCCAAGGGTACTTTTATTTAAATCATCTCAGTGTTGCTCACTTATGACTTCTTAATACCCATTTTATTAAGAAATATGACTTTTAAGTAATTCTAAGGATAAGTAATTATACTGATAGGCAGCCTTTATTAAGGGGTAATTCTGGGCTAGCTGCTTTATTGAACACCTTGCATGGATTATTTCTTTCAGTATTATGTTATCCCATTTTACAGATGCAGAAACTAAAGATCAGGTTATGTGGTTGCCCAACGGCACAGAGCTGGGGCTGGGACTTGGGCGTCCAGGCCCTGAACCGCCCCTCTCCCATGCCTCCCTCTGGCTCCTCCATTTGTGCAGGAGCGCTCACCGCATTGAGGCCACAGAGCTGGTAACAGGCCATGGTAATGACCACAGTGATGACCTGCCAGCGGACAGAGGGACTCCTGAGCAGCTCCAGCACGGACACCAGACGGCTGTTCCTCTGCTCGCGGCTCTCCGCCAGGACCTCCTCCACCTCTCGGGAGACGTCCTCTTTGCCCAGGAATGTCTGGAAGGCTGCCAACAGGGACAAGCACAGATTTCAGTGGGATTAGGATGTCCGTTGTGTCTGATGCTGGGTCCCACAGGGATGGTTGGTCCAACCAAGACACACTCCTTGTCAGGGATGCAGCTGGCAGGGATCTTTGAAACCATGGAGTGCCAAGCCTTTGTTTAAAAGTTGGAAAACAGAAGCCCTGAGAGATGCAGTGACTTGCCCAAGGTCACTGAGCTGGCCAGGAGAAGAGCCAAGAGAGAACCAGGCTCTCCTGATCGATCCCACAGCAAAGCCCGTCTCTACCACTGGGTAGATGAGCAGTGCCCCGTGCCTCACGTGGCTCCTGTAATGATTGGGTGATGTAACACATGCTAAACCCTGGCTTCATGAATAAAACTGAGCACCTCCTGTTTGCCCGGCCCTGTGTGCTCATCCTCATAGGAGACATCCAGACAGAGGTCTGATCGCACTTGCTCAGGATGCCCAGGAGTCGATTCTATCTTCAGAAGGAGGATTGAACTAAATGACCTCCAGGGTCCTTTCCACAAGCCCCTCTGAAACACAGAAATCTGGGTTGGAATATTCTCAAAGAGCTAACCTTCCCAGGATTCAAGCTCACCCATGTGACTCAGGCCTTTCCCAGGCTGAACACTGCAAATTTCCAGCTTCAGCGAACCTGTCATTTTTTTTTTTTTTTTTTTTACCAAGCCCTTAATTGAGTAAACCTCCATGGATATATGCACAAACGTGGGCTGTCTGATTAGACCCCTGAGATCACAATAATCAGATCGGGGAGACGCATTTAGAACATGGATTTAAATATTCAGCACTTATATATTCATCCTCCTACAGGGATGGTGGCTATGGTGACGGCTCCTGTGGACATTCCATTCCAGACACGATGGGCATCATCCCTAAAAACACTGCTCTGCATCACAGGCCATGTGAAATTGCTCTTCTTAGGTAGGAAAAAAAAAAAAAAACTGTTAAATTTCTCCAGATTCTCCAAGAAGCAAGCCCAGGAGTATATTGAAAACTGTCTCAGAATGTCTCTTTTGTAAGCTGTAATTTAATATTTTTCCTAGCATTTATTAAGGGTAAGTGGAAGAAACAGCTGAATGAGTAATATTTCTGCAGCATGCACTAAACCATAGTATTTCTCAAAGTTCAAAAATGCAACATTCATGTGACAAAGTAATCCTACAGTATTAGGGCAAGAAAATATTTATCTCTCCTCCCTGACATACATGCTTTCCATATAAAATAAGGAGAACTTTAGAACTTCTTTTTTTTTTTTTCCTTTTCACCTTGGCTGCCAGGAAGCTCTCAGCTAAATTCAGTGTTCAACTTTTAGAGTTTCCTGGAGCAAAAATCTCTCTTCTTCCTCTTAAAAGTTCTGTTCTCCTTCTTCTTTTAAATCATCCACTTAACTTCCCTGTTGTATTAATGTTCATAAAAAGTTTGCTTCTACTTGTCCCACACCCCTCCTTCTGTGGTTCCCCTGAATGGGTGACGAAGAGTATCTCATGCGACTGGCGTAGCAGACATGAAGATGCGCCACTCAGGCTTCCTTCAGGAAAGGACTTGGCTTCTGGGCTGTGAGGAGGTTGGTTAGTCGACAGCCTCCAGCTCTTAGCTTCAGGGGCATGCATCTCATCTTTGAAGCCCAGGAAATGCTATTCTCATAGTGGTCCCAGCCCACGACTGAGCATGGCTGTGGTACAAGGGCCCAGCCATCCTTGCCCAGTAAGGACTCATGTAATGCACAAGTGTTGTTCCGGGGCTCCCTCCAGGGCTGGCAGAGACCTTGCCAGGTGGCCTTGTGGTCTGAGGCTTCCTCTGCTCAATCCTGCTGCACCCTTTCCCTGCCCAGCTGTTACTCCCCAGGGAAACGTCTGTACTCCTAACTCCTTCTCAGCCTCTGTTTCCTGGAGAAGCCAACCCGCAACAACTAATTACTTGACAGGGCAAAATCATCAGTCAGCGTCACTCTGTTTCCAACTTTGGAAGTGCCAAGCTGCTTTGGTTCTCACACCTTATCCTGAACTATCCCAGTAGTCCATAACTGCTCTCCTGGGTCCAGTCTTCTCATGCCCTGTGGAGCTCCGACCATAACCCCCTCTGCACACTGCAGCATCAGCACCCATCTCAGCAGTGCACTTGATTCTAAAAGGCCCCTTGGCCTCTACACTCTGAAGGGTGAAGGTCAGGCTCCATGGCCCAGTCCATGGCTCTCCTTCAGCTTCTCTCCTGCTGCCCCCATCTTTGCATGCATCTCTCTTGGATGTGCAAACATGCATCTCAGCTTTCCTACACACGCTGTGCTTTCTTGGTTCTCTGCACTTGGCTGTGCCCTTCCCTCTGCCGGAAATGTCCTTCCTGCCATTCCTTGCCTGGCTAACTTCTCCTCCCTCCCGATGCCGGAGCCTAGGCTCTCACAGCCCTCTGTGCTTTCCCACCTCGGTGCTGTCTCCCCACACTGTCATCGGCACCTCCTTTCCACCTGCTGTGAGCACTTTGAAGCCCACTTCCTGGTGCCCGGTTGGAGGGCAGATGCTAAGTTCGTGTTTGTTGATCTGAGCTGAACCAACCCAGCTGGCAAACCCACTGCCTTCCCTGGAAGCAGCATTTCTCCACCTTGGCACTTCTGACGTCTGGGGCCAGAGAACTCTTTGTGATGGGAGCAGTCCTGTGCATTGTAAGGTGTTTAGCAGCATCCCCTGCCCTCTTACCCACTAGATGCCAGAGGCACCCCCTCAGTTGTGACAATCAAAAATGTCTCCAAGCATTATTGAAAACAGCCAAGACATCAAACAACCCAAGTGTCCATTGATGGATGAATGGATACAGAAGATATGGTATACACACACACACACACACACACACACACACACACACACACCACACAATGGAATATTATTCAGCCTTAAAAAAGAAGGAGGGCTTTCCTGGTGGCGCAGTGGTTGAGAGTCCACCTGCCGATGCAGGGGATGTGGGTTCGTGCCCTGGTCTGGGAGGATCCCACATGCCGCAGAGCAGCTGGGCCTGTGAGCCATGGCCGCTGAGCCTGCGCATCTGGAGCCTGTGCTCTGTAACGGGAGAGGACACAGTAGTGAGAGGCCCACGTACTGCAAAAAAAAAAAAAAAAAAAAAAGAAGGAAATCTTGCCACTTGCAACAACATGGATGGACCTTGAGGGCATTATGCTGAGTGAAATAAGTCAGACGGAGATCTGACTTATGATCTCAGTTATATGTGGACTCTAACTCTCCCCACCCCAAACCAAGCTCATAGACACAGACAACAGATTGGTGGTCGTCAGAGGAAGGAGGTGGTAGGTGAGTGAAAAGGGGGAAGGTGGTCAAAAGGTGCAAACTTCCAGTTAGAAAATACGTAAGTCCTGGGGATGCCATGGACAGTACGGTGACTATAATTAATAACACTGTATTGAAAAAAAAATAATACTGTATTGGATATTTGAAAGTTGCTAAAAGAGTGTGTCAAGCGGGGGCCTCAGAGAGCCTTGTGGCCTGGCACAGGGGCTCAGAGGCCCCTCCCAGGTGGGAGACCCCCATAGATGTCCACCAATACTAAGGAAAGCTTGCTTTGCTCAAAACCTGCCCATGGCGCCTGGCTGGACACAGAGTCCTTTGGGGCAGGAAGGGGGTGAGTGGCTTCCTTAGGTAAATTCTAATGTCCTCTTTTCCCTGGAGGCCATGGGCCTGTGGTCAAGGGGGAACATGGCTTTGAATTCTCCTCTGCTTCAGCCTCAAGGCCAGCAGGTCTATGGCTGGGCCAGTGACCGCAGTCCAGGATGTCTTGTGGGGCGGGGGGGTGGTTTGGCTTTGCCTGGCTCTGCTGATTGGCAGACAATTGAGTTTCAGGTATCCCAGGCATATCATCAACTCTGATCAGTTCAACACAGAGCCCTTGTGGGGGACAGCATTGGCCTTTTAAAGGGAGGGTCTCAGGCCTGGTTGATGGAAGTCACAGGCCATTCAGAGCCAATGCTCAGCACGAGCTTACTGAGTGAGCATCTACTAGGCCTCAGGCATTGTGCTAAACAAAAGCCGCAGACCCTGCACCGGCGAGGTGGTGTCCCCATCACATCACATTTCCTAACAAGCTTTTGTGGAATTCTAATCCCAAGAGAGGCTCCATGGAAACCAGATTTCTTGATCAGAGAAGTTTAGTGTCATTGCATGAGCACTCTGTCTCTTGGTGGTTCAAACTTCACATTAGAATAGTAAAGGTTCTGATAAGTCCTGCAGGAAAGACACCCATTTAGTTTTGTTTGGCTTCACTTTTCCCAAATGTATTTGCTGGGGTACCTACTAACAACCTGCAGAAGTACATCAAGAAGTGTGATTCTAACTTTATATGGCACGTATCACAGAGGCAGTGAATCCAGGACATCCTGGGAGCCTGGAGGGGGAACCTCATGGACGGCATTGAGCGGAGAGAGGAGGCAAACATCACCAGACAAAAGGCTATTTTGTCTTTTAGGAGGCACTTTGAAGAGCAGAAAAAGTCTCTGGTAGGCAGAATAATGACCCCCCAAATCAGTCCATGTTCTAATCCCCAGGACCTGTGAATATGTTAGCTTTCACGGCCAAAGGGACTTTGCAGATGTGATTAGGTTAAGGACCTTGAGATGGGGAGGTTACCCTGGATTATCGGGGTGGGTCTAATGTCATCACAAGGGTCCTTATAAGAGGCAGGCAGGAGGGTCAGAGTGAGAGAGAAAGAGAAGTGACCATGGAAACAGGTTGGAGGAGGGACACACTTTGACGAAGGAGGAAGGGGCCATGAGCCAAGGAATGCAGGTGGCCTCTACAAGCTGGAAAAGGACAGGAATGATTCTCCCCTAGAGCCTCCAGAAAGGAACACAGCCCTGCTGGCACCTTGATTTTAGCCCATTGAGTCCTATTTTGGAGTTTTGACTTCCAGAACTGCAGAATAATACATTTATGTTTTAAGTCACTAAGTTTGTGGTCAGTTTTTACAGCAGCAAAGGGAAACAGATGCAGAGCCATTGAAATTAGATAGCTGTAGGTTCTACCCCACCACAACCACTCACTTTCTGTATGACATGGGAAAAGCATCTGACCTCTCAAGCCTTAGGTCTCATCTGTAAGGTAGGGCTCAGGCCACCTGTGTCTCCAGGTCACTATGACATCCACCTGGGGGAGTGTAGGCAGGGCCCCAGCCTGGAGCCTGGTTCACTGCAGATGCCCTTCGGTGCCCCCTTTCAGGGACAAGTAACCCACTGGGAGGCTAGTAGGCACGAGTGAAACCCTCATCATGCAAAACCTAATAAGGGCAAATGTGGGGTATATCTGTCCAGTGCTGCCTGGGGTCTAGGAGGGAGGGTTTGGAAGGGAGGGGGGCTGCAAACTCAGGCTGTGCAGCTGCCAGCCTGGTATTTAAGCACACAGCCCTAGATGTCAGGCCCTGGCTTGGGTACCCATGGAAGAATCGCTCAGCCTCTCTGGCTCCCATCCTCACCTCTAACACAGTGATGACACTCGTGCCAGCCTCTCAGGCTGTGAGGACTGGGTAGTGGGCACACATCTGGGGGGGTGTTTGGCTCATGTGTCACGTGTTAGCTGGACCCACGTGGACAGCACAGGCCAGGAGCCTCCAAGGGACGGGTCTGGGAGACATTTTGTGGCTGGAGCCTGGATGGCCTCAGGGGTTTGGAAGTGGGCAGCATGGCGATCGGGGATGGGGACGATGAGCTGGAGGCTATGGGACCCTGCGAGCTCCTGTCCGCACTGTCGCAGAGGGCTGAGCCCACATTCTGCCCGCCCACGCTTCACACCGCAACACGAAATAAAGAAAAACAGGTGTTCTTGACCAGGTCCAACTCACAGCCCTGAAGTTTCCCAGATCAATGTTACGCTGTCTGGAAGTGGTGCCCGAGCCTGGCAAACTCGGAGAAAGAGCTGAAGGTTAAGGGCAGCGTGATTCAGGCCCTGAAATACCCGCAAAATGCCGCACCCTGAGTAAAAATGGGAAGAGGTGTGTGACGAAGAGGAAAGGGACAGGCCCTGCAGATGGGCTGAACTGGGTCCCACCCCGGATCTGCCGCCCATCAGCTGTGGAGCCTTCAGGCCTCCGGAGCCTCACGCTCCCGCTTGCTGGGGTTCCAGAGGGGTCAGTGTGATAATCTGGTGCAGTGACACCTGCCAGTTCATCACACCTGTGATGGGTTGTGTAACGGTGGGGAGGTGATTAAGAGCCCCAGCTCTGGGGCCACGCTGCCTGGGTCTCCATCCCGACATCACCACTTTTCACCTAGTCTGATGCCAAACCAGTTACTTAATGCTTCCGTGCCTTAGTTTTCTCATCTGTAAAATGAGCATAACAGCATTGGGGCTGCCAGTAGTATTAAACACCAGCAGTCACGAAGTCCTTAGAACAGGGCTGACTCTTTTTTTTTGCGGTATGTGGGCCTTTCACTGCTGTGGCCTCTCCCATTGCAGAGCACAGGCTCCGGACGCGCAGGCTCAGTGGCCATGGCTCACGGGCCCAGCCGACCCGCGGCACGTGGGACCCTCCCGGACCGGGGCACGAACCCCTGTCCCCTGCATTGGCAGGCAGACTCCCAACCACTGCGCCACCAGGGAAGCCCAGGGCTGACTCTTAATGAGCTGGAAGTACTAGAAGTCCGTCAACTATTACAGAAGGTACTTGGTACAGTACCTCCTGGCCCTTCCTTCTTTTATCTTCCTTTTACCTTAACCTGACAATGGGTACAAAACACTATAATCTAACGTGAGTTAGATTTAAGTCCTAACCTGTACCTGGGAATGTGAATTTATTTGGAAATGGGGTCTTTGCAGGTGTCATTTCGATGTCAGTTAAGATGAGGTCATCCTGGAAGAGGGCGGACCCTTTATCCAGTATGATTCTTTTCCTTATAAGAAGAGGAGAAGAGACAGAGAGACAGACACGCACAGGGAAGACGGCCATGTGATGACAGAGGCAGGGACTGCAGCGATGCGGGTTTTAAGCCAAGGATTGCCGGCAACACCAGAAGCTGGGAGAGAAAGCAGGTCCTGCCGCCTTGATTTCTGGCCTCCAGATCTGTGAGAGAATAAATTTCTGCTGTCCTAAAGCCACCCGATTTGTGGTACTTTGTTACAGCAGTTACCACATGTGATCACCTCCATTAGCATTTATCACCTCGTGCTAGAGCAAAGCACAGAGTAACCTGGAGACTTGTTCTCGTGACCCGGAGGGGCCCTGGGACAAGGCAGGCCGAGGGATTTCGGTGGGAGCCTAGGGTGATGGCCCTTTGCAGTCACGTGTTGGGGACAGCACTGAACTCAGCATGGGGCAGGCCTCGGTGTTTCTAAAAATAGGAGGTTTCATCGAAGCACTGATTTTCAACTGCTATTGTTATTAAAGAGGAGGAAATCATTGGGTTTTTAACTCAGGTTTGGTTTCTTTTTATTACTGACAGCAGTAGGATCCACAGGGAGGGATGTCAGAAGGGGGGAGTAAAAGATATTGGAACTCATGTTTATACTTTTACAACATTTCATTATGGACCAACCCTGGAGTCTTCACATGGCCCACATGAGGCGGGTATGGGGGTTCCACCGTGCACAGGAGCTGCCAGCCCTTTTTCTTTCTTTGCTTTCAGTGTAGAGTGATATATTGAAGTTACGTATGCAATTTACTGGTTAGCGGATTTGAGAATGATAGTTTTCAGGGGTTTTTTTTACATCTTTACTGGAGTATAATTGCTTTACAATGGTGTGTTAGTTTCTGCTTTATAACAAAGTGAATCAGTTATACATATATATATGTTCCCATATCTCTTCCCTCTGCGTCTCCCTCCCTCCCACTCTCCCTATCCCACAACTCTAGGTGGTCACAAAGCACCGAGCTCATCTCCCTGTGCTATGCGGCTGCTTCCCACTAGCTATCTATTTTACGTTTGGTAGTGTATAGATGTCCATGCCACTCTCTCACTTTGTCACAGCTTACCCTTCCCCCTCCCCATATCCTCAAGTCCATTCTCTAGTAGGTCTGTGTCTTTATTTCTGTCTTACCCCTAGGTCTTCATGACATTTTTTTTTCTTAAATTCCATATATTTGTGTTAGCATACGGTATTTGTCTTTCTCTTTCTGACTTACTTCACTCTGTATGACAGACTCTAGGTCCATCCACCTCATTACAAATAGCTCAATTTCATTTCTTTTTATGGCTGAGTAATATTCCATTGTATGTATGTGCCACATCTTCTTTATCCATTCATCCAATGACGGACACTTAGGTTGTTTCCATGTCCTGGCTATTGTAAATAGAGCTGCAATGAACAGTTTGGTACATGATTCTGTTTGAATTATGGTTTTCTCAGGGTATATGCCCAGTAGTGGGATTGCTGGGTCATATGGTAGTTCTATTTGTAGTTTTTTTTTTTTTTCTATTTGTAGTTTTTTAAGGAAACTCCATACTGTTCTCTATAGTGGCTGTACCAATTCACATTCCCACCAGCAGTGCAAGAGTGTTCCTTTTTCTCCACACTCTCTCCAGCATTTATTGCTTCTAGATTTTTTGATGATGGCCATTCTGACCGGTGTGAGATGATATCTCATTGTAGTTTTGATTTGCAATTCTCTAATGATTAATGATGTTGAGCATTCTTTCATGTGTTTGTTGGCAGTCTGTATATCTTCTTTGGAGAAATGTCTATTTAGGTCTTCTGTCCATTTTTGGATTGGGTTGTTTGTTTTTTTGTTATTGAGCTGCATGAGCTGCTTGTAAATTTTGGAGATTAATCCTTTGTCACTTGCTTCATTTGCAAATATTTTCTCCCATTCTGAGGGTTGTCTTTTTGTCTTGTTTATGGTTTCCTTTGCAGTGCAAAAGCTTTGAAATTTCATTAGGTCGCATTTGTTCATTTTTGTTTTTATTTCCATTTCTCTAGGAAGTGGGTCAAAAAGGATCTTGCTGTGATTTATGTCATAGAGTGTTCTGCCTATGTTTTCCTCTAAGAGTTTGATAGTTTCTGGCCTTACATTTAGGTCTTTAATCCATTTTGAGCTTATTTTTGTGTATGGTGTTAGGGAGTGATCTAATCTCATACTTTTACATGTACCTGTCCAGTTTTCCCAGCAACACTTATTGAAGAGGCTGTCCTTTCTCCACTGTACATTCCTGCCTCCTTTATAAAAAATAAGGTGACCATATGTGCATGGGTTTATCTCTGGGCTTTCTGTCCTGTTCCATTGATCTATATTTCTGTTTTTGTGCCAGTACCATACTGTCTTGATTACTGTAGCTTTGTAGTATAGTCTGAATTCAGGGAGCCTGATTCCTCCAGCTCTGTTTTTCGTTCTCAAGACTGCTTTGGCTATTCGGGGTCTTTTGTGTTTCCATACAAATTGTGAAATTTTTTGGTCTAGTTCTATGAAAAATGCCATTGGTAGTTTGATAGGGATTGCATTGAATCTGTAGATTGCTTTGGGTAGTATAATCATTTTCACAATGTTGATTCTTCCAATCCAAGAACATGGTATATCTCTCCATCTATTTGTATCATATTTAATTTCTTTCATCAGTGTCTTATAATTTTCTGCATACAGGTCTTTTGTCTCCTTAGGTAGGTTTATTCCTAGATATTTTATTCTTTCTGTTGCAATGGTAAATGGGAGTGTTTTCTTGATTTCACTTTCAGATTTTTCATCATTAGTGTATAGGAATGCCAGAGATTTTTGTGCATTAATTTTGTATCCTGCTACTTTACCAAATTTATTGATTAGCTCTAGTAGTTTTCTGGTAGCATCTTTAGGGTTCTCTATGTATAGTATCATGTCATCTGCAAACAGTGACAGCTTTACTTCTTCTTTTCCGATTTGGATTCCTTTTATTTCCTTTTCTTCTCTGATTGCTGTGGCTAAAACTTCCAAAACTATGTTGAATAAGAGTGGTGAGAGTGGGCAACCTTGTCTTGTTCCTGATCTTAGTGGAAATGCTTTCAGTTTTTCACCATTGAAGACGATGTTGGCTGTGGGTTTGTCATATATGGCCTTTATTATGTTGAGGAAAGTTCCCTCTATGCCTACTTTCTGCAGGGTTTTTATCATAAATCGGTGTTGAATTTTGTTAAAAGCTTTCTCTGCATCTATTGAGATGACCATATGGTTTTTCTCCTTCAATTTGTTAATATGGTGTATCACATTGATTGATTTGTGTATATTGAAGAATCCTTGCATTCCTGAAATAAACCCCACTTGATCATGGTGTATGATCCTCTTAATGTGCTGTTGGATTCTGTTTGCTAGTATTTTGTTGAGGATTTTTGCATCTATGTTCATCAGTGATATTGGCCTGTAGTTTTCTTTCTTTGTGACATCCTTGTCTGGTTTTGGTATCAGGGTGGTGGTGGCCTCGTAGAATGAGTTTGGGAGTGTTCCTCCCTCTGCTATATTTTGGAAGTTTGAGAAGGATAGGTGTTAGCTCTTCTCTAAATGTTTGATAGAATTCGCCTGTGAAGCCATCTGGTCCTGGGCTTTTGTTTGTTGGAAGATTTTTAATCACAGTTTCAATTTCAGTGCTTGTGATCAGTCTGTTCATATTTTCTATTTCTTCCTGATTCAGTCTTGGCAGGTTGTGCATTTCTAAGAATTTGTCCATTTCTTCCAGGTTGTCTATTTTATTGGCATAGAGTTGCTTGTAGTAATCGCTCATGATCTTTTGTATTTCTGCAGTGTCAGTTGTTACTTCTCCTTTTTCATTTCTAATTCTATTAAGTCTTCTCCCTTTTTTCTTGATGAGTCTGGCTAATGGTTTATCAATTTTGTTTATCTTCTCAAAGAATCATCTTTTAGTTTTATTGATCTTTGCTATCATTTCCTTCATTTCTTTTTCATTTATTTCTGATCTGATCATTATGATTTCTTTCCTTCTGCTAACCTTCGGTTTTTTTTGTTCTTCTTTCTCTAATTGCTTTAGGTGCAAGGTTAGGTTGTTTATTCGAGATGTTTCCTGTTTCTTAAGGTAGGATTGTATTGCTATAAACTTCCCTCTTAGAACTTCTTTTGCTTCATCCCATAGGTTTTGGGTTGTCGTGTCTCCATTGTCATTTGTTTCTAGGTATATTTTAATTTCCTCTTTGATTTCTTCAGTGATCACTTCATTATTAAGTAGTGTATTGTTTAGCCTCCATGTGTTTGTATTTTTTACAGATCTTTTCCTGTAATTGATATCTAGTCTCATAGCATTGTGGTCGGAAAAGATACTTGATACAATTTCAATTTTCTTAAATTTACCAAGGCTTGATTTGTGACCCAAGACATGATCTATCCTGGAGAATGTTCTATGAGCACTTGAGAAAAATGTGTATTCTGTTGTTTTTGGATGGAATGTCCTATAAATATCAATTAAGTCCATCTTGTTTAATGTATCATTTAAAGCTTGTGTTTCCTTATTTATTTTCATTTTAGATGATCTGTCCATTGGTGAAAGTGGGGTGTTAAATCCCCCTACTATGAATGTGTTACTGTTGATTTCCCCTTTTATGGCTGTTAGTATTTGCCTTATGTATTGAGGTGCTCCTATGTTGGGTGCATAAATATTTACAATTGTTATATCTTCTTCTTGGATCGATCCCTTGATCATTATGTAGTGTCCTTCTTTGTCTCTTCTAATAGTCTTTATTTTAAAGTCTATTTTGTCTAATATGAGAATTGCTACTCCAGCTTTCTTTTGGTTTCCATTTGCATGGAATATCTTTTTCCATCCCCTCACTTTCAGTCTGTATGTGTCTCTAGGTCTGAAGTGGGTCTCTTGTAGACAGCATATATACAGGTCTTGTTTTTGTATCCTTTCAGCCAGTCTGTGTTTTGGTGGGAGTATTTAATCCATTTACATTTAAGGTAATTATTGATATGTATGTTCCTATAACCATTTTCTAAATTGTTTTGGGTTTGTTATTATAGGTCTTTTCCTTCTCTTGTGTTTCTTGCCTAGAGAAGATCCTTTAGTATTTGTTGTAAAGCTGGTTTGGTGGTGCTGAACTCTCTCAGCTTTTGCTTGTCTGTAAAGGTTTTAATTTCTCCATCAAATCTGAATGAGATTCTTGCTGGGTAGAGTAATCTTGGTTGTAGGTTTTTCTCCTTCACTTTAGATATGTCCTGCCAGTCCCTTCTTGCTTGCAGAGTTTCTGCTGAAAGATCAGCTGTTAACCTTATGGGGATTCCCTTGTGTGTTATTTGTTGTGTTTCCCTTGCTGCTTTTAATATGTTTTCTTTGTATTTAATTTTTGACAGTTTGATTAATATGTGTCTTGGTGTGTTTCTCCTTGGATTTATCCGGTATGGGACTCTCTGTGCTTCCTGGACTTGATTAACTATTTCCTTTCCCATATTAGGGAAGTTTTCAACTATAATCTCTTCAAATATTTTCTCAGTCCCTTTCTTTTTCTTTTCTTCTTCTGGAAACCCTATAATTAGAATGTTGGTGTGTTTAATGTTTTCCCAGAGTTCTCTGAGACTGTCCTCAGTTCTTTTCATTCTTTTTTCTTTATTCTGCTCTGCAGTAGTTATTTCCACTATTTTATCTTCCAGGTGACTTATCCATTCTTCTGCCTCAGTTATTCTGCTATTGATCCCTTCTAGAGTATTTTTAATTTCATTTATTGTGTTGTTCATTGTTGCTTGTTTCATCTTTAGTTCTTCTAGGACCTTGTTAAATGTTTCTTGCATTTTCTCTATTCTATATCTAAGATTTTGGATCATCTTTACTATCATTATTCTGAATTATTTTTCAGGTAGACTGCCTATTTCCTCTTTATTTGTTAGGTCTGGTGGGTTTTTATCTTGCTCCTTCAACTGCTGTGTGTTTTTCTGTCTTCTCAGTTTGCTTATCTTACTGTGTTTGGGGTCTCCTTTTGGCAGGCTGCAGGTTCTTAGTTCCTGTTGTTTTTGGTGTCTGTCCCCAGTGGCTAAAGTTGGTTCAGTTGGTTGTGTAGGCTTCCTGGTGGAGGGAACTAGTGTCTGTGTTCTGGTGGATGAGCCTGGATCTTGTCTTTCTGGTGGGCAGGTTCACTTCTGGTGGTGTGTGTGGGGTGTCTGTGGACTTATTATGATTTTAGGCAGCCTCTCTGCTAATGGGTGGGGCTGTGTTCCTGTCTTGCTAGTTGTTTGGCATAGGGTGTCCAGCACTGTAGCTTGCTGGTCGTTGAGTGAAGCTAGGTTGTTGGTGTTGAGATGGAGATCCCTGGGAGATTTTTGCCGTTTGATATTATGTGGAGCTGGGAGGTCTCTTGTGGACCAGTGTCCTGACGTTGGCTGTCCCACCTCAGAGGGGCAGGAAACCATGCTGGGGGAACAGAGCATGTGGCGTGGTGTTGGGGTTGTCCTGCAGCCAGTGAATGGCCGCCACCACTGCCCTGTCATCACCGGAGTTCTACCAGCTCTGGGCAGGTGCTTATGCTGGTGTGATGCTTATGACCTGTCATACCAGAGGCTGGGTCTTATTCAGGTCCTGGTATGCAGCAGGTACTCAAACTACGTTGGATAAACGTAACTGGACCCTACTCGTATTTGCTAATGTTTAGACCAGAGGAGAGGGTGCTCTGGGGGGAGAGGCCTGGATGTGGGTGGGGTAGGTCTTGTTCTCCTTGGCCCTGAGCCAGACAAGGACCCAGGGCAGTAGCTGTGATGCATCGGATGTCAGGTCGTCACAAGAAAGAACTGTCTGATGGATGTGTTCAGGGGTGGGCTGGGTGCTCTCTTGAGCTGTGAGTTCCCCATCCCTGGAGGTGAGCAAGGAGAGGCCTGATGACCACCTGTCAGAGATGTTGTGAGAGGAACCCGGGCATTAAACAGGAAGACGGACAAGGTCTCTAAAGCAAGTGTAGAACCTCAGAATCGTGCAGGTTCTATGGGAGACTGGGGCGCGGCATCTGTGGGGTGGAGGGGGAAGCAGTGGGACCGACACATGCAGTCATAACTAGCTGTCTGTCGAGAGAGAGGAAAGGGCTTTAGAAACTGGTCGTCTATGAGCCATTTCAAAAAGTCATTTTCTATGGAACACAACCCTCCCAGAAGAGTCCATCGGCTTGAATCTCCAAGCCATTGCAATAGTTCATCCCATCTACCCCATTCCGTCATCCCCTCCAGCTCAGCCTCCCACCCTCGCCCTGGCTTCCTAACTCACACCTCATTCATATTCCTGGCCGTGTTCTAATCCCTAACTCCAGAGAACTTGAAAAAAGAATGAGAATTTGCATTTCCCAACTGGAAAGAAACCCCTCTGGGAGGCATGGTCAACTCCCGGGCTGGGAAAGGGACCCGTTATGTAACCAGATCTTGTACCAGTTAAAGACTCGCCTTTATTCAAGAGGACTCAGGACACCTGGCAGGCGTGAGGAGTCTAACATTTATTGTGTGCCTAATGTGTGCCAGACTCTGGGCTGGGTGTCTTACAGACTTCACTGCGATTCCTAGTGTGGTTTGGTCCCCTGAGCCTCAGGAAATTAGGAAATATGCTGGAGATCCCAGGTCGAAAGGGAGACAGTCAACGTTCCAACCTGCATCTGTCTGACCTTTCTTCCCGCACACCTCAAAGGATGACGAAAAGAAACTGCGGAGCTGAGAAGCTACCGGAAGCAAATTCAGTTCATTTCAATTAACCTGCGGCTTCTGAGAGCTTGTGATATGCAGCGGGTGCAGAGGTCTACTGCGCTAAGGAAAGAAAAAGGCACGGTTTCTGCTCGAAGGAGTTCTCTCAAGTGGGAGCCAGAATGCAACTCACTGCCACTCCAGGAGAACAGTGATGGATGCGGGGTCTGCAGGAGCCTCAGAAAACCCCTGCCATTTAACAGATGGAGAAACCAAGGCTCAGTGGGATGACGTGATGTGCCTGTGTCACACAGGAGAGCTGGCGTTTCCACTGCTGCACTGCCTCTGCCCACAGGGGTGATGCAAGCCTAGCTCAGAGGATGGTGATGGGAGGCAGTTACAGACAGCAGGCCTCCTGGTATCACCCAAGCTTGTTCATCTTGCATAACTGAAACTTTGTGCTCATTGATAGCAACTTCCCACCCCCCTTCCCGGCACCCCAGTCCCCGGCAATCACTATTCCACAGTTGGATTCTATGAATTTGACTCCTTTAGATCCCTCATGTAAGTGAGATCATGCAGTATCTGTCCTTCTGTGACTGGCCGATTTCTCTTAGCCTAATGTCCTCCAGGTTCATCCATGTTGTCACATATTACAGGATTTCCTTCTTTTGTAACACTGAATAATATTCCATTGTGTGTATACACCACATTTTCCTGACCCATCCATCCAACAATGAACATTTAGGTTGTTTCCACGTCTCGGTTATTGTAAACAGTGCTGCAGTGCTAATAAGAATAGGAATGCTAATACCCCTTTGAGATCTTGATTTCGATTCTTTTGGATGAAATTCCAGAAGTGGAATTGCTGGATCATACGGTAGTTCTAGTTTTCATTTTTTGAGGAACCTCCAAACTGTCTTCTGCAGCAACTGCCCCATTTTGCATGCCAACCAACCGTGTGCGAGGGTGCAAGGTTTCCAATTTCTCCACTTCCTCACCAATACTTGTTGTCTTTTGTTAATAGCCATCCTGGCAGGTGTAAGGTGATGTCTCATTGTGGTTCTGATCTGCATTTTCCTGATGATTAGTGACATTGAACTACATATATATACATACGCCATTTGCATGTCTTCTTTGGAGAAATATCTATTCATGTCCTTTTCCCCTTTGAAAAATCAGATTACTCATTTTCTTGGTTTGTTTGTTTTTGCTATCGAGATGTAGAAGTTCCTTATTTATTTTGGAGATTAACCCCTTATCAGATATATGGTTTGCTAATCTTTTCTCTCATTCATGTAGGCTGCCTTTCACTCTCTTGATTATTACCTTTGCATTGAGGAAGCTTTTTAGTTTAATATAGTTCCACTTGTCTATTTTTGCTTTTGTTTCCTGTGTTTTTGGTGTCAAATTCAAGAAAATCATTATCAAGACCAATGTTGTGAAAATTTCCCCCCTTTTTCTTCTAGGAGTTTTATATTTTCAGGCCTTACGTTTCAGTGTTTGCTTCGTCTGGAGTTGATTTTTGTGTATGGTGTACAGTAAGGGTCTAACATTCTTTTGCATATAGTGATCCAGTTTTCCCAACACTATTTGTTGAAGATACTTTAGCCCATAGCTAACATCATACTCAATGGTGAAAAACTGAAAGCTTTCCCTCTAAGAATTGGAAGAAGGAAAGGATGTGACTCTCAACCACTTCTATTCAGAAGCCCTCACCAGAGCAGTTAAGTGAGAAAAAGAAATACAAGTCATTGAAATCAGAAAGGAAGAAGTAAAATTGTCCTTGTTTGCAGACAACATGATCTTATATATAGAAAATCCTAAAGACTTCACCAAAAACTGTTAGAACTAAAAAGTCAATTCAGTAAAGTTGCAGGATACAAAATCAACATACAACAATCAGCTGTGCTTCGACACCCTGACAATGAACTACTTCAAAAGGAAATTAGGAAAACAATCCTATTTGCAAGTATCAAAAAGAGTAAAATACTTAGGAATAAACTTAACAAAGGAGGTGAAAGGCTTTTACACTGAAAAAACATTGATGAAAGACACAAATGAATGGAAAGATATTCCATGATCATGGATTAGAAGACTTGATGTTGTTAAAATGTCCATACTACCCAAAGGGATCTACAGATTCAATGAAATCCCTATCAAAATCCCATTGGCATATTTTACAGAGATAGAAAAAAATAATCCTATAATTCATATGTAACCACCAAAGACCAAGAATAGCCAAAACAATCCTGAGGAAAAAAACAAAACTGGAGGCATCACACTTCCTGATTTCAAAATATATTACAAAGCTAAAGTAATTAAAACAGTATTGTACTGACACAAAGACAGACAATAGACTAATGAAACAGAATAAAGAGCCCAGAAATAAACCGCTGCATATGTGGCCAACCGATCTTCACTCAAAATGGAATAAAGATATAAACATAAGACCTGGAACTGTAAATAGTTCTAAAAGAAAATGGAGGGAAAAAACTACATAACATTGGTTTTGGCAAGGATTTTTTTGGATATGACACCAAAAGCAAAATTAGACAAGTGGGATTATATCAAACTAAAAAGCTATAGTAATCTAAATAGTATGGTACTGGCATAAAGACAGACATACAGACCAATGGAATAGAACAAAGAGCCTAGAAATAAACCCATGCATATAGGATCAACTGGTCGAAACAAGCTGTGGCTTTGAAATGGGCAAAATGGCAATGGGACCAAAGGCTCACATTGGAGTGAGAGAGAGCTGGGCTACAGCAGATTCCCTCCCTATATAACCTGGAAAGTCACTTGGCAGCTAAAACGTCAGTTGCCTTCTGTAAGGAACTGGAGTTAATATCAACACCAACAAGACTAGCCAACATTCATGGAAGGCTGCTCTGTGTGCCAGAAGGTACTTGTAAGAATCAACTGACATGGTGTATAGTAGGTGAATTATCCCTGGTGAACGATAGCTATTAGAAGTAGCTTTTGGAGGTAGAAATAGTGGAAATATTTGTTAAAAACAAACAAACAAGAAAGCAAATGACAACAAAAATGGGCTTCCTCCCAGGTCAGTGTCTGTCTCACCCAGACACAGGTATTCACTCGTTTATGATCAACCCTCTGACTGTGGATGGATTCCTGCCCTGTCTCCCTTCACCTAGTTAATGTCAACACATCTTTTCACCCCAGCTCAATTGCCACCTCTTCCAGGAAGCTCTCCCTGATCTCCCTCTGATCATCCCAAAGGAGCTCCACACTCCTCCCTTCGTAGCTCCTGGCCTGGGGCAATCTCACACTAGTCCTGAGGTTTGCCTGGCTCCTGTCGGGCTCTCACTGACTGCTTGCTTCAGGACCAGGGGTCCTGTCTGGTTTTGCTCCATATTTTATCCTTCAGGCTTAGCACTGTACCTGATACACAGTAAAATCTCCATAAATAAGTGGGCATCGAATGAGTGGTGACCTAGTTTACTCACAATGCAGACTCTATTACAATGGCCTTCTCTAAGCTGCACTTCAGACTTGCACCTTCAGCTCCTACAGAGGGTCTGTATAAGAAAAGAAAGCATAGAAAAATATCATTTTCAATTGCTTTAACTTTAGTTCAAGGCTCTATTATGAGTCCCAAGACTCGCCTCTGGAGAGTCCCTTGTAATAAACGGTTTTTCGAGTCGTGTGTAAGTAAAGTCTCTCTCTCCTGAGAAATTGATCTGCTTCTCCTAAAGAGAGAGCCTGTGGACACCCCAGTGCCTTTCTTGCCCTGGCTGCCAGGACGCTCAGAGACTAATTTGGTTCCTCCTCCTAGAAAAACAACAGAAATGCTTCCCACGATGTAGGCGATTTCCAGGCACCGTTTTAAGCCTTTTGTGTGAACCAAATCATTTCAAGGTTCAAAACAATCCAGTGAGGTTATTGCCACAGAGAAAGGCTCCAAGATAAAGGCTGCACATAACCAGGAAATGGCAATGAAGGAGTATGAACCCCAGCAGCTTGGCTCAGAAAATCTGAGCTCTTAACCTCCATGGTGTGCTACCTCGCCATAGCTCTGTGCAACCTGGGAGGGGTTCTTCCTTCTCCTTCCAGGGCCCTGAGTTTCATCTGTAACACACACACACACACACACACACACACACACACACACACACACACACGTGCACGCACATGTGCTCACTTGCTTATAAGCTGCCTCAATTTTTTCCTTGACTCCTATAAAGTAGAAGATGGAGTGGCTAACACATAATAAAAAGAGAAAAAAAGAAGCCTCTAGGGTGTGGTGTGGCAAGGCCACTTGGCCTTTAACCTCCAGCTTCTTCACCCCTACGATAAGGACCATGTGTCCAGGTTCCCTCACAGCTTTGTGGTACTTACTCTCCCATATGCCAAATACAAGGGATTGTAAAAGTTATGGCCACTCTTGCTCCAATAAACCACTGATATGGGAGCAAAAACCTAGTGGCAGGGTGATCATGGTTGTCTAGCAGGTTAGAACCACTGGGGCCACCGTCAAATGCAGGCTGGTCCTCCCCTGAACTTGGCCCGAAGCTCATCTCCTGCGCCTTTGGGGATGGGAGCGGGCGATGAGAGCACAGTGGACGTGGGCCAGGAGAAAGGGCCCGGACGCTGCTCAGCCACTGACTTGCCTGGGGCCTCAGGCAAGGCGCTCACCCCTCTGGGTCTCAGTCTGCAAACTGAAGGCGGTGCGTCAGCTTTGGCTTGTTTCTATTTCCTGAGGCTGGAGGAAGGTCTAAGCTGAGCTCAGCTACTCTCCTCCAGACGCGTTCCATTCGAGCCAAACTTTGTCCTCATGCTTTTTGGTCAACAATGTATGACCCAGATTCTGTGGTTTTATAAACAAAGAGTCAGGCAAGCTTGGGTTCAAGAACCAGCCCCACCACTTACCAACTGAGTGACCCTTAGCAGGTTGCACCAACCTCCCTGAGCCTCTATGTTCTCACCTGTAAAGTGGGGGTGAGAACGCAGATCTCTTAGTTGAGGAACGGTGCAACGGGCGAGCCACTGGGATGGGCCCGGGTGCCGCAGGTCCTTAGCACGTGACAGGCCCCCTCCTCCCTTCTCTTGGGCCACCGCACAGAGTTAGGACGCCTTCCACCTGTGCACCTGTGTTTTAAGCAGGCCTCGTGTATTTGTTCATTTATTCAACACGCGTTTATTGAGCACCTACAATACACCAAAAGCTAGCTCTCTGGGAGTCCTAATCTCAAGTGCTTGAGATTTGACCTTGGGGAAGGGCAGCCTTCAGGTCGTGCATCAGTCTCCACGTCTGACAACAATCACTTTGAACTGGAGCCTATCCCGAACACGTCCACGATATTCCACGTCCGGTTCCTTCCCTCTCGGCACACGTTCAGACATCCCTGCCTGCACAGCCTTCCCTGCCACCGCGAGTGACAGCAAGGAGTCTCGAAACAGGGTGACTTCGTATATATACACGTGCTTTGCTTTAACCTGGAAAACGTCTCCCCTGAGGAAGACCTCTCCAGGGCAGAGGTAGAAACTATCAAGGCAAAAACATCAGAAAGTCCAAATTCTCTGAAACATCTCCCTGCTAAAAATGGCTGGTCTGCATCCTACAGGTCCCTCACTCCTGTCTCCCCCTCTTAGCCTTCTTCTCTTCCATGTTCCCAGGGCAAGTCAGCCTCCTGTCCAGTTGCCCTGAACAACTCCAAGTGTGAAGCACAGAGCTTCGAGAAGCAGCGTGCTCTGGAGACCAGAGGACGCACTGTGCTGTGAGGTATACTCTACTCTGGTTTCGTTCATTCTTTCAACAACTGTTTAATGAGCACTTACTACGTGCCAGGCTCTGCTCTAAGTGCTGGTGTTCTCTGCAAAGAATAAAACAGGAAAAGTCTCTGCCCTCAGGGAGCTTTCACTGGAGTGGAGACAGATGCTAAACAAATAAACATAGAACTATGTAAGTTCCGCTAGCTGATAAAGTTCCAGTAAAAGAAGAAAACTAAATCAGGGTGAGTGATAGTGAAGAGGGGAGGATGCTGTTTGAGCTACTGTAACTGGGAAGATGTTTCTGAAGAGATGCCACTGCAGCAGAGAACTCAGCGAAGTGAGGGCGCGGGGCCAGGCAGATACCTGGGGGAAGAGCCTTCCAGGCAGAGCAGCAGGTGCAAAGGCCCGAGGGTGACATGTGCCGGGAGCATCCCACCATTTACTAGTTGAGTCAGATCCTGCCCACTGGGACTCAGTCCCAAATCACCCTTTTAGAATCTCTCCTGGGTCCCTGGGGCTAGAAGCCACAGACCACATTCCCAGGACTCCGTGCTAGCCCACTCCTGTTAGAGTCCACCCATAAGAGGCACTGATGTGCACCGAAGGTAGGAGGAAAAAGACTTTCTTCTGCATCTGGTTGAACCTCTGGCGCCGTGAGCGGTGGCAGCTCCTGCTCAGTCTCAGAGACAGAGGCTCTTGCGTCCCCACTGGCCATGACACCCGCCACATTTGTGCCAGCAGCTCTAGCATCTGCTTTGCAGCGGAGATGGGCTGCCTGTGGATTCAGCGAGGAGGCAGGACTCGGGGCTCGAGCCTGAGTGGTGACCCTGGGGGACCCAGCCTGCTCCTCTGCCCCCAGCACCTTGGCAACCATGTCCTGCATTCCACGCCTCTGTCTGAAATGTTATTCCTATTTATTTCTGTGTCCTGAGGGTGATATTGACCAGTGTATCGACCTGCTCAGAGACCATGCCGTCATCTCCCTGAATCTCTCTGAGTCTTAGTCTCCTCGTCTGTATAATAAGGAGTAGAAACGTTGTAGGCCTTTGTTTTGGGTGAGGCTTAGGGCAATGGCTGCAGTATACATAGCTCTGTTAGTTTCCCACGGCTGCTGTAACAAATTACCACAAATTTAGAACCTGACGGCTTAACACAATGCAAAGTATCATCCTACAGTTCTGGGCTCAGAATCTGAAAAGGGTCTCACTAGACCGCAGGCAAGGTGTTGCCAGGGCTGAGTTCCTTCTGGAGGCTCTAGCGGAGCCTTGCCTTTTCTGGCTGAGGCTGCCTGCTTTCCTTGACTCATGGCTCCTTCCTCCATCTTCCAAGCCAGCAACCTTGTGCCAAAACCTTCCCATACAGCTGTCTGCAGGCTTTCTCTCCTGCCTTCCTTTTCCACTTAGAAGCATCCTTGCGATTACGCTGGGCACGTGGATAACCCAGGATAATCTCTGCATCTCCAAGTCAGTCGACGAGCAACCTTCATTCCACCTGCATTCTTAATTCCTTTGCCACGTAACTTAACCTGTTCACAGGTTCTAGGAAGTAGGATGTGGACACCTTCTGGAGGTGGGGGCATCCTTATTCTCCCTCCCACACTAGCACATGATAGAAAACTAGCACATTTTGAGCCCATTTTATTTAGTGCCATCTCACTGCCCCTTGGTGGGAGCAGGACACTCCAGCAATGGCATTTGTGACCACCCTGTAGTGTGAGCCCATGAGTGGTAGCAGACCCTGGATGCCTGTTTTCCAGGAGCCCTGGGCGCAACCCGAGATCCTGCCCCAATGTGCCAGCTCCCGACCACGGAGCCTGCAGCTGGACCAGCCTATAGAAATTAACTCGTCCGTCCTGATGACACAGGTGGGGAAACCACAGCCCAGAGAAGCAGCACAGCAGGACCAGGGCTCCTGATGCCAGCAAGGGTGTAACACCGGACTCTGGGGTCTCTCTTGGTGCCTGCTGTCTATAAGGGCTTGACAAGACTGATACCCAAGAAATAATTAGCAAGGATGTTCAGAGGATGCACCTGCTGTTCTAGGAGTCACACGGCCGATCATTCCTAGCTGCATCTCCCTGGTAGACCGCCCCGGCAAAGCTGATGAGTCCCGGAGCCCAGGTCTGGGACTTGAAAGTCTCTATTCCACTGCTTCCGGCGGGGAGCTCCGTGGCTCATAAAATATTTAAAAGGACATTGTTGCTATTTCATTAAACACCCAGTGTACGAAGAACGAGTTTTGGGATATCTGGGGATCTGTTTGGGGATGTGTTCTGTGCCCACCAAGCACATTCATGAATTCTTCATCTCTGAGTCCCGAGAGCGGGTAAATGTCTTCTGCTGTCCCCTCCTAGAAAATGGGGTGATTCTTGTAGAAGCCTCAGCATTAGGGCCCCGAGAGACGTGAGGTGACAGGTAACTGGCAAGAATCTCCCTCTGGGAGTCAGGGGCCCTGGCATTTGAGCCCCTGCTCCATGGATGGTCAGGTGCGGGGGACGGTGAATCCCAAACCCCTCTGGGTTGAGTTGCTCGGCTGTGGGAAGGAGAGGCCAAGATGCCTTCTCCCTGCCCAGGAATTTGGTGAGACTCACTATTTTTAATGACTTTCACAGGTGCATGCTCTTCAAGAGTTTGGACCACGCATTCAAGTCCTTGATTTTTTTTCTTATCTCTTCGGCACGCAGCCAAGTGGAAGTCTATGTTGGATGCCTGGGAAGGGGGAAGGTAGGGGGTGTGGAGCTCAGCACTCAAGGAGATGCGGTCCCTGCCAGGGAGAGTGACATACACGGCAGGTGACTCCACCGTGTCACCAGTACCAGGGTGAGGTGACGAGGGGAGTGAGGGACGGGGTAGGGCTGAGACGCTCAGTGTTGTGTGTCAATGTGGCTGGGCCACAGAAAGCAGGTATTTGGTCAAACACCAGTTTAGCAGAGGGTGACATTTACATCAGTAGACTGTGAGTAAAGCAGATGGTTCTCTGGAATGTGGGTGGGCCTCACCCAATCAGGTGAAGGCCTTAAGAAGTAATGACTAAGGTCCCTGAGGAAGAGGGAACACTGCCACCAGATGGCCTCCAGACTCGAGATGCAGCATCAGGTCTTCCCTGGGTCTCCAGCACCCACAATCACATGTGCCAATTTGTCAAACTAAATCTCTCTCTCTCCCCCTCTACACACACACACACACACACACACACACACACACACACACACACACACCCCATATTGGCTCTGTTTCTCTGGAGAGCCCTGACTAGTACAGGGGCCACCCTGACCACCTTGGGACCCCAGGGAAGACGTCACTCTGTCTCACTCCTCCTCTGAGTGCACTGTTCTAGAGGCGCGTGGCCTACCACACAGTGGCGGCAGGAGGACGTGCTCACAGACCCCCGACTACAGGGCTGGACCTGACCAAGGGCCACAGCCCCTGGGCTCTGTAATCCCTCATCCTGGGTGTCCAGGCCAGGCTTTGGGGGTCAGCTCACAGCCACTGGCGGAACACAGCCAGGCAGCTTTGCTGCCAGGCAGCCTTGCTCCTGGGACACACACAGGGCTCCTCTGGGGCTGACCTTGGCTGGAGGACGTGTCAGGGCCTTGCTGAACCTTCCCTGTCCTGTGCAGCACCTAGACCCTTCTGCCCAAGCCCTGTCCCTCTCTTCTCCTCCAGGGGTTGGGCTGGTCCCATGTCTGTGATCTCTCTACCTCCCCTGGTTCCTCCACATTCCCTTCACATGCACTTATGCCAATAAGTTCCCGACCACTGGTCCACCTGGTGTCTGCTTCTTAGAGGACCCCGACTGACAGTTGGCAGCCCAGACACTGAATTCGGAACCCCTCAGTGGGCTGCACTGAGCCTCCTGGCATAAGTAGGAATAAGCTGGGCAAGAAGGAAGGACAAGCATCTTCAACAAGGCGGCCATCTCCTGGCCTCTCCACAGCCCTTTGAGACAGGCCTGGTATGACAAGATGACATGGAAGGTCTTCCCAAGGCCCAGGACCTCTCTGCATGACCCCAAGTTCTCGGCTGTGTCCAGGATGCGCATGGCCTGTATGGACAGTTGTTTCCTTCCCTTCCTGGACAAGGACCTACCTGATAAAAAACAAGTGTTTGTTGACTGACTATTTTGGCCACATGATTATCATGACCACAGCCGATGTTCCGACAGTGTTTTTGCACACTGCAAATTATTCTCACATCCATGATCTTATTTCCTCATCCTTCTGGTCCCTGGAGATAGGCATTTGTGCTATTCCCATTTCACAGATAAAAAAACTGAGCCTCATCTGCGACGATGGGCAACTTGCCTGGGCTCACAGGGCTATCATGTGGAGAAGCAGAGACTGGAACCCCAGAGGCTGGGCTCCTTCTTTGGAGCCCACATACCATGGCTTCCACATACCTGGGAGCATCAAATAGAAGCAGTGATGTTACCGGCATAAAGAAGGAAAGAAAAGTGTGTAAACTTAACGGCTGACACCAGAATGTCTTTCAAGGAAAGAACTGTCTTCACTGAGAAAAATATTTTGATAAGTGCCTAGAGGAGGAGGGTTTGCTGAACGTTTGCATGGCAGCTGGCTCCAGTTTCAGAGGGAGGGAAGCTGTTCCACACACTAGAAAAAGAAATTGGAGCTCAGGGGCCCTCTGAGCAGGCAGAGCGGACGAGCAGAGATAAGAGGGGAAAACAGAGGCTGGTGAGAGGCAGGAAGTTGGGCACCTTGGGTAGCGCGCTCCTCCGGAAACCCTCCAGTGATCCTGTGGGCGTGACTGCTGCTATGCCGTTTGAGGAAACCAAAGTAGGTGGTGAAGTTCAAGTTGGGGTTATTAGGCTGTAAGACAGGGCAGCATGCAAGAATGCTGGTGCCCAAGACAGCTCGAAGCCCAGAAATGCTCAGGACTTCAGAGACATTTGAAGAAGCCTTTGAACATCCTCATGCTGTGGAGTTGAGGGGACAGGCAATTCCTCCCAGCACTGAGGGGCACGGGGACCCCCAGAAGACCCGGGGGCTGCACAAGGATGGCACCGACCACAGGCACAGTGTAGAAAACATCCTTTGCTTTGCTGGAACGCTCTGTGATTCTCTAAATTTAAAGTGAGTGGAAAATAACAAACGTTGGCAAGGGTGTGGAAAAAAAGCCACCCTCGTACACTGTTGGTGGGAATGTAAATTGGCGAAGCCATTGTGGAAAATCATATGGAGGTTTCTCAAACAACTAAAACTACCATATGACCCAGCAATCCCACTCCTGGGTATATATCCGAAGAAAAACAAAAACCCTAATTCGGAAAGACACATGCACCCCAATGTTCCTAGCAGCATTATTTACGATAGTCAAGGTATGGGAGCAACCTACGTGTCCATCGACAGATGAATAGATAAGGAAGATGTGCTATATACCTACAATGGAATACTACTCAGCCATAGAAAAGACTGAAATTTTGCCATTTGCAGAAACATGGATGGACCTGGCGGGTATTATGCTAAGTGAAATAAGTCAGACAAAGACAAATACTGTATGACCTCACTTCTATGTGGAATCTAAAAAGTACAACAGACTAGTGAATAAAACAAAAAAGAAGCAGATTCACGGATATAGACAACAAGCTAGTGGTTACCAGTGGGGGAGGGGCCTTAAAGGGGTGGGAGAGGGTGAGTACTAACTATCAGGTGTAAGATAGGCTACAGGGATGTACTGTACAACACAGGGAATAGAGCCAATATTTTGTAATAATTTTTAATGGAGTGTAACCTTCAAAAAATTGCATGAAAAATTTAAAAAGTAATCTATGCAAGCAATTAAAAAACAAAAAAATAAAGTGAGTGCAAGCGGCTCTCAGTCTCTCGCTCTTTGGAATGAAGATGCGCCTTTGGGCTTTGGGAGCCTGGGGCTTTGACACGGTGGTCTCTGAGCTGTGTTTTGCTGCTGCTGTGGACCCCTGGGTGTTTTGTAGGAAGGTGCCTGTCTCCCTGGACTGCTGGTCCTTTGCTCTGCAGCCTGTCCCATCAGCGGGCTCTCCATCCCAGGGAATGCAGAGCCCTGGGAGACAGCTCGTCCAGGGGCAAAGCGGGGAGATGCTCAGAGGTCACTCATCGCTACACTGTAAAAGTGAAGGCAGAGTGAAAACAGGGGTGGGCACTGGTCTTCCAGGAGCAGGTGACTGTGCTGGTGGGGGCAGAGATAAGACCTCAGAGGGACTGCATCTCCTTCTTCTGCCACGTCCCTCAGCTGGGTCCGGGAGATGGTGCCACCTTTCTAGCTGGCAAGTGTGAGCCCAGGGCACTAAACGGCCCCCTTCTCTCTTTGGTGTCTCCAGGTGGACACAGTGTGGCCATAAGCCTCTAGGCAAGAGCAGGGCCTGGGAGGGGCTGACCACCCCAGGGCTTCCTTCGGTTGGTACCTTGGTACCTTGGGTGACCACCTGGGTACTTGGCTTGGGTTTTGGTGGATGCATTTGGCGGGCAGGAAGCTTCAAGAGGACCAGCTCACCTTGCACATGCTCCCTTATCAAGAGCCCACCCAGCACAGAGCACAGCAGAAATCTCTATCCAGGCCAGCCTTCTTCCCTTCCCGTCCTACTTATCTCTATTCTTTCCACACTTTTGTGATCACATGGATTTATTTTATGTTCTATTTTTTCCCCACTGAGCATTATGTACTAAGCATGCTTTCACCATGCTACAATCATCTTATAACTGTTTGTTACATACGTGAATCAAGTTGGCCTGGGGATAGGATTTTTAGTTTCGAATACAGATGTGCAATGACTGACTTAACTGTTCTCTGATGCAATCAGCGCATATCTGGAGTTCAACCCTGGCTCAAATATAGAAAATCACAATATGGCAGTGGACATTTTTCTGGCCCTTAAACCTAGCGACCAATGGATCAATTATTTTTTGCTTATTTTATTTGTCTCTATGTACATGCTGTGTCTTACAATTAGCAATACACTTAAACATACACCAAAGGCATCATACTGCCCTCTAGTGAATTCGGGACTGGAGTGAGGCAAACTGAGTTTGAACCTCATTTCTGTCTCTACTGGCCGTGGGACTGCAGGCAAGGGGCTCAACTTCTGAGTGTGGGTTTCCTCTCTGCAGTCTCTGAGTTTCTGGAGACTTGTGATACTGGAGACAATGAAAGCAAGGCACTGGACTTGGAGCAAGCGCTCGATAAATTATAGCAAGAAAGTGGTGCATGGGAAAGAAAAAGCTTTAAAAGTTTCATGCAGGGCTTCCTTGGTGGCGCAGTGGTTGAGAGTCCGCCTGCCGATGCAGGGGACACGGGTTCGTGCCGCGGTCCGGGAAGATCCCACATGCCGCAGAGCGGCTGGGCCCGTGAGCCATGGCCGCTGAGCCTGCACGTCCGGAGCCTGTGCTCCGCAACGGGAGAGGCCACAGCGGTGAGAGGCCCGCGTACCGCAAAGAAAAAAAAAAAAACTTCATGCACACAGCCCTTTCACTCAGTTATTTGTTATAAATGAAAATCAGAATGCCCCCAAATTTTGAGAATTCAAGTAAAAAAATGTTTAAACTACATTTAAAATGAAGGTAAAGTCATAGTTCAACCGGAACTGATTTTCCTTGCTTAACGTGATGTCTGAATTTCCTGTGCTGCTCTACAAATAAATCACCACTAGGCTTAAATCGGCACAAACTTATTTGACAGTTCTGGAGGTCAGAGGTCCAAAATGGGTCTCACTGGGCCAAAATCAAGGTGTCATCAGGGCTCTGCTCCTCCTGGGGGCTCTAGAGGATGGTCTGTTCCCTGGCCTTTTCCAGCTGCTAGATGCTTCCTGCATTTCCTCGGCTCCTGGCCCCTTCCTCCACCTTCAAAGCCAGCAGCACAGTACCTTCAACCTGTCTCTGACTCTTAACACCTGCTTCTGTTCGCACAGCTCCTTCTCTGACCCTGACTCTCCTCCTCCCTCTTTCACTTATAAGAAGACTTGTGATTACATTGGGTTCGTCCAGATAATCCAGGATAATGTTCCCTACCTCAAGACCCTTAAATTAATCACATCTGCAAAGTCCCTCATGCCATGCAAGGTGACATTCCCAGGTTCTGAAAATTAGGATGTGGACATACTGGGAGGCCATTATTCTTCTGCCCATCCATGATAATATAAAAACAATAATAAGGAAACATGTTTAAGGCACAAACATGGGGGGGGGTGTGTAAAAGCAGCCTCACAGATAAATCCACATGATTGTCCCCCCCTGTAAACATGATGGAAATGTCATGGAAAAGACAGGAAAAGCTCCGGTATAAATGACGATTGACTTTTTAGAAAGTTGTGGGTGGTTTTTCCCCAACATTAAACACATTCTCCATTCCCAGAGCAAAAGATTTCAGATCACTTTATCCATAGAATCCCTTTCTTCAAATGCAAGGTCATGCAGAAATTCACATGGCAAAAGCAAACAATCTCCTTTTGATGTGCACCATCCTTTACAGTTTGCAAAGCCCTCCTCCCACAAACACCACTGTACTTGAACTTGTCTACCTTACCCAGAGGCAGGACAGTTGTGATGTTTCCCTTCTTAGGAATCAGGAAACCAAGGCCTAGAGGACATTGGTGGGCCTAGAGGGTCTTGATTAAGCTGGACCTTCTGCCTACTTCCATTGGCTCTTCCCATTCCTGCCTAGGGCTCAGACACCTCCAGTAATGAGAACTCCCCGCCTCCATAAGTGGCCTATTCCATTCTTGCATCTCCTGTCTCATGGTGAATCAAGTCCTTCCTCGCTGTGGCTTCTCCCATTTGCTTCTCAATCTATCATCCGAAATAAGGCTGCTCTCTCTTCTGCTTGACAGCTTGTCAATGGTTTGGTCATGCCCCTGGGTCTTTTCTTCCTTAGATGGAACTTGGAGAAGGTGGAGGCAGCTATGATGGCAGCCCTCTTGAGCCATGAGTGGGAAGGAGATTGAGGGGTGGAGGAGACTCACATCACGGTGCGTCCTTTAGGGCAGAGACCTGAGACCTCTAGTTTGTACCTGCTCTTGGTCTGCTACCCCATGGAGGGTCCATGCAGGTCCAAGGGCCTGGACCTCCAACTTGGCCAGCCTGAGGCCAGTCTGTTCTTTTTGAAGACAGGTGTTGCAATGGTTTGGAAAAAGCTTGTATTTTCAATGCACCTCTAGCATGAATCCACTTGAATATACTTTATTCTTGCCTTAATAAAAACCAGACTCCTTGTGACCAAGGTAATGTACTTTAGCCCCTAGCACAAAAGGGAATGAAGTCAGCTGTCTGTCATAAGGGCCATTGTTGGGGCTCACTTCTGTCCATCCGGCATGGGACCTTGCCTCCTGAATGTTTCTGGCCATCTCTGGACTGCACAGCAGGCCCTTAATCCAGCTCAGGCCACCGAGGCAGTTGCCCAGAGCATTCACGGACAAGGGGCACGATGGCATCCCCTAAGGCGCAAAGGCAGCACTGGAAATGTAATGATACGCAGACCAGAATGGGGTTGACAGTCCTTGTGGGGTGGTCAGGAATGACAAATGAAGGCAGCTCCCACTAAATTCGGGGCTTTGACTTGGCTCACTGGGTGCAGGCAGCTCATGCCCAGAGCTCACGCGGCCTCATCTATAAATACGCATCAAGCGGCCGTTTAAGCAGCGCCATCTCGAAGGAGTCGTGAGTTACCCTCCGGAGCGCACGAAACGCCTCAGTCTGGCTGGTCCCAGCCAATGGGTACTTGAGTTGCTTTCTTTCCAGACAGTGGCAGAGCCTGCTGGTGGCCAGAGGCTATTACTCATTCTCCCCTCCTCCTTAGGAGCAGGGCCCGACTTTCTGTGACAACAGTGCACTAAAGGACTACATTTTCCAGCCTCCTTGGCAGTTAAGAGCGGAAACATGATCACATTCTGACCAAAGAGACCTAGCAGACGCGTGTGAGCCTTCAAGGAGACTTATTAAAATAGAAGGGCAAGTAATCCCTCCTTCTCACCCTGCTCCTCTTGGCTGGAAAGCAGATATGATGGCAGCCACTTTGGACCACGAGGCAACCTGGGAATCTAGAGATGAAGGGCCCGAGGCAGATGGAGAGATGAAAGGAACAAGGTCCCTGACACCATGAAGAATTGTAACGGCCTTAGTCTGCCTACCTTCAACCTTTTCTTATGTGAGAGAGAGAAATAAACTTCTATTTTGTTTAAGACACTATCGTTTGGGTTTTCTATCATAAGGTGGCTGACCTTAATCCTGATATGTACACCTTTCTCTCAAAAAAACCAAACCAAGGGCTTCCCTGGTGGCGCAGTGGTTGGGAGTCTGCCTGCCGATGCAGGGGACACGGGTTCGTGCCCCGGTCCGGGAGGATCCCACATGCCGCGGAGTGGCTGGGCCCGTGAGCCATGGCCACTGAGCCTGCGCGTCCGGAGCCTGTGCTCTGCAACGGGAGAGGCCCATGTAACAAAACAAAAAAACAAAAAAAAAAAACCAATAGCAGCCAATAACGGACAGTCTTCTTTTTCTACTCAGGTCTAGCCAGTAACTGGCTTCTAAATGCCATAGAAACACACTCCCTCCCATCCACAAAACAACAGCAATAAAAAGCACTGCTTTTTTATTTATCTGGGGATTGAGGTCTGAGCTCTCTGCCAAGTCTATATGCCTGATCAGGGCCTGGTGACAAAAATACAGACCATGGGGGCTGGGATGACAAAGCATTACCGGGAAGGAGCATCCAGAGGTATCGTTCCTTCATGGTGATGAGCATATATTACTTTTTTCTCTTGCCTGTATCTTTCTTGAAGCCATCCTCCCGTACTCTCTATAATTCTACTAGAGATGTCAATCAAACCTTGCAGCCCTCCATCCCCCAATCACCAGACTGGATAGTAACCTAGACTGGTCAATTCTGGGAATTCCCATCAGAGAATTCTAACTCCTGGGGCAGTGATTGGTTCAAGCATAGCCATGTGACCCAGGAAGGGCCAATTGGAATTATTGCCTTCAGGGATTGAGATGTGTGCTATGTGAAAGGGAATCTCTCTCCTTCTAAAACAGTGTTTAAAAGTTGGAACTCCTCAAGACTGTCTTGACGCCAAATGGAGAAAACCCGTCTAAGAATGAAGCCAATGAAATCCTAAGAATGTCTAGGAGTTGTTGAGAGAGGGACAGTACCTTGGTAACTTAGTTTAATCTCCTGGATCCCACCATGCTTAAGGAAATCCAGCCTTCTCTATCCCTATTATAAGGCAGAACACATATGGCTCACTTCTGATATTACTTTCCTCCTGGAGGGGCATTTCCTTAAGGTACCATGCTTTCCGCCCTCTCTGCCCATCCCTCACTCACTGGTCCCCAGGAAACGAGAAGGGACTTAGCTCATTGGTAAGTTGGGGAGAGAAATGGCCCACACAGCTTAGTTCCTCCCTTTAATTTTGAGATCTCTCTGGTTGGAGGAGAACACAGTCTTTTCTTCCGTGTTCTGCATTTTTCAGGGGTGGGCCCTGTTGGGAGCCCATGAGTACCGTCTTATGAGGCTCTCCTGGCCATCAGACCGAAAGCCAATTTGCCAAGTGGCCTTTCTTTATCCAAACTAAAAGTGACATTTTTATTGCATCTCCTCCACTTCTGCATCCATCTCTATATTGGTGTCAAACTTGAGCCAGAAAGAAGAGTAGTAATTATTGGTGCCCTCAAATCCCATTCCTACGGACATGTGTTAAAAGTTGCCCTCTTGCTTATGCTGGTTTTTTTTAATAGTATTTTTTAAAATCATTTATTTATTTATTTATTTTTGGCTGTGTTGGGTCTTCGTTGCTGCACGAGGGCTTTCTCTAGTTGCGTTCAGCGGGGCCTACTCTTCTTTGCGATCCACGGGCTTCTCATTGCAGTGGCTTCTCTTGTTGCAGAGCACGGGCTCTAGGCATACGGGCTTCAGCAGCTGTGGCACGTGGGCTCAGCAGCTGTGGCTCAAGGGCTCTAGAGCGCAGGCTCAGCAGTTGCAGCGCACCGGCTTAGTTGCTCCGCGGCATGTGGGATCTTCCTGGACCAGGGCTCAAACCCGTGTCCGCTCCACTGGCAGGCAGATTCTTAACCACAGCGCCACCAGGGAAGCCTGCTTATGCTGTTTTGAGTTTCTGTCTCCTATAACCCAAAAGGTCCTGATAGATGCCACTTCCCTGACTCCAGTGTCTGAAGCGTTGCCCTATCACATTCCCTATGCTCATATTTCATTTCTATTCAATTAAATAAACACCGTTTCTCACACTGGAAGTTTGGGCTCTTTCCCCCATTTTTAGGTGCTGGGGACTTCTCCTCAACTGGCAAGAGGGCACAAAGAAATCAGACTCAGGGCTGGAACTTAACCCCTTGCCACTCTGAACTGGGGGTGGGGAGGATGGAAAAGCCGGAAAGGGGAGTGTGGTATGGACTGTATGCATTGATGGCTTCCATTCATTGCTTCTCTACATGTATGTCCTTTGCACTGTAACTGTGTAGCCCCTCCCTCTCTGACTCTGGGGCTTGATCATGTGACTTTGTCCAATAGTATTTTAGCTGATTCAAAGCTTGAAAAACTGCTTGTGTTTTTCGCTTCCTCTCTGGGACCTCTGTGCTTGCTGTGAGAATATGCCTGAGCTAGCCTGCTGGAGGATGAGGTACATGGAACAGAGCTGAGCCATCCTGGATCAGCTGGCTGACCACCAGATATGTGAGAGAGCTTCTGCTGAGACAAGAAGAGTTGCAAGGGCAAGCCCTATCGAGATTAACAGAGTAACTGCCATTGTCTTCAGCCAGTGAGTTCCGAGGTGGTTTGTTATGCAGCATTATTATGGTAATAGCTAACTGCTACAGGGTCCTTTCTACCAAATTACCAACAGACTGGGCAAGGTGTATCTCTCATGGTGCCAAACAAGGTGGTAGGTAATAGAGTGTGTTTTATTTATGCTCATAGGTTCCAGAGCAAGACTTTCAGAGTTCAAATCCCAGCACTACCATTTGCTAGCTTTGTGTCTTTGGTTAAGTTATCTTGTCCTCAGTTTTGTTTTGTTTTTGTCTTAAAATGGAAATAATAATGCGATCTACTTTCCATGGTTGTTGTGAGGGTTTAACAATCTAACAAATGTCAAGTGCTTAGAATGAAATGTTCTCAATGCAGATGAGCATTGAGGAGTGTGTCTGCCTCCCGTAACTAGATGCCCCCTTCACCTCCTGGAAGGCTGGAAGATCACCTTATACTCTCCTCTCCCCACCACCTGGCAGAGCACCCAGCACAGTAAATATCCATTGTTTGCTGAATGCCTGGAGTGAACTTAGCACTTTTATTAGTATAGATGCAGGTTTCAGTGTTCTATTTCAACCTAAGGCCAACATCTTTGTTCTTTTTATAAAGCGTACATGTAATATTTATCATTTTTTACAACTGGCCTTTTCTCTCACTCTCTGTTGTGCTATGAAATAAATCTTTTAAACCTTCTGTGCTGTCTGGCATTTGTATGCACTGCCCATTCTGACTGTACTTAATTGGAGCGTTTCCCAGGATTTCCTCCCCAGTGGAGCCAGATGGGCATCCTCACATGCCAGGAGATCAAGCTGGAGGAGTTGCTGTCTTCTAACAACCTATAACCTAGTTGCTTTTGGAAATCAGATCCCATTGGCTCCTTCTCAGCTGCCTTCGTTTTACTCCAGAGCCTCCAACCATCTGACCATCAGCCTTCTTCCCTGAAGCCTGACTTTTGGATAGGTTGCCTCCCCAAGGGCCCCATGGGAAGCCCCGTAGACCACTACCCACTTGTGTCCCTCTGTGCGTGAGGGTGGTGGGAGGGAAATCACCCCTGGGTTCCAGTCCTTCTTTTGTCACTTACTGGCTGTGAGATGGGGGAGGAGCTATTAACCAGGGCCCCTGTGGGCTTCTGGGGGAGGGGGCTCAAGTCCCATCCCCACCACCATGCTGCACAAATTTTGTGTATTTGGGCGTCTACCGAAGAAAGATCTGTCCTTTCCATCAATTTTTAAAGGCCTCTAGAAACCAGAAACGATATAACCACAGCCCTGGACAAGTCATTTCACCCCTGTAAGCCTCTGTTCCTTCATCCAAAAAATGGAAGTAATGATAACGTTCTCTGATTTCATGTTATAGAAATGTCGTAAATGAGGAAATAGATCTGAACTACAAACGGCTGGACAGACGTAGGCAATTATTAATATTTCATTATGACACGTCAATTCAGAAAATACTTACGTTGTTTGGATTTTAAAAGATGTGGCACAAATTATAGTGAGCTAAGGACTACATATAATTCTCAGTTTTTCCTTGGATGTGGACATTTGGGAAATTTAGATTAGAGGACAGGATATGGATAATAAGAACCTGGACAGAGTCCTCAGTAATAATGACAGCAGGTAATACTGTGGACCATATAGATATAGATATCATCTAATTTAATCCTTACAACAAGCCCATGGGGGAGGCTTATATCATTTCCTTTTTACAGATGAGGATTCTGAGAATCAGAACGGTGAAAAGAATTGGTCAAGGTCAGACTGCAGAGCTGGGATGTGAAGGCAGCACTAGTTATTCCCAGCCCTCATGCTGAACCTCGGTGCTGCCGACCAAGTCTTGTTTTATAAAACTAAAAGAATGGGTATGCTATTGTTCATTCTACATTGTCTGTCTCCAGGCAAAATGATTTTGCCTTTTCCGGGCTGTAGAAATGTCTCTGATTCTGAAAGCTCTACTTTGAATCTGGCCCAGAAAGCTACACAAGATGACTGCCAAGCCCCACGTGGGCCTCAAGCTTCCCTCCTGTAAAATGGGTATATTTCTGTTCCCTTGCAGGGCTAACGGGAATGGTCCAGTGGGTCTTGTTGCAGAGGCCCCATGCTGGTGTGATGTGAGGGCTCATTCTGTGCTTGTATGTTCCCTTTCCTTGCATGTGAATGTTAAGATGGGAAATCTGATCAGTGAGGACGAGAGGAGCAGAGGGAGGGCTGGGATAGACTTAAACCACTAAGAAATATGCAGCATCTCTGGGGTTGGGACAATCCGAGAGGTGACCACGGAGAGACACTGAGCAGAGGTGAGCAGACCTGGGCCTTATCCTACTCTGTCCTGGCTTTTCCAGGCTCCCTGTTGCTAACCGTAAAATTGTCACTTGCTATCTGGTTCTACAAGGATTAAGTCACTAGCCACTGCAGTCGCTGACCTTCAACAGCCCCTGAAAGGAGTTCCGGGCAAGGATCAGGAATGAGGTGCTCTGTGCTCTGGGAAAAACTGGTAGAACAGGGCTTCAGAGAGATATTTTCAGGAGAAGATTTTATGAGCTGAAATTTCTTGCATATCCTCATATCTAGAAAAGCACTAAAATCATTAATGGTGACATCTGCTCGTGACCAGCAGCAGCCTTCTGCCAAAATGTGTGCTTGACTGTACGTACCCCTTTCACTGAAATCATACACTGACACCCCCACACCTCTTCGGGCGGTCTCTCAGAGCTATCTGAGATGCTGTCTCCCAGGCTATAGTCCTCATTTTGCCCTAAATAAAACTTAACTCACAACTCTCATGCTGTGCATTTTTTTCAGTTGACACTTTGATCTGTGTCCCCACTCTGGGCCACCCATAGCAGGCTGTTGGGAAGATGAAACGGGATAGGGTGTCCTAGGGCACCCAGCATGCCCAGCAGCGCTGACCCCTGTGAAGAGGCCAGAGCCACATGGACCAGACAAAGCGGCTCCTACCTTTCTCAGCTCCAGCCTGGTCGTGCTTCTCAAAGATCAGGTAGCGTGGGATCTCAGGGAGAAAGGGCAGGCTCACCAGCTGGACCAAGACGGGGACAGCAATCACCCCAAACAGGTACGGCCAGGTGCTCTCCTGAAGGGAGAAGAGGGGGCTGGTGAATGATGAGGATTTCAGTCATTATTTGGGGGCTAGGCCCCTGGGTCAGGCAGCTTCTGCTGTCTGCACAGGGTCCCTCTGCACAGTGTGAGCCCCAGGAACAAAGGCTGGGGAGCGACTGGACACTGGTTTTGTTAGGGAACCATTGACTGAAACTGCCCGCCTTGGCCAAGCATGACAATGACCGCTTGCATGAGTTGTCTCACAACAGGAGGTCCTAAAACTAAATGGGCGAATTCGGGAGGGGCCAAAAGGAGGGAGGAGATGCCAGCCCATAATAAGTCCTGCCAACCTTCCAGAAATCCTCACGCTGGAATCCATCTTGGCTGAGAGATGCGCACTCCACCAGGAAGGACCCTGAGTCAGACCAAGTATGGGCACAAGCAAGATGATGATTGGCCAGAGACAACCCGGAAACCAGCCCCATTGCCCTAAACCCTGAGACTGCAACACAGGTGGCAGAGCAGTTCTCCTGGGTTCCCTTGCCCTGCTGCTCTCTGCCCGGGCGCCCCTTCCCAATAAAGTCTTTTGCTTTGTCAGCACGTGTGTCTCCTTGGACAATTCATTTCCGAGTATCAGACAAGAGCCCACTTTCGGGCCCTGGAAGGGGTTCCCCTTCTGGGAACAGTTTAGCACCAGGCCCACGTGTTTGGTATCTCCATGCGGGGGGTTGGTGAATCCTCAGAGCCACCTGACAGGCGGTTACCTGAAGGGTGACTCCAAGAAGGTGCAGTTCGGGGAAGCCAAGAGCTGGCCAACTCAGAGGCCCCTGGGGCATCAAGTCTGGCCTGAAGCGACTCAGCTGTTTCCTGGCTGTGTGGCCTTGGAAACATCCTCACGGCCCCTTGGAATCCCCTTCTCCTCACCTGGGGAATGGGGACAGCCACAGGCACCCCTCAGGCAGGCGTGAGAGTGGGATCAGATGATGCCTTCACTGTGAGGCCAGGCACCCAGTAGGTACACAGAGGAAACTACTACCATGCGGGTGGTACCACCCAGACGCCTCCGAGGCCCAGGATATCCGACCCATCTTGCTCCTGTCTGTGAAGGGCGGCTGGAGCTTTTCCAAGTCCCCAGGGAAGTGAGGGTGGGCCTTTGGGCACAGCTCGCCCCTGAGGTGGGGGAACTTGTCACTTCCCGCCAGCTGTGAAAGGCAAGCAGGCAACACCCACCATTCAAGAGGCATTTTGAGTCCCTTCAAGCAGCACCATTCGCCTATTAGGTAGCTTAAATGCTGCACGGGGGGGGGCCCATATTATTATGCTGACTAAGGCAGCATTCTTCCTGATTTTTGTTTTGTTTTGTTTTGTTTTTTTGCGGTACGCGGGCCTCTCACTGTTGTGGCCTCTCCCGTTGCGGAGCACAGGCTCCGGAAGCGCAGGCTCAGCGGCCATGGCTCACGGGCCCAGAGGATCGCGGCATGTGGGATCTTCCCGGACCGGGGCACGAACCCGTGTCCCCTGCATCGGCAGGTGGACTCCCAACCACTGCACCACCAGGGAAGCCCCTTCCTGATTTTTTTTTAAAACCCAGGTTTACAAATAAACTCTCATTGTGTCTCTGAAAGGAGAGAACATCAATAGACAGCAGTTCTGATGGGGAGAAAGAGGAAAAAAACCCAAAGTTCTCACTGTGGAATTCCTGAATGTTTCATTTCCTAAGAAAGTACAAGGAGAAAAGAAGACACATCCAGACCTAGAAAGGCTTCGCAAAGGGAGAAGGTTCAGATGCCCTTGTTCCCGGTGAATTTAAGGTTCTTGTCTCGTTGCAGAAGAATTCGGAGACAAGGCAGGGAGGTTAAGAAAGTAACGTGAGAATTTATTTAAGCAACAATACGCTCTCAGAGAGGGGCAGACAGGTGAGCTGCTGTCCTGGGCTTCTTTGGCACGCCAGGGTATACAAATGAAGGCGTAGAATATTCCCTGGGGAAGGAGGAGTTTGGGGGTTGTATTCCTTGATTTTCATCCCAGCTCCATCTTCTCAAGGGGAGGAGGGGTGTTTGTCCTTATTTAGCTTAGATCAGAAGTGTCACGGTGTCGGTGCATGATGGGTACTTATCTGCAAGGCTAATTTTATTGTAATGAGAGCATAATGAACAACAGGTTACATTTGGACACAAGAGATTCCCGAATTGCCTCATCTTTCTTTGTCTGCTTCCAGGACACTTATCACCCCAAAGGTGTGGTTTCCTGTCAGTCTGGAGCTTCCTGCTTTTCTTTGTCTACCCATGGACCCCCCACTGTTTACAAGATGCGTGGTTTCCTGCCACCATAGGATATGACAAAAACTGGTTAGAACCAACTAGGTCCAAGATGGCGGAAGATTCAACTTCCGGTGTACCTTAAGCCTCATTATACACTCATTGTAATATATTAGCTTGCTAAATGACACACCCATGACGCCATGACAGTTCTGAGGCCAACCATAAAAGACCAAAAAGTGGGCGGTGGCCCAGTTCCTGGAAAGCCCCACCCCTTCCCCTAAAATAGTTGGAATAATCCTCCCACTCATTAGCCTATGAAATTACCCAGTCCATAAAAACTAACCAAGCCATATTTTGAGGCTTCTCGCCTTCTGAGATGGCCCACATTCTGTCTGTGGAGTGTGCTTCTCTCTAAATAAATCCACTTCTTACAGATCACTTTGTGTCTCACTGAATTCTGTCTGCAATGAAACATCAAGAACCTGAGCTTCATTAAGTCCTGAGACCAGGTGTGTGATCTCAATTAAAAGACCGTGGGTTCAAGTCCCAATCTGAGGTACACGGTTTCACCACTAGATGGAAACTGCTGACCATCAGCAGGCAGACCCCAGAGTGACCATCAACTTATAGACCCCCAGGCTGGTTGGAGCCAGAAGACCGACATCTAGATTCCTGAACCATCATCCTGTTGCCTCACCACCAGCCAATCAGAGAATTGCATACAAGCTGATCGCGCACCCTGCGACTCCCTCCCTCACAATGTCTTTAAAAACTCTTCCCTGGGGCTTCCCTGGTGGCGCAGTGGTTGAGAGTCCGCCTGCCGAGGCAGGGGACACGGGTTCGTGCCCCGGTCCGGGAGGATCCCACATGCCGCGGAGCGGCTGGGCCCATGAGCGATGGCCACTGAGCCTGTGCGTCCGGAGCCTGTGCTCCGCAACGGGAGAGGCCACAACAGTGAGAGGCCCGCGTACTGCAAAAATAAATAAACTGTTAATTAAAAAAAAAAAAAAAAAAAAAAACTCTTCCCTGAAAGCCATCTGGGAGTTCGGGTCTTTTGAGCAGGAAGTGCCTGTTGTCCTTGATTGGTGCCCTGCAATAAATGCTGTACTTTCCTTCACCACAACCCGGTGCAGTACACTGGCTATGCTGCATATCAGGCAAGTGGCCCTGAGGGGCTAGGAGCAGAGAGGGAATGCTGACGGGTGTGCGGTTACCTTTTGGGGTGTGAAATAAAATTCATATTTTATGGCAAGACAAGAAAAATTTTAAATAAAAAATTGTCCCTGCCCTTTGGCTCCTCTGCCCTCTACTGTGCACTGTGTATCTGCATTATGCATCCACCAAACCTCCCCCATCAGCAGCAATACCTGCTCAGCCATAAAGAGGAACAGTCTCCTTGCATCAACAAGACAGCTCCTTAAAGATAACATTCCTTCTTGACCTTGAAAGGGGCCACGATGACACTTGGATCTGGATTGTGTAAATGGTCAATAATACGTCATTTAATGTACACCCCTCTGTCTCAAAAAACTTATATAACTCTGCCTTCATTTCTAACAGGTGCAACAGTTCTTGGAGCTTTCTGAGGTGATCTTCCTGGGTTATAATCCTCAAATTTGGCTCGAATAAAATTTTCCATTTCTTTCTTAGATCGACTGATTAATTTTTCATCAACAGGGGTAATGAAAATATTCTGGAATTAGAAAGAAGTGATGGTTGCACAACTTTGCAAATATACTAAAAACCACTTTTAAATGATGAATTTTATGGTATGTGAGTTATATCTTAATTTTTAAAAAGAATCATGGAATAAAAAAATGACATACATATAAGTAGAATTTTCACTAAATCTTTTTTGGTGTGTGTGTTTATTTTGTTTTCTCTTAGAGTTTGGCTACTGTCTCAGTAAGAGCAAAACCAGAAAGCTGGGGGAAAAAGACAAGGGGACCAACCCAATTAAGCTCCTACTATGTGCCAGGCATGGTGTGAGCTCATCACATGATTGTGTCTTTTGACCTTCCAGCAGCTGGTGCTATTTGCACGGGAGAGATGCGGAGACAATGTAATATCTGTGCCGAGGCCTCCAGCCAGCAACTGCACAGGTGGGAATCAAGCCCAAGCTTTTCCCACAGCATCAAATTAGAGAGGACCCTCCCAGAGGTGGCAGCCTTGGAGCTGCCACTGGGTGGAAGGAGGAGGGGAGCTGGAAGGGTACTCTTGGAATAGGAACAGCAAGTATGGATGTGCCGAGGCATGATCCACCCAGGATCATTGGGAACAACAACTGTAGAGGAAATGTAGGACCAGGGGATGCTGGAGACGTGGGAGCTTGGGTGGAGGCTGGGTCATGGGTGGCTTTGCTGCTATTCCATGGCACTTGGACCTGGCTCTGAGAACAACCAGGAGCCTTTGAACTGAGATGGACACCCCCTATTTCCCCGAATCTACAATTCAGTATTTCTGGAATCATGCAGTCTGTGAGTACATTGAATGGATTCCCAGTATTACTGAGAAGCCCAGTACAGCCTGTGATCCACAGCGTCTTAAATGCAATCTTTCCTAACGGTGATCACTTTGGTAGCTGTGATCTGGGCTCCATCTCTGGAGAAAAACTGATGCTACTGACCCCAGGGTGGGTGAGCCCCAGCTTGGGGTGCTGATGGTGTCTGGACCGGGGAGGAAGAACAGCGGGAATGTTTAGAGTGGAGCTCGGGCAACAGTTTACTCCCGAGGCCCTGAGCTTAGCCAACAGCGGAGTACGTGAACTTGGCTCTTTCCAGTGAGTGTTTAGAGGTTTCCCAGAAACGTTAGGCAGTCATAGGGAGAGATGTTGTATTTAGGAGTAATTATTGCCCATCTTCTACCAAGAAAAGTACGAGTGGGTATGTGGGTCGTTGATCATTTTAAGTAGACTGTTTCAGCCATATTATGCCATGCGACCCACCCAAATAATAATACAAATAGCCACAATGCCTCGCTTCTATGGATGGCTGCACCAAGTGCTTTATCTAAGCATTTATAACAACGAATGAATACGTCTGATCTGCCAACGACGTAATAACTATCGTGAACACTTATGAGCAGTGACCTGCAGCCTGGGCACAGATCCTGAGCAGGCTGTCTGGATTTGAATGCTGCCTCTCTCCCACTCTCTGTGGCCTTGGGAAAGTGACCTAACTGCTCATGTCTCAGTTTTCTCATCTGTAAAATGAGGATAATGCTTATGTCTATACATTGGTCATTGTGGGGGGGGTTTAAATGATTTAACAGATGTATAAAGTGTTCGGCCTAGGAATCCACACACTAGCATTCCACAGGAAAGAGCAGTTTTTACTACCAAACACCGTGAAAAGTTCATCACATAGACTATCTCTTTGCATCTTCACAGCTGTCCACCGAGATGGAGCCCATGATGATGCCCAGTTTACAGAAATAGTCACCACAGCATAGAGAGGTTAAATGACTCATCAGGGCCCCAATTTGGTCACAGAGCCCCGACTGAACGCCAGGTCTCAGACCCCAGAACCTGAGTTCTGATCCATGAAGCCTGGTCACAGGTGCCTCAGTGACCAAGGAGGGACCATGAAGCCACCAGACCCAGGGGATCTGACCTCTTCCATCAGCCTCCAGTGGTCCTCAAAGATGCTCCTGGGTACCTGGTCCTAGCACCGAGCCGAGGTCTCAGCATTTCCCATTACAGTTTAGACTTCTTGCTGCCTGAGGGCAGAGAGCATGCCTGGCACATAATAGTTGTTCAATAAATACCTACTGGAGAAACACAGGAGCGTGGGAAGGGGCTTCTTACATACCATCGCTGTTGCAAAGAGCCCTGCCATTTGCATTTCTTTCTTTTTTTTTTTTTTTTTTTTTTTTTTTGCGGTACGCGGGCCTCTCACTCTTGTGGCCTCTCCCGTTGCAGAGCACAGGCTCTGGACACGCAGGCTCAGCGGCCATGGCTCACGGGCCCAGCCGCTCTGCGGCATGTGGGATCTTCCCGGACCGGGGCACGAACCCGTGTCCCCTGCATCGGCAGATGGACTCCCAACCACTGCGCCACCAGGGAAGCCCTGCATTTCTTTCTCAGGAGCTATTCAAACAAAAAGGCATGTTTTAAAAAATCATGTATTGAAATGGAGAAGGACCCTATGGTCCTTGACCCAGCACTATGTTCTCCACCTGCCTTTTGTCTGTGGAAAAACTTTAGCCAAAGAATAAGTTTAATCAGAGAAGTGAGAAAATGCAGAAACAAAGGAAAACTGTCCAACAGGACTAAATAATAATAGTTTAGTCATTAAGCATAGTCAGGGCCCTTTAGTTTCTATTCAAGGGCTATAAATAATACTCTGAGCCATATCCTGTGAGCTGTCTTATAGATACTAAAATCCTCACCAGGTGGAAGAAGTTAACTACATGATGACCAGACTGTAGCCATGACATAAATTGCCACAATTCCAAGAACTGGACTCAAAGAAATGGGAACAAACCAGCCCTGGAACTGAAGATTAACTGTAGTAAAACAGTCAAGATGATACTGATCAGACCACCATGTGACCAATTTCAAGACGACTGTCGGAGCTGACTGTGCTGCTTCTGCATGTGCCCCCTTCCTCCACCTATAAGAGCTCTTGCCCCCTGATTGTGGAGGGGGGCGGTGAGTCAGCTTTTGGACAGGAGTCCGCCCTCCCCCCGCCAACCCCCGGTTGCCGTCAGCTGAAATAAAGCAAACTTTCCTTTCCACCAACTTGCCTCTTTATTGGCTTTTGAGGGGCGAGCAGCCAGACCCCACTTTTGGTAACAGTATGACCCACCTAACATGGGACCGCTAAGTGCTACGGAGAGTGACTCTCAGATGAGTCCCTGTGGCGCCAGTTAGAGCCTGTTGTGTTCAGTAAAGCATGAGGTCAGAGCCCTCACACTTGCTTATTTTATTTGGGAGGGAAGAAAAATGGAGTCTTGTCTGCCGAGATGATTTTCACTCTCTCTCAGGTAAGGTGAGTGGGTCTTGCGATAACTCAGTTATCTTCCTCTTTCATCTGCAAGGCTCCCTTTTTTAAAATAGACTTCTAGGTCCTATTTCCCCCAAGCTATAGATGACCTCAGGCCTTTCCATACATAAAACCCTCCTGGACCATGATGAGATAGCAAAAACTTTTAAGTAGAGTCGGAATCATTGATCTTATCCCAAGTCAGGTTCTAATTTAAGGACATCACATCGTGCCATCGCCCCCCAGTCAAGTGGAGCCAGGAAGGTGATGCTGGTGGCCACTCCTGCCACTGCCAGGACAGGCTCCCAAGGCCGCCGAGCTCCATGCTACTGGAGGTGAGAAGGGGAGGAAGGAGATCTCCCTCACAAGGCTATTTGGGGGATGAAATGGGCTATTTTTCTTTATATGTCTTCATATTTAAGATCTCATTCATTAGACTCAAAGCTAACATTCATCCAGCTCTCCAAGTGTCAAGCTCCATGCTGGATACTTTACAAATGTAACTGCAACAAAGTTTAAAAACATAGAGTTCATGGTGTCTTCGAATCACAATCTTGGTTTTTGTCTCCTACATTCATTCAAAATGTAATCACTGAGGGTGCCCTTCCCCACCCCATCTCAGGGATCTTAGATGGTCCCACAGTCACAGTTTCAAAATCAACCTGACTGAATGACGAATTTTCCACCCCCCTCCCCCTGCCAGTCCAAGCTTGCATCGAGCTGGAGTCTGCAGTGGAAAGAGGTGGGCGTGGAAGGTAGATGTTTGAGGTTCATTTTCCTTCCTCCCCCTGCCCTCCCCCAGCTTCTACCCAGCGTCTGACCACCCCCCTCCCCACAACGATGGAAGAGGTAAAGAACTAGGTCAGCTCCCTGGGGCTGGCAGGACGTTTATAGCTGATATTCCTTCCTTGTGAGCATTTTCACAGGAATTCTGGAGAGTTCCATCCCTGGGATCAAGCCCCCTCCCACCGCAGTTTCCCTGACCTGGGAGTTTGCATCTCGTTCTCTCTCTCTTCTGAAGAGTCATCTCCTCTGCAGCCCCAAGGAATCCAAGGTCAAGGCTACTGCGTACTGTGAAAGATGTGCCCAGTGCCCCCAGGGGGTGAGTTGAGGCTGAAATCCAGCCCACTCTGACCTCCAAACTGAGGGCCCTCGGGGCTGGTTATTAACCTTGCTTTTTACTTCCTGTGTTTTATGATGAGTTGATATCTTGGAGCCTTACTGATCCTGGAGAGACTCCCCCTCCCAGGCGAGCTAATTCCTAGCAAACAACTTGCCTGGGAGCATGCCTTTAACATACAAACCAACCAATCTAGAGCCCACACCAACCACTTCCTCTATTTAACTCTGACACACCAAGTCAATATGCCCCCTGCCCTAAATCGCCCCAGGGCCAGGTACCAGACAAGTAGAGACAGCCCCTGTAGCCCTGGGACCACCTGAAATTATTCAAACTATGTCATCCTGAGCTTTCCCAAGTTTGCCTACCCCATTCCTTCCCACAGAAGCCACAATAAAGGCTCTGGGCCGCGCCCTGTCCTCTCTCCTTCTGCCTCCTGACACACCCTGGTGCTTCCCCGTGTGGCCCTGCATGGGGTGGTGTGCACCTTCACAAGGGGACTGTGAATAATCAACTCTTCTTTCAAAGGCAGTGTCTCTGTGTCTGCCACCTTACAATGCCCGATGAAAGCCAAATCCCAGGTATATTTTAGAGCAGCTGGGTCACCCTCTCCCTCAGCCATGGGGCCACATGGGTTCTTGCTGCAGGGGAGCACTTCTTTCTGGAATCCACTGCCTGTTACCTTCCAGGACACCTCTCGCCTGGTTCTTCTCCAGGTTCTTAGAGCACCTTCCCAGGGATCTGAGCCCAACCCTCTTTTCTGTTCATCTCCATCACTTCCCCCAGGGCAGTGGTTCTCAGACTTGGCTGCACGCTGGAATCACCTGGGGGATTTTGAAAACTACTGATGCCCATGGTCTCCCACACTTGGAGATCTGGGGTTAATGGGCCTGGGGGTGTGGCCTGGGTGCTGGGTTGTTCAAGCTGTCCAGGTGGCTCCAGTGGCAACCAGTTGAGAACCTAGGGCCTCACCTCCACCTGCGGCAGACAGTGGCGTGTGGCGCAGAACTGAGGGGCTCATCCCCCAGCTGCCAGGAGTGCTGTTGGCTGTGCGAGAGCAGGGGGGTCCCTGCCCTCCCTCACACGCATGCCCTTGAAGGATGCTTCCTCCACAAGGCAACTCACGCCTCCTTAGCAGCAAGGTTCACCCAGCGGCTGGCTGACGTGGAGGCACAAAGGCCTCTCCTCCCCTGCCTGAAAGTGGTGCATCTCTGACGGGTCCTCCCAGGTCCAAAGCTCCCTGCGGGCTGAGACCTCTGTGGCGACTGAGGGCAGCTCACCCTCTCCCTCTGCTGAGTCCTGCTTCCTTTACTGCCTGACAGGTGTTGATCTGAGAACACTTCGCAATCAACTTCCTGCTCACAGATCTCCATCTCAGTGTCTCTTCCCTGGGGAACCCAACCTAAGACACATGTATGGGGCCATGACTCCAAACCTCTACATCCGTGCCACACCTCTTACTGGGGCCCCTAACTCACATTTCCAGTTGCCTAGGGGACAGCGCCACTGATAACCCTTGGGTTCCATAATCTCTGCATGGTGTCCCCCACCTCCCAGCCCACGCATGCCTGTCCCTGGACCACAGTTGGGGCTATCACCACCTGTCCAGAAATTCAATCAAGAAACCCGACATCACCTCCATTCCCGCCTTTAACTCACAGGTCTCCCACCGCCATCCGATCTGCTGCCTATCCGCATATAATCCTATCGGCTCTGTTTCTGAAATCTCTGTCTTGTGCACCCCCTCCTTTTCTACCTTGCTAGCATTTGCCTTAGGGGAGTTTCTTACAACGTTTTGCCTGGATTCTGACAACAGCATCTTAACTGTCCCGAAATCCTACTGCATTCTTTGCTTTCCCCTCACAGCCTCAGAGTGATCCTTCTAAAATGTGAATCTGACGTTCTAAGCTACTTCTCTGTCTAAAACTTTCAGCAGTTCCCTACTGCCCTCACGATCAAGTTCAAATCTCTTCGCCTGGAACACAAAGCCCTGTTTTATGACCACCCTTCCAGGATTCCAGCCTTGCCACCCCTGCTTTTAAACACACACCCCTGCTTTTAAAGTACTAAATACACACACACGCACACACACACACACACACACACACACACACACACACCACATATAAAACTTCCCTACATGGTATCCTATTAAAGGGCTATAGTAGCATAAATAATAGTCCCCTATGAGGTATGATTATAATTTGCAGTCTGTAGAAGAGAAAAATGAGACCCACAAAGGTTAAGTAGCTGAGGCAAGCTCACGTGAGAAATTGGGGGACAGAGGTGAATAAGAGCGTGGCTCTTCTGAACTGTGCACGGGGCTCTTTTTGTGACATTATTCCTGATACCACGTGGTTCTCAGTGCGAGGCAATACCCATCGCCTTCCCTCGCGGCAGCTGCTAGCTAAATAGTGAATTTATATGCAGATGATATTAGGCTGAACCAATCCTGCTCCTCTGTAGAAAGTTCTGTACAGAACTCATCAGAGATCACTCGAGCTCAGCTCCAGTGGCTCACGCGGTTACCAAAACGGATTCCACCAGGGTGAGGGGCAGGTCCGTGCATCAGCCATTCAGAGAGGGAGAAACAGTCACCTTCCGAAGGGATGCTTTGTAAAAGGGTTGAATGCACCTTGCTTGTTACTTGTCACAAGCTGGGTCTCACAGCACCGGTCAATGAAAGTCCATGGAACCCATGACCTCGATGTCCCCACAACCATCTTCCAGAGGGGGGACCCTGCTGGCTGCAGCTAACAGAGCCCTGAGGTGGGGACCATGTCCCCAGCTGTGTCTGCACCACGCTACACCACTTTATGATGGGTCAGTCTCTCACCATCTCCACTCCAGATCTTGCAGAAGTCAACACAACCTGACCCCACAGGGTACAATCCAGACGCTAAGATGCTCAGGTCATTGCAGCAAACGTGTTGTTCTAGAATTGCTGATTCAGGTACAGTAAGTCCCCTACATACGAACCTTCAAGTTGCGAACTTTGAAAGATGAGAACATGTGTTTGCATGTCCTATCACGTAAGTTAGTTCACGTGTCTGGTGTACATTGTCACCTGTGTGCGTCCTCTACAAGTGGTTGTGCTTCTGTGTACTTTACTGTCCAGTACTGTATAGAGTACAGTAGTACAGTATCTTTATTTCAAGCCCAGGATGTCTGGAAGCAAGCGTAAAATCAGCGGTGATATAGCTGGTACAGTGTAGCCAATTGTGTTAGTTGGGTCCCTAGGCTAACTCTGTTGGACTTATGAACAAATTGGACTTATGAACATGCTCTCGGACTGGAACTCGTTCGTATGTAGGGGACTTACTGTACGTATTCATGGTCTGACTCTGACTTCAACAACAAAAGACACCTCAAGAACATCGCTGTATGATTACCCTCGCATTTTCCTGTCTTAGAAATAATACTGAAATTACCCTCCCAGGGCGTAACACTCACCTCTCAGAAAGTTGTCCCAAGTGCCATACGTGAGTGAAGTGACCTGCGCAGGGTCACCTTTCAAGAAACGCCAGCTCCCTACCCGCTTCCTACAACATGTTTCTGCTTTTCAAAGGGTTTGAGTGCCTTCTGCTTTGCTTGGTTCTCAAGCAATCTTATGGGAAAGTAAGGTCAGTAGCTATTATTCCCATGTTACAGATAAGGAAACCGTGGCTGGAGAGGTGGAGAGAGGTTAAAAGTCCTGCAGCAAAATTTTCCATGAAATCAACTTTGTCTCTTCCTCATTATAGAGAGAGAAATCCATGCAATGTTTGAAGGTTGTTGACCTGCAGAGTGCCTCCCCAGGCCAACCTACAGTGACAGGCAGACACTGAGCACGTGTGAATTTGCTGAGTGCTTCATACAGAGTAACTCGATTTCACCCTCACAACACCCCTGCCTCATTCCCAGTTGACAGATGCGAAAACAAAGGCACCAAGAAGTTAAGTGATGAATGCATTCATAGTCATGCATCTTATAAATGGCAGAGTGGTCCACCCACCCCAGGCAGTGTGGTACCCAGCTCTGTGCTCTTAACCTGAGCAGTCCAATTTCTCTGACAATACGTTTATAGAGATCACTGTTCTCTTTCCCGAGGGAATTAGGTAACCAGCATTCTTTTCTAAATAATGCTGCCTGAACTTGAAGCTCATTATGAACCCCTTCGCAAGCTCCTGTGCTCTAGCGGAATCATCCTGGTTTCTGGGTCTCATTGTTCAGATCCAGTCATACCAGGGCTTCGTCTGTCACCTCCTGCTACAAATCCTCATTGTGGCTCATCTGTGATCAGATCAGTGTCCTCCAAATGGAGCTCAAGAAAGGAAGACAAAGAAATGTGGTTTGGGGCTTCCCTGGTGGCGCAGTGGTTGAGAGTCTGCCTGCCGATGCAGGGGACATGGGTTCGTGCCCCGGTCCAGGAAGATCCCACATGCCGCGGAGCGGCTGGGCCCGTGAGCCATGGCCGCTGAGCCTGCGCGTCCGGAGCCTGTGCTCCGCAACGGGAGAGGCCACAACAGTGAGAAGCCCGCGCACCGCAAAAAAAAAAAAAAAGAAATGTGGTTTGTTCTGAGGCTCACAGAAGCACAAGGACGGCCTATGATTTGGACTTTCCAATGGATGACCTAGATTCTGGGGACATGGAAGGTGTGACTGCCAGTGGTCAGGTACCAGCCTAGTTACCAATGAGCTCCAAGACTTTGGGTCACAAATTTGGGCCATAACCTTGGGCCTTTCACAGCCCCACTCAGCTTCAGAATTAGACCCAAGTTCAGTTCTGGTTCTTCTACTTACTAGCTCTGGGGCCTTAAGCAAATTACTTGTTCTCTCTGGAATCGCATGAGAAGAGTAATTAACACTTATTTTGCAGGGTTGCTGTGAGGTTGACAGCTGCGATATCCTAGCGTGGGCCTGGTACGTGGTTGGGAGCCAAGAGATGTTGCTTCTTTTTTCCCTTTGCTGTGGTCCTGAGCCAACACAAGTTGCCCATCCTAATTGAAGAGCGTGTCTGCGATTAGATCTGCTACGCTGAGCCTGTGACTTCGTGTCTGGGTTGAGTGTATGAAACTCACCTTTCAGACACGAGCGGGAAGTCTAGGAGTTAAAGGCCAGCTTACCCACAATCCGGGGCTCCCATCTAATTTCATCAGCCACTGTCCCTGCTCCTTGGGTGCTCTGTCCCCCTTGGAGTCTCTGTCAGCTATCTGGTGCCCCTTCCCTGGACACGGACACCCCTGGCGGCTCTTTGCTGAACCCACCAATGAACAAGCGTGGCACCCCTCGGGTGCTGCTTCCTCATCTATAAGGAGCTAGGCTTCACCTATGTGCATGCTCCCATCCCCTCTGCCTCTGAGGACCCTCCATTCTCTGCACACCAAGGACATGGGGCTGGATTTTTAAAGCAATGCTAACATCTCAGTGCCTTAACTCATTCATGTTGTCATTCATTCAATCTGTGGCACTCTTATCGAGCCACTCTGCTTCCAAATGTGCCTAGTTCTCTCTCAATCTTCTTATTTTTATTTTTGTTTTTGCACTAGCCATTTGTTCTACCTGGAATGGTGTCTCCCTTCCCTACCACCTGGCTACCTAATTGTCCCCTTGTCCTTAAGGTGGATACCACCCTCTCCAGAAAGGCTTCCCTGGGCGTCCTCTGCTGCCTTAGGGCTGCTCTGGTGGTCTTTCCACCCTTGGGCTTTCTGCACGGAACGCCACTGTCTCTGGTCCCTTCCATCTGCCCCTCTAGCAGTGAGCTCCTTGCAAGCAGGGACTTTGCCTGTCTCATCTCTGTGAGGTCTGGTGCATTGTGTCTCCTCAATAAATACTGGTTGATTTGAGTTAGTCAGAATTATATGGCTATATGAGGTAGAAATTACAGATGCAAGTCTCCTGGAGTGGTCCAGAGGAGAAGTGAGGAGCACCTGAATTTAGGGGCAGTGGTGGGGGAGGGAGAGGCGCTGCATCAGTTGGAGACTTGGTAGGAGGTGGACAGGACCAGCAGTGGGTGGGAAGAAGCCAGGTTAGGTGAGGGTTACCGGAGAGGCATCTCTGGGAAAGCGCTAGGACTCTTCCCCCAGCAATCCGCCTCTGCTGCTGCTCCCATGCTTCACATGCATCTCAGCCCCAGAGGCCTCTCCCCCCGACCCTGCCTGCCTAGAACCTGTCTAAAATAGCCTCCCTCGCCACCCTCTCCCTCGTTCCTGCTTTGTTCTGCTTCACAGCATTCATTACTGACTGACTTCAAATATGTATCTGCCTCTGATCTATGTCCTCCACCAAAATGCAAGGTTCGTGAGGTCAGAGGTCTTTGTCTGTTTTGTTCACTGCTGTATACAGCCTAGAACAGTGCCAGGCACACAGTAGGTGCTCAATAAATGTCTGTTGAATGAATGAATACATCACCAACAGACAAAGTCCAAATGGGGGCCTGGGCTCCTGCAGGCTGCAGACACTAGAGGGCACCCGACCACAGTCTGGATCTGGGCGAAGCGCCACGGAGTGCCCCAGACTTTGTGCTCGGGTCTTGGGCAGTAGCTCCCTGTCAAGTGAGAGTCCTGGGCTGCACTGCTTTGGTTACAGATGTACAGGGCGATATGAGCAAGGGTCTGGGCCAGACTCCCTGGCTAGTGGGTGGCCATGGGCAAGTTCTCCAACTTCCTGTGGGACTCGGTTTGCTCATCTGCAAAACGGGTATAATAATAGCAGTCAGGTCCTAGAGGATTGTTGTGTGTTGTGGGGATCACATCAGACAGTGAAGAGCTCAGCACGGTTCCTGAAACAGGACAGCTCCTTCGGAAATGGGGGTGGAGCTCTTACCCATGTATTCAATAACATCTTCTGCGAGTCTTCTGGGTGAAGGGTACATGCTCCAAGGATGAACACGACTGTCCTCACAGAGATGAAGGGAAGGACTGAGCAGTGTGCTTGAGGGTCTCACATACGATAACACATTCGTAATGCCTCCCCAAGTTTAAATCATGTCCAAGATCACTGGCCAGATAGCTCTGGGCAAGGTTTCCCCTGAGTCTCCATTTTCCAACCTGTAAAATGGGATGATGACAGAACCTATTTCCCAGGTTGAGATGAAATTTAAGTGAGATGATGTGGATGAAACCCACTGCTTGCAAATTCTAGGTCTCCTGCTCCACCCTTTCATCTCCTCCTTTGCTGTGTGAATGAAGGATCATCCCTGCCCCCCTGGTCTCCAAATGGGGGGACTGGGCCTCAGAGGCACTGAGTGACTTGCACTAGACAGTCGGGCAAATCAAAGATCAGGATGGGATTGAGCTGCCATCTTGGAGGCTCAGCCTCCTGGCGTCACTTCAGATCTTACCTGTAAGGTTCCCCCCATCCCAGGGTGGTGAGGGGCCTGCATGAGATGGCTCAGGACCTATTTCCGAGACAGTGGCCGCTACAGGGTGCACTGGATGGGGCTGGGCCGGGTGGCCAGGGGCTGAGGGTACCGTCCTCCTCTGCAGCCATGCAGCCCAGAATCAGGCACTGAATATCCCTGAGACTTGCTCTCCTCATCTGAGAAATGGGTCTAATGATGACAGTGCCCCCAGGGAGAATGAGCCATTGCACAAAGAGCGCTGGAGGCTGCAGGTGATGTAATCTCTTTGGACACCTGTCCAGCAATATGTAGATCACAAGGCATTTCAGATCCATCTTGTCTTTCCAACAGCCTCATGAGATGGGGATGATGATAAAATGGCCAAACTTCTGGAGGTGATAAGGGTGTACCTTTGCTGTTCAGAAGCATTTGTGTGAAGAGAACGTGTTATACTGGACCACAGACAGTAAGACCTGGCTGTGGGCAGGGAGCATTTTGTTATAAGCACTTCTATTGAGCTGGGTTCTGCCCGAGAAAGGCCAAGGCCAAAACAGCAGGAATTCTACCACCCTGCATTCAAATCCCAGCTTTGCAACTCGCTACCTGTGTGACCTTGAGCACATTTGTAAATCTCTCTCTGCCTCAGTGTCCTCATCTGTGAAATGGGGATGATACCGACGGTACCTAATCCATAGGGTGGTTGCATGGATTCCATGAGTTAACGTGTGGAAGAGGCCCACAGCAAATGTGAACTTTTGGAGCTCAGGGCCCAGGTCTGAGGATGCAATGACCCTGCTCTCTGCCTGACATTTGCTGAACTGTTCTGCCTTCAAGGTTTCCCTCTGAGGCATGCAAGTCTGGCTGCTGGGGCCATGTGAGTCACAGGGCAGCACAACTTAGGACCAAGCAAACCTCCAGAGTCACCCATCTCTTCCTTCTTGGGGCTCAGGAAACTCTCTCTTTCCAACACCCACGCCAGGCCGCCTACTCAGAGAGCAGCTGGGCTAACCGTTTTCCCCTGAAGCTGTCTCAAAGACAGGACGGCAAAGTTCAGGCAAGCTTCAGAGACTGTCTTTAAAATTCTAGATGGCATGACTTCAAGATCAATTAAATGTACCTTTGTATCCCTTCAACCTTCCTTGCCTGTAAACTGAGATACGGGCCGAGCTGAAGCGGCCACAGCCCAGGGGCACGCGCCACCCACGGCATTAGCCATCACACAGCAGCTAGAGCAGACAGGAGCCTGGGAGTGACTTCCATGTAGGTCCCTCCTTTTAGGAATGAGGAGCTCGAGGTCAGGAGAGGGGACAGCCCAGAGCCACAGCACAGCACTCGGTGGCCTTATGCCTGCCCACACACATCACAGCTGATGAGCACAGGGCTTCGCTTGTGCTCTCAGGAGCAAAAAAACATTAGAGAATTCATGAATTGGGGTTTTCTTCATCATTCCAAGGTCAAGGAAAGTTTGTGCATTCCCTCCACACCTAGGGAGCATCTCAGTGTCACGGACCCCACTGTCAGATCTATGATGATACAAAGAACTGAGACCTCTGACCTCTGTGCTTGGGAAAGATCGTCACGTGGATGACTACTTGACTCTGTAGCAGAGCAAAGCAAGTCTCTTAAGAGAGGATTGTCATTTGAGGAAGACTGAGGTGGGAACAGCTAACTCTGATGGTTCACAGGGAAGAGGTGAGGCGGTGAGGGGTCCAGCATATGCCTTATATGGAGTGAAGCCAAATGGAGCTAATATTTAGGGAGTGAGTCCTAAGAACTGTAAGTGTATCGTTGCATCTAATTCTCACAAGAACTCAGTGAGCTGTGCACACTTATTGCCATTTTACTAACAAAGATGCACAGAGGTTAGCTGTGTCTAAAGCCACGTAGCTAGTGGGTAGTAGAGCCAGGATCCTACCCCAGGCATTGGTCCCAGGGTCCTCGCTCTGAATCACTCTCCCTGGAGTTCTCAAAACTGAGTAGGCATCAGATTCCCCGGTGGGGGAGCCTCTTAAGACACAGATTGCTAAGTCGCACCCCCAGAGTTTCAGATTCAGCAGGAATCGGTGGGGGGCACAGATCACACTTTAAGGATATCTGCACTGGCAGCCCTCTGACTACAGCTGGAAGTGGTCACTAAATCAACCTTAAAAATTGCAATTTTCAGACATGAGCTCTAACACTTGATAGATGCCAGAGCCCTTCCCACACAGAACAGAATTCTTTTTCCTACCGTTGGAGGGGAAGACTCAATTAGAGCCGACACAGGGAGCTAACAGGACTCACACTGCCCCATTAGAAAGGCTGAATTATCTAAAAGAGAAAATTCAGAGCTCGGAAGGTCGTCTGAAGGAGATTGGATATCACCCTGTGAGGACCTCTGAAGTGGCAGCAAGGATGCGGAGGGGACAGTCTCTTTTTTTTTTTTTTTTTTTTTTTTTTGCGATACGCGGGCCTCTCCCTGTTGTGGCCTCTCCCGGAGCACAGGCTCCGGACGCGCAGGCTCAGCGGCCATGGCTCATGGGCCCAGCCGCTCCGTGGCATGTGGGATCTTCCCGGACCAGGGCATGAATCCAGGTCCCCCACATCGGCAGGCAGACTCCCAACCACTGTGCCACCAGGGAAGCCCCTCTAATTTTTTTGTTTTTTTCCTATTTTCCATCAAAGGAGATTCATCGTGTGGCTGCTGCCGACCCACCAGCATGTTTTCTCCGGCTATAGAAAACATCTGAGGCGTGCCCCAAATGAGATCCTTCATTTCAAAGGGAAAAGATGTGATTTCTAAGTCACTGGAGAAATAAAGAAGATTCTCACCAGGTGAAAGTGGTGTTGGGCTGTTTGGATCCACTTTAACGTGGATGAATACGTGTCTTATATTTTTATAAAAATCAAACGGATTTTTCTTCCTGGGCTTGAACGAAGGACAGAGTTCAAGATGAAAAGCTCACAGAAAAGAAGTGTTCTCACGAGCTCAGGGGCTGGGGCCACATGAGAAACATATGAGACCGAAGAGGACTGGCCTGCCTGACTTCCTGTGCCAGGACTCTAAACTGTGGGGACGCCTCCCTGCGCTCCCCATCTGCAAGTCCCGCTCTGCACGTCCTACAGCACAGAGGTCATGGCTTCAAAGCCAGGAAGCTCAGGCTCCAACCAGGCTCCACTGCCTTCTTGCTGTAGCCATCTGGGGTAATTATTAAACCTCTCTGAGCCTGAACCTTTAACCTCTAACATAGAAAGTAATAATATTCATTTCCAAGGGCTGCTACATGAATTAAATGAGCTATTGGCTGACGTCTATTTACCACCAGCTCCAGGTACTGTTCCAAATGCTTGACATCTGTTTCCTTCTTCTAGCCTCACAAGAAACCTCCATGAGAGAGATGCCATTGTAATCTCATTGATAGGTAAGGAAACGGCTAAGAGAGGTTCAGAAACTTTACTCAAAGTCCCACAGCGTGTGGTGGTGGGGCTGGAAGGCAGACCCAGGCAGTCTGGCACCAGAACCCGCATGCCCGTGACTCGATGCTGCAGCTGCAACTGGGCTGCTCTGTGCCCTGCCCTTTGGAGTTCATTTGTCTATGATAGAATCACATTTTCTCACCTCTTTTTAATCTCGTGTGAAATTTTTCCTTAGCATTTTGTAGATTAACAATAATTGTTGTGATGACATCATAGTCATTTTGTATTACCAATTCTCTGTGTTACAATGTGCCAAGAAAAAGCTACTGTCCTTGAGCAAACATGGGATACTTCTAAAAGGTGACTGCAAACTGGCCAAAGTAACCTTAATGTGTTCCCCAAGGGAGGAATTTATGGATTACTTTCTCTTTACACAACAAAATAAACTGGCAGTGAGTGACAAGAACAAAGTCACATCTGTTTAGGAATTGAAAACATTATTCTAATTAATTGTTCCCCATATGGAATCAAAATGACAAATTATTTAGAAAAATAACATTGAGAAAGTGGCATACTAAAATTTTGGGAATGTTGGCAAATCTATGTTCAAGGAAAAAAAATGTATGAATAATAATGAAAAGGCAGAAATTAAAATTGGAAAGCAATAAAATGGATAACAGAGTTTAGTCTTTCAAATAGCAAAATTAGAGGCAACCCTTTGGACATGTTATTTAAAAAGGGAGAGAGCAGGGGGTTCCCTGGTGATCTAGTGGTTAGGATTCAGCGCTTTCACTTCCGTGGCCTGGGTTCAATCCCTGGTCGGGGAAATGAGATCCCACAAGCCCTGCAGTGTTGTCAAAAAAACAGAAAAAAAAAAAAAAAGAGAGAGAAAGAGAGAGAAAGCAAAATCAAATTAAGTCAAGAGAGAAGATACAAAGAACAGACATGAGGATGTTAAAACTTATATAGTTATATGTATATTTGTGTGTATATCTGAATGTTTCAATGAAATGAGTGATTTCATTGAAAAGGCAGCAATTTTTAAAACTGATTTTACGTGGGTGAGGTGTTTCTCCTTGCCAAGGCCACACAGCAAGTACATGCCTGTACTGGGATTTAAAGTCAGGCCTTCCTGTTTCCAAAACAGAAAGCCAACAACAGAAGACTGTGCAATTACATATTAATGTGGGAAAGAAAGGCTCAAGAGTGAGGTAGAGTGAAGCCAAACATCTTGGAAAGATGCCCAGAATCTATTAAATGAAGACGGCAAGTAACAGAACAATGTATATGGCATGATTCCATTAAAAAACAAAACAAAACTATGTACATATAAGTTTAGATAAGCAAAGAAAAAAGCCTAAATGAAAATTATTGAGCTGTTAACAATAGCTATTGGATGGGTGGATTCGAACATTCTGTAAGGTTGGAATTTTTTGTATATTTTTTATTTTCTAAAAAAAAATCAAACCCAATCAAAGAAACTCAACAACAACTCTTGTCCAATAATAAGCAAAAGGCTTGAATGCCCAAGAATTCTAGGACATAAGGACAAGCTTTTGGAGGAAGGGCTCACCTCTGACTACCCTTTGTCTGGCAAGGGACGTGGGGAGCAGAGATGGTGACATGAAGTGCAAACAGACGTGGTTGGCTGGGGAGCCACACTTACCTTTCCCAGCAGCTCAGGAAGGCCCAGCAGCTGCCCCGTGAACACGCCAATGCAGATGAAGATGGCGGTCACCTGCCCCAGAGAGCCGCGGATCTCCTTGGGTGAGATCTCGCTCAGGTACATGGGGAGTACACTGAGGGCGATGCCTGTGAAGGAAGCATGGCAGCAGTGAGAGAGCTGTCTTCTTCAAGGAAGATTCTGGTCATAGCACCTCCCTCTGTTCTGTGCTTGACAAAAATAGTGCTGTAGCCACAACACCATTCCCAGCACTCTGCACAAATTGTCAACATTTTAACATGCACTTTATTATTTACTCCATAGAGTATGGCTGGGAGGTGGATTTCATAGGAGGGGAAATGGTGGTAGCTGATGGCAGTGATGCTGGTGGTGATGGTGACGGTGGTGACAATAATAACCAACGCACATAGTGCCTACCAAGTAGCAGGGATCTTCCTTCTCTCTTTACCTATATTAACTTATCTATTTTAAATAACAACCCTCTGAAGTAAATGTACTATCATTATCCCCATTCTAAATATGAGAAAACTGAGGCACAGAGAGGTTGAGTAACTTTCCCAAATCACCAAGGGACATCCAAAAATGCTCCAGGAGATTATTTGCCCAGTAGATCAGGTCTCTGATTCTAGAACTTGAACTTTCCCGCCAGCTAGCGGCACCTCCTTAGGTAAATCATGGAACTCAGTTATGACAGATACTGTTAAACCCATTGTACAGCATTTTATAGATGACGTCACTCACATAGGGTCTCATAACCTTTGAGATAAATTTATGTGTTCAAAGGCTTATGACTGATATTTCTATTTAAAAAGTAATAGTTATAAATATGTCTCATAAAACATAATACTCTGCACTCATAGAGGTTCTGTTAGTAAAAATATCATGAGGCCTTGTCAGGTTCAAGAAACTTTGTTTTCTACTCATTTCGGGGCAGGGTTATTCTTAAGACCCTTTATAGACCCATGAAGGTCTACAAATGCACTTATCCCAGGCAGATTCGTGGCTTGCTTATTACACTCTGAGTCACACTGCTTCCTGGGTCAAATCCCTGCAACTTACAAAAGTTGAGGACTCGGGCTGAGAGAGTTAGCCTCTCTCAGCCTCAGTTTCTCTATCTACAAGTTGGGGATAAGAACTGAGTCTGACTTCATAGGATTGCTATGAGAGTTCATTGAGATTTGCTCAGCGTTTCACTCAGCGTACAAGTCAGCATTACTAGCACTAACTACTATTGTCTTCTAATTTTTCACCAGATTGTTTGGGCAATCAAAAATTTCTTTCCTGCCCTGGCCTCCTGATGCCTAGAGGTTAGAGTACAGTTCCCGACACACTTTAGGCACCAATCGATGTGTTTCATCTTAAGCTGGATTCACCCCAGTTTCTAGCATTCAGGGAAGCCCTTCCTAAAAAGAAATAGTGAAGGGAATGTGCTGCCCAATTTATAAGCTGAGCATCTCATTCATTGCATCTCAGCCCAGGATAACTTCTTCTGGTTCGGCACACAAGGGAAACACGCTTAAGGTGCAAAGAGACAGGAATTATCTCCAAAGCTGCAACACAAACCAGATGCTATCTGAATTTTTATCCCAAACACACATATTGAGAGCATCTGGCCTCATGGAGAAATCAAGTGGCCACGGATCAGTGTGGCACCTTCTTGCTTAGCAGTGGGATAGAGAGGAAGGCGCAGGATTCAAGTCCCACAGCCCTGCTTTCCTCACTAGGTGACCTTGATCAAGTGAGTTAGCTTCTCCTAGCCTCCGCCTACCCATCTATGAAAGAAGGGTCATAATTGCTGTCCATTCCTGTTGCGGTGGGAATAAAATTACTACATATAAAGCACCTGGCTCACTTTTGGTCACTTGATGGACACTTGGAAAACTGTTAGGTCCTCACCCTGACACTCCCCCTACCCTCTGGGGATAATAATCATCATCATCTCACGAAAAGCTATTAAGGAAATGATACGGCTGGTAGGAAAGAGGAGGCATGGTTGTGGTAATGGACGTGGCACACAGTTGGCACAGGAAGAACGCCTCCTTCACAGGGCGCCTGCGCAGACTGAATCCCTGGAGAACGCTTAGCAGAGTGAAAGGCACACAGGACACTGTCAATTAATGGAGACTCTTCTTCCTTGCCCATTGTGAAATTTCGGGCAAAAATGAGATGCTGCTGGCTAAACCAGTGGTGAGCCATGAGGAGGTAGCCGGCTGTAGGAGGACCAACTCATCCCAGTTTGCCAGGGACCATCCTGGCTTTAGCACTGTCCCGGGAAGCCCCTGAGTTCCGGGCAAATGAGGATGGTTGATTACCCTGGGCTCGTGTCGCTGCACCAAGCATCCCACACACCTGAGTGGCCCCTCTTGACCTGTGACCCTGTATCCTGCCATTCTTCCCCCCTAGGTGCCCCAGCCTTACGATTTACCAGACACTCAGGCTCATTCTGATCGTGGGATATCAGCCTTTGTCGTTCTGTTTATCCCGAGTCCTCTGTCCTCACAGCTCCACAGGCTGACGCCCCACTGTCCTTCCCGTCTCAGCTCAGCCTCACTACCTCCCACTAACGGGAACTAATGCGACCCAACGGGTCCTTTGCAGATAGAATCAGGTTAAGGTGAGGTCACACTGGATTAGGGTGGGCCCTAAACCCAATGACTGGTGTCCTTATAAGATGATAAGACACAGGGAGACACAGAGGGAAGAGGGGCGCGTGAAGATGGAGACAGAGATTGGAGTGATGCTGCCACAAGCCAGGGAATGCCAAGGCTTCCCGGCAGCACCAGAAGCCAGGAGAGGCATGAAACAGATTCTCCTTCAGAGCCTCCAGAAGGGACCAACCCTGCAGATACCTTGATTTTGGACTTCTGGCCTCCAGAACTCTGAGAGCATAATTTCTGTTGTTTTCAGCACCCCCGTTGTGGTTTTTGGTGACAGCAGCCATAGGAAACTGCCCTACCTCCTCATGGAGGCCTTCACCCGTCAAAATCAATCCCTCCCCGTCACTCCTTATCTCTCCATCCTGTCTTATGTTCCTCATGGCACTCAGTGCTTTTTCTAAGTATCTTGTTCGGTATTTACAGGGGACCCTTGAACAGCATGGCTTTGAACCATGCAGGTCCACTTATACTCACATTTTTTTTCACTAAATACGTACGACAGTGCCACACAATCCGATGTTGAATTCGCAGATGCAGAACCACATGTATGGAGGGTCGACTGTAAAGTTGCGCGTGAATTTTCGACTGCACTGAGGGTTGGCACCGCTAACCACCGCGTTGTTCAAGGGTCACCTGTACTTGTATATTGTCTGTTTCCCCACTTCCAGCCACAGAAAATTTCCTTCGGAGAACAGCACCAGACCCAGCACACGTGCTTGATCAAAGTCTATTGGGTCCCCAAGGCACTTTCACTCTACCGTTATTTATTTAACCAAGGCTGCGGTAAAGGTGAGGTTGCTGGGGTCGCCAGTGGTTGGGAGTTGCAGACCGGCAGGCTGGTGCGGTTCTAATTGTGGTCTATGGGAACAGGCCTCAAAGGCCAGTCCTACAGGGGCTGCAGACTCCAAGTGCACAGAGGGCAGAGTGCCTCTCATCTAAAACATCAACAACAGTTCCAATCTACCGAGCAGTTCACAACTTCCAGAACCACTTTACAGTCTTCCGCTTCCTCAGGGTACGTGGCCTGATGCAATGAAAGGAGCAACTGGGGATAGGCTCCCTCACACAGAGCTAGCCTAACTTCCAGATTCCTCCTAGAGTCTAGTTCCAGAAGTAGCATTTTAGCCCATACAAAGCAGAAGGGATTGAGGGAAAATATGAGTCCAGTCCAAAACTAAGCGTTTCACTGAATATAAACTTAAATTTGAAGATTAAAGTATGACACACATTTTTAAATTGCACAAATAATATGTGTGCAGTTTGATGAATCATCACAAAATGTATACAGCTGTGTAACCTCCACCCAGGTTAAGAATTTACGGGCTTCCCTTGTAGCGCAGTGGTTGAGAGTCCTCCTGCTGATGCAGGGGACACGGGTTCCTGCCCCAGTCCGGGACGATCCCACATGCTGCAGAGCGGCTGGGCCCATGAGCCATGGCCACTGAGCCTGCACGTCCGGAGCCTGCGCTCCGCAACGGGAGAGGCCACAACAGTGAGAGGCCCGCGTACCGCAAAAAAAAAAAAGAATCAACTTACAAGACCAACACCCCAGAAAGCCCCCATGCTGTGCTCCCTCAGAATCACTATCCTTCCCCTCCTTCCCAAAGATCACCACCAGCCTAACTGCAATCACCAAAGATTAGCATATGGAATCAGAGAATATGTACTTCTTTTATTTCTTGCCTCTTTTGCTGATATTATGTTTGTGAAATGCATCAGTGTTGTAGCATGTAGCTCTAATCTGTCTGTTTTCATTGCTGTGTAGTATTCCAATGTGTAAGTATTCCACAATTTATCCACCCTACTATTGATGGACAGTTTGGGGTTAACACTAATAGTGACCCTATTTACAACAGCCAAGACATGGAAGTAACCTAAATGTCCATCGACAGATGAATGGATAAAGAAGATGTGGTACATATATACAGTGGAATATTACTCAGCCATAAAAAAGAACAAAATAATGCCATTTGCAGCAACATGGATGCAACTAGAGATTATCATACTAAGTGAAGTCAGGAAGAGAAAGACAAATACCAAATGATATCACTTACATATGGAATCTAAGATATGACACAAATGAACTTGTTTATCAAGCAGAAATTGACTCACAGACAATCTCTTTAGAACAGACTTGTGGCTGCCAAAGCAGGGTTGGGGAGGGATGGATTGGTAGTTTGGGATTAGCAGATACAAACTATTAGATATATGCATAACTGAGTTGCTTTGCTGTACACTGGAAACTAATATAACACTGGAAATCAACTACACTTCAATAAAATAAAGTTTAAAAATACTAATAGTGCCCCATAAATATTCTTGTACAAATCTTTTGGTGCACATGTATGGATAACCGAAAGTGTATACATATATGACTGCAAAATCATTGTTTTGTAATGTTATTGGCCTGTAATTTTCCTTTCTTGTAAAGCTCCTACTAGGATATACAATCAAGGATACATTCATTTTATAAAATGAGTTGGGGAGTGTCCCCTCTGGAAATGATTGTATGGTGTTAGTGTTATTCTTTCTTAAAGAAGCCATATGGGCCTTGCATTTCCTTTGTTAAAAGGTTTTAAATTACATGTTCAACTTATTTAATAGAATAGGACTATACAGAAATTCTATTTTTTCTTAAGTCAGTATTGGTAAGTTTTTTCTTTCTTGGCATTTGTACATTTATCTAAAGTTTTCAAATATATTTTATAAACATGTTCATGATATATTCTTATGTTTTTAATGCTTCAGGATCTATCCATTCTGATCTTACGGAAAAACACAACCGAACTTTCTGGCCAAGCCAATAGCATTAGTTATCAATTCTTTTTCTCTCTTTTTATAAACAGTCTTGCAAGGGGTTTATCAATTTTATTAATCTTTTCTAGAACTCACTTGTCTTTGCTGATGTTCTCTAATGAAAATTCTTTTTCTAACTTCTTTGAGATGGAATATTAGATCATTGATTTTCAGCCTTTCATGTTTTAGACTCTATGCATTTGAGGTTATAAATTTTACTCTAAACATGGCTTTAGCTGTATCTGACAAAATTTGATATGCCTTATGTGGTATTTTCATAATCATTTAATTCAAACTACTTTAAAATTTCCATTGTGATTTCTTTTTTGTCCCCTGGTTACTGAGAAGTACACCTCACTTACATCTTAATTTCCAAACATATGAGGATTTTCTACTTATATTTCCGTAATTAGTTTCTTTCGTGCAAGTGTGCTAGGGATAAATTTTATTAGCTTTTGTTTGACTGAAAAGGTGTTTTCATTTTACCTTTATTTTTGAAAGATATTTTCACTGGTTGGAGAATTCTAGGTTGGCAGTTATTTTCTTTCGGCTCTTTGAAAATATCATTTTGCTGTTTTTTTGTCTTCCATTGTTTTTGTTGAAAAGCCAGCTTTCCATTTTATTCTTACTTATTTGAAGGTAACATATCTTTTTATCCTGATTGTTTTTCATAATAACTTTCTGTTTGCCCTTGGTTGTCAGAAGTTTTACTAAGCTGTGCAGAGTTGTGGTTTTCTTTGTTTTTACCCTACTAGGGATCCATAGTGCTTCTTGGACTTGTGGCTTTTCATCAAGAAAAAGAAAAAATGTTGGCCATTATCTTCCAATAATTGTTTTTTCTCCATCCTCTGTCTACTCTCTTTCTGATTTTCCAATTAATGTATGTTAGACATCTTTACAATTTCCCAGACATTTCTTACCCTCTTTTCTGTGTTTTCATGCTTCAACCTGGATGCTTTCTTCTGATCTTTGATGCTTTAGTTCCCTGATTCTTGCTTCGGGTGCATGCTTTCTGCTGGTAAAACCATTCATTAAGTTCTTGCATTTTTTGCATTTTTCAGTTTTTGTATTTTTTAGTCCCAGAATTTCGATTTGGTAAGTCAAAACATAGCTACCATTTCTATGCCAAAATTCTTGACGTTATCTCTTGATTATCTGAACATATTAAGCATAATTATTTTAATGGCTGTGTCTAATGCTGCCATTTTCAGAATCACTATCAGTTTATTTTTGATGTTATTTCTCTTGGTTTTCTCCTTGTATGTCTGGCTACTTTGGATTGAATATCAGAGTGTATATGAAAACTGTAAAAATAATTTGAGGTTCTGGATGTATGCATCTGGCAGGGTGAGAGGCTAGAGGCATGAGCAATCCCAGCTTACCACAAATCCGTTGGTGATTGAAGTGATTTGAAGATCTGATCTATTTATGATTCACTCTTGCTCCTATGGCGTAGCCCTGTGCTGACTAGCGACCTTCCTACCTGGCAGGAGTTCAACTCCAATTCCTCCTCCTCAGCCCCATGAATCTGTTGGAAGGTCTACTAAGCATCTCAGATTCTCAGCCATCATTCTGGAATTGGGAGATACCTCTAGAGGAAAAGTTGCCCCAAATGCAGGGCTTACCTCTCTGGGTTTCACTCCTTTCCCAGATTGTGGTCCTATAAGTCCCCCCATGCCTCGGTAGCTGTCTGATACCTTTAAACAGATGCTTTTTCTAACCATTTTATTCTAAAGCAGAACTCTCTCTTCCTCCCTCCCTCCCTCCCTCCCTCCCCCCCCCCTCTATATATATATGGCAAAGAAATGGTTTGTTCTCCATTCAACAAATATTTACTGAGTGTATACTGAGAGGTCGTCATTGTTAGAAGCCAAGGCAATGGCAATGAATGAAACAGGTAGAAAAGCCTTGCTGTCGTGTAGTTGCATCTTGGGGAGGGAGGTTCTGGAGGGAGGCTGAGCATAAGCATGAAGAGTGTGCTGCCTGCTAGATGGTGATAAGAGCTCTAGGGAAACATCAAGCGGGGAGGGAGGACAGGGATGCCCCGGGTGGGGAGAGTTGCAGTTTCACATGGGGTGGTCCCTGAGGCCACATGGTGGTGGTTCAGAGAGGGAATGGGGCGGGGGGTGGGGGAGACCATTTAGGGCCTGGCTTACAGGCCAGGATGTGTTTTATTTCCTTCTCAAATCTATTTATTTAACTTTAAAAAAATGAGTCCATTTAAATATAAATAATGTAATCATTGCACAGGAAAAACGGAAAGAGAAAAGTCCTGACCCACATTATCCCTCTGGTTCCTCTAAGCCGAGCAATTTAGGAAAAGTGTGGAGTCAGGCACCCCTGGCTCCCACCTTGGCCCAGACACATCTGAACTGTGAGACCTTGGCAAGGTACCCCCTGAGGCTCCATCTCCTCACATGCAAATGCAGGTAGAGCTCTGAGTCCAAGAGAGTTGTGCTATTGAAGGGAAACACACACACGGACACAGAGACACACAGAGACAATCATACATAGAGACACACACACAGACACACAAACACACAGACACACACACAGATGTAGACACACATAGACACACACACCTGTTTAGTACCTGGATATTGTTAGGTAGATGTCATTATCTCTACTTTATGTGCAAAAGAGGCTTTTCTCAGGCCACCGGGCTAGTAAGTAGAAAGGCTAGGACGAGAATCCATTTCTTCTGAGCACCTTACCCTCTCTTTGTCATGTTAAAATCTGACTCAAGTCATAATAATAAATTAATAATATTATTAGTGTTTTTGTTGGTTTCCTATTGCTGCCATAGCAAATTGCCATGAACTTAGTGACTTAAATTTATTTTCAGACAGTCCTGCAGGGCATGAGTCCAAAATGGGACTCATGGGTCCAACATGGGCTAAAATCAACATGTTGGCAGGGCTGTGGTCTTTCTGGAGGCTCTAGGGAATAGTCCGTTTTCTTGCCTTTTCCACCTTCTAGGGACACCTGCACTCCTTGGCTCATGGCCCCTTCCATCCTCAGTGCCAGCAACTTCGTCACTCCAGTCTCTGCTTTCATCATCTCGCCTCCTTCTCTGACTCTGGCTCCCCTCCTCCCTCTTTCACTTACAAGGACTCCTGTGATTACACTGGACCTGCCTGGAGAATCCAGGATAACCTATTCATCTCAAGGTCCTGAATTTAATCACATCTGCAAAGTCCCTTTTGCCATGTAAGCTAACATATTCATGGGTTCCAGGGAATAAGATGTGAACACCTTTGGGAGCAGTAGGCAGAATAATGATAAATAATAAATCATTTGCTTGTCAGAGTGGTGCACACCATTGCTGGGAGCTTGCGGCAGAGGTAGCTGGGTAAGTCCACACATGATATACATGGGCTGACCCCACCAGCCAGGAGGGCCAGTGTTTCTGCCCTATGCCTTTATTTCTCAGTCTCCTATACTGTGGTGTTGTTTAATTAGTAGACGATAGAGCTACATGTGGCATGTGAGGTCTGGAAGCCTAAAGAGGACATTCATGGTAGTAGCTCTAAGGGGAGAACGAAAAGGAGCCAGAGCAGATTTTTAGAGCTGGTGGAAACCTCAGCTACCAGAGTTCATTCTCCTTATTTTCTAGATTACATCACTGAGGCCCAGAGAGGGGAACTGATGGCCCCAAGGTCACCTGGCAAGTCAGTGGTAGAGCCAGAACTTGAAGTCAAGTCCTTGACCCTGATCTCATGTCCATGCCCTATGATTCTCTAAACGCTGCTGCTTGAACATGTCCACTAGAGAGCACTTAATGCAGTGACTTGGGCTTGTCCACTGCAGAGGTGCTAATGCAGGAGATGTGGGCTTGCACCCCTGGGAGTGTGGACAGCTCTGGGAACGCTGTGGCAGGAGCCTGTCCAACACAATCATCCACAAACACAAAACACCTCTGCACTCTTTCACCTTGACTTTACAATCAGCAAGGATTTGCCCTCCAACGCCATATGCTTCATCATGTTTGTTTCAATGTAAAAATAGTGTGTTTATTTTTGCTCCAAGCCTTTTAGAAATAGGACACTTCAGTCCGATGTTTTCTGCAATGGTTCCAAATATTCCCCCCGAGAACCTGGTTTGAGCAGCACAACCACCTGAAAATCCTCCAGGCTTCTCATTTGGTTTTAAATTATTTATTTCAAGAAGGGCAGCAATTCACCTCATAACCAGCAATTTTCTTTCTTTCTGACCAGTTGCCTCACCTTAAATGCCCTCACATCTGTCTCTGTGCTTTGAGAGGGTTTGGTGAGAATAGATGACACAAAACTTCCACATCTTGGCTCAACTCCAAGAGGCCACATTCCAGAAATCAGGAGTGCATTTTATCCCCACCTGTTGATTTTACTTTTTTTTCTGTTTCTTTTTGAAAAGCTCATAGGACAAATGGTCTAAAAGACGTTTGTCTTGAATATGCGGTTTTGTAAAAATGGCATCTCTCTTTGAATCAGCTTATTTTTTTGACATCTTTATTGAGGTATAATTGCTATACATTGTTGTGTTAGTTGCTGCTGTATGACAAAGTGAATCAGCTATACATATACATATATCCCCATATCCCCTCCCTCTTGCGTCTCCCTCCCACCCTCCTTATCCCACCCCTCTATGTGGTCACAAAGCTCCGAGCTGATCTCCCTGTGCTATGCGGCCGCTTCCCACTATCTATTTTACATTTGGTAGTGTATATATGTCAATGCCACTCTCTTACTTCGTCTCAGCCTACCCTTCGCCATCCCCGTGTCCTCAAGTCCATTCTCTATGTCTGCGTCTTTATTCCTGTCCTACCCCTAGGTTCTTCATGATCTTTTTTTTTAGATTCCATATATATGTGTTAGCATACGGTATTTGTTTTTCTCTTTCCAACTTACTTCACTCTGTATGACAGACTCTAGGTCCATCCACCTCACTACAAATAACTGAATTGTTTCTTTTTATGGCTGAGTAATATTCCATTGTATATATGTGCCACATCTTCTTTATCCATTCATCTGTCAATGGACACTTAGGTTGCTTCCATGTCCTGGCTATTGTAAACAGTGCTACAATGAGAATTGTGGTACATGACTCTTTTTGAATTATGGTTTTCTCAGGGTGTATGCTCAGTAGAGGGATTGCTGGGTCATATGGTAGTTCTATTTTTAGTTTTTTGAGGAACCTACATACTGTTCTCCATAGTGGCTGTACCAATTCACATTCCCACCAACAGTGCAAGAGGTTCCCTTTTCTCCACACCCTCTCCAGCATTTATTCTTTGTAGATTTTTTGATGATGGCCATTCTGACTGGTGTGAGGTGATACCTCATTGTAGTTTTGATTTGCATTTCTCTAATGATTAGTGATGTTGAGCATCCTTTCATGTGCTTGTTGGCAATCTGTCTGTCTTCTTTGGAGAAATGTCTCTTTAGGTCTTCTGCCCATTTTTGGATTGGGTTGTTTGTTTTTTTTGATATTGAGCTGCATGAGCTGCTTATAAATTTTGGAGATTAATCCTTTGTCAGTTGCTTCCTTTGCAAATATTTTCTCCCATTCTGAAGGTTGCCTTTTTGTCTTGTTTATGGTTTCCTTCGCTGTGCAAGAGCTTTTAAGTTTCTTTAGGTCCCATTTGTTTATTTTTGTTTTTATTTCCATTTCTCTAGGAAGTGGGTCAAAAAGGATCTTGCTGTGATTTATGTCATAGAGTGTTCTGCCTATGCTTTCCTCTAAGAGTTTTATAGTGTCTGGCCTTACATTTAGGTCTTTAATCCATTTTGAGTTTATTTTTGTGTATGGTGTTAGGAAGTGTTCTAATTTCACTCTTTTACATGTAGCTGTCCAGTTTTCCCAGCACCACTTTTTGAAGACGCTGTCTTTTCTCCACTGTATACTCTTGCCTCCTTTGTCATAGATTAGTTGACCATAGGTGTGTGGGTTTATCTCTGGGCTTTCTGTCCTGTTCCATTGATCTATATTTCTGTTTTTATGCCAGTACCATACTGTCTTGATTACTGTAGTTTTGTAGTATGGTCTGAATTCAGGGAGCCTGATTCCTCCAGCTCCGTTTTTCTTTCTCAAGATCATTTTGGCTATTCAGGGTCTTTTGTGTTTCCATACAAATTGTGAAATTTTTTGTTCTAGTTCTGTGATAAATACCATTGGTAGTTTGACAGGGATTGCACTGAATCTGTAGATTGCTTTGGGTAGGATAGTCATTTTCACAGTGTTGATTCTGCCAATCCAAGAACATGGTATATTTCTCCATCTGTTTGTATCATGTTTAATTGCTTTCATCAGTGGTTTATAGTTTTCTGCATACACGTCTTTTGTCTCCTTAGGTAGGTTTACTCCTAGGTATTTTATTCTTTTCATTGCAATGGTAGATGGGAGTGTTTCTTTAATTTCTCTTTCAGATTTTTTGTCGTTAATGTATAGGAATGCAAGAGATTTCTGTGCATTAATTTTGTATCCTGCTACTTTACCAAATTCATTGATTAGCTCTAGTAGTTTTCTGGTAGCATCTTTAGGATTCTCTATGTATAGTATCATGTCATCTGAAAACAGTGACAGTTTTATTTCTTCTTTTCCAATTTGGATTCCTTTTATTTCTTTTTCTTCTTTGATTGCTGTGGCTAAAACTTCCAAAACTATGTTAAATAATACTGGTGAGAGTAGGTAACCTTGTCTTGTCCCTGATCTTAGAGGAAATGGTTTCAGTTTTTCACCATTGAGAATGATGTTGGCTCTGGGATTGTCATATATGGCCTTTATTATGTTGAGGTAAGTTCCCTCTATGCCTACTTTCTGGAGAGTTTTTATAATAAATCGGTGTTGAATTTTGTCAAAAGCTTTGTCTGCGTCTATGGAAATGATCATATGGTTTTTCTCCTTCAATTTGTTAATATGGTATATCATCTTGACTGATTTGCATATTTTAAAGAATCCTTGCATTCCTGGGATAAATCCCACTTGATCATGGTGTATGATCCTTTTAATGTGCTGCTGGCCTCTGTTTGCTAGTATTTTGTTGAGGATTTTTACATTTATTTTCATCAGTGATATTGGCCTGTAATTTTCTTTTTTTTGACATCTTTGTCTGGTTTTGGTATCAAGGTGATGGTGGCCTCATAGAATGAGTTTGGGAGTGTTCCTCCCTCTGCTATATTTTGGAAGAGTTTGAGAAGGATGGGTTTTAGCTCTTCTCTAAATGTTTGATAGAATTCGCCTGTGAAGCCATCTGGTCCTGGGCTTTTGTTTGTTGGAAGATTTTTAATCTCAGTTTCAGTTTCAGTGCTTGTGGTTGGTCTGTTTATATTTTCTATTTTTTCCTGGTTCAGTCTCAGAACGTTGTGCTCTTCTCAGAATTTGTCCATTTCTTCAAGGTTTTCTATTTTATTGGCATATAGTTGCTTGTAGTAATCTCTCACGATCCTTTGTATTTCTGCATTGTTAGTTGTTACTTCTCCTTTTTCATTTCTAATTCTGTTGATTTGAGTCTTCTTCCTTTTTTTCTTGATGAGTCTGGCTAATGGTTTATCAATTTTGTTTATCTTCTCAAAGAATCAGCTTTTAGTTTTACTGATCTTTGCTATCATTTCCTTCATTTCTTTTTCATTTATTTCTGATCTGATCTTTATGATTTCTTTCCTTTTGCTAACTTTGGGGTTTTTTTGTTCTTCTTTCTCTAATTGCTTTAGGTGTAAGGTTAGGTTGTTTATCTGAGATTTTTCTTGTTTCTTGAGGTAGGATTGTATTGCTGTAAACCTCCCTCTTGGAAACTGCTTTTGCTGCATCCCATAGGTTTTGGGCCATGGTGTTTTCATTGTCATTTGTTTCTAGGTATATTTTGATTTCCTCTTTGATTTCTGCAGTGATCTCTTGGTTATTTAGTAGCATATTGTTTAGCCTCCATGTGTTTGTACTTTTTACAGTTTTTTTCCTGTAACTGATATCTAGTCTCATAGCATTGTGGTTGGAAAAGATACTCAGCTTATTTTTAATGAAGGAAATTCAGAGAGCAACCAGTTATGTGTAACTAGTAAGTGTCACCTCCCCCAGAATAGCTAGACAAGCAAAGCAGCAGGAAAGAGGCTAAATGGGTAAAATACAAAGCTGCCAGAAAGAGAGACTTCAGTGGCCTCCATTAGAAAAGGACTTTTAGATGCTCCCATCTCGCCACCCTTTCTCCTGAGCAGGCAGGGTCTTCGAAACCCGACCATCGGTCCAAATCCTGGATCTGCATCGTATCAACTAAGAATGTAAATGATAACAACAACAATAATGGCAACGATATCATTATTGGTGTTGGGGGAAGGTAATGGGGGCTGGAAGGTACTTGTTTTGCACACACAGCATACCATTAAGTTTTACATTCCCTAACAAGGGAAGCTTGGGAGTATTCCCCTTCCCCAGATGAGAGAAAGGGGCTAAGACAGGGAGGCAGACTGCTGCTGTGTGGTCTCCACTTTGTCCATGCTCCCTGAGTCCACATCCTTGGGTGGTTAGATGCCTCTGACCCTGACTCTGCATCCAGTCATGGGCCCCACCTTGGCCAGTGGGACTCTGGCAGATGTGTCCAAGCAGACTTGATAAGCACTTGCACACTGGGACTTGTTCCTCTTGCTGCTCATTGGAACCCTGAAAACCCCATGGAAGAGGCTGGGTCACCCCATCTGGGGGTGAGAGACCACATGGAACAGAGATGAGCCAGCCCTCGGGATCCCAAGACCAGCCCACCTGCTGGCAACCAAACATCCAAGGTCATTCAGCCGCTGACTGGCCCGCAGCCAACCTCAGCCATAGGAGAGAGAGCCCAGCAGAGCCCAGCAGGGCTGGCCCAGGTTAGAATTGCCCCACCAACCCTCAGAACTGTAAGCTCAGCAAAAGGATTATTGCCTTAAGCCATTATGTTTTTGTTTTGTTTTTTAATGCAGCAAAACCTAACTGATGAAGTTAACCTTGGTAAGTGTCAGAACCCAGGCCGGCTTAATCCATAGCCCTCACCCTTAACCACTTTACTGTCTCGTGTTTCTGAGCCTCAGGGCCCTCATATGTGAAATGACAACAAAACAGCGTTTCACTGAAGTACAGTTGGCTTATAATATTATATTAGCTTCAGGTGTACAATGTAGTGATTCAGTATTTTTATACATTACAAAATGATCACCACTAAGTCTATTTATGATCTGTCGTTATACAAAGTTATTGCAATAGCACTGACTATACCCTCTATGCTTTACATTCCATCCCATGATTTATTTATTTTATAACTGGAAGTTTGTACCTCTTAATCTCTGTCATCTATTTTGCCCAATGCCCCACCCCCTTCCCCTTTGACAGCCACCCATTTTTCTCTATATCTATGAGTCTATTTCTGTTTTGCTATGTTTGTTCATTTGCTTGCTTTTTGCTAGATTCCATGTATAAGTGAAAAATTACAGTATTTGTCTTTCTCTGTCTGACTTAATTCACTTAGCATGCAACCCTCTGGCTCATAGGCCATAAAAAACTGTCTACAGGCCAAATTTGTCCCAAGGGACGTAGTTTACCAAATCCCGTTCTTTACTAATATAAGCATGAAAATTCATAGCTTTTCCTCTAACTGCATCCAACAAATTTTGATATGCTGTATTTTCATTATCATTCCATTAAAATATATTTTTAAATTTTTAATTTATTTTTATTTTTGTCTGCGTTGGGTCCTCGCCGCTACACGCGGGCTCTCTGTAGCTGGGGCGAGCGGGGGCCACTCCCCGTTGCGGCGCACGGGCTTCTCACTGCGGTGGCCTCTCTTGTTGCAGAGCATGGGCTCTAGGTGCTCGGGCTTCAATAGTTGCAGCACGTGGGCTCAGTAGCTGTGGCTCCCGGGCTCTAGAGTGTAAAATATTTGTAATTTCCCTTGTAACTTCCTCTTTGACTCATGTAATACTTAGAGGTGTGTTTTTATTATTTTCCAAATTTAGGGGGGGTTCTTAGATATTGTTTGTGATTTCTAATTCAATTATACTGTGGACAGAGAATATATTTATATGATTTCAATAAAAGATTTCAATCTTTTCAAACTTATCGAGGCTTGTTCTATGCCCAGCTTTTGGTCCGTCGTGGTGAATAAACCATGGCCGTTGAAAAAAATATATATAACAGCCTTTCAACGTTAGTGGGAGATCAAAGGTGATGAAGTTCATGAACATGATTGGTCAATTAGAAAATTCGACATGAACACCAGCCAGTATTCTCTCCAGTTAATGTTCTTTCTACAGGCTTCTCCCTTCTACTTGAATAGTGAGAGTTTGAGGTATTACAAAATCCTGAATTATTTCCTGCCAGCAAAGCAATGAAAATAAATGAAGTCTCTTCCGCCCTGACCTCCTATACGGCCTCTTACTCTCATGCTCTCCCTTGTCATTCCCGTCACTCACAACGCCTGGTGCCCTCAGCTTATAAAAGATGGAGAAGGAAGGGAACTAGCCCTTAACGACTTCATACAGGGTTCCAGCAGCATTAGCATTAGGCAGTGTATGTACACACACACACACACACACACACACACGTCTTCATGTCAGCCTTTTAACAGCCCTCCAAGGTAGCTATTGTTATCTCTATTTTACAGATGAGGAAACTGAGGCTCAGAACCATTCAGTAACTTATCAAAAGTCAGTAATTGGCAAATAGCAGAGGTGGGATCCAGTCCCAGGGGTTTCTAATCCTAAAGCTTGTGATCTTTCCACAAAGGGCTGAAAGTAACATTCTACGGATTTGTGTATTTAGAAAGAAAGCAGGGTTGGCTTGTTGGTTTTGACAATATATTTTGAGTCTCCTACTCTCACAGGCCATGGCCAGAATCAGGCCATGTCTCACCCCTTCCACCGCCGCCATCCTGTCCTACTCATAGCTATCACCCCGGGGCGGATGGCCTTCCCACCCCACTCCTGCCCTCCCCCTACCTTCTCTCTACACAGAAGTGGGAGGAATCTTATTGAATCATAAACCAACTCTTGTCACATTTCTCTCAACCCTACCCCAGCTCCCCATCACACTCAGCACAAATCCGCAGTCCTCACTGTGACCTACAAGGTCCTGTGGGATCTGACTGGCCCCTCTTCAACTCATCTGCATCCACTCTCCCCCTGGCTCACCAGGCTCCACCACACTGGCCTCCTGACTCTTCTTTGAACTTGCCAAGCATGCTTCCACTTCAGGGTCACTGTCCACTTCTCTCCGCCAGGTACACAATTCCCACAATATTCATTTGTTTCTTGCCCTTGGTTCATTCCCGTCTCTGCTCCTTTGTTTCCTCCTCCGAGCAGCCTTCCCTGAGTCCTATTTAAAATAGCCCTTGCTATCTTCCTGTGCTGCTTCTTTTCCTCCTAGGGCTTACCATTATCTACCTCATATATCTAATTACATATCTGTCCACCCACTAGAACGTAAGCTCCAGGTGTAGGGACTGGGGGGTCCTGTTCACCACTGTGTCCCCAGTGTAGACCACAAGGCACAGCATGTACTCCGCAAATGCTGCTTGGTGAATACATGAAAGAATGAATGAGGGACTTCCCTGGCGGTCCAGTGGTTAAGACTTCATCTTTCAATGCAGGGGTGTGGGTTCGATCCCTGGTAGGGGAGCTAAAATCCCACATGCCTCAAGGCCGAAAAACCAAAACATAAAACAGAAGCAATATTGTAACAAATTCAATAAAGACTTTAAAAATGGTACAAATCAAAAAACATCGTTAAAAAAAAAAAAAAAAAGAATGAATGAGTCAGAGGCCCAGACAGGAAACATAATCCTCATAAAAACTCCCTGGAAACCACAGACAACTTGGAATATGAATTTTATGGTGAAGATGACCAATAGAATGCATGATGTGCCAAAGACCATCCAGGTCTTTGGAGTTGGTTTGGGTCCGTCCCAGTCAGTGCTTCTCCATTAGAGGAGCATCGTGGGTGGGTGGTCCATCCCATGGGACTGCCCCACTTTATGCAGGGTTCTTGTGTTCTCGGTCTCTGCCAATTCAATATCAGTAGGGATGCATGTGACAGCCACAAGTACCCCTCACATTTTGAAACACGCCCCAGGAATGTGTTACTGCCCTCTCTCCTGCCACGGTGAAGGCTCACCTCCATCCACGCCCATGATGAAGCGTCCCAGGATGAGCATTTCAAAGGCTCCTGCTTGGAGAGAACAAGCCATCAGCAACAGGGCGGAAATTGCAAACCCATTGTTGACCAGCAAAGTGAATTTCCTGGAAGAAAAGGAGGGGTTTGATGAGGCTGCCACTGGCCTGTGTATCCCCAGAACAGGATCCAGATTCCCCCCACCCCCATTGCCACCTTTGGCCATACGACCCTGAGCAAGGAACTTCCTTCCTCTGGGTTCATTACCACGGTTGATTAGGTCACCTCCGAAGGCACTGAGAGCCCTGATATTCTATGAGTCTCCCTGTTGCAATATTTTATCTCATCGGTTCTAAGACCTTCATTTAACACTACAAAGTCAAAATGCGTCTTACAATCCATGAGTCAGATGTCAGGCAAGGAAATGAAAACTACTCTAGTTAGTTTCACAGAGAGAATTAACACAGGGAACTGGTTAAGGTCACTGCTGGGGCTGGCAGGAAATTCAGGCAAACTAAAGGGAGCAAGTCCCCCCTCTTCTAGTGCCCCTGTGGCAAAGGGCAGGTGAGGCTTGCAGGTCTCAGCCCCTGCATCACAGAGCAGAGCACAGAAGGGTACTTTGGGAGCTGGGAGCAATAGCTTGTTAATTAGCACACCTACAGCATCCTATGACTTCAGCTGGCATAGTTTTTCTCCCTCCCTCCCTCCCTTCTTCCTTCCTTCCTTCCTTCCCTCCCTCCCTTCTTCCTTCCTTCCTTCCTTCCTCCCTCCCTCTCTCCCTCCCTCCCTTCCTTCCTTCCTTCCCTCCCTCCCTTCTTCCTTCCTTCCTCCCTCCCTCCCTCTCTCTGTTTTTCTCTTTCTTTCTCTCTCTCTCTCTGCAGTTCATGTAACAATGCTTCTTATACCTAACTATACCTAACTATAGCATGAAGCATGAGGCTGAGCTAATCCCCTCAAACGAGGTCAGCCAAATTCCTTTGGCAAGTCTTACTATTCATTGCTCCTTGTTAGGACCACTACCACTGTTTTATATGAATATATAACATATTCCTAAGACCTCACAGTTGAGAAGCATAACTTATTTGGAGGCCTGGGGACCTGGGTTCCTGCACCAGCTGTCTCTTTTATGACCTAGGGGACTTCGTACTTCATTGCTCTGTGCTTTCCTTGCCTCATCTGCAAAATGATCTTAATAGCTCACACTGATTGAACTTTTGCTACATGACAGACCCCATTCTAAGCATTTTACATGAGTAGCTCATTTACTGCTCAAAAGGACCCTATGAAGTAGGTACTATTCTTATCTCTGCTCTATAGATAAGTTAACTAGGACACATAAATTAGTCACTTGTTTTAGGTCATACAACTAATGAATCAAGTAGCTGGGGAAGCAGCCTCTCACAGGATACTTTTTCCCTAAAGACTCAATGATTTAACAGTATTAAACTGTTTTAGAAATTGTAAGAAGCTAGGGCTTGAAAGGGAACTTCGTTATTACTTGTAGGAGTTAGCTCTCTTAACTTCCGGGCCAAAGTTCTTTCTACTGTTTTTGATTTATCTCAAGCTGTTCATTAAATTTTTTTCCCTTTCCTACAACTTCTTGGAGAACCCCAAACTTAGTGAATTTTGCAGCTCAATTCGGATGGTATAAAGCCTGCTCATTGCAACTTCTTCTATAACAGCAAATGATTGAAACAACCCAAATGTCCATTAATAAGGGGCTATTTAAATAAATTATGATACATATATAATGTGGCATATTATGCAGACATTAAAATAGAGGTAGCATTCTACATTCTGATATGGAAAAATCTCAAAGATGTATTGTTAAGTGCAAAGAATAAGATACAGAACTTTATGTAGAATATGCAACAACTTATGTGATAAAATGTGTGTTTGTGTGTGTGTGTAGAGATAGGCACAAATCTTGGAAAAGATACACAAAAAGCTGGTAACACTGACTGTCTCCAAGGAGGAGACAGAAGACAGAAACAAAAACGAAACTTTCGACTTTAATTGGTCCGTTTGAAAGTTAAGTCACATGAATGTATTAATTATTAAAAAATAAATATGATTTCAAATTAGTCTTTCAAAAGATTAATTTAACTGGACCTTATCATGGCGAAAAAATGTGATTTAGCAGAGACTTAAAAGAAAAATTCCAATCTAGAGTAATCTCCCTTATTCTGATGCCGAAGGTCGCAGCCTCAGGATTCAATAAAGATAAGTCTGAAGGCACTAATTTCTGTTATTGGTGAAAGCTCAAAGCAGGATGCGAACACCCTGCACCCCATGGCACTGCTCCACGTTCAGGGCCCTTCCCCTCAGTCCTCTGAGGAACTACTGTGTCAGCCCTGCGAGGAAAGCGGCGCAATGGTTGGAGGGAGTGGCAGGAAGACCTGGACCCTCCTCACAGAAGCTTTCACTTGGGTTCCACTCATCATGTATTTAGTGAGTGCTAGACACTGGGTCTACCCCAGGAATATGGGAGTCATCTCCGTCCTCCCCATCATGGGCTTTAGAGCCTAGTGAGGAACACAGACAGCAAATAAATCACACAAGTCAATTAGTGACCATCTGTGACTTCTATAAGTAAAGATAGAGAAAATATGAGATTGTATAACTCAGAACTGTGCCCACCATTTGCCTGCTTGTGCTCAGCTCCCTTCTTTCTCTGCCTGACTCTGTTTCAGGGGGAACTACCTTTCCCAGGCTCCCTTGCTTCTGGCTTCCTGGGAGGATTGGCCAATGAGAGGCCGGATGTCCATCTAGAGGGCGGGGAAGGGGAGAAGCAGGGTATTTCCTCTCTGTGAGCCATTCCAGCTGCTCTGTGTCTTCTCCTCTGCCCTAGCCATCTCTCTGTAGTCCCAGCAACCTGCTCACTAAAGTGTGGCCCTGGCTTTTAAACCCAGGAATGCTGCTTCTCCCTTTTGGACCTTCCATCTCATGGGTGGTAGCAGCTTGTCTGTAAAAAAAAAAAAAAAAAATAGATTTCTACAACATCCCCAAATATTCTCCGTGTAGCTCCACCTCTGGGTCTCAGTTCCCGCCTTGAGGCCACATAGGATAAACCCCTGTTGCTGCAGAGGCTAGTGGAAGGTACGTTTGTGAAGAGATTGTTGAGGGAGGAGAGGCAGGAGGGGGATGCTGTGGCCAGATTTGGAGGGTTCTTGGATGTTGGACAAAACAATACATTCTATAATCTATAGACAATGAGAAATAAAGGGCTTGATTAGGAATCAATACCTCAATTCCTATCCCCAGACAATTTGTCCACTGCCCTACTTCAGTTAAACTGGACATTTGATACTAGGATGATATTAATGATATCCATAAAAATAATGCTAGCATTATTTAGTGGTTCTCCAGTCTGGTTGCGCATCAGATTTCCCAAGAGCACATACAAATACGAGATCCTTGGGTCCACCTCTAGAGAATTTTCATCCTTGGGGCAGACTCAGTGTGATGCCTTTAGTATAGTACTAAGAAAGAGCATGGCTCTTCTGTAAATGATTTCATCTCATTTCGTCTTTAACACTTGTAGTTATCAGTGTTAACGAAATCATCAGTTCACAGAGGAGGAGGTAAGGACTACTTCCTCCCCCACCACCAAATTCACCCACCTACCTGCGTTGGATGAAACTGCCTCAGTGATGTAAGGTCTATCAGTGTCATTGTGCATCCCTACCCCAGTGAAGGATTTGTTCCCTCTCTACTCAATCATTCCCATATAAACACATCTAAATGTTGTCTCTCTTGGTCCTCATCCCTCTGCTCCTCGTCTTGGCTCCCTTTTAGAGTGAAACTCCTTCATGGATGGTGTCTGCTCATCTTCTAGTCTTTCCTCACCCACACTCTGATTAGATCATTTCTACCACTCCATGGAGACTGCCTTTGTGAAGGTCATCAACAACCTCTACCTTGACAGACAACTGCCAATTCTTTGCCTTCCCCGGTACAACATCTCAGCAGCATTTGATGTGGTTGACCACACCCACTTTCTTGAAACACAATCTTCTCTGTGTATCTGGGATTGCACCCTCTCCCATTTTTCTCCCCACCAGCCTCACCTTCTCAGTCTCTAGGCTGGTTTATCCTCACCTCCCTGAGCCTTGAAAGTTGGGGTGCCCAGAGCTCCGGCTCATCTCTCTCCTGGTCTCACCTCTCTCTACACTCCCTCCCTGGGTGATCCCATCCAGTTCATCCCTCTAACCGATGACAATTCCCAACTGTATCTCTGGATGCAGACTCTCCTTTCAACTCTAGACTTACATATCCAACTGCCTCCTGGACACTTCCACTAGCATATTTAGTAGGTATCTCAAACCAAGCATATTTAAAATAGAATTCTTGAATACCCACTACTAAATCCCTCCCTGCTCCAAAATGCATGCCGAATCCCTCTTCCCATAGACTTTTTCATAAAAAAAGCCACTACCTTCCTAGTGGCTTAGGCAAATATCTGGGAATACTACTTACATCTTTTATTTTCTTCATGACCCATATGCAATCCATCACTGAGTCCTATCTATACTACTTCCAAGATATATCCCAAATCAAACCACGTCTCCCATTTACAGCCCCACAATATGGCAGTGGTCCAGGCCACCATCATCCTACACTCATAGAAGTGCAATAGGCTCACACACACTCTTGCCCTGCTGGAGTGCAGGGTCCACAGAGTAGCCAAAGTTATCCTCTCATAGCACACACGGACGTACTTTTTCTTACTTAAAACCTGCTAGTGGCTTCCCACTGCACTTAGAATAAACTCTTCACCAGGGCCTATAGAGCCCTGCATGAGATGGCTTTTGCCACAGCATCTCATACTCTCACCCTCACGCTCATGAGCCTTCCCACGGTCCCTCAGGTGTGCCAGGCTCCTTCCTAACTCATGGTCCTCATCCTTGGTGCCCCTCTATTCATTGCATGAGTCTTATCTCACTAGAGTCTCAAATCAAATGCAACCTCCTAACACTCTTTGACATGGCTGCTTCCCCCAAATGCAGAGCTCATTCCCCTCCATCCTCTCACCCTGTTCTATTTTCTTCACAGTCCCAACACTGTAGGAAATTATCCTCTGTATTTATTTGCTTTACGCTAGTTGTCTATCTTCCCCTACTAGAATGTAAGTGCTATGGGGTCAGCGACTTTGTCTTGCCACTGTAGCCCCAGCAACTACACCAGATCCCGGCATATGCAAGTGTCCCAGATATATTTGCTGCATAAATGAAGGGAATGAATCTAGAAGCCAAGTCATGTGGACCCCAACTTACCCCACGTGGCCCAGCTCTGATCTGCCCTGAATCTCACTTTAGCTTCTACGTCTATGGGCTGGAGAGCTGCTGTTCACCCGAATCCATGTCCAATAATGTTCCTGCTTGGACAGCCCAGCCACATACTAATTGAACAACTCTGGGCAGGTTTCTTACTCTCTCTCAGCCTTGATTTACCCCCCTGTAAAATGGGTATAATAATGTCTATCTTGTAAGGCTTCTATGAGAATGATTTATGTAAAGTGCTTAGGATGGCACCTGGAACATATTTAGAGATTCAATTAATTTAAAAAGAAATAAAATAAACTCATGGTGATAGCTAACATTCACGGAGTTCTTATGAGGTGCCAGGCACTGTTTTAAGTGTTTTATACTCACTGAAGACCCTAGAAGTCAAGTAATCTTGTTACCCTATTTCTCACATAAAGAAACAGATCTAGAAGTTAAGTACTTGGCCAAGGTCACGTGCTATTAAATGGGAGATTTGGCATTCCAGGAACCGGTTACTAAGGCCGCTCACAATGGTGGCTGCCACATTTATTCACAGCCATTCATCTTTCAACAATCATTTATTCATTCAACTGGCATTCATTCACTCGACACATGTTTGAGGGCACACTGGGTGCTGAGTGTCATTCTAGGTTTTGGCACATAGCCATGAACATGGCCAAGCCCCTGCTTTTATGCTCTTCTTGATAAACAAGTAAAAATAAAACATATGTAGCATATCAGATGGTGATAAATGCTGTACAGAAGACGAAAGCAGGGAAGGGAGTGTACTTGTACACAGAGTGGCCAGGGAGGGCTTCCCCAAGAAGGTAACACCTGACCACAGACTTAAAGACAGTGCAGTGTGTGATTTGAAGAAAGAGCAGACGTGAGCCATATGGACACTGGGGTACAGCAATCCTGGCAGAGAAGAGCCAGACGTGGGCTATTTCAGGAACATCAGTGAGGCCAGCATGGCTAGAAGAGCATCGAAGAACCAGAGAGCAAGCAGTAGAAGGTGAAGGTGGAGGGGAGTGGCAGAGAGCTCATAAGGGGTTTGTATGCCACCAAGAGAGCTTGGGTTTCTACCCTGAGTGAGACAGGCAACCACTAGAAGATTCTAAGGAGAGAAGTGTCATGGCCTGACCACTTAGCCTTCTGTGTCAACCCTGGGCTGTAGGGGTAAGTGTGGGAGCAGGGAGACAACTGGGAATATTGCAATAGATCAGGCAAGTGCTAATAGGAATTTGCACCTGGATGGTAGCAGTGGAGAGAGTGAGCCAGTAGCGGTGGAGGGAGTGCCGGATCTTGGCATGTTTTGAAGACTGAGCTGGTGGAATTTGTTGATTGTGATATATAATAACAAAAATATACACAATCTTTGTCCCTGGTTTCCAGCTCACAGTTCCTGAAACCCGTGGCAATTCCCAAGTGATAAGAGCAATGAGGGCATCTTTTGTTATAATATTTAGTCTCTTGTACTCAGTTCCTGAAATTGCTTCAGAGCCATAAAGATGAAATAGATATCCTGTTATTCATAACAAGCCCCTTTTCACCACCACTGGGTTTATGTCAATGAGGTGACTTTTGGAAAGGAGCTAAGGGTGGGGGATTGTTGCCAGTGGAGCCAACCTTGTGATCAGAAGGTTGAGACTTTCAATGCCATCCCCAACCTCCAGAGACAGGAGAGGGGCTGGAGATTGAGTTCAATCACCAATGGCCAATGACCTGAGCAACTGTGCCTATGTAATAAAGCTTCCATAAAAACACAAAAGGACAGAGTTTGAAGAGCTTCCAGGTTGATGAACATGTACAGATTTGGAGAGAGTGGTGCACTCAGAGAGAGCATGGAAGCTCCGAGCCCTTTAGCAAATTAATCAAACTGGAAGAGGGGGGTCATTGGAACCTCTGACTTATAGCCATTGGGTCAGAAGCACAGCGGACAACCTGGACTTGCAATTAGCATCTGAAGTTGGGGCGGGGGCAGTCTTGTGAGACTGAACCCTTAACCTGAAACCCGAGGCAGGGGGTCGTTGGAACATCTAACCTATAGCCAGTTGGTCAGAAACACAGGTGACAACCTGGGCTTGTGACTGGCGGATGAACTGATGGAGGGGGCAGTCTTGTAGGACTGAGCCCTCAGTCTTGTAATCTGATGCCATCTCTAGGTAGATGGTGTCAGAATGGAGGTGAATTATAGGACACCCAGCTGGTGTCCGGAGAATTGCTTGATGGTGTGTGGGAACTCCCTCCCCGCCACACATGTTGGAAATTGGGGTTCAGAACCCAAAATACTGATGAATTGGATAGAGGTGGAGAGAAAGAGAGGAGATGACTCCCAGGGCTTTGGTCTGAGCTCCTGCACTAGATGTGATGATGTATTTTGTGCTATGCAGGGGATGTTAAAATCACATTCAAGTCTGATTTGAAACATTTGCAGATTGGGCTGCACACCCTCTAAGCAAGTTCATCATATTAATATATTCCTTCCCAAAATAACCCCCAGCATGACAGTGTCCCAGTCAGGATAGAAACCTTATTTGCAGATAATTCACAAAGCTGACTCACTCAGGTTCAGAGAAGGGGATTTTAATCAATTGTGTTTCCATATTTTTCCCAGGCAGGACATGCAGCAGCACAAGGGGGGCCAGTACCATGCCGTTTCTGAGAGCAGAACTCCAGCGCCCCCTGGGAACCCCACTGCGGACACCGGCTTCACTGTTTTGAGCTTCTCCAGTGGTGAAGAATCTCCCCAGTGCAGCCCAGATCATCAGCTCTTGGCAGAAGAGGTCAAAATCAAGGAAGAGCAATAGGATAATGAGGAGATTGAAGCCCATATCCTTGAGAAATGGCCAAAGGGACTGGGGACATTTAGCCTAGACAAGAGAAAGCTCAGGGAAAGTGTGAGAGCTGCCTTCCACTATGTTATGCTTTAACAGGATAGAAAGCCCAGAGATAAACCCACGCACCTATGGTCACCTTCTCTTTGACAAAGGAGACAAGAATATACAATGGAGAAAAGACAGCCTCTTCAATAAGTGGTGCTGGGAAAACTGGACAGCTACATGTAGAAGAATGAAATTAGAACACTCCTTAACACCATACACAAAAATAAACTCAAAATAGGTTAAAGACCTAAATGTAAGGCCAGACACTATAAAACTCTTAGAGGAAAACATAGGCAGAACACTCCATGACATAAATCATAGCAAGATCCTTTTTGACCCACCTCCTAGAGAAATGGAAATAAAAACAACCAAATGGGACCTAATGAAACTTCAAAGCTTTTGCACAGCAAAGAAAACCATAAACAAGAGAAAAAGACAACCCTCAGAATGGGAAAAAATATTTGCAAATGAAGCAATTGACAAAGGATTAATCTCCAAAATTTACAAGCAGCTCGTGCAGCTCAATATCAAAAAAACAAAAAACCCAATACAAAAATGGGCAGAAGACCTAAATAGACATTTCTCCAAAGAAGATACACAGATTGCCAGCAAACACATGAAAGGATGCTCAACATCACTAATCATTAGAGAAATGCAAATCAAAACTACAATGAGATATCATCTCACACCCGTCAGAATGGCCATCATCAAAACATCTACAAACAATAAATGCTGGAGAGGGTGTGGAGAAAACAGAACCCTCTTGCACTGTTGGTGGGAATGTAAATTCATACAGCCACTATGGAGAACAGTATGGACGTTCCTTAAAAAACTAAAAATAGAACTACCATACGAGCCAGCAATCTCACTACTGGGCATATACCTTGAGAAAACCATACTTCAAAAATAGTCATGTACCAAAATGATCATTGCAGCTCTATTTACAATAGCCAGGACATGGAAGCAACCTAAGTGTCCATTGACAGATGAATGGATAAAGAAGATGTGGCACATATATACAATGGAATATTACTCAGCCATAAAAAAGAAACGAAATTGAGTTATTTGTAGTGAGGTGGATGGACCTAGAATCTGTCATACAAAGTCAGGTAAGTCAGAAAGAGAAAAACAAATTCTGTATGCTAACGCATATATATATGGAATCTAAAAGAAAAGAAAACTGGTCGTGAAGAACCTAGGGCAAGATGGGAATAAAGACACAGACCTACTAGAGAATGGACTTGAGGATATGGGGAGGGGGAAGGGTAAGCTGGGATAAAGTGAGAGAGTGGCATGGACATATATACACTACCAAACGTAAAATAGATAGCTAGTGGGAAGCAGCCGCATAGTACAGGGAGATCAGCTCGGTGCTTTGTGACCATCTAGAGGGGTGGGATAGGGAGGGTGGGAGGGAGGGAGACACAAGAGGGAGGAGATATGGGGACATATGTATATGTATAACTGATTCACTTTGTTATAGAGCAGAAACTAACACACCATTGTAAAGCAATTATACTCCAATAAAGATGTTAAAAAAAGAAAAAAGAAGGGACAAACCATGGCTTGCTGGAGAATCTGACTGAGGATCTGATTTCAAAGTCCGTGTGAGTTTCCCTATGGGTTCCCAAGTATTTTCTCTGCTCCACTCTGGAGGGAAGACCTAGATCCAATGATATGTGAAAGAGGCCAATGTGAGTGCATCTGAAGGGATATTTGCATCATCGGCTCTGTCAGGTGATGGACCGACGCCTCTCAGGAAGCACTGATGATGAGGACGATGGGATGATGAAGATGCTAGTGAACCTAAGTTGGATGCCGGCTCTACGTCAGTGGCTGAGATGAATGCTCTACATCCGTCATCCCATTTAACGTTCACTACCATCCTCCAACGTGGCTATGACTTTATCTTCACTTTACTGTGAACTAAGTGAAGCCCAGAGAGTTCAAGGAACTCATCCAGGGCCCCACGAGCTGTGAGCATCAGAGCCCAGGTCTACAGCCGGGCCTGTAGCCAGGGTCTGTGCACCCACATGGTCACCGTCCAGTCTCACGAGGGAGGAGGGTTCTGTCACTAAAGCCGGGTAAGCAGAGGATAGATGACCCCAAATGAGGGGCAGGGACTCAATCAGAATTCTTTTTGGCTCAGAATTTTCCAGGCTAGAGACTCCAGGAGACAAGGAACCTGCATCCCTGAGACCACATAACGGGGGTGGCTCAGCTCCAGAGACGGTTTCAGGTCCCTTATGCTCCCCTGTCCTCATTCCTCTCCTAAATCACAGATGAGCCATATGCCTCAGGCAGGATCAATCCCATTGCTGGACCTGCTGGTGACCAGGACCACCTGACTCCAAGGACGCCCAGCTCCACCAAAACTTCCCTCCAAGTCACCCATCTGGGCCCCTTTCTTTGGATCCGATCCTAGCCTTAGACATTGAGCCAGCCTCCTCTTCCTCTGGGACAGCCACCATCAGAGACAAAAAACGAGGCATCAGGATGCAGTTTCCATCCACACCACATCATGGGAAGAGTGCAGCCTTGTGGTCTAACAGACCTGTGTCTGAATCAGGTCAACCCCATTCTTTGTCACCATGGGCAAGTTGCTGGGCCTCTCAGGGCCTCTGTTTTACAATAATACAGAGAGTTGTAAGAAGTAAATGATGTACCATATGTCAAGGACTGGTCTATAGCTGGAGGTGAATACATGGTAGCCAACTTCTTTAATTTTTGCTCCTTTTCTCCCCTACAGAGTTACTATTCAAGCTGAGACTCAATTCAACTTTTATACTTATAATGATGAAAAAAGGAACTGGCAGCTGCTCGGGGTATGACAACCAAAGCCCTTTGATCAATCTCTCTCTTCATCCTAGGACTCCTCCATCACTTAGAAATTTAGTACTTTTCAAATACAGTTTCTCTTTTGCTTTCCCTCTGTTTTGTTTTGCCGCCACGTTATTGAGGATGGTAAAGCCACCTTGATCACCTTCACTTCACACGCAGGAAAAGCGCTGGCTGAGAGGTGAGAGGTGGCCAAGTCCCATGCCACACACTTGGCAAGCTGGGGAGCCAGGACTTGCTGGCCCACGACATCCGATCCCAGTGTTCCTTTTCCTGTACCAGCTGCTGGGCTTCAGAGCTTTCTTCTGGGGCAGGCTTGGGGCATAAGTGCCCACGGCCAGATATAATGTAGGTATGTGTCACAGGCAACAGTGTCTGGGGCCAGGGGTCACTCCATCTACTGGAACAGGCAAGAGGAGTTGGGGCCACAGGCTTAGCGACAGTGCCTTGGAGACCCTGGCCAGTGGTGCCAGTCTGGGCGCCAGCTGGTCACTTATCTGTTGTCAAATAGTCAAGGATGTTCCAAGACCAGTGCCAGCAGGACACTATGATCTCCTTGGCAAGTGGAAAGATCATGGTGCGTGGCCGACGTGTGTTGGTTCCTACCTGAGCTCAGGCACTGTGTGAACTGGCTGAGTTTGGCCAGATGCTCTGACCTTGCTCAGTTCCCATTCTCCATCGATAGACCCCACGGAGTCGAATGAATTAAACAAGAGGGTGTGTGTGAGTGCCTGAAACATTGGGGGACCTCAGAAAACGGCAGCCCTGACTCTACTCCACGACCGTTGTACCTCCTGTGTACTGAGTTCTCATTAGCTACTGCCCTGGAAGCGCCCCTGGGGACACAGAGAATGTCGGCACCTCCTCTCCCTCACTGGGGTACCACAGGCCTTTATGAGCATCACATGTTTTCAGACGGCCTCCTGCCCCAGCCTATGGAAAGGCTGCTCTGAACATCATCGGTTCTAATTTGGGGATGTGAGGCTGAGTGTAAAGGAGTGGGCAGCACCATTATTAACACTGTTTTTGAAGCCCCAAGGCCGGGGGGGGGGGGGATTTCCTGGGGTCTGATGAATCTCTTTGCTAATTCAGGTCAGTGCAATATGGAGATCTGTGGAGCCCCTACTGTGTATGGGTGTCAAGGTGATGATGAGTAAATAATATGGTAGATAATAATAGCTTCTCTTTATTGAGCTACTGCTAATGGACCATTCCCCCTCCATTAATTTTCTTTAGCCCTTATAGCATCCCCTGCAGGGTAGCAACTACTGACTCCAACCTATAGATGACGGAACTGAGGTTCAAATACATTAACTGACTTGGCCAAGCCCACACAGCCAGGATGTAGAAGACTCATGATTCAAGTTCACACACGGTTGCTCCAGAGACTACTCTTTCCATTAACACCTCAATGTCCCCCAGGAAGTTGCTATGAGAAAGGACGTAGAGAAAATGTTTTGGGGGAATTTATTGATAACTCAGTCTTATACGAGAGAAGATTAGCCAGGGTCTGTGCACCCACATGGTCACCATCCAGTCTCACGAGGGAGGAGGGTTCTGTCACTAAAGCCGGGTAATAAAAATGAGGAATAAAAATAAATTTAAAAATAAATGAGGAATGAAGCTCAGAGGTAAATTGGATCTGAGTAGAGGGGGTGAGGATTGGGAATTTCAAAATGAAATTGATACTCACCGCAGCCCTGTTTGTAATGCAAAGGATTTGAAACAACCTGAATGTCTCTCAATAGGGAACTGGTTAAATAAGTTATCATCCAGTCATACAACGGAAGACTGTCTAAGCAACTGATTTTTAAAAAGCAGATCTATCGGTACTTATGTGGAACAATCTCTAAGACACTGTGCTGACTCTTCTCCATTTGTTCCTGTAAATGGATCCCTCCCCTCTCTCCCTGCTCTGCTCTGTGCCCTGGGAGCTGGTCCTCCTGAACCGCACCAACAAGACTCCTGAGTTTTCAGACTTCCACTTGGGTTTGACCAATGAGAGGTACCAGCAGCAGACTGGAGGAAGGAGGAGAAAGGAGCCAGGGTATTTCTTCCTAGCTCCTCCCTGTTTGGACAGTAGGGTTCTGACATAGCCTGGTGCCTCTACAATCTCAGCGGCTGCCTGTCAGCCCATCACCCATGGATTCACCTCTCCTTGGCCTCCGGTACCCTATTTCCGCTCCTTGCCCTTCTGGCGTTACAATTTCTCCAGTTGGACTGAATGGAACTCTGTTGCCTGCTGGGATCCTGACTCTGATACAGACATATTTATGAACATTACAGAAGGGATCCCCAAACAGAGATGGCCCCCACTGACCTCCCAAGAACCTTTCCGATCAACTTCACCAGGAACGTCCCCACAAGTCCACCAATGGCGAATATGGACACGGTCACAGACCAGAGCAGAGTCAGAGTATCCAGGTCTATCCGATGTCCATGCCTTCTCTCCCACGACTCATTGTAAAAGGTCTTGATGTACTGAAAACAAACAACAAACCAAGTTATTCCTCCGTCCCATTCTGCTGTCCTTGAAGCCAGCCAGTTTATAAACAAAACAGCTTTTATGGAACATTGTCTTCATGCCAGGCACTTTGCTAAGCTCTCTTTGAGCTTTATTTTGTTGAATCCTTCTAACACATTTTGTGGATGGGCCCTATATTTACATCCTTTTGCAGATAGGGAAACTGAGGCTCAGAGAGACAAGGTGACTTGCTCAGCTAAGTGGCAAATCTGGGAGTCAAACTCAGATCTGACTCTGAACTTAAGGGAACCGCACAGCAGAATCACCTCAGAAATGCGTTTAAAATGTACGTACTTAACATAAGAGAAAATATTTACCACCTAGATAGGTAAAGATTCAAGACACACAAAAACACTAACCATAAAAGAAAAACGAAATGTTCATTTGGATTTCATCAAAATTAAAGTGCTGTGCTCTTTAGAAAACATCATGAAAAATGAAAAGACAAGCCACAGACTAAGCTAACATATTTGCAACCCATATAACTACAAAGGAGTTGTAGTCACAATATGTAAAGAGTTCTAATAAGTCAATAAGAAGACAACCCAATCAGAAATGAGTGAAAAACTTGAACAGACTCCAAAAAAAAAAAAAAATTCAAATGACCAGGAAGCTAATGACATGATGCTCAACATCATTAGTGAAAAGGGAAAAGCAAATTACAACCACAATGAGATGCCCACTTCACATTTATTAGACCCCCACTGCTGTCAATTCTGATTCAGTGGGTTTGGGATGGGACTGAGTGATTCTGATGTGCACCAAAGACTGAGGTCACAGCACTACACTCCCCAAGAGAGTTCCATGCTCAAGATGCTCATAGTTACCCATAGCTACCCAATAAGCACCCACAGACTTCTCCAATAAGTATGTATGGAGTATGACGTGGCAGAAGAAGCATAGGGTCCGGTCACACAGACCTGGGCTTGAATCCCAGCACCATGATTTGCTAATGATTTAAACCAATGCTGGACCTTGGCTTCTTCATCTGCAAGATGGGAAAGACGACACTGATGTCTCAGGGCTGTTGTGAAGGTCATATGACAACCTGGAGCAGTGCCCAGTACTTGTGTGGAGCTCACACAATCCCCAGGTCTGTTAACAGGTCTGGTAAGAGTAAGTAGTGACCAGCAGTGTGTACTTTCGTACAGTGATGGTGGGAGTTTAATTTGTACAGTCATCTTGGAAAACAGTTTGGCGTTATCTAGTAAAGTTGAAGATGATCCTAACCTACAACCCAGCAAATCCATTTCTAGAAAATTCCCCGTAGTTACCGAAGGGGATATTGGGGAGAGTGGGAGAGATAAATTAGGAGTTTGGGATTAACATTTACACAATACTATATATATAAAATAGATAAACAACAAGGACCTACTGTATAGCACAGGGAACTATACTCAGTGTCTTGTAATAACCTATAATGGAAAAGAATCTGAAGAAAAAAATATATATATATGTATGCATAACTGAATCACTTTGGTATACACCTGACACTAGGACAACATAGTAAATTAACTATACTTTAAAAAATGGTAAAAAACAAAACAAAACAAAACAAAAATCCTGGAACTCTCATAACTGGAAAAAAAAAAACAACAACCCTCCTCTTTCCCATCTGCCCTAGGATACATCTATCCAAACATCCATGGTAGCATTGCTTATAACAATCCCACACAGGAAACAATCCAGATGCCCACTGACAGCAGAAGAGATAAACAGATTGTGGAATAGTTATAATATGAAACACTACAGCCACAAGCATGAATGAATTATAGCTACGTGCAAACACGCAAAATAAAGTCTCACAAAAAATAAGATTGAGTGAAAGAAGCCAGAAACAAAAGAATGCATACAGTGTGATTCCATACCTAACCTTCAAAAGTATGCAAAATTAAAAGGATTTGGGGGGATTATATAGAGATTATAAAACTACAGAGAGAAGCAGACAATTATTTCAAATGTCAGGTCAGTGGTCACCTCTGGGTGACGGTGGAAGCAATGAATGGAGAGGGGCATTTGCAGGACCTTCTATTCTCTATATTTTACTCTTCTTCTTACATAGGTGCTAGGTTTACAATCATTCTTTAAACTGTGTGTGTGTGTGTGTGTGTGTGTGTGTGTGCGCATTTTCTATATTCTTTAAGGATAATATGTTTCACCATTTAAAAACTTTGTTTAAATGGTGGAAGTGTTCCGGGCAGAGGGAAAAGCATGTACCAAAGCGGCTGAGGAAAGCTTGGGGTGTCCGTGAACAGAGAAGAGGCCAGTGGGAGTGAAGTGGGACAGTAAAGGAAGGAAGGGGCTGCATGGAGTTGAAGGGGCTGGAAAGGACAGGTTATGTGGGACCATAAGGTCCTGGTAATAAGTTTGCTTGTTATTTAGATTTTTGGGGAGGGGATGGAGTGGGAAACTATTGTAGGGTTTTAAGCAAGGGGAGGACATGGCATGGCTTTTATTTTCAGGAAGCCCGTCTGGCTTCAGAGTGCCAAGTGGATTAAAGGGGGGGCTAGAGAGGAAGCTGGCACCCTGTTGGGGGGCTTTGCAGTCATCTAATGTCATGGTGGCCTGGACCAAGTGATGGAGATGAAAGAAGGGGATGAATTTGAAGTATGTTCTTTTCTTTTGCGGTACGCGGGCCTCTCACTGTTGTGACCTCTCCCGTTGCGGAGCACAGGCTCCAGAGGCACAGGCTCACCGGCCCAGCCGCTCCGCGGCACGTGGGATCTTCCCGGACCGGGGCACGAACCCGTGTCCCCTGCATCGGCAGGCGGACTCCCAACCACTGCACCATCAGGGAAGCCCTGAAGTATGTTTTGAATGTAGAGTGGACAGGACTAACTGAGTGATTGGCTTCAAGTCTGGGGAGGGAGGGTGTTGGTGATGGCAAAGGAGGAACGCAGCAGACTACCAGGTGTTTGGCTTAAGCAAATGGGCGGATGACAGGAGATGAAGAAGTGAGGGGTAGCACCCTCTCCTTGTGAGATATCTATTCTCCTCCCATTTTCTCTCTCCTTCTGATCCCATAACTACCTTGCTTATAGTATGGAGTGACGATAGGATATATTATCAACAACTAGAGCTTTTCCCAATGATGATGAAGTTTCCATGTGTTAATACACAAGACTCTGATCTGCCATCGCCCATTGATTCATTCAACAAACCTGTGCTGAGTACTGGGAACTGCGCTGCACACAGACGTAAACCAAACCCCGGATCTCAAAGAGCTCTAGTCCGCTGGAGCTGGTAATGCATCACATAATTTAAGGATGCTCTTGGCTGCGAGAAACAGGATACCCCGACTTGAAACAGCTAAGCCACATGGACGTTCATTAGGACTATTTGTCTGGTGGCTCCGTGATGTGGCAAAGAATCCAGGTGCTTCCTTTTGCTTCCATCTGCTAACCATAGTTTTGACCTTATCCTAAGGCTGCACCCACTCATAATGAGAGGATGACTCCTAGTAGCAGTTTTGACCACATGCTTTCCCATTCATGTTTGACTAGAGAGAGTACTCCTGACCTCTCAGAGACCTCTTGATGCTAAGAAGAACTTTCCTAGAAGCCTCTAGTAAACCTCTCTTTAAATCTTGTCCACCCTGGTTGGGGCACAGGCCAACTACTAAGCCAATCGTTGGAGAGTGGGATGGGAACCATGAACTGGATCTCTGGTCCCGAATTCCATTTCTTTATCTTCTCCTCCTCACCTTATTAAATAGCACACCGTTCTCCAATTGCTCAGCTAAAAGTCATAACTTCATCCTTAACTCTGGCCCTTGATCCACACCCCTCAGCTAAGCCATCTGGACTCATCTCTGTCTGTTATGGGTTGAATTGTATCACCCCCAACAATTCATATGTTGAAGTCCTAGCCTCCAGCACTTCAGAAGGTGACCTGTTAGGAGATAGGGTCTTACAGAGGTAATCAAGTTAAAATGTACTTATAAAAATGATACGTTTGGACACAGACGTGCATAGAGACGCCACGTGATTAAAGGAAAGGAGACCCAACAAAGAGCTGAGAATCTTGGGGTCAAGACTTGCTGGCACTGCTGAGTCCTGTGACCTCTAGCAAGTGGCTCTGCCTCTGAGGGCCGGGTTTCCAGGGGTTAAGGACCCTGGAATCCACTTTATTCAACTCTCAGCTCGGCTTCTTTTCTGCTGGGTGACCTTGAGTAAGTTACTCAACCTCTCTGTGCTTCAGGCCCCTCCGCTGTGAAATCATTTTCCTCCCTAAAGAGTTACCGTGAGGATTTAACGTGAGGATGAACACAAAGGACGGCGCTGGGTCCACGAGAAGCACACAATACAAATCAGAAGCTGGGGTGGCTGGTGGCGATGTTCATATCATTATTTCTATCTCGTGAAATAAGAGTCCTAGTCTTGTTAGACTTGTTTATTTCTCAGGTCTATGAAGCCACGAGTAATTGACCACTATCTCCCCAGCCAACAACACGGGGGCCAAGCTTCTGGCACCAAATTGAACCATGCAATTCCCAGCCAGGAGGACTGGCATAGAACACCTCCAAAGGATGACAGGAAATTGCCAGACAATGGGAGGCACATTACCTTGTAGGCTGTTTTAAACGTTAATGTTCCTTACTGATTCGCAGAGCCTGTCATGAACCCATCTCAAATTTTTCTCAGGAGTCCTATAATAATACTCATAAATAGAACCCTTCTGTGGATGGACCAGAGTATACACAGCATTGCATAATAGAACACGTCATGCCCGCAACTCTTTAGGGATTTGGAGAGACAGTCCGCACCACTGAACACACTGGCGCAGGGAGGAAAACAGTACAGAAGTCCTTACAAAAGTGCCCACCACCAGACCAGGCTCTTTGAAGTAAGGACCACACAAGACAAAATTCCATAAGCCCAGCAGTGGCACCTAATGTCACCCGCGTAGCAGAGCTGAGGCCTCCTATGCAGAAAAAGTGAACGTGTCTGGCCAGAGACTTCTGGCCTCTGAAAGGTCTGCTTGCAAGATGGGCCCTGGGCTGGCAGCAGGGACCTTGGATTTGGGGAGGGACCCCACCATTCCTGAGAAGAGGGGTTTGTAGGGCCTAAGCTGTGCCAACAGTGTGGTTTGCGCCTCTTTTCCGGAGTCAGGAATTGTACACATGCCAAGAGGAGGTGCCTCTGTGACCGACCTCCTATAAAAACCCTGAACCTAGGGCTTCCCTGGTGGCGCAGTGGTTGAGAGTCCGCCTGCCGATGCAGGAGACGCGGGTTCGTGCCCCGGTCTGGGAAGATCCCACATGCCGCGGAGCGGCTGGGCCCGTGGGCCATGGCCGCTGAGCCTGCGCATCTGGAGCCTGTGCTCCGTAACGGGAGAGGCCACAGCGCTAAGAGCCCCGCGTACCGCAAAAAAAAAAAGTGCTTTCCTGAAACCCATCGGGGAGTTCCAGTGTTTTGAGCACTAGTTTCCCGGGACTCTTTGCTGGGCGCCCTGCAATAAATGCTACAGTTTCCTTCCTCACAACCCAGTGTCAGTAGATTGGCTTTACTGTGTGCAGGTGAGCAGACCCGAGTCTGGTTCTGTAACATTTCTTCCTGGTTCTTGAATAGTAGTCTCTAAACCCTTGGGATTTCCTGGATAGGAAATGTTGATGATACGAGTGTCTGTGTTATCCACAGGGGGGCTCTCGGACCCCACCTGATGGTTTATGCAAGTGAGATAACCCAGTTTGGGGGCTGGCCATGCTGGAGATAGCAACCATGTGGCTGGCAGTGCGGGGGAGAGCTTCAAGCCAGGTGGTACCAGCCCTACCTCCAAGGAGGGGAGGGGGCTGGAGATCGATTTGATCAGTCATGCCTGGGTAATGAAGCATCAACAGAAACTCCAGACATGGAAGCATGGCGAGCTTCCCTGGTGGACAGTACTCTGTGTGTTGTTATACATCGAGGTGCTGGGAGGGTTATGTGTCTGGATGTCAAGGGGAGAGAACTCCAGAAGTTTCATGTTTGGAACGCCCTCACTCTAAGTGTCTCTTCTTTTGTCTGCTTCTGATTTGTATCCTTTTGGCAATAATAAAACTGTAATTGTTAGCGTAGTGCTTTCCTGAGATTTTTGAGTTGTTCTAGCGAATTATCAAGCCTGAGGGGCTAGTGGGTGCTCCCGAAATCTGTAACCAGTTGGTCAGAGTTGTGGGCAGCCCTGGGATCCCCGAGCTTGCAGCTGCTGTCTGAAGTGAGAGCAGTCGTTAGAAGACTGTGCCCTTAGCCCGTGAACTTGGCCTATCTCTGGGCAGTCAGCATCTGAAGGCATCACAAACCTTTGTTCCAGGCAGTCTGCTGGGTGCCAGGGAAGCAATGACCAGCATTGTCTGCAAGGACACTTTGACCTATAGAATCCCATCCGCTGTCCTTTTGCTAAACCTCAAAGCACTTGCCTGAACTGTGGGCCAGGACTGGGCAAACGGGCTCTAGGTGTTCCCTCTCTATTCTTGGAATCAGCTGTAAACTCTCCCTCCCAGCCACCTTCCTGTCTGTCCTCTCAGCCATAGCATTGCCTGTTTACTAGCTAATTTCTGTTTTCACTTAGGTCTCCTATTCAACACACTCATTTAGCTCAACTTTGGTCCTTCTGGGTGACTCTTTTTTTTTTTTTTTTTTTTTGCGGTACGCGGGCCTCTCACTATTGTGGCCTCTCCCATTGCGGAGCACAGGCTCCGGACGCGCAGGCTCAGCGGCCATGGCTCACGGGCCCAGCCGCTCCGTGGCATGTGGGATCTTCCCGGACCGGGGCACGAACCCGCGTCTCCTGCATCGGCAGGTGGACTCTCAACCGCTGCGCCACCAGGGAAGCCCCATGGGTGACTCTTCTTAATGTCTGCCCCGGGGTCACCCTGCTTGAGGCTGGCTGCTGCCTCAGGCCCTGGCTATGTGGCCGTGGCTCATCCTGCAGCCCCAAGCACTGCACAGGTCTCAGCAGGAACGCATCCAGGCCCACCACTCCCCACCCACGCTCCTCGTGATTGATTCCACCCGAGCCCCATCCCGTTTGGGCCCATCCTTGTCTTTGTGGGACCCCTTTGGATGGGAGTCTGGGCTCCATAGCTTCCACTCAGGCTTGGACCTTTCATTTCTTTAGAATACTGCTTCCAGAATCTTCCTGTAGGCTCTCCAGACATCACTCATGAGCAAGAGGAATTTTGATTCGTGCTCTAGGCTGACACATCACCTCACCCAAGCCACATCAGCCCTGCCTGCCCGAGGACGGGCACCCACCTTGGCTCCCAGACAACAGCCCTGGGAATAAGACTCTGATGTCTCCTTCCAGCCCTCATCGGCCTCTCAGGTGAGATCCAGACCCAGGGGGCCCTCAGGCACCAAGGGGACATCTCCCACGACAGCTCTGGATTATCGTAGCAGCGCTGATGGAACAGATCCCAGGCAAGAAGCATTCTCCTACTAAAAGTCAAGGCTTAAAATGGCTTAAATGTGAGGCCATTGGACAGGTTTCAGAGGAGCCCCTTTAGCCTGCATACATGACTGCTTGAAAATTCAGCAATTATCATGTTTCATTTGATTGGTATATAAATTAGCTCTAGATTTTGCAAAGCCTTTACAAGGGCTCAGAATGCTTTAAATAGATAGGTAAATAGATAAATAAGATAGGTAAGTAGATAGAAGATGATAGATAAGTAGATGGATGGATAGATTGATAGAATCTAAAAAACACGGTACCGATGAACCTAGGGGCAGGGCAGGAATAAAGACGCAGACGTAGAGAACGGACTTGAGGACACAGGAGGGGAAGGGTAAGCTGGGACGAAGTGAGAGAGTGACACTGACATATATACGCTACCAAACGTAAAATGGATGGCTAGTGGGAAGCAGCCGCATAGCACGGGGAGATCAGCTCAGTGCTTTGTGACCACCTAGAGGGGTGGGGTAGGGAGGGTGGGAGGGAGGCTCAAGAGGGAGGGGATATGGGGATATATGTATACATACAGCTGATTCACTTTATTGTACAACAGAAACTAACACAACATTGTAAAGCAACTATACTCCAATAAAGATATAAAAAAAGAGTTGGATAAATTGATAAATAGAGAAGTAGGTAGATGGACAGATTAGATAGATAGATGATAGATAGATAGAACTATGCCAATTAGAATTAGTCATTGGAAACAGAAAAGTTTAGACATGCAGCAATAAATGGACAAAAGAGATAAAAATATTAGGAATATAACATCTGTAGGAAAATTCACCACTCATGGATTGATTGTTCAGAAAGCCAGCCAGCTCTCTCCCAGGAGGTCCTAATGACAGCAGGCGTCCACAGGGGCCTCACCACTTTCATGGAACCTTCAGCACAGAAATTAGCAAACATGGATCACTGGGCTAAATCTGGCCCACTGCCTGTCTTTGTAAATAAAGTTTTATTGGAACACAGCCTTGCCGATTCATTTACATATCGCCTATGGCAGCTTTCTCACTACAGAGATAGACTTGAGTAGTTGGGACAAAGGTCTTATGGCCTGCAAAGCCAAAAACCTGCAAAAGCTCTAGCAGATCAACTTAGTAGAGCAGAAAAAGGGTACACCTTCGAGTTCGGCAGACCTGGGTCAAGTCCCTGTCCATGTGAATGCGGCAGAGGCATCACTAAAATTTTCACGAAGGGCAGACTCACATCTGGCAGTTTGGCTGGCGGGTGAGGACGCCTAGGGGACTTGCCTTGGAACTGAATTTTCACATAAAGAACTTTAAAAAAATCTTAAATTTATCCATTTACTCATTCAGCAAATATTTATTATAAATGCTTACTGTGTGCCAGACCCCGTTCTAGGTGCTGGCACTAGAGAAGCAAGAAAACCATGAAGTCCATGTCTTCATGGGGCTTACTTTCGAAAATGGGGGAAGAATGGACAAGAATCAAATAAATATATAGTATCTCAGGTGGTGTTATATTCTGTAAAGAGAAGTAAATTAGGGGGAGGGGCTAGAGAGTGATAGAGAGGTGCTGCTGGGATAGGCTGGTTGAGGAAGACATCTCTGAGGAAGGGACATTTGAGGAGGAACCAGAGGTAATTGAAGGAGAGAGCATAGGACTATCTGGGCACATCTGGGAAAGAGCATTCCAGGCAGAGGGAAAAGCAAGTGCCAAGGCCCTGGGGTGCCCAAGTGTGGGTGTTTTTGAGGAGCATCAGTGGGGGAGGGGGGTCTTGTGGGGGCAAAACAAGGAGCAAGGGGGAAAGTGCTGGTGATGAGAGCAGAGTGGTCACCAGGCGCCAGGCCCCCTGGGCTTGGGGCCACAGCGGTCTTCTGGGCTGTTTTCCAGGTGTGATGGGCAGCCATGGAGGTTTTGAACAGAAGCACAGTTTGATCTGCCTTAATTTGTAAAGGGTCCCTCTGGCCCTGGGTGGAGAATAAACTAGAGGAGCCAGAGTGGAAACAGGAAAACCAGGTAGAGGACTCAATGGCAGGCCAGGCTGGAGACCTGGAATGTCCTCGCGGGCCAGGCCTCCAGTGTCTCATACTCACTTCTGCTCACATCCCATTGGCCAAAGTTGGGCAAGGGCCATGTGTGGATGCCCGAGGTACCTGGGTGTCCTCTTCCAAATGGGGCATGACAGGTAGTCAGACTTGGGGGGGGCTCTCTGAAAGCAGGGTGGACAGGACCTACAGTCATTTAGGGTAACTGTGTTGAAGAGAAACAAGTGGGTATATTAAGAGTGAGGGCTAAGGGCTCCCCCGCCCCACACCAGGAATGCAGACACATTAACCTCCCTGGGCCTCAGTTTCCTCATCTATAACGGGGGTTAGTTCTGGCTCCCTTGGGGACTGTAATGAGGATGAAATCTGATACCGTCCCTAATGGGGCAGCACGGTCGGTGCCACAGTGGGCATTATTTTCATCATCAGCTTTCCAGAAAGTTCCAAATATCTGAGGCGAGAGAAACACGGAATGCTTGTGAGATGCAGCCAGGTGGCGGCCAGGACCAGCGCCAGCTACTGCCTGGACTGTTCACGTGGTGAAATTCTGCCTCGCCTGAGGGTGGATGGCCTTGGCCTGCAGTCCCTCTGCTCCTCCGACCCCCACCTTGGACCCGGTTATCCCACTACTCAAGAGGCGAAGCTGGTGGGCAGGGGCCTCCGGACCCGGTGTCATCGCTAAACCAGCATCCCTTCTGCTGGGTAGGTGTCCTCGCTGTGACTTATTTTCATCAGCACCTCCGGCGGCAGCCTCTGCTCACCATGTCTGTGGACCGTCACCCCCAGACCCCAGCATCTGCATCTCCTGGGTCCGAGAGTTTCTTTCTCCTTCCGAGAGGCCAGAGCCCCGGTGAAGTCTGACGCCGGCACAGAAACCCACCACCAGGCGTGGGCCCTTCCCACCTGCGTTAGACCCGGCTCCCTGGGCTCTCTGCTCCCATACTGGTCTCCTGGACCCTGGGGCTGCCTCGCTTGCCCACACCTAGGCCCACAGCAAAGGGAAGAGGTTTCTGAGTGATCGCTGGCCACAGGCTGAGCCCCTCCAGCCTCGGGCCCCCTTCCATCCTCCTGGCCACTTTGCCAGGGGATTGTCACCACCTGTCAGGATCTGGGGCTCCCAGGGGAGCTGGGGTCCCCGTGCAGGCCTGCCCGGCTCCAGCTCTTCCAACTCCTCCAGCTCTAGGCAGCTTCTGCCCTGGGAGGGGCTCCCAGGCTGAGCCGTGGCCCCCAGCCAACCTCCAGTGCTCGCAGGCTGGGCGGCGCTGACTCGGGCTCCTGTTCCGGCGCCTGTGATCCTCCTTGAGCTGGCCCTGGCCTCCTTCCCAGCCTCCTCCTCCTCCTCCAGCCCTTTGGACCCCACAATCGGGCCGCTCCCTCTCTGCACCATTCCCAGGAAGCCTGCCGTTCTCTCTCAAGCCCGGGATAACACAAAGCCCTTCCACCAGCCTGTGTTCCCATCTCTACCCTGCGCATCTCTCACTGCTGGGCATCTCCCCAAACTGGAGAGACAGGTAGATACAGAGAATCACAACTTAACCAGAGCAAAAATGCACAGCAGCAAACCAGTGCCAGGGCAGGAAAAGCTGAACTGTAATTAATGAATTGCTGAAGGCTCAGTGTGGACAAGTCTGAGAGTTAGTATCTCTCGGCACCCAGTCATATCCGTCCCCCTTTTGTGAGTTTTACCTCCAGGGGCTCTACCAGATTCTCACAGGGACTGTCAGCAAAGTCCCCTTATGCTTCCAGCAGGGGAGGGGAACAGGAACCATTCTGAACTATATCAGAGCATTCTGTTCTTCTTCACGAGGCCTGTCCTTGGGAGAAAATATTTCACTGAGTACATGGAGAGATATTCCATGTTCTTAGACAGGAAGACTCAATATTGTCAAGATATCAGTTTCCCAACTTGATCTATTTAACACGATACAAGTCAAAAGCCCAGCAAGTTATTTTGCGGATGCTGACAAACTGATTTTAAAGCTTATATGGAGACACAAAAGACCCAGAATGGCCAACTCAACATTGAAGGAGAACAAAGTAGGGTCTGATGTTACCCTACTTCAAGACTTACTATAAAGTACGGTAATCGAGACAGTGCGGTATTGGTAAAAGAAGAGTGGCAGATCCGTGGAACAGAAGAGAGTTCAGAAATGGACCCACATATAGTCAACTGATCCTTAACAAAGGAGCAAAGGCAATATAATGGAGCAAAGATAGTCTTCATCAAATGGCACTGGAACAATAGACATCCACATGCAAAAAAGGGGGAAAGAAAGAAGCTAGACATAGATCCTACACCCTTCATAAAAGTTAACTCAAAATGGATCAAAGGCCTAAATGTAAAATGCAAAACTATAAAACTCCTAAAATTTTTAACATAGGATAACACAGGAGAAAAATCTAGATGACCTTGGGTATGGTGATGACTCTTTAGATAAAACACTAAATGCGTGATTCATGAAAGTAATAATTTATAATCTGGACTTCATTACAAGTTAATGCTCTGCAAAAGATGTCAAGAGAATGAGAAAAAAAGCCACAGACTGGGAGAAAATATTTGCAAAAGACACACCTGATAAAGATCTATTACCCAAAATATATAAAGAACTCTTAAAACTCAATAATAACACAAAGAAATCTGATTTAAAAATGGGCCAAGGACCCAAACAGACACCTCACCAAAGAAGATATACAAATGGCAAAGAAGGATATGAGAAGACATTCTACATCATATATCATTGAGGAAATGCAAATTAAACAATGAGACACCACTACAAACCTATTAGAATATCCAATCCAAAACACTAACAACAGTAAATATTGGCGAGAATGTGGAGCAACAGGAACTCTCATTCACTGCTGGTGGGAATGCAAGACGGAACAGCCACTTTAGGAAGACATTTTGTCAATTTCTTACGAAACTAAACATACTTTCCCCATACAATCCAGAAATCATGCTTCTTGGTATTTACCCAAATGAATTCAACACTTATGTCCATACAAAAAACTGTACATGGATGTTTATAGCAGCTTTATTCATAATTGCCAAAACTTGGATACAATTAAGATGCCCTTCAGTAGGTGAATGGATAAATAAACTGAGGTACAGCCAGACCATGGAATATTATTCAGAATCAAAAACAAATGAGCGGGCTTCCCTGGTGGCGCAGTGGTTGGGAGTCCGCCTGCCGATGCAGGGGACACGGGTTCGTGCCCCAGTCCAGGAAGATCCCACATGCCGCGGAGCGGCTGGGCCCGTGAGCCATGGCCGCTGAGCCTGCGCGTCCGGAGCCTGTGCTCCAAAACGGGAGAGGCCACAACAGTGAGAGGCCCACGTACCGCAAAAAAAAAAAAAAAAAAAAAAGAGATTTCAAGCCTTGAAAAGACACGGAGGAATTTTAAATACATATTACTACGTGAAAGAAGCCAACCTGAAAAATTATACACTGTATGAGTCCAACGATATGACACTCTGGAAAGGGAAACCTTCAATCTGTAAAATATACAATATCTGCAATACGGCAAAGGGAATAAAGCAAGATGTGCCTGTACAGAGACAGTAAAAAGATCAGTGGTTGCCAGGGTGAGGATGGGAGGAATGAACAGGCAGAGCACAGAGAATGTTTAGGGCAGTGAAGATATTTTGTAAGATACTATAGTGGTGGGTACAAGTCATCACACGTGTGTCAAAATGTATAGAAAGTACAACACAAGGAGTGAACCTTAATATAAACTGTGGGCGTTGGGTGATAATGATGTGTCAAGGTGGGTTCATCAGTTATAACAAAGGTACTGCTCTGGTGCAGGATGTTAACAGTGGGGGAGTGGAGGCAGGGGGTATATGGGAATTCTGTGCTTTCCACTCAATTTTGCTGAGAACCTAAAACTGCTCTGAAGTATAAAGTTTATTAATTAAATACATTTTTTGAATGAGTGAATGACAGGATTGCTCCTTCCTCGTGTTCCCACGGTCATTGCTTGAACTACTACTTTTCTACTCATATCATTCTATTCCAGGTTCAAGTTTTACACGTCTCCTTGCATTATAAGCCATGAGTGTAAAGGTTCTCCACCCTCTGCTGGAGGCTCTGCTGGATTACCAAGATGAAGCAAGAGTGCATATTCCCAATCCTCTTAAAGACAAATATGGACAAATTGGATCCCATCTCAGGATGACATCACAATGACATAATCAAAGCCGTTGATTAATGCAAGCGTTCGGAGAAGCCATCTAGACCTGCTGGTTTTCAAACTGTTTTTAGTATCAGAATCAATTTTTCAAATGAACTTACACAGCCCCTAAAATGTAAAAGAGTTAACAGAATAAAAAAAGTGCTGTTCTAGTACAGATGGAGTTTGGATCCCTGAGGCACTTCTGCAAAGTGCAGGGCTCCTGGGGCCCCTTTGTGACCCACTGGTCCAGCTTCCCCCTATGTTTTGCACACAGCATGCTGGGCCCCCAAACAAAGAAAAGCCTTAAAAGCACCCACAAAGGTCCACAGCCTGGCTTCTGTCTGCCTCTGTAGCTCATGCCCTTATGCTGTCCAAAATACATCCTGGGCTCCAACAGCATCAGACCTGCATTTCTGCAAATGTTTCATATCTCAGGCTTCAGTGCTTTTGCTCCACCTTCAAGATGCAGCTCTGGCATCACCTCCTCCAGGAAGACTTCCTGTATACCACCATCGACCCATCCACTTTACCCCAGGGATGGAGGTAGGTCAAGCAGAAGCCAGCACCCCCAGGAATGGGTAGCACCTAAACCTAACAGCCTAGGTGGATGAGAACCAAAGCTTCATCTGCAAACCAGCAGAGTGGTGTTAGGAGGGCCTGGGGAACTGCACCTAATGACCTGATTTCAGAAGAAAACAAAAGCCAGCAATGGATCTTAAACCAACAGATATTCAAGTGACCTCCAGCTGCAATGAAAAGCCATAAACAAAGAAAAGGCAGATCAGGGAAATGTTTCTGTGCCTAAGATCCCTCCGTAAGCCTCAGATTTCGTGTTCCTTGCCCTGGAATAAGACCCTTAGGATCTGGCCCCTGGGACCTCCGAAGATCCCTCTCCTCTCTACACTCTCCCAGGACCCTGCATGAGCAGGGAACTGACCTCACGAATTGTCGTCATCCTCTATTTCTGTATCTCCCACCTCCCCCTCGAGGGCAGGGGCTGGTCTAACTCTCTCTGGCCCTCCCTTAACCCCAGTGTCCAGCAAGGGTCTGGCACAGAACCGGTCTGCAAATGTTTGCAGAATGGGGTACCACCCCGGGCTGGGCGGTAACACCCGGCTTTCCGCGTTGCCGCAGCGCCCTCTGCTGGGCACATCCCGCTGCCGCGAGCACTCACCGGAGTGGGGGCGTTCACCGCTGAGAGGTTGTACCCATAGAGGAAGGAGGAGCCGAAGGCGCCCACGAGAGAGGCCACGACCAGCGAGCAGGACCAGTGCTGGGAAAGGAGAGCAAAGCACGTCAGACCTGGCACTCGGGCGCACAGCCAGGGGCCCGCAGGACGCAGCTGGACCATCCTCTGCTGGGGAGGATTTCCAGATCAAGGATGCAGGTTCCTCAGAGCCAGCCGGCAGGAGGGTCTCCCATCCAGGTCCGGTCCAGGGGGGTGTGGCCAGCCCAGGGAGCTCAGTTTGCCTCTGTCCACACCATTGCCCTCCTTGTCCGGCTGCAAGAGGATCTGTGAAACTCAGACCTACTGTCCTTCACAGGTGCTGTTAGCAGCTACGACACCGTTATTTTAGCTGAATTCGGCCAGTCTCTGACTCACATAGGAGCAAAAAGCAAAGGCAGACTCAGCTGCCAGCAGCAGCAGCAGCTGGTTCTTATTAAGCGCTATGGCCCAGGCGTCTGTTCTAAGCGCTTTCCGGGTATTCTCCCATAGAATCCTTGGATCAGTACTGTTTCATCTTGATTTTACAGGTGAGAAAACAGAGGCATGGGGCAGTCCCTGGTGCTGTCTGGGTTGGGGACCAGAGCCCAGATGGTCTGGCTCCAGCTCCCATGCAGCCACCCACCATACCACACTGCCTCTACCCCCCGACCTCTTCCCCCCTGACGCTGCTGGCGGCCACACAGATGCGCACACACCCACGCACACTCTGTTCCAGGCTGGAGCTGTCCATCTACAGGCCAGTGTGAGCACCTTGGGACAAGGACCTGCAGAGAGAGATACAGGGCTTGACCCGGAGAACCAAGCATCTGCCTCCAGGTAATCCTGCCCTATGGACACATCCATGGACAGCCACAGGCATGACAGGACCAGGAGTAGAAACATCTGGGCCCCTTGGCAAAGGCTGGACAGAAGGCAGGGGCTGGAGGCAGGAGGGGCTGCCATTCTAAGCTGGCCAGAAAAGTGTGGGCCACTTGTCAGGGGGACCCAGGTGCTCTTGGAAGGCACTTTCTCTCCATGATTTATCATGTGTCGTGTGTGTGTGTGTGTGGTGATTGGAGGTGTGGGGGGAGAGCCGTGAGTTCTAGGTGCCAAGCCCTGACAAGCTCCTGGGATACAGCAGGTAAACGTGACAGATGAGGTCCAAGGTTTAGGGATCTGAAGGGATCAAACACCGTTTGAAAGGGAAAGCCAGACCTCGATAGCCGACTTCCTGCTCTGCCCGCCTAGACAGCCTCCTATAGCACAGGCTCCGTGCTTGATGGCTCCACCACTCAGCTGTGGGGTCTCTCCAGGGTCTTGACCTTTCTGAGCCTCAGCTTACCCCGCTGTAAAATGGGATCTAAATTGTAGCACCGGCTGCATAGGCTGTTGTGGATGTGTTGCTGGCTGAGGACGTTGAGGGGCTTGTGCACGTAGCCAGTGTTCAGGAAGGCTGTTCACTCACTTTGTTCTCTCTCTCTACTCCCTCTGACCCAGCCGTGCAGAATGGCCGTTGCCCAAGCTACGTGCCAAGGTCTCTCTTGCCCTGGCCCATATAGCCATGCCCTGCTGAAACCTTCCTTTCTGGAGACTTTCATATCTAAGACCCACTGAAAGCCACCCTGAAAGTTCCATTTCTACTTTTCTATCTTTGATTCAACGTTGTCTGACCCCCAGGTCTGCCTCTTATGACTGCGTAACCTCAGACCAGTTACATAGCTGCTCTCTGATGCGGTGTTCTCATCTGTGAAATGGCGATGATAATACAGCCACTTCATAGGATATTCTGCCGAAGAAAGGAGTTAGAGCAGGTGAGGTCCTCACCTGTCCAGGGGTAGGTGCCCCTGGGGGTCAGCAGCAGAGGCTGGACAGTGGGCGTGGGTCTTACTTTTTGAGGGCAGGGGTCTTGCTTTCCAGGCACCAAGCCTGCTACAGAGGAGGTGCTTGGTAAATGCTGGTGATTGGATTGAGTCCAGAGGGAGGGTTCATAGGCCACAGAGAGGGACGCTGGCAAGTGTGGAGCCAGAATATTTTTCTGCAGTAAGAGGAGCTTGAACTGAACGGGATTCATTGACGGAACAGAATCACATGTTGGACAAAAGGCCCATTCTCCATTGCCTTTCATCTTTCAACTCATCTTCTGGGTCTCAGCTCAGATGTTATTCCTGCTGACTCCCGGGCTGTGCTGGTCCCCTGGGCTTCCCTCACTTCCAGCCCTGGTCATTATTCCCCTGTCTGCACCCATCAGAGGGCAGAGAAGAGCAGGTGGGAGCCATCTGCCCCGAGCCCCCCACCCCTGTGTGGCCCACCTGTGCCCACCACCTCTCACCACCTGCTCCAAGCTGGGGACACCACCCAGCACGTGAGAGCAGTTCGCTGCCTTGGCCTCCTTGCACGAGCACGGCCGCGCTGCCAGAAGGTACTGTGGGTCCCAGGAAGCTGCGACTTACGAGTTGGAGCACCACGGCCAAGGTCACAGGGACTAAGAGGCCAGGACTCAAGGCCAGAGGCCTTTCAAGCAGTCAGAGTGCCTCTGTGGCCCAGACAGCGGCCAGTTTCTGTGTTTACCTTTCTTCTCCTCCCACGCGGCGTCCCGCTCGTCAGATGGGCACACTCGGGAGGCGCCGGGCGGCTCGGATCACGGGCAACGGGAGCTGAGCGCGCTTCCTCAGAGTCCATGTCCTGTTTCCTGACAACCCACCTGCTGGCCCTCCCTGAAGCTGGCTCGGCCCCCAGTGCCTTCCAGCCCGGCTCTGCCGCGGCATCTCCCTAAATGAGGAGGCAGAGTCCACGGAGGGAGGGTGGGCGGGAGCATTGAACAGGAAATGTGGCAATTGTATTTTGCTGAACAGGAAATGGGCAGTGAATGTTTTTCCCCTTTCCAACTCATCACAGCGTCTGGAGAGCCCTAAAAGGGAAAGTTGTCTTCCCAGGAATCACCACCCTGAGTTTGGATTCTTTCTTTGGCATGTTTTTATAGTCCCTCTTAAGGCCAGCGTGCTGGGAGGGGAGCAACTGGCATGAGCCCAGGGCAAGTTTCCCTAAGGACTGGGACAAATGGAAAGGTCACTGACCACAGGAGAAGGCTGGTGCGGTTCCAACCCTGACTCCACTGCTTTTTAGCTGTGTGTCCTTAGGCAAGTCGCTTTGCCTCTCTGAGTTACCACGTTTACAAGTGCGAAATGGGCGATTGATCCCGCCCTGATTATCCTGCAGAGTTATTCTGAGGCTGGAATAGAAAACACACAACCCCGAGCAGCATGTTGGAGATGGACCCGGGTTGCCCTGCAGCTCTAGAACAAGGCGAGGCTGTGGGTTTGGAAGAAAAAGAATTTGCCACTGGTCGTTACTCTGCCCTGCTCATTCAGCCAGGCTGGCTCAGTGAAAGCATTAAGGAGGCAAGACCCTCATGCACACCAGGACGTCATGGGAATTAATTCACTGTGTAGCTGAATTGCCCAGATGTCAGAGAAGCGCCTTAAATCATGTGTAGGACAGGTTGCCTTGACTGTTTGCTCCCAGAGGCAGAAAACAGGTGCAGAGGCCGGCAGAATGATGGCGTGCTTGGGGTACACAGAACCCCTAGAAGGCCAGGGTGGCCTCAAGTCCACAAAAAAAAAAGACCAGAAACCGGCAACCTGGGTTTAATGGAAAGCGCATGTTGAAATAAAAGCTGTGGATCATGGCAGAAGCACTGGGAGCGTGGATTGTCAAATGCTCATGAAAACATCCAGCCCAGAATGCACAACAGTGGGAAGGGATCTGCTCAACGGGGAACTGAAACTTGCAAAAGAAAAAGCCAACCCTGAATAATTAGGCTATTTACTGAGTGCATGAATCAGTCAGCACAATACTCATTCTGCATATCAATCATGCAGGGTTGCGGCTTGGAGAATTGGCTGTTTCTGGAAACAGTTTTTGGCCAGCTGGCCAGCTACCTTCACAGAGCTGGGTCCAGAGCAGGACTCTAACATGGAAGTTCTCGATTATGACATCACGTGCGATGGCTGAGGATTCCTGGGGAAACACAGAGGAGGTACCGAGCCAACCAGGGGGGCTGATCTTGGAAGACTTCCTGGAAGAGGTGATTGGAGAGCACACTCTTACAGGATGAGTAAGCTGGGGGAATATGCAGACAGAGAAGGGTGCGGGGTGGGAGGGCACTGAGCCAGGCCTGCAGACATGGATGCCCTGGGACGTGGGGAGAAGCAAAATAATTGAGCTAACTGGGGCCTAAAGTGTGGGAGGGGCAGCATGGCTGCATTGCTGTGCAGTGAGGAATCCCCTGTGCCATCCTGTGAGGTGTCATATTCATCATCTCATTTCCTCCTCCACCCCCTCCTTGACTCAGGCCCTTCCATGTATCCCTGGTCTCCTCGTCTGTAGCAAGGGGTCTCCCTGATCTTGCTAAAACTCACAGTAGATCAGGTGATCTGCCCCCTTCATTTAAAATGGTTCCATGTTCCCCATGGGGGCCGAAAACTCAAAAGGCCCCAGGACCCAGGTGGTCCACACAAATGTACAGCTACAACTGGGAGGGTCCTTGGTGTCTGGGGAGTACCTGAGCTGCAAAGGCATCCTAGTCCAAAAGCACTAAAGGCTCTGCCACCCAGAGGGGGTGCAGACTGGCCAGGGGTGGAGGGTGGGGACAAACTGCCCACAGCTGCCCTGGCCCTGCCCCGCACCAGGGGCTCTCCCAGTCAGAGGAGGGAGAGAAACTTGCAGGACATCACTTTCCCTTTTTGCCCTGCAGCCGGGAGGCAGTGCTTGGCATGAAGACCTCCTCTTATTGGTGGAGCTGGCTGTCTGTGAGTCCTCCCCCCAAACCTGCCCACAAGCCGGCCCCGAGGTGAGCAGCAAAGTCCCACTTCGCTGAGATCAGAGCCCAGGTGTCCTGGCTCAAGTTCCAGGGTGGCCTTGGCTATTTAAGAAGCCTGGCCTTCGGGTGAACCACGCTTTCCTCCTTCAGGCAGGTGGGGGATCTCAGATTCCCAGCGAGCGTCCCCAGAGCATCCCAGGGTGAGAAAACAAACAGCTCCACTCTTTGGAAAGCCTTGGTGAGGGTGATGGGAGCTGTCCCCTCACTTTGCCACAGCTCAGAGGGTTAAAACCCCCCCAGACAGTAGCGCCGGACAGACAGCCTGGGTTTGGGTCTCGGCTAAGCCACTTACAACCTGTGAGCTCTTGGGCAAGTGACTAGGCTTCCCTGTGACACAGTGTCCTCATCTGTAAAATGGGTGTGATAATGGTGCCACCACGTCTTACACTTAAGATTTGATGAGCTTGTACACGGAACGCACTAAACCACGGAACCTAAAACAGCGGCCGGCGTGTATCAATTGCACAGTGAATACTCATTATTCTTCTTCAAACCCCCTGTCCCCAGAAAATGAGCCATTTCTTGACCCAAATGATCTCATCCTTTGCTAAACAAACGCCATGGTAAGTACTCCACGTAGGAAGATTCGCCCCCCACCCCCGGGATATAAGTGTCCACGGCTGTAAAGAAGAGGTCTGGGGCCAACTTGATGTTGCTGGACCACTGCTAAGGCTGTTTCCTGGGCTTGGGTTCCTGCCTCCAATCATGTAACGAGCATGATTGGGTACAGCTTTGTGAACCAGATGGCAGCTAACCGGCTTCCCAGTTACCCATCTCACAGCACACGTCTACACTGCTCCGCCTTTGGCCAAGTGTGTTCACACCCATGATATCACCAACCCTCCCAGCAGGCTCAGGAGGAGCCACTAGCCTGACGTTACAGAAAAGAATGGAAGTTCAGGGCTTCGCTAGTGGCACAGTGGTTGAGGGTCCGCCTGCCGATGCAGGGGACATGGGTTCGTGCCCTGGTCCGGGAAGATCCCACATGCCGCGGAGCGGCTGGGCCCGTGAGCCATGGCCGCTGAGCCTGCGCGTCCGGAGCCTGTGCTCCGCAACGGGAGAGGCCACAACAGTGAGAGGCCTGTGCGCCGCAAAAAAAAAAAAGGAAGTTCAGGGAGAGCCTGGATTCATCCGTCTCCAAATCCAGTGCCAGCCCCCCATACACACAGTTGTGGCCCATGCTCTCAGCAGATCCTAAGAAAATAAACTCTATCAAGGATGTGGTCATATACAAATGAACCTATCTATGAAACAGAACAGACAGAAATAGACTCATGGACATAGAGAACAGACTGGTGGTTGCCAAGGGGGAGGGGGTTGGGGGAGGGATGCAGTGGGAGGTTGGGGTCAGCAGATGGAAGCTATTATATAGAGAATGGATAGACAACAAGGTCCTACTGCATAGCACAGGGAACTATGTTCTGTATCCTATGATAAACCATCATGGAAAAGAATATGAAAAAAAGAACGTATATATATATATATATATATATATATATATATATATATATATATATATATATATAACTGAATGCTGTACAGCAGAGATTAACACAACATTGTAAATCAACTATACTTCAATTTTTAGAAAGTTAATTTAAAAAAAAGGATGTGGTCATAAACCAGCATTCCTGGGTGTGCTGGGCCTGTCCTGACACTCACTCACTCCTCCCTGCACACGCCCATTTACTGGTGCCCGTAACTTTGCTCATCCTTCAGTGCTCAGTGCCTTTGCCACCTCCCCCCAGAAGCCTCCCTGGGTGTCTCTATGCCGCCCCTGTGTTCCATGGGCTGCTAACAGCTGTGCTGGCTGTGACCTTGCTCCCAAGTGTTATCCTCATGTGTGTCTTCCCCTCTGGATAGGAGCTCAGCAAGGGCAGGGACTGTGTACGTTAAGGGGTAAACTGTGCCCCCCAACATTCATATATTGAAGTCCTAACTTCACTACCTCAGAATGTGATGGTTTGGAGACAGGGCTTTTAAAGAGGACATTAAGGTAAAATGAGGTCATGTGGGTGGGCCCTAATCCAACCTGACTGGTGTCCGAGAGAGATTAGGACACAGACAAGCACAGCAGGACAACCATGTAAGGACAAAGGGAGAAGATGGCCTCCTACAAGCTAAGGAGAGAGGCCTCAGAAGAAACCAAGCTGCCCACACCTTGATCTTGGACTTCCAGACTCCAGACTGTGAGGAAATATATTTCTGTTGTTTAAGCCACCCAGTCTGTTGAGCTCTGTCACGGCAACCCTAAAAAACTCACATGGTAGATAGCCTCATCCACCAGAGGGCAGACAGCAGAAGCAAGAAGAACTACAATCCTGCAGCCTGTGGAACAAAAACCACATTCACAGAAAGATAGACAAGATGAAAAGGCAGAGAGCTATGTACCAGATACAGGAACAAGATAACCCCCCAGAAAAACAACTAAATGAGTTGGAGATATGCAACCTTCCAGAAAAAGAATTCAGAATAATGATAGTGAAGATGATCCAGGACCTCAGAAAAAAATGGAGGCAAAGATTAAGAAGATGCAAGAAGTGTTCAACAAAGACCTAGAAGAATGAAAGAACAAACACCTAGAAGAATTAAAGAACAAACAAACAGATGAACAATACAATAACTGAAATGAAAAATACACTAGAAGGAATCAATAGCAGAATAACTGAGGCAGAAGAATGGATAAGTGACCTGGAAGACAGAATGGTGGAATTCACTGCTGCAGAACAGAATAAAGAAAAAAGAATGAAAAGAAATGAAGACAGCCTAAGAGAACTCTGGGACAACATTAAACGCAGCAACATTCACATTATAGGGGTCCCAGAAGGAGAAGAGAGAGAGAAAGGACACAAGAAAATATTTGAAGAGATTATAGTCAAAAACTTCCCTAACATGGGAAAGGAAATAGACACCTAAGTCCAGGAAGGGCAGAGAGTCCCAGGTAGGATAAACCCAAGGAGAAACATGCCAAGACACATAGTAATCAAATTGACAAAAATTAAAGACAAAGAAAAATTATTGAAAGCAACAAGGGAAAAACGACAAATAACATACAAGGGAACTCCCATAAGGTTAAGAGCTGACTTTTCAGCAGAAACTCTACAAGCCAGAAGGGAGTGGCATGTTGTATTTAAAGTGATGAAAGGGAAGAACCTACAACCAAGATTACTCTACCCAGTAAGGATCTCATTCAGATTCAACAGAGAAATCAAAAGCTTTACAGACAAGCAAAAGCTAAGACTTCAGCACCACCAAACCAGCTCTACAACAAATGCTAAAGGAATTTCTCTAAGTGGGAAACACAAGAGAAGAAAAGGACCTACAAAAACAAACCCATAACAGTTAAGAAAATGGTAATAGGAACACACATATCGGTAATTACCTTAAATGTGAATGGATTAAATGCTCCAACCAAAAGACACAGGCTCACTGAATGGATACAAAAACAAGACCCATATATATGCTGTCTACAAGAGACCCACTTCAGACCTAGGAACACATACAGACTGAAAGTGACGGGGTGGAAAAGATATTCCATGCAAATGGAAATCAAAAGAAAGCTGGAGTAGCAATACTCATATCAGATAAAGTAGACTTTAAAATGAAGAATGTTGCAAGAGACAAGCAAGGACACTACATAATGATCAAGGGATCAATCCAAAAAGAAGATATAACAATTATAAATATATGTGCACCCAACATAGGAGCACCTCAATACATAAGGCAACTGCTAACAGCTATAAAAGAGGAAATCGACAGTAACACAATAATCGTGGGGAACTTTAACACCTCACTTACACCAATGGACAGATCATCCAGACAGAAAAATAATAAGGAATCACAAGCTTTAAATGACATAATTGACCAGGTAGATTTAATTGATATTTATAGGACAGTCCATCCAAAAACAGCAGATTACCCTTTCTTCTCAAGTACACACGGAACATTCTCCACGATAGATCACATCTTGGGTCAACAAATCAAGCCTCAGTAAATTTAAGAAAATTGAAATCATATCAAGCGTCTTATCTGACCACAGTGCTATGAGATTAGAAATCAATTACAGGGGGAAAAAAGTACAAAACACAACACATGGAGGCTAAACAATATGTTACTAAATAACCAAGAGATCACTGAAGAAATCAGAGGAAATCAAAAAATACCTAGAGACAAATGACAACGAAAACACGATGATCCAAAACCTATGGGATGCAGCAAAAGCAGTTCTAAGAGGGAAGTTTATAGCAATACAAGCCTACCTCAAGAAACAAGAAAAGTCCCAAATAAACAATCTAACCTTACACGTAAAGGAACTAGAGGAAGAAGAACAAACAAAATCCAAAGTTAGTAAAAGGAAATAAATTATAAAGACCAGAGCAGAAATAAATGAAATAGAAACAAAGAAAACAATAGCAAAGATCAATAAAACAAAAAGCTGGTTCTTTGAGAAGATAAACAAATTGATAAACCATTAGCCAGCCTCCTTAAGAAAAAGAGGGAGAGGACTCAAATCAATAAAATTAGAAATGAAAAGGGAGCAGTTACAACAGACAGCACAGAAATACAAAGCATCCTAAGAGACTACTACAAGCAACTCTATGCCAATAAAATGGACAACCTGGATGAAAAAGACAAATTCTTAGAAATGTATAACCTTCCAAGACTGAACCAGGAAGAAATACAAAATATGAACAAACCAATCACAAGTAATGCAATTGAAACTGTGATTAAAAATCTTCCAACAAACAAAAGTCCAGGACCAGATGGCTTCACAGGTGAATTCTATCAAACATTTAGAGAAGAGCTAACACCCATCCTTCTCAAACTCTTCCGAAAAATTGCAGAGGAAGGAACACTCCCAAACTCATTCTATGAGGCCACCATCACCCTGATACCAAAACCAGGCAGAGATACTACAAGAAAAGAAAATTACAGACTAATATCACTGATGAATATAGATGCAAAAATCCTCAACAGAATACTAGCAAACAGAATCCAACAACACATTAAAAGGATCATACACCATGACCAAGTGGGATTTATCCCAGGGATGCGTATTGAATTCTTCAATATACGCAAATCAATCAATGTGATATACCATATTAACAAACTGAAGAATAAAAACCATATGATCATCTCAATAGATGCAGAGAAAGCTTTTGACAAAATTCAACATTGATTTATGATAAAAACTCTCCAGAAAGTGGGCATAGAGGGAAACTACCTCAACATAATAAAGGCCACATATGACAAACCCACAGCAAACATCATTCTTAATGGTGAAAAACTGAAAGCATTTCCTCTAAGATCAGGAACAAGACAAGGATGTCCACTCTCGCCACTATTATAGTTTTGGAAGTCCTAGCCATGGCAATCAGAGAAGAAAAAGAAATAAAAGGAATACAAATTGGAAAAGAAGAAATAAAATTGTCAGTGTTTGCAGATGACATGATATACTATACATAGAGAATCCTAAAGATGCTACCAGAAAACTACTAAAGGTAATCAATGAATATGGTAAAGCTGCAGGATACAAAATTAATGCACAGAAATCTCTTGCATTCCTATACACTAATGATGAAAAATCTGAAAGAGAAATTAAGGAAACACTCCCATTTACCATTGCAACCAAAAGAATAAAATAGCTAGGAATAAATCTACCTAAGGAGAAAAAAGACCTGTATGCAGAAAACTATAAGACACTGATGAAAGAAATTAAAGATGATACAAACAGATGGAGAGATATACCATATTATTGGATTGGAAGAATCAAATTGTGAAAATGACTATACTACCCAAAGCAATCTACAGATTCAGTGCAATCCCTATCATACTGCAAATGAACTAGAACAAAAAATTTCACTATTTGTAATGGAAATATAAAATACCCCAAGTAGCCAAAGCAGTCTTGAACGAAGAAAATGGAGCTGGAGGAATCAGGCTCCCCAACTTCAGGCTCCCCAACTACAAAGCTACAACTATCAAGACAATATGGTACTGGCACAAAACCAGAAATACAGATCAATGGAACAGGACAGAAAGCCCAGAGATAAACCCACTCACCTATGGTCAACTAATCTATGACAAAGGAGGCAAGGATATACAATGGAGAAAAGACAGCGTCTTCAAAAAATGGTGCTGGGAAAACTGGACAGCTACATGTAAAAGAATGAAATTAGAACACTCCCTAACACCATACACAAAAATAAACTCAAAATGGATTAGAGACCTAAATGTAAGACCGGACAGTATAAAACTCTTAGATAAAAACATAGGAAGAACACTCTGACATAAATCACAGCAAGATCTTTTTTGATCTGCCTCCTAGAGTAATGGAAATAAAAACAAAAATAAACAAATGGGATCTAACGAAACTTAAAAGCTTTTGCAAAGCAAAGGAAACTACAAACAAGGCGAAAAGACAACCCTCAGAATGGGAGAAAATATTTGCATATGAAGCAACGGACAAAGAATTAATCTCCAAAATGTATAAACAGCTCTTGCAGCTCAATATTAAAGAAACAAACAACCCAATCAAAAAATGGGCAGAAGACCTAAATAGATATTTTCCAAAGAAGACATACAGATGGCCAAGAAGCACATGAAAAGCTGCCCAACATCACTAATTATTAGAGAAATGCAAATCAAAACTACAATGAGGTATCACCTCACACCAGTTACAATGGGCATCATCAGAAAATCTACAAACAACAAATGCTGGAGAGGGTGTGGAGAAAAGGGAACCCTCTTGCACTGTTGTTGGGAATGTAAATTGATACAGGACTATGGAGAGCAGTATGGAGGTTCCTTAAAAAACTAAAAATAGAACTACCATATGACCCAGTAATCCCACTACTGGACATATACCCTGAGAAAACCAGAATTCCAAAAGAGTCATGTACCACAATGTTCATTGCAGCTCTATTTACAATAGCCAGGTCATGGAAGCAACCTAAGTGTCTATCGACAGACGAATGGATAAAGAAGATGTGGTACATATATACAATGGAATATTACTCAGCCATAAAAAGGAACAAAATTGGGTCATTTGTAGAGACGTGGATGGATGCAGAGACTGTCATACAGAGTGAAGTAAGTCAGAAAGAGCAAAAGAAGTATCTTATATTAACGCATATATGTGGAACCTAGAAAAATGGTACAGATGAACTGGTTTTCAGGGCAGAAATAGAGACACAGATGTAGAGAACAAACGTATGGACACCAAGGGGGGAAAGTGGAGGGGGGTGGTGGTGGTGGTGGTGGGATGAATTGGGAGAGTGGGATTGACATGTATACACGAATATGTATATAATGGATAACTAAATAAGAACCTGCTGTATAAAAAAATAAAATAAAATTCAAAAAAAATCTGGATTTAAGTCGAATAAAAATGCCAATTTTCACTGAAGAATAAAATAAATCGTTTTGTTAGGTTTGTGAAATTTACCTCACAAATAAAAGAAACCAGTCTAGCTACTACTCTTGGCATGATTAGCAATTAAATTATGAATTTATTTGGAATCAAGAATAAAGAGAATATAGGCTGAGATTTTTAGTACAAATAAAAATTTTGTCCTTGTAAAAAAAAAAAAAAAAATTCACATGGTGTCCTAAGCCTTTTTTGAATTCCCAGGGCCTTCCTCCCGCCCAGCTCAGGGAAGGGGCTCAGTAGATACTTCTGGAACTGAACTCAAACTCTCCCCTGGGTGAAGTCCTGAGACTATTAAGTCGGCTTGGATAACATGAAAACTTTCTACCAAAGAGAGAGTAGGAAAAAAGGGGAATTTTCTACTGAATATCATTCGAGCAGAATGTTTGCAATGACTTCACCCCTTCCTTCCTCACACCCAATGCCTGGACAGTGGAGCCTTGGCTCAACCTCATATGAGCACCAAGAAAAAGATACTGTGTCCACTTGGAGGGAATCTCTGTCTGCTTAGCCTGGGTCTTCAGGGTCCCTGGGGCCCCTGAGACAGGTGGTCTGGCCCCCCTGGACCTCCAGTTCACACCTATGTGATACAGATGGGGATGCTTAGCTGCCATTTCACACTCCCCAGGGAATTTGGTCCATACACTTGTATTGATCTTTGTCCTGCTAAATACAGGTTTATTACAAATATGGACACAACTTCTTCTGAGTCCTGGTTGCCTCCACACCCATCACGGGACACGAGGCACAGATGGGCCAGTGTTTGAGATCAGCTGCACCTTAAACTAGCTACGTAGCCTTGGACACGTGGCTTCAGCCTTTTTTGAGCCTCAGTTTCTCGCCTGTAAAATGGGGCTGGTGATGCCTCCACTACAGTGTAGCCAGGAGAACGGAACGAGAGACCTATGTGAGGTCTGGCACAGAGCAGGCACTGTTTGGCTGCTGGTTTTGAATCTGGTGTAAAGAGAGGATCCAAGGAGTCCCGAGGAAGGAGAGGGACTTTCTAAGTGCCGAGGACTTCCTGGAGGAGGGGGCATATGGACTGGGCCTTGCAGAGGGTTGGGATTCAGTGTTTCCTTAAGGATGATGACATAATCACCTTCAACATCGATGTCCTCTTGCTGAGGAATGACGTTTGGAACGGAGACCCCCCCACACACAGTCTGGAAGGTCACCACAGATAGTATATCACCATCAACCAGCATACATCACCATCAACAGCCTGTGCCTCACCGTGTACAATTTACAATTCACATGGGTCCTTCCTGCATAACTTTGCTTCCAGCCTCTGCTCCTTCTCTGCCTGACCTCACCTCAACATCCCTTCCCCTGGGAGAAGGGAGGGTGCCAGGAGGGACCGCCCCAGGGTCACCTGAACACTCCTGCAAGGGAGACATAGGGAGACCAGGACTGACCAATGTCTTTTTCTCCAAGTTGCTTTCTTTGTTATCTGCTGGGTCCTTTTCCCCGAGCTTCATGGTTAGTTTTCAGCTTTTGGGCTGGGCTTTTTTGTTCCAGAAGAAGAAAAAAAAAGGAAGAAGCCATTAGACAGATGCTTGCTGTCACAGTTAAGGAACCCAGGGGAGAGTCCCTGGCAAGGACACCAGGATGGGGGGCCCAGCTCCCCCAGAGACCTGGGTACCCCCTCTGCTCCTCTCTGGCCTTGGTTTCTCCACTTGCGAGATGGTCAGGTTGGACCACTTCTCTGTTTTCCTACGTACGCCACATCACTTATCAAGTACAGGCCCTTCCCTGGAACATCCTCATTCAGAAGGATATCCCTCTTACAGTGGGACATGCTTTGGAAACCTTAGACTTTCTGTCCCAAAGATGTGAAAATAAAAGCAGTGCAAATTCAAACAAAGTGCCAATCTCCCCTGTCAAATTGGAGACAGTTGCCGAAATTATAACCCAAATCACTGGCACAACAGAAGTGGAAAACTGTACAGCTTCTCTGGAGTTTGGAAATATATTTCTAGAGCCATAAAAATATTTAGGTCCTTTGGCCCAATGACTCCATTTATAAATAATTAGTCTAAAGCCGTAATAACAATGTGTGAAGATTTAAGCCTGAGATGGTCATTGCAGCATTTTTCATGGTAGAAAAATGGTCTTCACAAGAGGACAAAATATCTAAGAGAAAGGTTTAAAGTGATGAAACTCATGCAGCACTTTAAAACTAATGTTAAAGAAGAATATTTAATGTCATAGGAAACTGCTCATAATACATTCTTACTTGATAAGAGGAAGATATATAAAAGAACATACATTAGTCAACATTTAAAATAGGTATACTGGGCTTCCCTGGTGGCGCAGTGGTTAAGAATCCTCCTGCCAATGCAGGGGACACGGGTTCAAGCCCTGGTCCGGGAAGATCCCACATGCCACGGAGCAACTAAGCCCGTGCGCCACAACTACTGAGCCTGCGCTCTAGAGCCCATGAGCCACAGCTACTGAAGCCCACGTGCCTAAAGCCCGTGCTCTGCAACAAGAGAAGGCACCGCAATGAGAAGCCCACACACCACAACGAAGAGCAGCCCCCGCTCGCCACAACTATAGAAAGCCCGTGCGCACCAACGAAGACCCAGTGCAGCAAAATAAATAAATAAATAAATAAAATAGGTGTACTTATTAATAGTCACACTATTAAACAATATATGTACTTAAACTATGTCCATGTGTTTTTTAATTTAAAATTAAAAGTGAACTAAAATGTTCATGCATTAAATTATTTATTAAGCCCCTGGTATCTAGGTTATGGGGATGCGATCTTGCCCTCCCTTTATGGAGCACACATTCTGGGAGAGGAGACAGTTTAGGAAGAGCATATGGGCTGCTCATGGGGCATATGGAAGGTAAGTGGCCTGGCCCAGCACGGGATGGGGGAGTAGTGGGAGATGGGCTGCAGAGATAAGCAGGGGACAGATCACATATTTCTGTGCATAGAAAACACACTTCCTAGAAGCAGCACAGCATAATAAGAGTTACCACTTGGCCGTGGTTATCTTAGCCAATGTTTTAATCTGATTTATTTTCCTACAGTTTTGCAAGTTTCTACACTGAAACGATCCAACAAAAATCAACCACTTCTACAACTGGAAAAACAAGCTTTTGGAATTTCTTCAAATTAAAAAGAGGTTTTTTTTTGAAGAATTAAGCCCTTAAGATCTCAAGGAGCCAAGTAGACTTAAAAACTACAATTGTGGAAGAATACACAGTTCTTATAGGATGAAGGGCTGTGAGGTCCGAAGTCATGTGAGCTGGCCTGACAGAATGTCAGTTGGTCACACGTGAGCGTGACATTCGAGGCCCTCCACCGAGGGACCCGCCTCTCTCCCTCCAGCATACGCCCAGGGACACACCCCACGCACGGGACCTCTGTGTTCAGACCACTCTGGCTGTTTCCCAGGCTGGCCCCTGGCCTGGAGTGCCTCTCCTCCTGTTCTTGTCTCACCTTCAAGGCTCACCTACTCTGCTTGTCCATCTATTCCTTCTAGAAAATCTGAATCACTTTGTCCTGTGCATCCCCTAGCTCATCACATTAGTCTCGCGGGAGCCAGACTGTACCGGCTGACTGTTCTCTTGTCTGTGTCCTCGCCAGTGACCGTGACCTCCTCCTGAGCATTCATTTTATGTAGCAGCTCATCAAAGCCACGGTGCCCAGTTGTGTGGTCGGACACTTAGAGAACGGGTGAGATGTTGCTGGTAGTTTTTAGGGATGACTTACACAATCAGTTGACTCTAAGTTGATGACCCTCCATAATGTAGGTGAGCCTCATCCAATTAACTGAAGGCCTTAAGAGCAAAGACTAAGGTGCCTGAAGAGGAAGGAACTCAGTATCAAGATAGCAACATAGAAATCCTGCCTGAGTTTCCAGACTTGAGACCAAGGCTGCAACATCAACTCTTGCCAGAATTTCTAGCCTGTGGGCTTGCCAACCCCACGATCATGCAAGTCAATTCCTTAAAAGCTTTCTCTCTTTATTTATTCTTCTATCAATATCTCTATCTATCTTCTATCAATATTCTTCTATCAATATCTCTATCTATCTATCTAGACATACATCCTGTCAGTTCTGTTTCTCTGGAGAACCCTGCCTGATACACTCCTCACACTACAGGATCACAGCTGATCCATCTCTGTGCCCAGAGAGTCTGACAGTGCCTGGCTTGAGACGAGCATAGTGAACAGAATGGGTGGCTGGGGTGGAAGAGAGGAGCCAGAATGGGATCAGATGATATGGGATGGGACCAAGGGAGCCAGAATGACGGTATCCATGGCCACCACCTGTTGAGTTCCAGAGACTGCATTCCCGTTCTAGTTTATGTGAATGGCTGTCAGGGAGCACCAATTACACAGGTGACATTGTCAGAGTCCCGCCTGGAGTTATGCGACACGGTGGTCCTGCAGGTACCCAAGGATGAAGATGGTCTCTAAACGATCAAGCAAGAGTCCGATTTGAAAAGGCACGAGCCGAGTGGAAAGAGCAAAGCTACACTGGGGTCAGAAACCTGCCAATCTTGGTTTTGCCATCGTGACCCAGGACAAGTTACTTAACCTCTGGGTCTGTTTCTTTATCAGTCGATGGGGACTGTTATCATTCTCTCATGTCATGATTGTTAGATGAGGGAATGTACATAGAAGGCCTGGGGAGATGCCTGGCAAATGTGTGGTGGCTAAGTAATGGCAACCATCATTCATGGAGCTGGAGAAGACTCAGAAGGCAACAGATCTGGGGATGGAGGAAATAAAGAATTCTCTTTAGGAAGCATGTGGCTGAGACGTTTGTGGGACATCCAAGTACAAATATCACTCTGACAGTTGGAAATAAGAGCGGTGCTCAAGAAGTGGTCTGGGCTGGAGATAAATTAATGACAGTTAACCATGGAATTAGATAAATCACCCAGGGACAGAGTGTAGAAAAAGATTCCTAAGGAACTCCGACCAGGAAAGAGCAGATGGAGGACAGAAGACAGCAAAGGGGACTGAGTCGGAGGAAGCAGGGAGAGTGAGCTCTGGCAGGAGAACTTTAAGAGGACGTGAGTGGTCAGCTGTGTGAATATGGCTCAGGGGTCAAGAAAGAAGAGCTAAGAGTGTCCGGGGCATGTGGCCACGTGGAGGCCATAGGGAAGTGTAAGTCGGGGGGTTGGGGAGAGCCTGGACCATCTGGAGGAGGAGATGGATCTTCCTAGAACCTTGGCCTCGAGGAGGAGCAGAGAAGGGGGTGGGCAGTGAGTGTGGAATCAGAGGACGGAACATGGGTGAAGCACGGGAAGGATGCAGGTTTGGAAGTGGGGAGATGGGAGACTTCTGTCCAATGGTGTCCATATTCTCAGGGAAGCACAAGGCCAAGCAACCAACTGAAGGGGCAGGAAGGTTTGTGAAACTGAGAAATTGCCACCGGGGACCTCTGGGGAGCAGCCTTAAAAACCCAGCCTGGTCGGGCTGTAGGAGGGTGTGGACGGTCCATTCCCGGCTTGGTCCTGGGGAAGGAGGATGTGGGTCTCGGAGCACTGGGGGTTCATGAGGGAGGGACAGAGGGTGAGTGGTAGGCATGATGAGGCAGTTAAGGGAGGAGAGAAATTTCCCCTGGGGGCTTAGATTGTAGAACAACTGAGAGAAGATGGGACCCAAGCTGTGATCAGAGGGTGGCTTTTGTGAGGATGTGTCCAAAGCTGGAACCACCTAGAACTGATGGTCAGAGCTGATGAACGGTCCCAGGTGAGGAGGAAGGAGTGAAAACGGACGTGGGTGGGAGAAGAGAAGGCAGCAAGTGGGCACTAACTTATCACAGCCTGTGTTAAATCCTCCCATGGGTACAACTAGGGCGAGGGGGCACGGGCGCAGGATGGGAGAAGGGGTGCGCTCAGAACATCCAACACGAGAGGTTGAATAAATCTTCTACACTGAGAGAGGTGAGTTGTGCCTGAGGCCAAGGATGCAGAGGTATTTGTTCATTCTTCCCAGAAAACATGTTGCAAAAGAGAAATTTTGCTGGTACCGGGAGGATGTGTGTGTGGGGTGTGGGTTGTGCTTCCTTTGGGGTCAAAGCCAGCTCTGACCTTCTACTCCCTGGTCAGAGAGGGCTGTTAAGCCCATAAGGACCCACTGCCCAGGGTTTCTGTCTGCAGCAGAAGCCTGAGACTGTGTGCCTCCCATGCAGAGGCCACCACGGAGCTGAGAATGACACCACGTCTCCAGGACATCACGTCACAGGGGGAAGCTGCCGCCTGTGCAGCGCAAGGCCAAGTGCAGATGGCTCGTACCCGAGGCAGCATGGAGTCATGGGTTCAAATCCCAGCTCTATAGCTCACTAGCTGTGTGCCTTGGGGAAAGTTACTTAACCCCTCTGTACCTCTGTTTCTTTATGTCAAGTAGGGAATAATAATAGGACCTGCCTCATAGGGCTCTCGTGAGGATTAAATGAGTCAGTGCATGTGAACCACGTAGTAAATGCTAAAGGGTCACAAGCCGTCGGCTTCACCACAGGCTCCTGGGAGACCTCATGGAACGAACGGTGTCTTAGAACGGGTTCAGAGGAGAAGGTGGGGGGACCCACTTGGTGTTTGACTAGAGAACCTTAAACCGCCTCAAAATGATCCTCTAGGCTTAAATAGAATAATATCGATAACATAGTATAACATAAATATAAGCCCAGGGCATGGGGTTCCAAAAAATGCTAGCTCCTGTCTTTTGAATCTGCAGTAACAATACTAATATTGCTGCTACTCAAGTCTAACACCCTGCCGGTGACCATCACTGTGGCCTAAAAGGTCGGACTGCTGCTGTTCCCACTAGTGAAGAGCCCCGTGCTGAGGCCCCGGGGACCCACCTGCCACAATCCAGCAGCTACAGGCAACAGGACTCTGATCCTGACAATCTGATTGGGCCCACTTAGGCTGTACCTAGGGTTAAATGTTTAGAAAATCACCTCTCCTGTACTACTGCTGCTCCTTCTAATAAAACCTTCAGGGGCACCGTGTGTGGGATGCTTTAACTGGCCACGTTAGAGGCAAAGCAAGCTGGGCTTGGAGAAGAATCTTCTCCCACCCAACCCACCACAGAGGTGGGATCTGAGCCCAGACCCCTTGAAGTCAGTCCCGTGCTCATGAGCCTGCGTTGGGAGTAAGGGTGCAAGTGAAGAAAAGGCACCCACCTGCCATCAGTGCAGCACAAAATGTCAGCAGACGGCGAAGGCGGATGTCTTCTCCCAAAGCGGCTCCTGCAGACGGCAGCCACCTCCCTGAACTGTCTGGAGTCGTGGCCTTCTGTCCTGTGCACCCCAAGATGTGGCCCTGCTGACAAAGCCCTGTGGGCCCAGCAAGTCACTGGCTGACAGCTCTGAGCAGAAAATGCCACACATGCCCTGGCCCCAGTTCTCTGCCCAACACTTCACAGTGACTTTATTCTTAATGTTCAGGGTTAATTCTCTGCTGACTTTGGCATGGAGCTAAAGCTAACCTAAAGGAATGTGGAAAATAGGGCAGCTAGGAAGAAGGGAGAGGCGGGAAAGAAGGGGAAGGGAAGAGGGAGTATTAGCTGCCTTTGGAATAATGACCACACCATAATCAAGTTCGTTTTTTCTATTTTCTTTTTTTTTTTTTTTTTTTTGTGGTACGCGGGCCTCTCACCGTTGTGGCCTCTCCCGCCGCAGAGCACAGGCTCCGGACGCGCAGGCTCTGTGGCCACGGCTCACGGGCCCAGCCACTCCGCGGCATGTGGGATTCTCCCGGACCGGGGCACGAACCCGCGTCCCCTGCATCGGCAGGCGGACCCTCAACCACTGCGCCACCAGGGAAGCCCTCAATTTCGTTTTTATATAAACATGTGTCAGACACCACGCTAAGCACTTCAAGTGCATTTCTCACTTCATCTTCACCTAGTTGATTTTCATATCCCTCAATTTTTAAATCTCTTGCCCAAGCTGCTCTGTAAGTCTTGGTAATTCCTGAAATGGTCCCCAAAGCCAATCCAAACCTGCGAGCCTGACTTACCTGTTTCCTGGAGCTTCCTCAGCCCGTTCCCCGTCTAGAGAGCAAACAGAAGATGCTTCATGAATAGAACGGCTCCCAGTAGAATCAGATATAAGCCTGGGAAATTGTGAAAGAAAGCGGCATGAATAACTAAAAGGCATCCAGCAGCTACCGTAAACATTCTGTGATGGCAGTCGTGACAAGCGATCAATGATTAACATCGAGCTACTCATGGCTAGCTCAGCTTATTAAAAACGTGCCCAGCTGTGGGTCAGCAAGTTCCGGCCTGGGAGTCCAAGGCAGAGGTACCCTGGTCAAGTCACTGCTGACTGCCCTAGGGTGTCAACTCCCTTCTGGGTAACAGTGTAGGACCAACCTGCCCGGGCAGCTGTGACGAAGGTCAGTAAAATGACACACAAGAGTTGTAAAGCAAAACACAAAGGCGTGCAGGTTGATGGAGTCTGAAGCCCAGAGGAGCAGGATGAGGGGTCAACTCTTGCTGCTTTGTCGATGGAGGAGTAAAATCAGCCCGTGTTGAAATACACAAGAGCCGTCACTTGGGAAGCGCTGCTCCCATGGCCACGGCCATTGCTGTTATTTTATGAATGCATGCTGTCCTCCTGACCTCTCTCTAGCTCAAAGGTGATGCTGGTGTGCTAATCCTACTCTTTTTCAGCACCGGGAGATAGATGGAGGGCTGGAGTGGCAGGGATATGTGAGGGAGAGAGGTGAGGGGCTAAGAGCGTTGCTGGGCGGCTGGGACAAGATCCAAGCTCAGCCAGGGGCATCAACAGCCCCCTTCTGAGCAGCTCACAGGGAGAGGTGAGGCCGTGGGAAGTGATGCGTGGTTTGGGGGTGAAGCACAGAGAGATGGGTGCCCAGGAGTCTCACCCACCTCGGGAGAGGAACCCCGCGCCTGGCTCAGGCATGAATTCAGGCCCCGGGAGACAGTGCTGTCTTGGGAGCCTGGAAAAGCCCATCCAATCCCCTTGGCATCGATTGGAAGCACCCGGGCAACCTCCTCATGGCTAATCCCATTTCCCCAGTGCCTTGTTGTTGACAAAGGAGGGCTGGAGAGCAGGAGGAAATCACCCGATCCCTGGAAGACACCTACTCAAGGTGTCTTTATCAACTGACCTCTGATGCCTGCACAGCTCGCACGCTAGACAGATGACATTTCTGTGCCTGGGTGGCTTCAGCTGTACTTTAGGACATGCGGACACACCAAGGAAAGGCTGTGGAGCGAGGGGATTGCTTTCCCAGGTTTTCAAACCTTCCACAATTACCCAGCTGGCGCCCACCCCTCCTTTCCCCAAGCAGTCACCCAAACTCTCTCTTGACATCTATTTTTGCTGTAATACATCATTCTCAGGTGCCAGGACAATTCAACCACTGGTTTAGCAGCATCTAGATAAAAAGTATAAGATGATGACAGAGCCTGAGATTTGATGTCAGACCTCAAATCCCAACTGCTGCTCCCCAGCATGTCTCGTGGGACAAGTCACCTCTCTGCAAAGTGGGGATAAGGGAATAATCATCTCAAGGTCACGTACAGATCAAATGAGATGCAAGGGTATATACCTAGGAATGGAGTTGCTGTATCAAATGGTAATTCTGTGTTTATTTCTTGAGAAACACCAAACTATTTTCCACAGTGGCTAAACCAGTTTACATTCCCACTAATCACTCCCGGGTGTATACCTTTGAAATGGCCTGCAACGTAGCTAGCTCCAGGTAAATATCTACTATTGCAGTTACTGTTGAGAAATCTCTTTATCGCTCATTCTTTTTATTCTGTTCCTTTATTTATTCTTTTACAAATGTCTACAGAGCTACTACTGTGAGGCCAATACAGTGCTAGATGCTGAGAAGGCTGCAAAGAAGGGAAAACCTGTCAGGAAATTCACAGTCTAATCAGAAGGATGAGCCACTGGAAGGGACCTACTTTTAGTGAGCAGCTACTGTGTTCTGGGCACTGGTTAGGCATAGCCTCATCTAATTCAAAGATCAGCCCCTGAGCTCTTGTTATCTCCATTCTACGGCTGAGCCTGCTGGGGTTTCAGAGGTCACCTCACTTGCCCAAAGCACCACGCCTTGTGGATGAGAACTGACGCTTTTAAAGCGAGACCACCCGCTCTGTCTGTCCTGACACCCGTTCACTGCTGCTGTGTGGGCAAGGCCCTCACCAGAGAGAACAAGTCCGTCAGGGTGAGACCTTGACGTAAGACACCTTTCTCTTCCTTTCTTTTTTGGCAGCCCAGCATCCAGACAGACTTCTCACTCGGGAGCACCTCCCATTTGTGGGTCTTATGGGCGCATCCCTCTCACCTTCTCAAAAATTTCCTTCCTTCCAGCAATTATCTCATTTCAATAGCATCCATTTCTCCCTCTCTCTTAGGTCATCCCAGGCTCTGTACAAAAACGTCTTAATGTCACCAATTAAAAAACAAAAACAAAACTGTTGGTAAGGATGTGGAGAGATTGGAGCCCTTGTACATTGCTAGTGGGGATGTAAACCGGTTCAGCCATGGTGGAAAACAGTTTGATGGTTTCTCAAAAAATAAACGTAGCATTACCATATGACCCAGACATTCCACACCTAGGTCTATACTCAAGAGAACTGAAAACAGGTGTTCATACCAAAACTTGTACATGAAAGCTCATAGCAGTGCTATTCACAATGGCTAAAAGGTGGAAACACCCCAAACATCCATCTACAAATGAAAAGATAAGCAATTGTGGTCTCTCCATACAACGGGATGTTATTCAGCCAAAGACAGAAATGAAGTTCTGACATGTTTTACAATGTAGAAAATTGAAACCCTCATGCTAAGTGAAAAAAAAGCTAGATTTGGAAGGTCAACTGTTGTATGATTCCATTTAAATGAAATGTCCAGAAGAGGCAAATCTACAGAGGCTGAAAGGGATTAGTAGTTGCCTGGGGCCAGGGGAGGAGGTGATTGGGGAGCAGCTATTAATGGGTCAAGGGGCTGCTTTTTAGGTGGTGAAAATGTTTTGGATCTAGACGGAGGTGGTGGTTGCACAATATTGTGAATGTACTAAATGCCACTGAACTGTTCACTTTTTTTTTTTTTTTTTTTTTGGTACCGCGCGGCATGCGGGATCTTAGTTCCTGGACCAGGGATCAAAACCGAGCCCCCTGCAGTGGAAGCGCAGAGTCCTAACCACTGGACGGCCAGGGAAGTCCCTGAATTGTTCACTTTAAAATGGTTAATTTTATGTTGTGAATTTCACCTCAATTAAAAACAAAAAAAACCTCCCCTTGACCCCATGACCTCCCACTCCCACCTGTTTCCTTGGTCTTGTTACAGGAACTCACTGTGTCATTTTCATTTCTCTCCTCAGCTCATGCCCATGGGGTTTTTGACCCACAGCACCTGTCAATCATCCAACGTCAGTAGTCAATTCCCTGTAACCTCCCAGCAGCTTTGGTGAAGTTGATCACTCCTCTTCCTTCTGGGTCCTTCTACAAACTTCCTTGTCCCATCTTCCCCCCCGCTTCCTTGTCCCATCTTCCAGCCAACATGCCTCGACTTCGTTACCATTTTGAAATAATTAAAAAATTTCAACCTGTTTTTTTTTTTTTAAATAAATGGTGGAATGGAATGTTCTAAATTCAGACCCTCCTCCCTACTCATCAGTTTGGTTTGAGTTGGCAGATCAAGGCTTTGGCATCCATAGTGACCCAGCTTCAAACCCTGACTCTGCCGCCCACCAGCTGTGTGACCTTAAGCAACTCAGCTACCCTCTCTGAGCTCAGCTTCCTTACCTGTATCGTAAACAGCATGTCCCATAACAACATGTGTGGGGATCAGTAGCCATGTGTGGACATGATACTCAGCACCTAGCAGAGACTCATAAATTGTACCTAGTTTTTAACATCTCTAACAAACTTTCATAAAATTCAGACGGTCCGGATTAGATGTCAAAGAAAGGCTGTGGACCAGACATGCTCAGCTCAGATCCTGCTGAGACCTGGAGGCTCACCCGAGCCCCTTCCCTGAGCTTGCTGGGTTGTTCCCGCCTCACTGGCCACCCTCCATGTTCTTCTGGGGCCTCCCCTTCTCCTCGCCCTCTTCTTTCTGCACTTGCCCCCTGGTCCCCTGGGTGGCTCTGATCCTATCTCTACACTGGGGAGTCCTGTAACAGGGAAGTGCCAAATCTGACTACACATTGTACCTGTTTCTTTTACTTTAACCTTTGTTTTCCACTGCTTTTGTTCACTACAAGGATACTGTCTATACACAATGACCTGCCTCTGGGAACCCTGCCCCTCTGCCTGAACGGTAAACCAAAGCGCCTTTGTTCACCTGTGGATGGCTACAAGGAAGAAGAAATTAACACATCTGCTCCCTGACACACCTCGTCTCCCGTTTATTGGCCTGTCGTGCCGCAGGCAGCGCGAGCTTGGACTCATTTTACATTCCCACGTTTTACGTCACCAGCCCAGACCTGTGTCTCATCCAGAGGACACCGTCACTAGGATACCAAATGGAATGAATGTGGCTGGGTCAGTTCCTGGCAGAGCAAGGACTTGAAGACAGTCATGTGCCTGAGGCCAGAGCGGTCCCCCTGGGCTGCACTCCGTTACTCCCTCCACCTGGATGAATAATCTGAGTTTCAAACTCACTATGTCGGAACCTGCTCCCCTACAGTCTTCCCTTCCAGGTAAATGGCATCACTGTTCTACCTACGGTCCATGCCCCACCTCGCCCCTGAGATCTACCCAGGATCTGACCACTTCTCTTCCTCATCTCCCGACCCTCTCAGGGTTATGTCCTCAGCTCTTAGCAAGGTCCACAGGCTCTGACCCTCACCGACTCATACCCAACCCATGTCCCCACCCTCTCTTCCCCCTTCCCCTCCACTCTGGCCAGCTGGACCCCTTGGTGTCCTCAAGCAGGTCTAGTACACGCTTGTCTCAGGACCTTTGGTACCTGCTGTTCTTCCGCCGAGAACACCCTGCCTCAGATTCCCAAAGGGCTCCCTGCTCACTTCCCTCTGGTCTCCACTCAAATGGGACCCACTGGAGAGGACCCCTGACCTCCTGATACTAAATGTAGCCCGCATAATCAGCCCCTCCTTTCCGTCTACCCTACACCTTTACTTTCGGAATAGCACCTATCACCACCTGGCGAATAGTTACCTGTTTGTTGATCCGTGTCCTCCAACAGGAACCTGTAGCCCGGAGAGCTGGGATTTGGTTTTCTGTGCTGGCCGCTCTGGTCCTCCACCTCCTCTGCCCTGCGCCTGCCCTGGCTGGCCTGCTCTCTTGCAACTGGCTGCCCGCCCAGCAGTAGATGAGCAGTGTGAAGAGAAGGAGTTGGGGGTGCTTCTTCCCCGCTCCCTCCCTGCTCTGTTCAGTGGCTCTAGTAACAGCTACATCCTCCTCAACTCCAGCTGCCCCAGGCGGCCCACCCTCCAAGGCTCTCAACCAGCTCTACAAACACTGCTCCTTCCCAGCCCTGGCACTTGGGCTGACGGCTCCCTGCTGTCCCTTGTTTGTTTCTTTCCCTCTGCGGGGGGCCTCTGTAAGTCCTCCCTTCACCATCTGGGGTGGATTGTGTTTCCTCCTGAAACCCTAGCCCTGCCAGCCTGTCACATCCTCTGCTGTGTCCAGCACCTAGGACAGTGTTCCAAAATTAGTGGGCGCTCAATAAACATTCTTCACAATGAATTAGCTAATGAATTAATTAGCAGAAGAATGAATGGAAGGAAATCAATATGCTATTTAAAAGAGAGAATAGATACACGGATGGAGCAAAGCATTTTGTTTCCTTGAAAGAAAAAATGAGTTAAGCAGATGAGTTAGCTTTCATGAAAGCATAAACCGGAAAAAAACAAAAAAAAAAGTGAACAGAATCCCTGGGTTTCTCTGAATTGTGCGCTCACTGGACCACTGAGCCTGTCTCCTCCACTGGCTCTCACCCTGAAGGTTAAGATTACAGGAACATCCTCCCAGGCAGATGCATACAGAGTCTGAAATCCCCTGGACGTTGGAGCCCCAGCTGCCAGCCCCACCTTTCCAGCCTGGTGAGGTCTGGAGGAGGTCAGGAGAAGCCAAGTGTTCCCTCTGGGGAGGGGCAAAGGGGCAGAGCAAGGGAGGGGCAGAATCAAGGCCGACACCAGCTGATGGCACTGTTGGGCCCAGGCCTGTGGACTCTGTCCAACTTTTACAGCCCTGACCCTGCTCCCAGGGCTATAAGCGTCCCAGCAGCGGTGCAGGGGGCTCATTCCCTGAGGAGCAGCCACAGGTGAAGCTACACATGGACACCTCTTTGCTGCGTGTTGCCAAGCAAGCTCCCCTCTGGGAAAGAAAGCCCTCGGTCCATTCATTCATTCATTCATTCGCTTACTTGGTCATTTATTCAACAAAGGTTTCCCTGGGACTTACTAAGAGGCAGGCCCTTGGTGAGTTGCTGGGATACAGAAATGAATCAGATAAAGTCCCTCCTGGAAGGAGCTGGCACTCATAGGAGGGAGACAGATGCACAGCAGAGAAGTGTAACAGTGCGGAAACTGTCCGTCTGTCCATCCATCCAGCAGACATGCACCGTATGTGCACTGTGGTCCAGGCACTGTTCCAGGTGCTGGGATGGAGCAATGAAAAAACACAGCAAAAATTCCTGTCCTCGTGGAGCTGACATTCAGAGAGAGAGAGAGATCGTAAATAAAACACATAAGTAGATGATGCAGTATATTGGAATGTGAGAGATGCCATGGGGAAAAAAATCATTAAAGGAGGGAGATGGGAGTATGGGGTGGTGGGGATAAGGAGAGAGCAAATTTTTAAAAGATGGTTCTGGAAGGCATCCCTGCAAAGGTGACATCTGAGCAAAGACTTGAAGGAAGGGAGAGGTTGAGCCACCTGGAGCGCTGGGCTGTGTGTTACAATCGTCAAAGACACAAGGGGCTAACTATCCCCGCAGCCCAGAGAGAAAAGCTCTCTGGGTGGGAAGGAAAAGAGATTTCCAGCAGAAGGACAGCCGAGGGAGAAGGGCCAAAAGGGCGAGTAGCTACCGGAGTATAGACTGAGGGGGTGGGGAGAGTGACGGGAGATCTTTCCAGAGAGGTTGGTGAGACAGGAAAATGGGATGAGTCCAGTTGCTTGGACTGGATCCTGTTGGCAAAGGATTTGCTTTGAGTAGTGGGATGGTGAGCGATGGAGAGATTAAGATGCTGATACTAGACCACTAACCAGCTTCAAACCCCAGCTCCACCACTGGCTCTGTGACATTGGCAAGTCACTTAACCTCTCTGAGCCTCAGTTTCTTCCGTATCTGTAAAAGACAAGAGTCACAGAACCCACTTCACAGGACCAAGTGTCTTAGAACTGTGTCTGCATCATTTATTCCTCTGAAAGAGCACAGAGGGGCCGGGCCAGCCTGGAGGAAGAGAGGCGCATTTGAGGGCTTGCAAGGTCTTTGATCACATGTCCTTGAGCAGGACGTTTGTAGGTAAAGATGATTTATCCCTTTGTTCGATGCCTGATTCCTAAGCACTAGCCATCTTCCAGGCAACATGCTGGAGATACAGACGTGGATCTGCCCTCTTGGGTTTGCAATCTGGGTGTAGGGGCATGGATTCCAGCATGCACCATCCAGGGTAGGCTTGCATAGTGTGTGGAGTCAAGGGGCAAAGCCTGACTCTGAAAAAACCTAGAACACCAGAGAGGGCAGCGACAGCATAACGTCGGTCACTGCCACCACCTGGAGAGTTCCTTAAAAACAGATTTCTGGCCCCCACCCAGACCCACTGATTCTGAAAACCCAATGGGAAGGTCTAATAAACTATCATTCAGTGTGCCCCAAGTAATTCTAATTATCAGCAAAATTGGCAAATACTGATCCAACACAACCCCCTCTTTTTGCAGACAGGAAGCGTGGTGTCCAGAGACTTGCCTGAGGATGTATAGCCGAGGCAAGGATGGAAATCAGAGTCTTCGCAGCCCCATCTGCATTCATTTCCTAGGGCTGCGTGACAAAGCACCACAAACTGGGTGGCTTAAAACCACAGACATGTGTCCTCTCACACTTCTAGAGGCTAGAAGTCTGAGACCAAGGTGTCAGCAGGGCAAGGCTGAAGGATCCAGGGAGCACCTGTCCTGTGCCTTTCTCTCACCTGCTTGTGTCGCTCGCCATCCTTGGCTTATAGCCAAACAACTTGACTCTGTCTCCATCCTCACCTGGCCTTCTCCATGTATGTCCCCTTCTTGTAAAGATGTCGGTCATCTTGGATTAGGGCCCACCCTACTCCAGTGTGACTTTATCTTAACTAATTCCATCTGCAATGACCCTATTTCCAAATTAAGTTCACATTCTGAGATACTCAGGGTTAGGACTTCAACATCTCTTTTGGGAGACACAGTTCAACCTGCAACACCTCCAAGGCTTGTGCATTCCTCCCGCTGACATATTTAATGGTTATGAGCCTCCTAATTCCGGGAAGATCTCAGGGTACCAACACTAAAATAAAACGGATAAAACAAGACTAAAGTAATAAGAAATAATGAATAAGTAATACAATGGAAGAGGGGACATAACTGTAACAGACATTTGGGCTAGAGACGGTTTGAAGCCACTGATGACTCAGGTTCACTCTGAGTGTCTAGACTCCTGACTCCCCACAGGAGTTATCTTTACAGGAATGTGTCCAGGCGTCTGGAAAGGACCCCTTCAAGCAAAGGGAAAGTTGATGATGTGAGAGTGTGTCTCCTGGACCTTCTGAACTTAAAGATGTTACCCCCGAGCCTGTTTCACACGTTGTTGTAGAAAACGGATGAGATAATGCAAATTAAATAACTGGGATAAATAACATTTTTATAAATCATTGCAACTTACAAAACTTTTTCATGTTTATTAGCAGAGATAATCTTCCCCAGAATTTTGTGGGGTGGATGGACTCACAGCTTACACTCACCATGAAAGACTGAAGGACAGAGAGGTAATCAAGGCCACAAAGTGAGTTGTAAATGGGTTACAACTAAACCAGGCTTCCTGGCTCTCAGCCCAGGCTTCTCCCCACTATTTCCTCCATGTCCACAAGGCTTTAATGCTCTGCACCACTCTTTGCATGGTCAGTCTGCAAAGTCATCATAGTCAATCAATCAATAAGTGTGTAAGTAAATGGCTATATTCAATTAAAATATTGTACATTCTGGTTACTACCTGATTGACATTATCTCATCTGTTTTCAGCAAGCTATGAAATAGCCTATGCAGACATCAGCTCCAAGGCTGGAATAAAGTCACAGCCCACCACCTTCCCAGCCCTGTGGGGTTCTTGTACGGGATGGTACTCAGAGAAGATGCTAGAAGGAACAGAGGCCACTCCCGGCCCCCATTACGGGCTCCAACCTCCCCTCCAACATAGCTTCCTTCCAGCTAAGAAAGACCACCACTTGCTGGAGAGTTCTCAAGCCAGAGTACATGGGGCTGAATCGACTTGAAAGGTTCCTTTGAAAGGTATTGAAGAGAGCTGCCGAAATGAATAGGCTGGGCTCTGTAGCTAAGCTGGAGTTGGGAACCCAAGCAAAGATGGAAATCAATACGTACTACATTTGTCCTTTGACAAGCAATGGATTGTTATTATTAGGAGCTTATCCTGTGCTAGACCCTCAAAGAAATTTGCATTTCATCCCCCCGATCGTCCTGCAAGAATCCATTTTTTGATGAACACGCAGAGACACAGAGAGATGAAGTGGCTTGCCTGCTGTCAAAGAGCAGAATTGTGTGTTCTGCTGCCTTTGTGTGTAGCCTTTTGCCAAGGGTGTCACCCTGGTGCAGAGGTGTCCCTCCTCAGTCAACCTCTCCAAGCATTTCCTGGGACCAGGCTGCGGGCACAGCAGGGAGTACGTAGGTATGGAATTCTCCAGATGTTCACACCTGTGTCTTCTGGGCAGCAAATATTGAGGTACTAGATGTGGAAAGTTACTCACCATCCTGCAGGTTTCCGCCCAGGAAACAATCCTGCCAAGTGCACCCTTGAACCATGCTCCTGCATTGGGCATTCGCGCTACTTCTCTGTCTCCCTCCTGTCCTAGGGACTCGGGTTGGACTTGTTCAGAGAAGCCTTACCTCCTGCATTTAGCACAGAGTTTCCCCAGAAAGCCCCTCAGTGCACCCAGAACTGCAGCCTCTGTGCCCCTCACTGCCCTGGGGTGGACATTGGCTCAACACCTCCCAGAAGTCAAAGCGTGATCGGCTGGCCAGCATCCTCCCTGCTCTGCTATTTGGCAGACCGTGGAGTATCTCCCTTCTTCCTGAGCATGGCCTTGACCTTTATAAAATGAATGGTTCCTAAGTGCGCTCTGAAGGACCGAGACCAGGGTCAGGCTGGCTGCTGAGAAGAGGGATTTTTCTAAGCCTGCCCCTTGGGCTTCTGATTTAATGGATCAGGGATGGGGCAGGGCATCTGAAATTTAACAAGCACCCACCCCACTTCACCCCACCCCATCCTGAATGATCCTGGTGTGCAGCCTTCAAGCAAATCATCAGCTTTTGAATGTTTCCCAAACTTCAGCCTTAGCCTTGATGATGTGTTACTTTAAGCAGAGTTATTTATATCTTGTACCCAGCTTTGCCCTAAGACAGTGGTTCTCACCCTGGCTGTTCATTAATGCCCCTTGGGGAGTGTTATTTAAAACCCAAAGCAAGGCCCCTCTGAGCTGGAGCATTTTAAAACCTCCCTGGGCAGTTGTAAGGTATGGCCAGGGTTGAGGACCACAGCCTTAAGTATGATATGAATGGAATCTACTAGATATTTGAAACATATGCATAAGTGCTAACATAAGAGCGTGCTTACCCACAACCAACCAGAAAGCATCCTGGGTTCCGTGCTTTGAGAAACCCCGGCAGAGGTTGCTATCACGGCTGTTTGGAAACTGAGGCTTAGAAGCTCCCAAATGCTGACTCTTCTAGAATTAGGACGTTACTTGCAGAGAATTCAATTTCAGCCACCCAACTCTAAACATCATGCTTTTTCTGCCCGGTCAGGGGCAGAGAAGTGAGTGGTCCTGCCTTCCAGGGGGGTGGGATTGAGGGGTGATGGGACTCACTCTGTACCAGTTTGGAATACAGGCTAAGATGAGGCTCTCCAAAAGACCCACCTTGGGACTCAAGTGTGTTCAGATGGACGCAGAACTCTTCAAAGAGTCTGGCTTTACCACGCTCACCTCGTGATTAATTCCCTCTGGTTTCTTCTGAGATTAGCAAAAAGGAATAAAGTTTTACTACTATCAGAGAAGCCAGGCTCTAATCTGCATTAGAAGGATCAGGTTCGTCATGATTCCATCGTTTGTGTGGCTCATAGGCTGGCCTGTGACCTTTAGTTCCTGGCAAAGCCTAATTACAGGAAAGCTGTGCTCGGTTTGAAAACTGGCTGCCTGTTTACTGATCCAATCCAATTAGCTTGAGATTCCCTGACCAGCTCAAGAGCAACGAGCTGCATCTTGTGTTCACCAAAGCGAGTAAGGAGGCCCCCCCTGTTCCCGGGCAGCTGTATTTATAGTCTGATTCTTCAAGGGCACACAAAATCCCCGTCTTGATGGGCACAGTAGGAAGCTGGAAGGGATTTCCCAAATTAATTTTTTTCCTAAAGAGAACGAGTGCCTCTGATTACTAAATCCTAGCATATCAGTCCTAGCCGTGATGGGATCAGAAGAATCATGTTACAGACCTTCCTTTTAGAAATGAGGTCAGAAAGGGCTCTGAGGGACATGCTGGTGAGCAGAAGTGGAAGGGGTTGGTGCTGCGTGTCCTGAGGCTGACTCTTCATTCTAGATTCTGAGCACTGTGGATGCTGAGATGAATAAGGCTTAACTCCTGTCTCCTAGGAATGCGCTATGGATGGGGAAGTGGGTCACAGACACGACGGAGGGTTCCAGCATATTCTAACAGAGGCAGAGGTGGGACGCCAGAGAGGAGACATGTGGCTGTGTTGTTTGATGTTTACTTATTCTTGTATTCATTTATTCACTCATTCATTCATTCATTCACAGTATGTACCAAGCGTCTATCCCATGTCGGGACCACACTGTTCAAGGCATCATGGACCCAGAGCTGAACAAGGCAGAGAAAGTCCCTGTCCTCCTGGCCCTTCACACAGTGGCTAATCAGACAGGAAACAAGCATGTGCTTGAATGGATGTTTAGGTACAATACGGAAAACTCTAGAAAGTGGCGTAAGGTGGTATGAGAGAGAACATCGGGATTCTGACCTCAACTGAAGAGTGAGAATTAACCCCACGTGGACGTAGGTGGGGTTGGCAGTGGGGCCTGGTGAAAGGAGCAGCGGGCAGGGGGGGCCGGGGCTGGAAGGGGCTTGTGTGTGAGGGTGTGAGAGACCAGCGTGGCTGGAGCCGCAGCTGTGGGGTTGGGCAAGTCCTGCCTTGGAGACGAGGTTAGGGAGGCAGGGTTGCATCCTGAGAACAAAGTATTGAAGGTTTCTACATTTAGGTGGGGGGCTGAGGGAGACAATGAGGCAGGCTCTTACAGAGGCCTCTCAGACAGCCTGTGTTGCTGGGCCATTAGCGTTGGGGGGAGATTTGAGGATGGTGACCAAGTGGAAGCAGGAAGACCCAATTTGGTCCATACAAGGGGTGATGGAGGCTTGGACCAGAGTGGGGCTAGGAGCTGTGGACGGCTTGTGACGTGGCTCCAGGGACCATAGGAGACCACCCGTGCTGAGGCCCGCACACACAGCCTGGCCCACGGGAACAGGAGACCTGGCTTAGCCCGTCCTGCCCTCAGACTGTGCCGGACAGGCGACCGTTACCCTCCTTCAAGCTCTCCAGGAAGCCTCAAGGGAAGACAGCGCAGCACTGTGGGCAGCGGAGGGACTTTGGCTTCGGAGACACACTGAGCAGTTCTGATTCTGCTGACTTAGCTGTGTGACCCTGGGCAAGTTGTGTAAACATGCTGGGCCATGCTTTCCACTTCCAGAAAGGAAATGGGAACCTCCCTCTGCAGGTCGAGGGCTGCAGCAAATGAAGATGCGGTGAGACAGGCCCTGAGGGGCAGCTTGCTAAACCTTAGCCCCCTCCCTCCATCTTTTGTAGCACATATTTCTCTCTCCATCCTCTTCCAGGGCTAAAGGGTCTCTGAATACCTAACTCAACTTCCTCTTCTTGTCCTGTGCTCCGTGAAAATCAAATTTCTGCTCTTAGTGGCTTATTATAACTGCCTTGAGTCTGTGACGTTGGAAGATATTACTGGAAAGAACTAAGATGGTTTGTCTTGCAATAGATGGGATAAACAAGTGAGAGGCTTCATGGTGCCAGGCCGCTCTGTCCACCAGCCCAGGTCTCCTCACCAGCCTGGCTCTGTCAGACACGTATCTACCCATCCCTGGACTGCTTCCTTCTGTCTCCGAGGGCTTCCAGGCAGATGCTGGGTGTATCCGAAACGCCCACATCTCTCTGTTCTGCTTCTTTGCATCATACTCATCTCTTAAAGCTCAACCCAAGTCTTGCCTTTTCCAAGAAATCCTCAATATCTACCCAGAAATTTTCTGGAGGTAATACTCTTTATTTTTTACTTTTTACTTTTGGCTGTGTTGGGTCTTCATTGCTGCACACAAGCTTTCTCTAGTTGCGGCGAGTGGGGGCTACTCTTCGTTGTGGTGCGTGGGCTTCTCATTGCGGTGGCTTCTCTTGTTGCAGAGCACGGGCTCTAGGGCATGCGAGCTTCAGTAATTGTGGCGCACAGGCTCAGCAGTTGTGGCTCGTGGGCTCTAGAGCACTGGCTCAGTAGTTGTGGCACATGGGCCTACTTGCTCCACGGCATGTGGGATCTTCCCAGATCAGGGCTCGAACCTGTGTCCCCTGCATTGGCAGGCAGATTCTTAGCCACTGTGCCACCAGGGAAGCCCCTGGTTGTAGTACTCTTTTTTTTTTTTTTTTTTTTTTGCGGTACGCGGGCCTCTCACTGTTGTGGCCTCTCCTGTTGCGCAGCACAGGCTCCGGACGCGCAGGCTCAGTGGCCATGGCTCACGGGCCCAGCCGCTCCGTGGCATGTGGGATCCTCCCGGACCAGGGCACGAACCCATGTCCCCTGCATCGGTAGACGGACTCTCAACCACTCTGCCACCAGGGAAGCCCCTGTAGTAGTCTTTTTAAAATAGAGAAACTAAGCTTAAAACACTTGGTATCCATGATCAAGTCCAAATTCCTCAGCCACATATGCACTAGCCTTCACTGTTTGGTCTCACTATCTATTTCTAGCCAAGAAGTAACAAATGAAGCATCCCTCTCGCCTCTCGCCTCCCCAGTCCCATGGCAGACATTATTAATGACTCGTACTACTCTTCCCACTAAGCCCAGATTCAGCTTCAGAATCCTTCTCAACACAGCACTACAAGCATCAGGGGCACCCAGACACCTGGGTGGGAAAGGGCGTGCCGCCCGCCTGTCCTGGCAGCTGCCTCAGTGCTGCAGTGTGAGTGCCACAAACTCGGAGCCTGCGTGCACTTACTCCTTGCCCTGCCTCCCCTACCTACTCACCGCTGCCCAACACCAAGTTGCCTCCTTCCTAAGATGGCCCAGCGGGGCCAAGAGGCATGAATGACTCCTTCATCTGCTCGAGGATTCTGCCCCGGGGCTGCCAGCACTAAGTTCCTCCTGAGCCCAGTGACTCTGGGAGGAACTCAGAACGGCGAGCACACCCTTCACTGGTTTTTTTTTTAATCACAGGGGATGAGAGCTGGAAAGGGAAATGATAAACATGGGTTAGGCTTTATTCTGGACAAGCTTCTGTACCCAGAATTCCCATGGCCTGCTTCAGCAGAGGCCGGGTTCCTCTGAAAGTTTTTCATTCTTAAAATATGTATGTGGCGAAGCCCCTTGAGGGTCAAATCCTTTCTCCATCCCTAAGGGGCTGAGTCTTCCTTGTTGCTTATCCAAATATGGTTGTTCTCTGATTTCATTATCAAGGCCTGTGTCCTACACTCATCTACTCAATTACTCAATCAATCGGTCATCAGTACTGACACCTGCAGAGTACCTGACTGACCTGGGCTGGTCCCGGGGGCACAGAGGTGGACAAGCCATGCCCTTGCGGGGCTGACTTCCTGGTGCTACCGTCTGAAATCTGGGATGAGGCCCATCCAAGCGATTCCCTTGAAGAGCCATAGGACCTCCTGTTCTTTTTTTTGGGGGGGGGACGGTACACGGACCTCTCACTCTTGTGGCCTCTCCCGTTGCGGAGCACAGGCTCCGGACGCGCAGGCTCAGCGGCCATGGCTCACGGGCCCAGCCGCTCCGCGGCATGTGGGATCTTCCCAGACTGGGGCACGAACCTGTGTCCCCTGCGTCGGCAGGCGGACTCTCAACCACTGTTCTACCAGGGAAGTCCGGACCTCCTGTTCTTAAACCCGAGGGCTCATGTCACCCCAAGCCCTGGCTCCCTACAGATCCTTCCATCCTTCTCAGGGGTTGCCCCCCCTTCTCACGGCTCTCTCCACCTGCATCCCCGGGGACCTTGCTGTCTTCTGTGATTCTTTCCCCATGAAGCCTTCCACCAGTGCCCACTCCCTCTCCCCAGTCTACCCCACCCCTGTCAGTCCTGATAGGCACCGTGTAGCTTTCCCCAGAGTCTTTCTCCCGGTCCCCACAGGACACAAACGGAAGAAGGAGGATGACAAACTGGGAGAATCATGGACTCACACAAGACAGAGACAGCAGGGAGTCCATTGAAATATATATTCGGTGTATGTTTTATTTTTTTCAAGTTTAAGCCATTTAATTCATTAACAACTTTAAGTGAAATGCACACAGGAGGAGCTGGTTCAATTCTCTTCTGTCAGCAGGGACATTCTGACACCTCTGGAGGGGCAGGATCTCCCGGGTGCATCCCAGACCTGGAGAAACCACCCAGCGTTTGCCTTTGGTGGTGGCAGTGAGACCACAGTCAGAGCCAGTCACCTGGTGTCTTATGTGGCTTCATTTTCACAAGCCCGTAGCCTCGGCCCAGGGGCAGCTGGAGCCCAGAACCTGGGACCCGATGGGTTGCACTCAAATCTCACCTCCTCTCCCTGCTGCCTGTGATTCCAGACAAGTCCCTTCACCTCCTGGGGCTTCTGTCCCCTGATCTGTAAATAGGGGTGAAGACCATGAGACCAGCCTCACAGGAGTGTTGTGCGGATCGAGCCAATACGTGCGTGGTGCTTACGATAGCATCTGCTAGATGCTAGAAACGCTTCATCTGCTAGAAACGCTTCATAACGGGCGGGGAAATCGAGGCTCAGAGGGGAGGCTGTCAGCCCGAGGTCACACAGGAAGACAGGGGCAGAGTGCCCCTGAGCCAGCTCCCTCCGCCACGCACTAGCTCCTGAGGCGTGTCAGAGGCCACTGGCTCTCAGGTGAGGGGTTTCCTCTGTACCTGGGCATGGGGTCAGGACACGTAGGAAAGCGCCAGTGTGGCTGCTGACCTTTAACCCATAGGGACCTGGGATCACTTGGCTTTGGACTGACTCCACCGTCAATCTCAGCACTAAAGCCCATCAATCCATCCCTGGATTCCTGAACCCTGGTCCAGGACGGGCCCTATTGCCTTCTTTTAACATGCTGGCCTCACTTTTTACCATTTGCTTTTGATGATCTGGGCCCCACTCCCTGAAGAACACTGCTGGCCTGCAGATTTCTGAGGTCCTAGGCCTGGCCCCTCTGAGAGGTGACTTGCAGAAGAGCATCCTCAGAACCTGGGCTGGGCTTTGTCTGCTGTGCCATCAAGATCCCTGGTGTTTGCCCTCGGTCCCGTGTATCAGCTCTCCCCAGTGACTCAGCATGAGGCCAAGCTAAGTCCTCCTTCCCGCACCTGATGCCCGGCTCCCCCAGTGCTGCCTGGTTGCCCATGGTACCCGTGGTCCTTGACCCTTGGCCTTCTCTCAGCGCCAGCAAGAAGTTCGCCTGGGATCAGCCCGCAGGGGTCCTAGGCCCCTGCCCTCAGTCCTGGCTGCTTGACCCTGAGCCATGATTGTTTCTTCCAAACTTCAGTGTCTGCGCCTGTGAAATGGGAATAACAACAGAAAACCCCACCTCCCCGGCTGGGAGGGATTCTTGGATCCTCGGGAAAGCTCTCTCTGAGACTGCCTCGGACAATCTATTGGGACAACACCAACGATAAAGGGTAGCTGTTGCTATTAGACCAGAGTTCACAGTTAGTCCACGTGTTTCCATTTTCACACTTTTTGTAACAAAGAAGAAAAATACACATAGCATAACAGTTATGAGCACAGAGGTGAGAGCTAGCAAAGTGTGAGTTCTACCTCTTGCCAATTGCGTGACCCTGCACGAGTTTCCTTAAACCTCAGTATTCATTTCTTCATCTGTAAAATTGAAAAATGATACCTAACTCACGAGCTTTGTGTCAAGATTAAAAGAGATACCGTATGAAAATGTCCTCTCCCACTGTTGACAGAGAGTGAAAAGAAATCCATAAACAAGGTCATCACTGTTACTATGTTACCACTGTGTACAGGTAATCCCATATGGTTGTTTCCATACTCTATTTACACTTTGTCATCCTGCTTTTTCCAATTTATGTTCCAGAATATTCCCATCATCATTAACATTATTGTACTGACTGTATAAATAGTCTTTTAGGTGCTCATGTCCTTTAACCAGTTGGTCATGGTTGATTTCCTTTTTTCAATATTACAAACAGCTCCGGAATAGACATATGTGGGCAAATAGGTCCTCCAACATTGCGATTCTTTCCTTGAAATCGATTTCACGAAATGGGATTACTGCGTCAAAATGCAACGCACACGCACAAAATGCAACGCACATTTTTAGGTTTCTTGATGTACATTGATATTTTGGGTTCCAGAAAATGTATACAAATTTGCATTCTTGAGGCTGTATACGAGGCTGCATGACACATCACTCCCTCCTCTGACTTACTAAGGAGCAGTCTGAGCCTCTCGACTCAGTTCTTTCTGCTCCCGCGTCATGGCATTCTCTTGTTTAGGGACAGTGCCCATTTGTTGAGTCATTCACTCATTCATTTATTCATTCAATGCTTAATTCTCAATTTTCATGTTATTTGGTCTTTTTTTCTTTTTTAAAAAACAGCTTTGTTACAGTGTAATTTATATACCACAAAAGGCACCTTTAGAAGTGTATAATTAAATAGTTATAGAGTTAGGCAACCACAATCTAATTTTGGAATATTACCATCATGCCTGAAAAGAAACTCATGCCCCCTTACAGACACTACCTCTCCACGTGCCTCCCCAGCTTTGGCAACTTCTAATCTAAGTTCTGTCTCTGTAGATTACAGATATGCCTTTTCTGGACTTTTCTTATAAACAGGATTACACAGTACATGACCTTTTGTGTCTGGTTTCTTTCACTTAAGCATGACATTTTTGACGTTCATCCTGTCGGCCAGCGTCTTCTTGATAAACCTTCTTCACTTGGCTTGCAAGACACTGAGTTTTTTGTTTCCCTACTACCCTAGTTATTCCTTCTCCTGGAGCTGGGACTTGGGGCAGTAAGTGAGACATTCACCTTGGGAGCAAAATCGAAGGAGGTATTGAAAAATTCAGTCATCGAGATAAATAATATTTAACACAGTATTTCCAAAAAGTCAAAATGAACAAAAAAACTCCACGATGAACAAAATATCAACATTTTAAATAAAGGCAGGATCTAGTGGGGGATGAGGGGGAGGCCAGTGAGGTGCGTTTTACGAGCATAGAATCGGATCCTGAGACAAGGTTTTCCACCCACATTCTCTGAAGAAACAGCCTTTGGCATCCCGTGGCCGCTTTCCCTGCTTTAATTCTTCTTCCTAAACCCTTGTTACCCCTTGTCTGTCCCTTAAGTGTTTATTTATTTGTGGAGTGTGTGTGAGGGCTGATGCATTTCAAAGAATGAGGCCAGATGAGCAGGGGCAGCCACGTCAAGGAGCAAATAGTTCCTCTGTCATTTGGATTCTTCCCTTAGAATAGATTTCAATAAAGGAGCTATTGTGTCAAAATAAACCCAACGCACAGTTCTATGTCTCTCTTTTTTTTATTATTATTATTTATTTATTTATTTTTGCTGTATTGGGTCTTTGTGGCTGCACACGGGCTTTCTCTAGTTGCGGCAAGTGGGGGTCTACTCTTTGTTGCGATGCGCAGGCTTCTCATTGCGGTGGCTTCTCTTGTTGAGGGTTCTAGGCTCGCAGGCTTCAGTAGCTGTGGTGCGTGGGCTCAGTAGTTATGGCTCGCGGGCTTAGTTACTCTGCGGCATGTGGGATCTTCCTGGACCAGGGCTCAAACCCGTGTCCCCTGCATTGGTGGCAGATTCTTAACCACTGTGCCACCAGGGAAGCTCCTCTAAGTCTCTTGACGTCTGTCAGTGTTTCACATCAATGTTTCACCCAAGGACGCAGAGAACGTCTCCTTCTCTCCAAAGAACGCGTTGGATGACGTACTAAGAATCCTGACCTTTATTCAAAGGCATGGAGGGCTTTTAGACGAAGGAGCACTGTGGTCCTCAAATCAGTATCAAACATCCGCTCACGGCACCAGAGAGAGGAGAGGATGCACTACAGCAGGGCTGACGAATGTTTTCTCTAAAGGGCCAGATGGTTTTCAGCTTTGCTAGCCATACAATCTGTTGCTACCATTCAACTCTACCACTGGAGCGTGAGAGCAGCCTGAGACGTGTACATAGGTGTGTGTGCCTGTGTTACAATAAATAAATAAAACTTTATTTACAAAGACAGGCAGTGGGCCAGATTTGGCTCATGGGTCATAGTTTGCTGCCCCTGTTCTAGAGTGTTCATGTAAGCTCATGAAGTCTCTGACTTAATGCTTAGTTCAGAAGCAGCCTGGAATGTCTCTCGGAACAGTTCTTAGCAGGAGTGCTTTACTAAGAACTTTCCCCAGACAAGCTTTACTAAGAACTTTCCCCAGACAATGTAAGTGCCACTCACAGAGCACCCTCACCCATGTGCAATGAGAGCTTTGAGGAAGGATGGGTGGCGGGTGGCGAATGAGTACCTGAGTGAATGGATGACTATCCTTCAGTGAAGAACATCTGAGGACACAGGGCAGGGGGACCTGGGGGGCTTGCAAAGGCTGTTCCACCAGGACATCACTTCCTCTCCCTCTACCTCTGTCTCGAGGAGTAACACCATCAAACCCCCTGCTGCTCCAGCAGGATAAGAGCTAGCTAACCTGTCACCCTCCTCCTCCTGGAGCCCCACATCCGGGTGATCCCATCTCAGAGGATGTCTCTACCTGGGTTCTCTCCATCCTCACCGCCATTCTCCCAAGCCAGGCTCTTATCCTGTCCCACCTGGACATCAGCCTGGCTTCCGGTCTCCAGCCTCTTTTCCGATTCTCTATAGCATCCTCTGGGGTAATCTTTCCTGAAGGCAAACAGCATCGTCAGTTCTCTGCTCAAAAGCCTTCAATGGCTCTCAGCTGTTTCTAGATTAAGTCTCCACTTAGAGGAAGAAGGAAGAAAATAAGGCAAGAAGGAGGGAGAGGAGGAAGGAAGGGAGGGAGGGAGGACAAGCGTTCAGGAGAGCACGTCCTGGGGCAGTACTGTGCCAGCAGCATCCCTGAATTGTCTCACTCTCCCCTCACCCCTCACGCCTGCCCCCATGACACACAAAGCCCTCACAGTCCTGCCCTGACGCTGCACCCGCCTCTCCCAGCCAGGCGTGCCCTTCACCTGCCTTCTTTTTTTTTTTTAACATCTTTATTGGAGTACAATTGCTTTACAATGTTGTGTTAGTTTCTGCTGTATAACAAAGTGAATCAGCTATACTTATACCTATATCCCCATATCTCCTCCCTCTTGCGTCTCCCTCCCTCCCACCCTCCCTATCCCACCCCTCTAGGTGGTCACAAAGCACCGGGCGGATCTCCCTGTGCCATGCGGCTGCTTCCCACTAGCTATCTATTTTGCATTTGGGAGTGTATATATGTCCATGCCACTCTCTCACTTCGTCCCAGTTTACCCTTCCCCCTCCCCGTGTCCCTGTGCTCTCTTCACCTGATAGCTTCCTACTCATTGTTTTAGGATTTGCCTCCAATCCAAATTTTCCAATGTAGCCTTCAAGGACAGCTTCAGGCAAGTTCCGTTTCCCCCTGGAGTCAAGAATGCTCCATTCCCATGCCTGGGGCCAGGCCCAGAGTGGACACCTAGCCAACAGAGTGTAATAGATCAATGCAATCAGCTTCTACTTTGGAGAACTGATACTGATCAGGATTTAATGGTAATTATTTGTTTGTTTGCTTGACCCTTCAAAATTAACCCTTGAGTAAGCCCATCCTTACCTAATGCCGAGTGAAGAGACTGAAAGTGAAACAGCACCTCACCATGCCATTTAGTAACCTGACTTCCAGGTTTCCTGCTCACTTCCCAAGAGAGAAAAGCGACCTTTGAATACCTCTCTGTGCAAGTGCTTTCAGTGTTGTCTCGTTTACCCCTACGACACAGCAGCACTGTCATTCCCATGTTATGGCTGAGCGACCTGACTCAGAGAAGTCAAGTAACTTGTCTTAGGTCACACAGCCAGGAATTGGACTGATTGCCCTCAATCTTTCCCCACACCAGGCTGCTCCCAGATCCAAGAGAAACTAAACTGCCGTTGTGGTGCTCTCTCTCCATCAATGTGGTACCACTACAGAGCCACACTGCCCTCTGAATTTTATAGGAGCAGGGGACAGGGGAGGTCTCCTAAACCAGCCGCTGCCTGTTGGCTTTCTGGCCTTTTAGAGGGTCTGGAAGAATCTGGAGAGGAAGAACATGATCTCCAGCATCAGAAACCCTGAGATGGATTGGTTTGGAGTCTCCTGAAAGCATTGTAAGCAAGAGGCTTCTTGATGTACAGTAGCCGGTGGCTGCTGATCTAGCCACAGACAAATCTCAGTTCAGTATGGCCTTTATAGCGGCTAAATAGATTTCAGGTCGTCCTACCTTTGTGGCTTGAGTGGGAGGGAGCTGAAGTCCCTCCTCGAAGACAGGGCTTAGGAGTGAAACCCTGACTTCATGACATCATGGACCCAGGTTTTCGACACAGACCCCTTGTGTCCTATAGCATTGAAGCACCACCTACGATGATGATCTCTCCCTTTGGGGGTTGGGGGTGTCAGCCCCTCAGATCCTCTGCTTCTCACCGTGACTATTAGTTGTTGGCTTTCCAACATCCTAAGAGAAGATGGGAAAGGTCTGTAAGGTTGTGGTTTGTGGCTTGTTAAATGTCGGGAAAATGGCGATTTTGGAGTAGCTCCTTTATGGGAATCATCCTATTAGAATGGAGGACTGTGAAACAATGGAAGATGTGTATATGGCTTCAGTGGAAACAGATCGGGGAGTCAAGGAACAGGTACATCTTTACGACACCAGGGGCCTACAGGAAGGTGTGGAGCTGCCAAAGCATTATTTTTCATTTGCCCGGTGGCTTCGTTTTTGTGTACAGTGTGAATAACTTTGAATCCTTTCAAAGAGTGGAGCTTCTGAAGAAAGAAATTGATCCGTTCAAAGACAAAAAAGAGGTGGCAATTGTTGTGTTAGGAAACAAAACTGACCTTTCTGAGCAGAGACAAGCGGACCCCGAAGTGGCACAGCAGTGGGCCAGGAGCGAGAAGGTGCCTCTGTGGGAGGTGACGGTTACAGACCGCAAGACCCTGATCGAGCCCTTAACCCTGCTAGCCCGCAAACTCTCCCAGCCTCAGAACAAAGCGAGCTTCCCTCTGCCTGGGAGGAGAAGCAAAGGCAACTACAGCTCTGAGAACTAAACCCTAGGGTGCACAACTGTCGCTTGAAATAGTGACTGCCTGGAGGTGTCCGTGAACTCATGTAAAACAGGCCATTTCTATCTAGCTTTGGTCCTTAGGAAACCCCTAGGGAAGTAATTTAATGCACTTTTAGTTATAATTCAGTTACTATTGCCTGACATGAAGTAATATATTTGCATTCTCCTTGTTTCAAACTTGTCCCTGAAATTAGCACCTTTGTTATCTATATTATGTTGGATTTGTCAAGAGAATAAAATAAAGTTTGGGTGGTATGCACATGTAAAAAAAAAAAAAGCACCAAGGCAAAAATCAACAGATCCACTTCTTCCAGCCCTGGTATTAGGTGAAATGCCCCCCAGGGCTTTTATTAGAATTGAAAATCAGACTAACTGTTCCAAATACAGGCCTTCTCTTTTCTTGGCTCCCAAGGAAGCCATAAAAGAGAAAGAGAGACCCAGCCGATGCAGGCTGATGGGAAAGGGGGGCAACCCAGAAGATTGTATAGTTTTCAGATGTATGAATAATTTGAATAAAAATCGTTAGCAGCATGCCATTTCTTCTGTGCCAAGAATAGAGTCCTCCCTTTATAAATCTCCTCAGGGGAGCGACTGTGATGGATAGATGCCGGGGTTTGTAAAGGTGGATCCATTTCACTCAGTGGGTGCCAAGGCGCTCGATAAATAAACCGACGATTATAAACCATCCCTTCAAAAGTCAGGAAGGAAATACAGGAAAACATTCACAGTAGTTTCCAGGAATGTGCTAGTTTTGTTTCCTTCTCCTGTTCTTTTTTTTTTTAATTTTTGTAATCATGAAAATATGTTAAAGTGAAAATTAAACTTTATTTTAAAATAAGTGCTGACAATGACTTGCAGCTTTTGAGTTGCCTCCCAATGTGATGCGAAGCAGCCTATACGATTTGCCAGGCAATCCTCTGGAAAACATACAGTAGTCTCATTTGATGTCATGCGTTCCGATCCGCTCTGCTAATATGTAATTTGAAATACTTTTATTTAATTAAATATTTTAAATACTTTTCCATACTAAGTAATCAAATCAACTTATTTTAAAAATAGATACACCCTATTATAAGAGAGTTATCCAAAAAGACAAACTCAGCTCAGCCTTTGAGCAGGAGTATCACAGAGTCCTGGTGGGGAGGTTTGAATGGAGAAAGCTCAGTGTCAGCACTGTGACATGCTTTCACGTTTCAGTAATTATTAACGCATCCCATGTCGCTGGCTCCCAGAATGGTATTTACTCTATGGCTCAGAAGACTTGAGCTCATGGCTTCCATTTCATTTGCCTTTTGACCTACTTCAAATAGGGAAATGTTGATATCTTAGAATCTTCCAGTTCAAAGTGGTTCCACCCCGAACCTGCCTCGTGACCCCCATCTGATTTTCCTGTCAGCCCAGCACAAGCAAGTGACCCATCCAGGGTAGGGAGCAGTAACTTCCATGATTTTTTTCTTTTAACCATATGTTTTCGTGCATCCTATTATTTAATTTTCCAAGCAACATGGTGAGCTGTTAAGTTCAGGATTTATGCTTTTATGAGTTGAATTGTGTCCGCCCAGAAAGATATATTGAAGTCCTAAGCCCTGGTTACCTATGAATGTGACCTTAATTGAAAATAAATTCTTTGCGTACGTAATCAGGTTAAGATAAGGTCATTAAGTGGCCCTAAACCAAGATGGCAGGTGTCCTTATGAGAAGAGACAGACACACACAGGGAGAAGGCATGTGACAAAAGAGATGGAGATGAAAGTGATGCAGCTGCAAGTCAATGGGTGTCAAGGATCTATAGCCACCACCAGCTGAAGAGGCAAGGAAGGATTCTACCCAGAGTCTCCCTCCATAGGGAATGTGTCCCTGCCAACAACTTGATCTCAGACTCTAGCCTCCAGAGCTGTGAGAGAGTAAATTTCTGTTGTTTGTGGTGCTTTGTTACAGCAGCCCTGGGATACCATCCAATCCCCTTTCAGCTTGTTCTATTTATGACAATCACGGTCCACTGGTCACTTCATCTCTTCTCTAGTCCACCAGACCTTCTCTTCTTCACAGCCTCCTCATCTAAATCAGATTCCAGATTTTAACTTAATAGCACAATGATATTCTAAACTCTTCCTTCCTTCTTCACAGTTTTGGGCCAGCATGGCCAGTGGATCCCACCAACACATGGCATCATATGCAAACGGGGTCCATGCTGCCGGCATCTCACAGTCCACACAGTGTTTTTCAAGCATGCTTTGTCTTCCTGAGTCCTCTCACCACCCCATCTACCCCTCACTCCCAGGAGCTGGCTGCGCTGGATGATTGATGTCCCACCTGTAGCCCCTTCATTAGCCTGTGCACCCATCCTCCAGCTGCTGTCAATGTTGCTGATAAAATCCCACCACTGCTCCCTTCTCTGAAGAACTTTCCTCAGCCAGCAGGAGCACCCTGTTTGTTGGCCACCAACCGCAGACCCGCCGATGACTGTCTGATACAGGGGTACAAACAGCAGGTCCCCTTGCCTTAAGGCAGAACAGCAGGTAGATATACTCATTTAATCCCCCAAAGATTTTGTGCCCATTTAGTCAAGTAACCATACCCTGAGCGGAAATAACAATAGACATTTCAAGGGCTGTTTGATACAGGGTCAAGATTGACGCCGATATCCAAGGACCCAAAGCATCACCATGCCACCCACCTCCCCGCCATTGGCAAAGGCCATACAAGAATCACGTAGTCACTATTTACAATAGCCAGGACATGGAAGCAACCTAAATGCCCATCGACAGACCAATGGATAAAGAAGATGTGGCACATAGATACAATGGAATATTACTCAGCCATAAAAAGGAACGAAATTGAGTCATTTGTAGAGACGTGGATGGATCTAGAGACTGTCATACAGAGTGAAGTGAGTCAGAAAGAGAAAAACAAATATCGTATATTAACACATATATGTGGAACCTAGAAAAATGGTACAGGTGAACTGGTTTTCAGGGCAGAAATTGAGACACAGATGTAGAGAACAAAAGTATGGACACCAAGGGGGGAAAGTGGCTGGGGGGGTGGTGGTGGGATGAACTGGGAGAGTGGGATTGACATGTATACACTAATATGTATAAAATGGATAACTACTAAGAACGTCCTGTAGAAAATAAATACATAAAATAAAATTCAAAAAAAAGAATCGGGCTTCCCTGGTGGAGCAGTGGTTGGGGGTCTGCCTGTAGATGCAGGGGACGCGGTTTCGTGCCCCAGTCCGGGAGGATCCCGCATGCCACGGAGCGGCTGGGCCTGTGAGCCATGGCCGCTGGGCCTGCACATGCGGAGCCTGTGCTCCGCAATGGGAGAGGCCACAACAGTGAGAGGCCCGCGTACTGCAAAAAAAACCAAAAAACAACAACAACTACAAAAAAAAATAGAATCGTATAGTCAATATAGTTCTGGCCCAGGTATGCTGCACGGTGGGTGCAGTGAATCAACAGACCCACCCGTGGTAATTTCCTTGGCCCTGAATATTTTTAGGAGAGATACACTGAACCACTGGACAAAATCTCACGTTGTTTTCTTGACCTGTAAAGTGACAGTTGTTACATAAGAAAGGCCAACTGGCAGGCCTAGAACTTTCACCCCCTGACAAGACACCAAATGAGAAACAATATTGCATCCAGGGAGAATGACAGAGGGGAGTGCCACCCTCTGTGTCTTGAAACGTCCAGGAGAGGTGGTCCCTGTCATGTCCCCTACACAAACTGTATGGGTCACAGCAGAACTTGGAACCTTAGAAACGTAAAAAAACAGTAGCTCCAATTGCAGTTTTGCCCGACGTGGCATCACATCAGGTTAATGCAGCCTTGGGTATGCTGAGTGCAGCTATTGATGGGAAACGGGAGCCCCAGGGAGGATGGGCAGGGGAGATCGCCTCATCAGCCCATCTGGTTCATGTCTGACAATCATTCATTAAAGATGTCTCCCCGTCCCAGTCCACCAGTCCAACTGTCCTCCCATGATGTTTCACAATCACTCCTTTTCTTGTTTTGTTTTTTTTTTCTTTTGGTGGTGGGGCAAGGCAGGAACACAGAGAAACAAAGAAATAAAATTTTAGAGCCTTCCCCTCTTTTATCTGGCGTTATTTTCTTTCGATTTCAAATTTTGATATTTCATTTAAAAATTCATTTTGATCTTCTAGGAATCAAGTTAAAAAAGAGTGTGGCTTTATTATAAAAAATAACAGCATAGACTGAAACCCATGTGGGAGACTTTGCCAAGTGACATCATCAGTTTTCCTTCCTGTTTTTGGAAAGAAGAAATAAGGAAACTGAGGCAAGGAAGTCGGTTTCATTGTGTGTGGTCATAGGGGAAGATCTGGTCCAAGCCCAACTGGCCTCAGACCCCTACGTCCCTGGGTCCACAGAGGGAGGGGAGATCCAGCTACTCACCTGAGCTCATCTCACCAAGTCCCCAGCCAGCTTGCAGGGCACCACTGAGATCCCCATCTGAGCAAGGGGAGCTTGAGCAATCCACCAGGGTCACATGGCGAGGACAGAGATGAGGTGAGGCTGGAACTCAGATCTGTCCAGTAACACAGCCTAGGGGTCTCCCCTGTGCCTTTCCTTCCTGCAATCCAAGCATCCAGATCCTCGTGTTTGCTTTGCGTGCGAGGCTCCTGGATGGATTCCCAGGCACACATCAGTCGATTGAGCTCACTTTGTCCTCTTGCCAAGGGCCTGGATCTCAGTCCACCCTCCTGTTCTTTTCTCTTAAAATGCAGTCACCCGCCAGCATCCACTCCCTCGGGCTCCTCTGGCCACCCCAAAGGGCCCATGCACCAATCATAGCATCCCAGGTTCACCCACTCCTGCTTGAGCGCAAGAGGTCCCTCACATGAGAGGTCCCCCGTGTTCTGGGGCATTTAGCACTGATCCCTAGAGGGAATAGATGTACCTTTCAATGATTATGAAACTTTAATGACTAACTTATTGATTATTTTGCAGATATTATGCCTCACAACAACCTTAGGAGGGGAATGCTATTTTTACTCACATTTTATAATGAGAAAACCGAGGCCAAGAATGGTTGAATGATCCATCCAAAATGCAGTTATCAGGGAGCCAAACCAGGCTAGCAGCCCCGGGTCACTGCACAGCCTCCCAGACAAAGTTCAGGTGGCTAGAAGTGTGGCGCCCAGATTCAGGCAGCCTGGGTTTATAGCCCAGCTGTGTGACCTTGGGCAAGTTACTGAACCTCTCTGGTTTTGTAAAGTGGAGACGATAAACATCCTACCTGCTTCACGGGGTCACCATGAGGATGCACTGACACAGACATGTAAAGTCCTTAGAACAGAGCCTGGCACGTGGGCTTAATATATGTTAGTCGTTATTTTTCTTTTAAGAATTTTTGTTACTTGAAGCATCATAGGATGTTGGGTAAGAATCTTAACTGAGTCAGAATTCTAGGAGGTCAAAGTGACTCCTTCACCCTAACTTCCAGCAGACCTCTTTTTCTACAATGCCTATGTTTTCTCTTGCTTTTATCTAGAAAGGAAGAAGGAAAGGATACAAGCTGGAAGGAACAGCAATGGTGACGGGAAAGAAGGATTTTCAGTACCACCTCTCATTTCTTGTCAGGAAGGGGGTGGTCTAGTGGACAAATATACTGATTTAGGGGTCTGACAGAATTGGAATTGGAACCTCAGTATGACCTTGACCAGGTTACTTAATCTCACAACCTTCAGTCCATTCATCTGTAAAACGGGGAAAATAGTACCAGTTTCCCTGGACTGATGGGAAATTAATGACATATATAAAGCATTACCCAAGGGATGGAGACCCAGATGGCCCTCAGCTCTTCCAGCACAGCAGCCAGGGTTCTCATACGTGTCCTCTCATGGACCTGCGTGAGTTTGTCCTAGATAATGAGTGTACTTAATTTGAGAACGTTTGCACCAGAAGTTTCCCCCAGCCACATCCTCACCTCCAGTGGGGTTGGTCCCCAGGCCTGCATCCGCACCAACATGGGGCATCATCTGCTGAAATGCCATTGCTACAAGAGTGGGGACAACTCTACCCCAAACACCTAGAGCCGTGCTTCACGCACGAGAGCCTCCACTTGGTGAGTGAATCACCAGCTCTCTGGATGCAGCCCGTCTAACAGGCATGTTGGTTTCACGGGCGAGCCTCTGGAAATCAGCGTCACTGGAATCTCTCCAAAGACTTGCTCAGGCTTCCCATTTCTGCATTTGCGATTTTCTGGTTAATATCCTTTGCCATAGGTCCATTGACTTCTTGGTGATTTTCTGAAGTCCCTTTGCATCCTAGATTTAATCCCATGTCAGGTTTTGTGTGTGTGTGTGTGTGTGTGGTACGCGGGCCTCTCACTGTTGTGGCCTCTCCCGTTGCAGAGCACAGGCTCCGGACGCGCAGGCTCAGCGGCCATGGCTCACGGGCCCAGCCGCTCCGCGGCATGTGGGATCCTCCCGGACCGGGGCACGAACCCGTGTCCCCTGCATCGGCAGGCAGACTCTCAACCACTGCGCCACCAGGGAAGCCCCCATGTCAGTTTTAGACATTACAAACACTTTCTTCCGATCTGTCATCCATGAATTTGCCCTGCATGTCCTTTCATTCAAAAGACACCCTCCATTTTGACGTGATCAAATTTATCAGATCACTGAATGGATTACAGCTCCTCTGAGTGAGTTTCAGCTTTTCAGGTTGCCTCTCATCAGAGAAGCCCTCAGAATGGAACAAAACATTCCACATGTGGTCTGAGAGAATCTGTGGACTGATTCTAAAATCTAAATGCATGGACTTCCCTGGTGATTCAAAAGTTAAGAATCCACCTTCCAGACCTCCCTCGTGGCCCAATGGTTAAGAATTCGCCTGCCAATGCAGGGGACGTGGGTTTGATCCCTGGTCCGGGAAGATCCCACATGCTGCGGAGCAACTAAGCCCATGCACCACAACTACTGAGCCTGCGCTCTAGAGCCCTCGAGCCACAGCTACTGAGCCCGCACGCCACAACTACTAACGGCCTTGCGCCTAGAGCCTGTGCTCCACAACAAGAGAAGCCACTGAAATGAGAAGCTCGCACACCACAAGAAGATTAGCCCCAGTGCGCTGCAACTAGATAAAGCCCGCACGCAGCAACGAAGACCCAATGCAGCCAAAAGTAAATAAAGAAAGAAAGAAAGAAAGAAAGAGAGAGAGAAAGAAAGAAAGAATCCACTTTCCAATGCAGAGGACGCAGGTTCCCTGGTCGGGGAACTAAGATCCCACATGCCTGGGAGCAACTAAGCCCGTGTGCCACAACTAGAGAGAAGCCTATGTGCCTCAATGAAAGATCCCGCGTGCCGCAGCTAAGACCTGACACAGCCAAAAATAATAGATAAATAAATAAATATAAAATCTAAATGCAGAACCGCTTTGCCACTGATTCTCGTTATACACTGACTTGTTAGTTTCCATCCACAATTTCAGACGGTTGGGATCGTGTTGAAATTGGATCCTAAAACTGCATGGCATTGCACCACCCCCAAAACAATTAAAAATCATAATGCTGTGTTTTGGTGAACATTTTTGATAGGTCTTGGTAATGATAGGCATATTCCATTCTGTATCTTGTAGAAATTGTACAGTGTACCATGACGTATCCCTTACTTGCTCTGTGACCCTGAGCTAGTAATTCAGCTTCTGGAGGCTCCTCTGCAACAACAGCAGCATCTCGGTCATCAGGTTGCTGTAAGGGGCAAATGAGTTGATACCTGGGAAGCTGTTAGAATAGGGCCTTCCGTGGTAAAACTCGGTGTAAGCGTTTGCTATGATTGTTAGTGTTAAAGCAGCATTACCTCTACCTTTTAAGAGATATTAAAATGGAGTCTCAAGCAGTTTAAATAACTTGTCCCAATTGCACTGCTAGTGACAGCAGAGTCAGGGTTGTGTGCTCGTCCCTCAGATCTCACAGCTTGTACCATGTCCGTGATGAGATGTCCAGGTGAGCTGAAATCTGCTTCTCTAGCTGTCCTTCACTGGGCTTGGTCTTTGGCATCTAAGGGCATAGAGAATCAAGGCAACCTCTAATCCCCACGACAGGCATTCAAGCGTTTGAAGAGAGCGCTATGAACCCCTGACCCAAAGGACCTCTTCACCCAGCTAACTAGACCCTTCCTTTAAGGAGGCCTTGTGGCCAAAAAAGAAGTTTTTCTCACCCCAGACCCATTCTCCTTCCAGCCTCACCATCAATCACAGTCAGTGGTGCATACAGACACCCAGTGGCTCAGGCCAAAAGTCTAACCCTCCTTGATCCCTTGTTAACGCTCTCACCTGACACCTGATCTATCCTACACGCTCTACTATGAAAACAGACCCCACAGCTGCCTGTTTTCATCACTTCACCCCCGGCCGGCCATCACCACCTCTGGCCCGCATCTCTGCAATATCTCCCCAGCAGCTCTCTGTGCCTCACCCTTCCTCCTCTGCAATCCAGTTGCACTTAACAATAAGATTGATCATTGTAAATGTCAATCAGAGCATGCTGTTACTCTTCCTAAAAGCCTCCGGTGGTTTCCCATTTTCCTTAGAATTAAACCCAGACATCTACAATGTTCCAATGATGCGACCCCTGCCACTGTCATCACCCTAATCTTCCTCTGCTCTTCCCATTTCTGTCTTGCTCCAGCAGCACCGCTGGCTTCTCCCAATTCCTTGAACATGCCTCAGGGCTTTGGCATCTGCTTTTCCCTCTGCCTGAAACTTGGCCCCAGATTGGAGCTTCCTCCTCAACACTCAGGTCTTCAGATGTTTCCTTTTCAGAGAAGCTCTCCGTGACATGCCAGTGGAAACTGTGGCACTATGCTCATTAATTCTCCATCCCTGGGCCACACTATGTTTTCTTTACCACTTACTGCTACTGGTATGTATTACTACTTTTTTTTATATCTGTCTTCCTCTCTAGGATGTACACTGCCTATGAAGAAAGAGAACACCTCTGATTTATCCCAGTTTTACTTAGCAGAGTACCAAGCCCAGCATAGCAACTTGTGGGACGCACCATAATTCTCTCCCCACCAGTGATATCCACTTGTGAATCCCGGGAATCTGTGACTATGTTAGGTCACGTGGCGCAGGGGATTTAAGGTTGCAGATGGAATTAAGGTTGCTAATAAACTGACCTTAAAATAAGAAGAGGGCTTCCCTGGTGGCGCAGTTGTTGAGAGTCTGCCTGCCGATGCAGGGGACACTGGTTCGAGCCCTGGTCCAGGAAGATCCCACATGCTGCAGAGAAACTAAGCCTGTGCACCGCAACTACTGAACCTGCACTCTAGAGCCCGTGCTCCACAACAAGAGAAGCCACCACAATGAGAAGCCCGCGCATCGCAACGAAGAGTAGCCCCTGCTCACCGCAACTAGAGAAAAACCCGCATGCAGAAACAAAGACCAACACGGCCAAAAATAAATAAAGAAAAATAAATAAGTTTAAAAAAATCAGTTGGTGTTTAAGCCACTGAGTTCATGGTAATTTGTTACAGCAGCCACAGGAAATAGAGAACTCATAGCTATTTGCTGAATGAGTTAATGAAGAAATGAATAAGTGAACAGGATCAGAAGTCCCTCTACTGACGGGTCCCTGTAATTTCTCTGGGTCTGTTTTAGGATTGGGTGCCCAGGGCTGACCCAGATCCACCAACGCTGTCTGATGGAACAGAGCAGCTCTCACCCTCTCTTCTGTGTCCTCCTCTATTCATATACTCAGGGGATTCATGTGTTTGATTAAAGGTAGCCGCGTGGCACTTGCCTTGTGGGGAACTGGCCGTAAATTCAAATGCCTAACTGGATATTCACATGCCCTTAACCATGCTTCTATGCCGTCAGTCACATGCGTGTTTCTTTCCCTGAGGTTAATATACATTCATCTCAGTGCAGCCCTACCTTTCTGTTTTTCTTTGTTTTTTAACGTCATCCTGGAAACATCCTCTGGGATGTAACACACACAAGAGAGTAGAACATCTGGAGTTTTTTTTTTTTTTTTTTTTTGCGGTACGCGGGCCTCTCACTCTTGTGGCCTCTCCCGTTGTGGAGCACAGGCTCCGGACGCGCAGGCTCAGCGGCCATGGCTCACGGGCCCAGCCGCTCCGCGGAATGTGGGATCTTCCCGAACTGGGGCACGAACCCGTGTCCCCTGCATCGGCAGGCGGACTCTCAACCACTGCGCCACCAGGGAAGCCCAACATCTGGAGTTTTTAAAGGACACTTAACCTTTTGCAATGACGTTACCGTGTCATCCACGTTACTGGATTCACACAGCTACCTTCAATGTTTTAACATCCCCGTTTTATAGATGAGGGAACCAAAATGCCATTTATTTGTTACCACCTCATTCGCTTTTTCCACTTATTCATGAACTCTTTAATAAGCCCTTACGGAGGGCTGACTGCGTTTGGCATTGTGTGGAGCGTCACACACAGCTGCTGCCACCTGGATGTATTCCAAGTTCTGAGAAGTTAAAATATGAGGTCATGCGCATCTTAGAGTCAATACAAAAGGTCATTCTTGGCAGAGAGAAGACCAGAAGTCTGGCATCCTAGCTCTCCCCACTGAGCTCCCCCAGAAAGTTTATACTTTCTGATACTTAGAACAGCAACAGCAGCTACAGTCCCAGAACACAAGACAGCTACTCACCACCTCTAGTCTCGCGCTAAGACCCGGTGCCAGAACTCCCCGAAATGAGACCTGAGTTCACGGCCACTTAGGAACATAATTCAAGCCACACATCATGCCCAGGAAGTTCCCACTGGCTGGCCTCTCCATCCTACCTCCCAGGTAGAGCTGACCTTTTCAGAATTGCCCTGATGTGCTGTAGGCTTTTCAGTAATAATTCCCCCAGCCCGTTTTTCCAGTCTGTCAATCAGATTAGGGCTCCTTCCTGATTTGAGTGCAACCCTCCTCCTTCCACAGGGTGAAAAGTGAATTTCCTTAATGACTAAGTGTTTCGCCATTCTAACCCAGGGTTTCTCAACCTTGGTGCTATTGTCTTTCAGGCTGGATAATTCTGTGCATTGTAGGATGTTTAGCAGTATCCCTGCCCCTCTGCTCACTCGATGCCAATAGCAACCTTGCACCCCCATCTCCAGTCCCTCACTCCCACCCCACTGTGACCACCAAAAATGTCTTCAGACAATCCTAAATGTCTCTTGAGGAACAAAACCACCCCAGGGCTATTTCCATCTCTGTGCCTCTATTTCAGTTGGACCAAGCAATCTGTATTATTCTCCCTTAGACTGAAAATCCTGTGCTTCCATAACACTTATTCTCTAGTCATGGTTTTACAAAGAAGAGTGGGAATGGGGTACTTTATTTATGATTGTGTTAAACAGGAGGCCAGTTTTCATTATGGCAGTGTATCAGTGTTCTCCAGTAAAACAGAACCATTAGGATGTGTGTGTCTATAGCAGGACCTGACCCATGTAATTCATGGAGGTGTAAGTCCAAATCCAAAGGGCAGGCTGGAGACCAGGGCAGATTTGCAGTCTAAGTCCAAAGGCAGTCTTCTTCAGAATTCCCTCTGGCTCAGAGGAGATCAGTCTTTTTTTTCTTAAGGTCCACCCACATCATAGAGAGTAATGCTTTACTTGAAGTCCAGTGATTTAAATGTTAGTCTCACCCAAAAAAGCACCTTCACAGAAACATCCAGAATGATGTTTGACCAAATACCTGGGCACTGTGGTCCAGCCAAGTTGACATCTAAAATTAATCATACAGGCATCAGTGGATGAATTAATTCACAGCAAAGAGGGGGAGGATGCACTTAAGTGCACCTGGAATTTGGGACCAGGCTTCCATGATTACCTCCTGAAAGGTCAATGTTATAGATGCCATACTGGGGCCATCAGTGGTTTTCAGACCTGGCCATTACAGTCACCTGCCGAGCCTTGAAAAATGCCGATGTCAGAGCTACCCTTGGAAAGTCCAATCCACTTGGTCTGAGACGGGGCTCAGGCGTTCATGTGTTGTTAGAGGTGCTTAGATATTCCTAGTGTGCAGCCAGGGCTGGGAGCCTCTGGGCTGAATGAACATTTGATCCCCCACCTCACCCCCTGCTGGATCGCCAGGTGGAGATGAGCACGGGCTTTGCAGCAAAGTGTGTTGAGTTTGAGTTCCGCTTCCTTTCAAGGGAGTCACGAGCCGCTGGGATGGTCATTTTACCTGAGGCTGTTGGTTAAGAAGATGCTTGGAAAGCACCTCGCTCAGTCCCTGGAGACATAACGTCTGCCATATGTCAATATATGTCTGCTCCACCACCAAGCTTGGGATTAACAACCGGGGTGTCCCCTCCCTGTCATTTTAACGTTCCTGTTACAATATAATAATAAGCACACTTTGTCTAACATGTATCAAGCTTTGAGACAGATGCTGTGCTACAAGTAAGCATTATGAATCTTCACAATAGTCCTATGAAGAAGATTCTTATAAATGAGAAAAAGTGAGGTACAGAGAGGTTAGGCAGCTTCTCCAACGCAGGAGCAAACCGTCTGAGAGTTATCTGACTCAGAAGGTTAAAGTTTTAAGGAACTCGCTTCAGGAGATGTAAATCAGGGTTACGGCCTCAGGGAAGGAAACAAAAAATGGCATCGTTCCTACATGTCACCATTGTGTACCTAGAAAATCTAAGAAAATAGAAATAAAAATTCTTAGAATTAATATGGGAGTTTAGCAAAAACTTGGTGCATATCCAAAACCCAGATATGTTCCTGATGATTTTCAACATTCAGTGGAAATCATATGTGAAAATAAAGAGCTCATTCAGACACAGCCACCTAAGCAGTGAGATGCTTTTTACCTGACTGTGCCTGGGCACACTCGGATCCAAACTAATTTATTTAAAAAAAGCTGCTTCAGAGTTAAAAAAAAAATTTTAATTGTGAAACAAAGGTTTAATTGTGAAAAAATCTCATATACATATTTATATATATATCTTATGTATAATATATACATACACACACGCACATATATATATATATACACAATGGTATCTATATACATACAATTTTAAAAATAATTCAATGAACACCCATATGACCACCTGGGCAGACACACTCTTAAGGAAGCCCCATGATCTGGCTTTCGTGTACTTATGGGACTCCTTCCCTTGAGCGTGGATAGAACCTGTGACCTGCTTCTAAACATATGGAATATGGCAAAATATAAAACAGACTAAGAAATTCATATCTGGAAAAACAAAAATAATAAATAGATTAAAAATGATCCGCTTCGCTGAGGCCAGTTGAATTGCGGTGCCGTATTGGCCAAGTTGGTTTTGGAGTTAGGCTGAGTTATGATACCCAAAGTTGGCAAGCACAGAATAACACAGGCCCTTGCTCACTGTGGAGAGGAACACAAATGAGTAGAATGTTGTCGGAGAGTAGTTTGGCAAAATAGTTCCCGTGTCTTAAAAGTGTGCATAGTCTTTGTTTTAGTTATTCATTTTTAACATCTTTAAAAAAATTTTTTTTTGTGGTACACCAGCCTCTCACTGTTATGGCCTCTCCCGTTGCGGAGCACAGGCTCTGGTCACGCAGGCTCAGCGGCCGTGGCTCACGGACCCAGCTGCTCCGTGGCATGTGGGATCCTCCCGGACCGGGGCACGAACCCGTGTCCCCTGCATCGGCAGGCAGACTCTCAACCACTGCGCCACCAGGGAAGCCCTAGTTATTTGTTTTTAATAATCTATCCAAAGGCAACAATCCTCAATGCAATGACTGATGTGAAAACACGTTGATCAAGACATTTGCTCTGGCAAAAAATGGAAATCTGAAACCAGCCCTAAATGTGGAGGGCAGGGAAAGACCCAAGAACAAAGCAGACCACTCAGATTGGTAGGTGTCAGGCTTGATAACCGAGAAAACTTACCAGGCTTGTCTCGGGCTGCAAGACCAGTAGATTTCTGCACCCACCAGCCAGGATCTTACAAGTTTACAAAGATGCTTTAACTGGAGTCAGTCACATACCCAGTTAGGGTAGCCTCAACTCCACATTTCTATTTCAAGGCTGTAGCCTTAGAGCACTTTTGGGAGCAGGGAAGGCAAGTGAAACCCACATTCCAAGGACAGGAGAAGGGGGCAGTGGTGGGGGACAGCCTCCAAGTGCCTGGGTCCAGCTCATGGGTCAGCTGGTGGTCATGTCTTCTTGATGACCTTATCCAACAAATATTAGTGGAATGTGCTATTAGGTCACGGGCCTAGTTGGTACGCAGCATGTGGGATCTTCCCAGACCAGGGCTCGAACCCGTGTCCCCTGCATTGGCAGGCAGATTCTCAACCACTGCGCCACCATTTAAGCCCCAAAACAGCTGGTTTTAATTTTTAATTTTAAAAAAAAAGCAGAGAAGAGTTCCTAGTCTGTATTTCCCTGAGAGTGTGGCTTCTGCCTGGGGTACAGTCTGTGACACTCTTGTTCACAGGATCCTAGTACCCGACCTTAAGAAGGGAGAAATCTCATGCCAACCTTATTCCCTAGTGAGAGCAGAAGTCTTGTAATATTCCAAGCCAGATGGGAAATGGAGTGTGGTGTGCTCTGGGGGACAAAGCACCATCTGTGGACCATCTATACAGCCCACATCACTGGCAGTCAACCTTCAATGGGCATTTACACCACCAGGGATACAAAATGCAGATTCTCATGTACCCATACTGAGAGATTCTGATTTGGTAAGTCTGGAATGAGGCTGGAAGTGTGTGTGTGTGTGTGTGTTAAACATGTAGTAAAGTTTGTAAATCTTAAGCATAGGGCTCGATTCATATGTATATACCTATGAATGTATGGTATGTACATAACCGTAGTATACCATAGGTAAATTCCATATAGGTATCTATCTACCGATTGATTGATTGAGTGATCGATCAATCTATCTACCTATACATAGGTATATACCTGTATAATCACTATTCAGATCAAGATACAGGACAGTTTCAACACCCCAGATGCCCTTACCCACCTCCGCAGAAGGTAACCATTATTCTAACTTCTGTCAACTCAGATTCGCCTGTGTTTGAACTTCCTATAAAGGGAACCACGTAGGACTCCCTCTTCTGTGTCTAGGTAATCCTGTTCAACATCGTGTTTATGAGTCTGTATCGGTAGTTCGTTGAATTTTATTGCTGAATATGGATAAGCCACAATTTATTCTCTGTTGTCCTGTTGGTGGGCATCTGGGTTGATCTCAGTTTGGGGCTCTTTTGAACAGCACCGCTCACATGTTCCTATCCATTCTTTTGTTAGACATACACGCTCCATTCTCTTGTATGTACTTAGGAGTGGGATTGATGGGCTACAGGGTGGGTATGTGTTTAATTTTGGTAGACACTGCCACACAGTGTAATCCACATTTGTATAAGGAATTTCTGATGCAGCTGGTCTTGGACCACACTGAAAAACACTACTTCATTGAAAGCCCTATTTTGTGAGCAAACATATTCCCTTTATCTCACCTTTCCTTGGGGTATAAGTGCGGACAAACGTGCTTACACTGAGATACCAGCTAGGTGATTTGGAGAAGGGGAGAGACTGAGAAATTAATACCAGCCCTTAGCACTGCCTGGGGACAAATATTTGCAATTTACTCTTTTGCCCAAAAGAAAGAAGCTGAGAACAGGGATGTTTGATGGGGTTGGGAAGGTGAGAAGTCAGGTCACTTTGCCTCATCAACTGAGCCCCCTCCCACCCCAGCCATGAGCTAGAATCAGGTCCGTTCATTTGCTGGTGAAAAGGTATCTGCTTGGGACCTTGGGTTATCCCTGTGGGGAGCGACTGTCTCTTTTGCTCATTTTAAACAACTGCAAAGGGGTTTCCTCCATTCTGATAGCCAGCCCATGGCTCTTAACCAAAGAATAGCTTGCAGGAGATGAAAGAGATGGTATTCCTCCTGCTGCGCCCAGAGTGTTGGATCTGACAACAAAGGTCAACCGTTCTTTTCGGATGACACAGACCCAGCCAGCTCCTCTGAGGTCAGGAGACCAAAAACCAGGGCTTCCTGCTGGCAGAGGCCGAAGAAGGACTGTCCTGGAGTGTTGACTATGCGTGGCTTCCTTGGTCCCTCCGCCAGGAGCCAGTTTTCCTTCCCTGTTTCAGTGCCTCCAGCAGGTTGGCCCCGCCTCCGAGATGTGATCTCAAGCTGCTCTCTGCTGTTCTTAGCCAAACACTACAACCAGGGTCTCAGAGACCAGAGACAGCAGGGCTCCCGAGATGGGAGAAGGCTGGGATGTGGTGGGAAAGGAACCAGGCTCTGTACATCCAGGATCTCATAAAGCTGGAGGGGTGGGCTAGAATCTCCACCCACCCCAGGCTGGATCTCACATCCCTTATTTAGACACCCATGGCACTCTGAGCATCCCCTACCACAACCCTCCTGCCCTGGATTCATTTGTCTAAACTCTCCCCCGCACACTCTGTAAATGGAGAGAAACAAGACAAACCACGTCGGTCTGATCTCAAGGCTGAGTGTGTTGCCTGGTACCTAACAGATGGTTGATGAATAGTCAGTCAAATAAATGAGAGAATAAAAGGTTGAGTGGACTTTGAATGAATGAATGAAAAAGCCGAATACCTGATTCATGTTCTTTTTAAGGGAATTAAGCTATTAGGATCGTGGAGTTGTAAGCACTTCTACGTAACAACAAAACCCTAGCTCTTTCAAAATAAAAAGGGACCCTCAACAAGTGAAAGGCACGTACTATATTGTTGCCAACTCTTTAACTTGCATCATTACCTAAAAAGATTTTCTAAGCTTCGCACCCCTAAGCATCTTGTCTTTCAATAAACCTATGAAAACAACTCCTTATCTTCCCTCAGATTCTGCTTCCTGGTGGCTGCTAATTGGATGCCAATGGCCCCTGATTTTAGACAGGATTATGATAGCTAGGGGTATCTCAGAAAACAGCAGACTCACGGAAACCTAGGACTTAAGGCAACAATAGAAAAAAAACCCCAGGGATTTTAATAGTAAAGAATATGACGCTTATGTAGACGATGCGACCGACAAGGGATTAATTTCCAAAATATAAAAACAGCTCATCCTACTCGATATCAAAAAAACAAACAACCCAATCAAAAGTTGGCCAGAAAATCTAAGTAGACATTTCTCCAGAGAAGACATACAGATGGTCAACAGACACATGAAAAGATGCTCAACATAGCTAATTATTAGAGAAATGTAAATCAAAACCACAATGAGGTATCACCTCACACCAGTCAGAATGACCATCATCAAAAAGTCTACAAATAATAAATGCTAGAGAGGGTGTGGAGAAAAGGGAACCCTCCTACACTGTTGGTGGGAATGTAAATTGGTACAGCCACTATGGAGAACAGTATGGGGGTTCCTTAAAAAACTAAAAATAGAGCTACCATATGATCCAGCAGTCTCACTCCTGGGCATATATCTGGAAAAAACTATAATTCAAAAAGATACATGCACCCCAGTATTCATTACAGCACTATTTACAATAGCCAAGACATGGAAACAACCTAAATGTCCATCGGCTATTGAATGGATAAAGAAGATGTGGTGGGATGAATTGGGAGACTGGGATTGACGTAAATACACTAATATGTATAAAATAAATAACTAATAAGAACCTGCTGTATAAAACTAAATTAAATTAAATTTTAAAAAAAGACTATGTGGTATATATACACAATGGAATACTACTCAGCCATAAAAAAGAATGAAATGTCTTTTACAGCAGCATGGATGGACCTAGAGATTGTCAAACTAAGTGAAGTGAGTCAGACAGAGAAAGACAAACATCATATGATATCACTTAGATGTGGAATTAAAAAAAAATGATACAAATGAACTTATTTACAGAACAGAAGTAGACTCACATAGAAAAGAAATTTATGGTTACCAAAGAGGAAAGGGGTAGGGAGAGGGATAAATTAGGAGTTTGGGGTTAAAATATGCACACTACTATATATAAAATAGATAACCAACAAAGACCTACTGTATAGCATAGGGAATTATTGGGTGGGCCAAAAAGTGCCTTCTGTCTTTTAGTAAAGATAAAGGACACATTTTTCATTTTTCATGAAGAACTTTATTGAACAATGTATTCACCCTTTTGTTCCACTACCTTCTGCCATTTTTCAGGCAACTTCATAATTCTATCTTCCCAAAACTTTTTATCTTTTTGAGCAAAGAACTGTTCCAGATGCCTTTTACAGTCTTGCAGGGAATTGAATTTTTTTCCATTAAGAGAATTTTGTAAAGACCGAAAGAAATGGAAATCCAAAGGTGCAATGTCTGGGGAAGATGGTGGATGAATCAGAACTTCCCAGCCAAACTGTAACAGTTTTTGCTTGGTCATCAAAGAAACATGTGGTCTTACGTTATCCTGATGGAAGATTATGCGTTTTCTGTTGACTAAATCTGGACGCTTTTATGCGTTTTCTGTTGACTAATTCTGGACGCTTTCCATCGAGTGCTGGTATCAGTTGGTCTAATTGAGAGCAGTACTTGTTGGAATTAATCATTTGGTTTTCTGGAAGGAGCTCATAATGGAGGATTCCCTTCCAGTCCCACCAGATACAAAACATCACCTTCTCTGGATGAAGACCGGCCTTTGGTGTGGTTGCTGGTGGTTCATTTTGCTTGCCCCATGATCTCTTCCATTCCTCATTGTTGTACAGTATCCACTTTTCATTGCCCATCACAATTTGTTTTAAAAACAGAACATTTTCATTACGTCTCAGTAGAGACTCGCATGCGGAAATACGGTCAAGAAAGTTTTTGTCTCTTAACTAACGTGGAACCCAAACATCAAAGCGATTCACATAACCAAGCTGGTGCGAGTGATTTTCAACACTTGATTTGGATATTTTGAGTATGTCGGCTCTCTCCCATGTGGTATAACGTTGATTGTTCTCAGTTAATGTCTCGATTTGATCACTATCATCTTCAACTGGTTGGAACATCATCCAGCGAGAAATCTCTGGCACGAAACTTCGCAAACCACTTCTGACACGTTCAATCAGCCACAGCACCTTCTCCGTACACTGCGCAAATCTTATTGTGCGTTTCAGTTGCGTTTTTACCTTTCTTGAAATAATAAAGCATAATATGCCGAAAATGTTGCTTTTTTTCTTCCATGTTCAATATTAAAATGGCTACACAAAAATTCACCAATTTTGATGTTTTTTTTTTAAATGCATGCTGATATGACAGCTGTCACATACAATCTAACAAAATTGTTTCAGATGAAGTTAAAGACAACCAAGCACTCCTAGAACCATCTTATGGAAAAAAACGAACGAAACTTTTGGCCCACCCAATATATTCAATATTTTGTAATAAATTATAATTGAAAAGAATTATATATATATATATTTATGTATAACTGAATCACTTTGTTGTACACCTGAAACTAACACAACATTGTAAATCAACTATGTTTCAATAAAAATTAAAAAAAAAAAAAGACTGTGAAGTTTATAATAGCTTACCTCCATAGACAGAAGGAAGGAATGAATCCAAGGAAGAACATTGGATGATATTAAGCCCCGCCTTGGATATTTTCCAGGAATGTCACATCCTGAGTCCTGTTGGGCTTTCTGAAAGCATCCTCCACAGCCTCAAGGGACCACCTGCTCCAGGAAGCCCACCCTGATTTTCCTCCTCGAATTCCCCCTGGACTTCACGTGGGCTCCTCCTGGGGCACAGGTCACTATGTGTTGTATATTATCATTAATTGGATATTAATTTTGTGTCCTGCATTCACAACAATAAGTACCATTTATAGTTTGTTAACTGCCTTCTGTATCTACAACAATGTCTCATATTTATTGCGTTTACTGTGGGCTAAGCACTGACTTAGGGCTTTCCCTGGAGTAGCTCATGAGTAGCCCTATGAGATGTGTACCATTAGTATCCCCATTTTACTGATGTGGAAACTGACTCACAGTGTCATAGACACTGCTAATAGCCCCAATATGCATCCCATTCTTTTTTCTTTCTGAGAAGTCAGCTTAGGATAAACTGTGTTGTGGTAACAAAAAATGACATTTTAGTGGGTGGAATAAAAGTTTACTTCTTGTTCACACCACAGTCTGCTGCAAGTCTGGTGGTCTTCCACCATCTAAGACAAGCCTTTCTGGAATATGTGGCTGCCAAGGTGAGTGTGGGGAAATAGAGATGGAGGATGAACACTGAACGGTCTCTGCCTGAAGTGCCCACACTCCCCCTCCTGGCCACAGGGCCCCAAATGAACTGCAAGGAGACTGGAAATGTAGGGACCAACCCATATTTGGTGAAGCACAAAATGGCTCTGTCAGTTTTGTTCAGTGCAACCAAGTGTCCCACTAAGACACCTGTTCCCCAGTTTTCCTTACATGGAGCAGTGGCCCAATTCTGGTTCATGAGACCCAACTGGAAGGCAACCGTCATTCTAGGAAGTCTTGCTTCCCTGATACAAGGACAACCTCTTCCTCCTCCATCTTTCTTCCTTAGCATCCTTCCTGGAATGCAGATATGACATTGGAGGGAGAGCTGCCTAAAAGAATATGAGGCAACAGCATGAGAATGAAAGATACAATTTAAAGATGGCAGAGCCAATGGGTGGGAGCTGGGACAGTGATGGTTTCCTGGAGGCATACACAGGACTGCCCACTGTTACTCCTCCCCATGTGCCCTCAGGTCCAGCGTCCTGCTGAGTGAGTTCCTGGGTGCTTCACCACCCCTTCATGATCTCCTTAACCCCACTCACACATCTCCAAATAGCCCTTCATTCAAGTATCTTCAATTAACCCTTTGAGCTGCCGTCCATTTCCAGCACACAAACAGGAACAGGCAGCTCACTGCTTCGAAGGCAGCCCATCCCACTGTAGACCGGCAGTTAGTCTCCCTGTGTCTTCTACTCTTTGGTCTTGACTCTGCACTCTCACATATTAAAGAACTTCCAGGCAGATCCAATTTCAAGTCTGTATTCTCCTCTCTGCAGGAGTTCAATCACTTGCCCCAAATTACCCAGCTGATAATTCTCAGTTGCAGCATCTGTTATGTGGGGATAACACCCACACACCACATAGGTCTATTGTGAGAATTAAGCAAAATAACAACATACGTAGCAAAAAAGTACAGGATGTCCAGTTACATTTAAATTTCAGATCGACAATGAATACTTTTTTAGTGTAAGTATGTCCACACAATATTTGGGATATACTTGTATTAAAAAATGATTTGTTGCTTATCTGAGATTCAGTTGTAACTGGGTCTTCTGTATTTTATCTGGTGAATAACACATTGCCTTCCCTTTTCATCATCCCCAATAAATAGTAGTAGTTGATATTCTTCTTCTTAATCCTTTTCTTCCCCCAGCCCCTAACACAGTACCAGACACAATGCTCAAAAAACATCAACTTTATTTGAAAAAAGAAATGAATGAGCAAATGGAGAAACTGAGAGCCAGGGAGGTGATTTGTTTGAGGTGAAATTTGCCCAGCTGATACGTGAGAGAAAGGCGTGGAATTTGAGCATCCTTACTTCTGGTCCAGCATTCCTTCCTCCAAATCACGTAGTGGGACACAGTGAAGGAAACTGCCCAGCAGGGAGGAGATCCAGGGATGGCACTGAGCGGCTGGGCACGGGGTGCTACATTTCCCAGCCCCTACCCCCTACTCCCTGCAGGTAGGTGTAGTCAGATGACTGTGTCCCCCTAAAATGGGAGTAGAAATTATGGGTGTGCAGGCCCTAAAGACCATCTGTGTGCTTCTTCCTATTGGAAGGTGAGACCAAAACGCAGAAGCCACTCGACCTCAACCAAGACAACAAGACAGGAGATTATGGGAGGACCCCAGGGAACAGACATACCCAAGGACCTAGGTTATTCATTTGGAATTCTTAAGTTCCGTGAGCCGGACAGCTTCCTTCCCAATAGTTAATGATGTTTCTGATGAGGCTGGTGATGACCTGAACAAATGTGATTTTTTGATATTGTACAAAATGTGTTAACATTGGAAAGCTCTGCATAAGTCATGGACCAGTATTTTTCAAATAGTTAAAGAATGTTACAAAATTATGCATGAATCAAAGATGCATTCAGAGTGGATGTTAACATAACAAAGTACAAAAAGTTCATTGACAATGGTTTCAGATTCCACCCTGAAGATGACCTTTAAGAAATTTCCACTTGTCGAGTTTTGGTATGGTGTCAAAGAGGAATATCTGCAATTTTCTGAAAACGCTATTCAAATACTTGTCCCTTTTCCAACTGTGTATCAGTGCAAGGCCACGTTTTCTTCACAGACTTCAACTAAAAGATGTATTTTGTAGATTGGAGAAGCCAGACCTTAAAGACATTTTCCAAAATAAAAAACAATTGTCATTCTTCTACTATTTTTATTTTTAGGTTTTGGAAAATATAATTATTTTTCTTAAAGGTGTGCTAACATGGAATGGGTTTATAATTGTTAATTTTAGATACATACATTAATAACTATTTTTTTTCCTTGGTGTTCAATTTCTAGTCCAGTATATATCGAGACATATAATCCACTTAATCAAAAGCTCTTTGGTGTCTCTAATAATTTTCAAGACTGTCAAGAGACCATAGGTCACTGCACTGGTTTATATCACAAGGGGGGGTACCCAGGCCTCAGAGGTCCAGGTAGGTGACGTGAAGCTGTAACAGGCTTAGGGTCTCACACACACACTGGGCACAATCATATACAGCAGGACCCAAGACATGCTTTTTCCAGTACAGGAGTCACTTGGAGAAGTATTTTCATACCCAACTGTTGGTTGGTTTGGTGATCAATACAACGATGTTAATGCAGTGACCAGTGGTCAGCAGTAAACATGGAAACAATCTTTTTTTTTTTTTTTTTTTTTTTTTTTTTTGCGGTACGCGGGCCTCTCACTGTTGTGGCCTCTCCCGTTGCGGAGCACAGGCTCCGGATGCGCAGGCTCAGCGGCCATGGCTCACGGGCCCAGCCGCTCCGCAGCATGTGGGATCTTCCCGGACCGGGGCACGAACCCGCGTCCCCTGCATCGGCAGGCGGACTCCCAACCACTGCGCCACCAGGGAAGCCCAGAAACAATCTTTTGTAGCAGGGAACTCCATTCTAGCACATCCTCATATTCAGCACAGGGATGCACACAGACGCACTGTTCAAAAATTGACCAAACTGTTCAGATGCATGTTATCTACATGGTTGTTTAAGAAAGGCAGTGCTCCCCAAGAGGCCCATAGGAGTCAACATTCTTCTAGTTGAACTTCATCTCACCACCAAAGAGGAAGGCTTGGAGAGGATGGTGACTTGCCCCGAGGTCACACCATAAAGTGGCAGAGCTGGGACAGAATCCTAGATCGCTGACTTAGTTCAGCTTTCTCCCCACATTGCCTCTCTAGGGCAAGTACAAGTCTGTGCTCAGCCCTGAGCTGGCAAACTGAGCAGGATAGATGTGTGCCGCCCCCTCCAGGTGTGGGTCCTTGCCAGGCACTGCTGATCGATTTCAGATCAAGCACGGTTCCAGGCAGCCTGGCAAGGTCCTGGGATCCTCGTAACTCTCCCAGACTACCAGAGCTGGCCTGCACCAGTGAGGAAATGACACTGGTGCACAAAGCTATCACCCCTGCCTTGTGTGGAGGGCAGGTCCCGGCTGGGTCACCCCTGTGGGTGCAGCTTTCCTGCCCCCCCCACTCCCCAAACAAGGAATGTGACCTGGGGCTTGGGCTGTGAGCACAGATCACCGGCAAACTGTTAGCTCACAAAGGCTACTGTTCTCTCTCCAAAGGTAGAGAGAAGTGGCTTGTTTCCACATTGTTTTCTTGTTAAGGTTTTTGAGTATAAATGCCTCCCTCCTTGAAATGAATGGCGTGTTGGGTGTACTCAAGCTCTTCTGTAAAAAACTCTAGTCTGAGTGAAGGGACTGAGGGAGGGAGGCAGCCCTAGGGCTGGCTGGTGAGCACCCTCCTTACCCCTCCCATGGGCCTTTCACACCCAACACTGTTTTTTTTTGTTTGTTTTTTGCGGTATGCGGGCCTCTCACCGCTGTGGCCTCTCCGGTGCGGAGCACAGGCTCCAGACGCGCAGGCTCAGCGGCCATGGCTCACGGGCCCAGCCGCTCCGCGGCATGTGGGATCCTCCCGGACCGGGGCACGAACCCACGTCCCCTGCATCGGCAGGCGACTCCCAACCACTGTGCCACCAGGGAAGCCCCCAACACTTTTAAATTCTGATCCTAGTGTCTTTTTCATAACTGTGGTCAGTCTATATGCATTATCCTGAGTTTCTGGTCATATATTTGGAAACTTTTCCCATGGTAAACATGTAATTCCCATTTTAAAAATTACACCAAGCATCAAACATACTTATGTATCTTCTTGTCTGGCACGTGTTGAAGGTATTGGGTGTCATTTGCCATATTTTAACATTTTATGGTGTTTTTTTTTCCTCCTTCAATGTAGATTTAAAGTCAGGGACTTCCCTGGTGGTGCAGTGGTTAAGAATCCACCTGCCAACGCAGGGGACACGGGTTCGATCCCTGGTCCGGGAAGATCCCACACGCCGCGGAGCAACTAAGCCCATGCGCCACAACTACTGAGCCTCCGCTCTAGAGCCCGTGCTCCGCAACAAGAGAAGCCACTGCAATGAGAAGCCTGTGCACAGCAATGAAGCGTAGCCCCGCTTGCTGCAACTAGAGGAAGCCTGCACGCAGCAATGAAGACCCAATGCAGCCAAAAATAAATAAATTTAAAAAAAAAAAGTCAAATGTACCAATATTTTCTCCTTGACCATTTTTGTCATTTTTAGAAACACTCAGGTTTGTGTGACTATACAGGTTGCATGTTTTCTTCCAGCACTCTTAAACTCCATGATTTAAATTTCAAAACTTGGATCTACTTTTAGATCTTGCATCTGGTGTAAGGACAAAACAAGTAATCCTACTTTTTCAGATTGTTAACCAGTTTTCTCCACAGTTTACTGAATAGCTATTTCCCCACTGATGTGAAAGGTACCTGGCCCCAGTCCAAACACACACAGGACACAAAGCACAGTCCTGTACTTTGTGTCCTGTGGTGGCCCCAACTTCTTTTCCATTTTTAGCTTCTTTTTATATATGAACTGTAGAGGCAATAAGAGAACAGAAGGGGGAAAATTTTTATCGGGACTGCAAATTTATAGACATCTTTATGATGTTATCTTTCTAGCCAAGAATAAGATAGTCTTACTTTTTTTTTTTTTTTTGGCAGTACGCGGGCCTCTCACTGTTGTGGCCTCTCCCGTTGCGGAGCACAGGCTCCGGACACACAGGCTCAGCGGCAATGGCCCATGGGCCCAGCCGCTCCGTGGCATGAGGGATCTTCCCGGACTGGGGCATGAACCCGTTTTCCCTGCATCGGCAGGCGGACTCTCAACCACTGCGCCACCAGGGAAGCCCCAGTCTTACCATTATTAATTTGAATGCTTGGGAATTTAGTTTTTTTCAACATCGGAATGCATACTATTCCTTATTTTCGAAGGCAGTACCAGAAAAGTCCCTAACTGCCACAGGACTTGAGAATCAGGCAGGATGGATCAATCTCACCTGGTCCAGTGCTTTCAGTTCACAAATCTAGGCGCAGAGAAGTGTGATGGCCCAGGTCACACAGTGATTGGGGAGTCAGGATGGGAGGGGATCCCTAGGTCCCATGCCTTCCCGAACCATCCCCTGAGGCTGCAGGCTGGTGAGATACCAAAACCATGGGGTTCCAAGCAGCTTCCCAGTCCCCCGCCCCCACGTGTCCCTGTCACACAAAGTCAGCGACCCACAATGAAGAGAAAAGGTATTTAATTATTTCTCCATCTAAACTCTTAAAGCGCTCAAAGTGTTTTCACAAGTGCCAGCATTTTACCAGTGATTCCGACATTCGCAAAGAAACTCCAAATCACTGTGCTTTATACTTATTTTAATTTCTGCACTGGAAAAGAAAAGGAAGGTGTAAATGAGGACAGGTTAGTTTACAGTGACTCCATCTTTGCCTTTAAATTAATCTTTGCTCTTGGGAACAGAGGAGGATAGAAAGGCAGGAAAACATCAAAGCACGAGAGTGAACCGGTGACCAGGATGCCTCCCCGTCCTTGCTAACTAGGGATCTAAAAGCCTAGAGGCAGCGCCGTAAACACTGAGACATCAGTTAAGATACATTAAAAAAAAAAAAATCCCCACGATTCCATTCTCAAAATCAAGCACAGAAACTGACAGTGAAACACGGGTTCCATGTGCGCCCATTGGCCCTGAAGGAGCACCACTTGCTCTACAGCATCCGCCCTGCCGGCCAGGAAGGACCCGCAGGTGGGGAGTGGGAGGGGATGCAACCCCCCCGGAGCCACAGGCGGGTCTGTGTGCTTTGGAGGCTCTGCCTCTGGAATGTTCTGCGCGGGCAGGCGGTGGGTTTGAGTCACGCGCCACACGTGGTTGAAGTGCTCACTTTATTTTCCATGTGCAAACTGTCACCGTCTAAAGCTTTCAGAAGGACTTGTACAGACAGCATCACCCTGCGAGCGGGGCAGGCGGGCAAGCGGGGAGGAGGCAGGGTCCTCCCAGGGGGCGGGGCCGAGGGCGGGCACGAGGTGAGGCCCCTCCCCCAGGGGCAGGGTGGGGGCGGGGCAAGGGCGGGACACAGAAGTGACTGTGGAGCTGCGTTCAACCCAAGTCCCTGATTCCGTTGGTCCCGAGGAGGGCTCCTCAGTAGGCGATTGTCCACTCTTTGACAGAGGCGTCGTGGGAGGTCGTGACCAGCGTGTGCTCGTCCAGCCAGGCCAGGCTGCTCACGTGGTGGAGCCGGTGCGCATCTGGGGAGAAAGAACATGCGTTCTGAGCCAAACCCAGGAGCTCTGCTCCCACAGGTACCTCAGACCAGAAGATGGGAAATCCGGGCTGAGATCACCCACAGGGCCACCAAGAAACCCAGCAGGATCCTGGTCAACCAGACCCCTTTCCTCTTCTCGGTGGGGAGCGTCTGGGTAATGGGAGGGGAAGCAGGTGTTCTCAGCCCCCCACCACTGACAGTCCCTGACCAGCAGCGATCCTGGCTGCAGCTCCCAGCGCCAGCACAGTCCTGACAACCACAAACGCCCCTTGGAGGCAAAACTGCCCCTCCCCACAGGGGGTGAACAAGTCTTTCTATGCATAAAGCAACAATGTACAGACAATACACAAACAGTGCACAGTATATCTGTGGTGTTAAAATGGGGAGATGAGGAATAAGACGTTGAGAAACACAAGGCTGGGGTACCTGTGCACACAACAGCCCGACCTCAGGCCAATGCACGTCCAGTGACCTGTGACCCCACGGCCCAGACAAGGACCGGACTTTCCACCCTCTACCCTGCGAGCTCTTGCTGCCTCTTGAACTTGCTCGAGTCTGAGTCTTACTACAAAACTGCTGCTTTCTGTGGAGACCAGGATGGCCCATCTGAGTCTGCTCTGTCCCCTCCTCCATCCTGGACCAACCGCCTTCCCACCCACTTGGGGTCAGCTTGCTGGTCCCCTCCCTCCCCCTGCTGGGCATGGTAAAAAGCTCTGTGGGGTTGAAACAGAACTATTTTTGAATAGGAAAGGATCCCACTTACGTTCAAGACAAAAGGCTGCCTGCCAGGTAAAGAATGGATGGAAAGGGACCAGAGCCCATGTGAGGTGGTGACACGGGAACAGGAGATCTGAGATCCACCCTGGATGGGTAGGGTCCCCACCAGGGCCATGAGCCAGATGTGACTACAGTGCCCCTGAAGTGAGCTACTGCCACATGTGGAAATATGTTGGGTTAAATAAAACTTACTATTAATAATTTCACCTGTTTGTTTTAAATGTGGCTGCTAGGAAGATGTCAAGTCCACGCGTGGTTCTTGTTATACTTCTATTGGACACTACTGTCCTAGAGTGAGAACCCAGTTATGAGTTTATACTGAAGGGGGGTGGGGTGGGTGGGAGAAAGCAGGTATTACAGTCTGAATGTTTGTGTCCCCCCAGAATTCCTAAATTAGAAATCTAATGTCCAAGGTGACGGTGTAGGAGGTGGGGCCTTTGGGAGGAGCCTACCTAGGTCACAAGTGGGATGAGCGCTCTTATACAAGAGGCCCCTTCCACCACGTGAGGACACTTGATGAGAAGTCTGTGACCTGGAAGAGGACCCTTTCCCGGCCAAGCTGAAACCCAATCCTCGACTTCAGCCTCCGCAACCGTGAGCAGTAGACTTCTGTGCTTTAGGGGCTGCCTAGTCTGGGGTATTTTGTGACAGAGGCCCGAACAGACTAAGACAAAGGAGATGCCAGGAAAACCCTTTTACTCAGTGTGTGTCCCAGGTACCGAGACCACCTGCTTTCACGCTGGGCACACGGGCGTCCTCTGCCCAGACCAGCAGAGCTGATGTTTGCTGGAGCGCCAGGCTTCTGTGAGGCCACCTCCCTGAAGCACAGAAGGGACCCTCGAGCCCTGGGGACACCTCTCCGGAGCTGCCTGGGGAGCCGAGGAGGGCGCGTGAATCACCTTGGATCTTGACCCTGGTCTCGGGGTCACTCAGGGTCCACACGTACACCATCATGTCCATGCCGCCCGAGGCGAAGTGCTCGTTGTCTGGAGACCAGGCCAGGCAGACGATCTTCGCGTGGTGTCCATAGAAAACGTTGTTCTCCTGGGTGCAGATTAAAAACAGGTGGCGGGTCAGGGTTCAGGCCAGAGTGAGTGGGCAGCACGTCACCTAACCTTCACGAGGGCCAGTGCTCATGAAACGCTTTCTCTGTGCCTGGCTTCTGAAACTCTCACCAACTCACTGACTCCTTGTAACAACCCCAGGGTGCCCACTGCTTGAAGGCACAGAAAGGGGCAGCCCAAGATCAAACAGTAGCCACCGTGCCCCCCAGGACCCGGGACTCCAGGGCTGCCCTTGTAGCATCTATCACATGGGCCAGATGTGCCCATTCGCCTGCACAGAGCTCACAGCCTAGGGAAGGGACAGACAAAAGTGCAAGAATGGGAGGCGCGAGAAAGAAGGTCCCGCCTGGCGTGGACGGAGCTCTGTGCATATGCGGACGGAGGAGGGGGCTGCCCAGACACGCGCCCTCACCCTGGAGCCTGGGTGGGGTGGGTGTGGCCTGCAGGCAAGCAGACGTGTCTACAGGATCATGTGTCTACCGCATGTCCCAGCCTCGAGCCACTGCCTTACCCAGCGGTCCGACATGACCAAAAATAACGCTTTCTGCTAAAGCTTTAGGAACGCTTTTACTTCAGAGCAGTCCATCTTGTTCTTACTCCCTATATTAACCATGATCTTCTTCTTCAAGGTTGCCTCTTCCATCTTTTGTTGATTCTACTCTGCAGATTACTTAGCACGCTGTAAACAAGGCTTGCTATATGCAAATAAAATTGCTTAAAGTGTGATAAACGCAGAATCTGATAAATGTGATACTGAGGTGAAAGGAACCTCCTGGGACGTGACGTGTTCTTTATGTTAATGGAGGTGTGGGCGTACGTGCAGGTGCAGGCATATGCACAGCGCTGGTGTATACTTATGTTCCCACTCATCCTCCATTATATGTAAATTTTACAGCCAAAGATAAAACTACTAAACTCTAGTTAATAATATGTAGGCTGATATATTATACAGATGCCTGTAATTTACTTTAAATGCACTAAAATATTAGATTACTAGATGGATAACATGACATAGTAAAATGGTAATAGTAGAATCTAGGTGGTAAATTCTTTTGACTCTGCTGTAGATTTCAAAACTGTCCTAAGTGTTGGAGGTTGGGGGGAGGGGGCCAGGCTGACTCCATGGGAAGGACTGGAGGACGCTCCATCTGCCCCACGCCCTGTGGTCCAGTCACACCCAGCGGGTGACCGAATCCCTCCAGAGTGCAGTCTTGCTTGTGAAATGCGACTAACACTGCCCAACAGCGTTGGCTGGTGACACATGGGCACTCTCACACCTCACACGACAGTGTCCTTGGCTGTCCTGCTCAGAGCGGGATGAGCTTCCAGGGCCTTGGCAACCGGGTCCTCTCTCTCACCCATCCACCGCTAGGGAACCCACACGCCCCTGAGTCCAAGGCCACGTCCGGACGACCAGCACTCACACTTTATAGGACTTGAAGCAGCAGTGAGATTCAAGGGGAAAAAAAAAAAAAATCTAGCCTAAGCCTTTTGACAGAAGAGAAAAATAAGGCTCCAGAAGTCACTGAACCAGGCCGCCAGGTGAGCCAACCAGCCCAATTCCACAGCAGCCTTGCTGCCGCCAGGTGAGCCAACCAGCCCGATTCCACAGCAGCCTTGCTGCCGCCCAGGTGAGCCAACCAGCCCGATTCCACAGCAGCCTTGCTGCCGCCAGGTGAGCCAACCAGCCCGATTCCACAGCAGCCTTGCTGCCGCCCAGGTGAGCCAACCAGCCCGATTCCACAGCAGCCTTGCTGCCGCCCAGGCCCCTAACCTTTTGACAGCTGTTCTGTCCCGGGCCCACAAACTGCTGGACTGCAGGGTAAGTCTCCTTTTCCCACGTCATTCACGCTCTAGGAGCAACGAAGCTGCGTGTCCTGGGCACCCGCCCGGTCGGTGACGACAGGGGAGAGATGCCAGGGCCCCCTCCAGACGTCTGCGCTGCCCAGTGTGGAGACAGGGAGGGGGCCTGCCCACTCACCGAGTAGCCGTCAGCAGTGCTGAAGACTGTGACCACTTTGCTGGCGTCGCACACGGCGAGGAAGGCGCCGTCATGGGAATACGCCAGGTCCGTCACAGGGCCCTTGGCCTCCAGGAGCTTGCCCTCCTCCTTTAGCGTGCTGCCCAGGATGGAGTATAGGCGGACGTTCCCATCCTGTGGGAGGACAGAGGGGCAGTGGGTCACTCCTGACACGTGAGTGCGTGCGCGCGCGTGCACACACACACACACACACACACACACACACAAACACACGCTCCCCCGACGTCCTTCTTTTTGGAGGGAGGCACCAGGGTATCAATAAGAAGCAGCGCCTTTCTTCCTAACCACTGCCCTGGCTCGGCCACCTGCCCACGTGCTGGCTCCTGTGCCAAGAGAGCTGCTCCTTTGTCCCCCTGGCACCAGAGGGCAACTCCTACAGCCCTGCGGCAGCTCTTGTGGTTGCACAGGCACAGTGGGCAGAGTTACATTAAGATAAGTTTAATTATTACATTAAAATTACATTAAAACGCAGAACCCCCCAATTGTGATTCTGCGTCTTTGGGGGCTCACGAGTCTGCTTTTTCCACAAAAACTCCAGTAAGTTCCAGCGCAGGCGTCCACAGGCCAAGCTCTGAGAAGCACCTGTACACGAGTTACCTCTCCAACAAGGGCCCCTCATCTGCCCTGACTGTCCTCGGCCGGAGGCATCTGCCCGTGCCCTGTACCCCACACCCGGCAGGTGCCCTCAGGCACCAGGCTCCTCTCCCTGCTCTGTCGAGCCCGGCTCCTAGCAAACGCCCCATCCTCGTAGGGTCCAGGTACCTCTCCTCAGGGGCCAGGAAATGAGGGGAAAGAGCAGGGGACAGAGGAGCGGCCAAGATGCGGGCAACAGGAAGTCAGACTCAAGGGGAACTGAAACCCTCAGGCTGGCACTCCACTTCACGGGTGTGAAGAATCTCCTGTCGCCTCCCTGAGCCCAGCGAGCCCGGCTCGGGACGCAACTCCTTTTACACGTGCTCCATCCACGAGCTCCCCAGGCCAAGGCAGCCCTGCCCTGTACCCGCACCCCAGCAGAGCCCGCCTCACTGCCAGGGACCCTTGGTCTCCTGGGAGGCTGCCGTGTCACCTGGGGCTGGCAGCCTGGGGGGAGGGTGGCCTCGCAGGGCAGCCCAGGGAGGCTCTCACTTGGGCGGCAGGAGGCACCCCAGCTGGTTCCCGCCACCATCCCTCCTGCCCTGAGGCAGCCCGGCACTCACACAGCTCACAGCACCCCCAGCCCGGCCACATACCCCAGGGCGAAGGGTGTGGGGACAGGGCCTTACCGCACCCCCGATGGCCACCGTCTCGCCACCCGGGTGCACAGCCACCACCTCGGGCTCATAGCCGGGGCTGTCGATGCTGAAGCACTTCCTCTGATCCTTCAGCAGGACGATCTGGGAAACACACAGGCAGCCGTTAGAGAGAGGCCCCAGGACCGACGGCCCAGGCCCGGGCTGGGCTCCATCTTCAACCTTTTGGGGGCCAGGTTGGGGCTCCAGCCACACTAAGTGGGACTGGCCCCGGCCCTGTGGTGTTTCTCCCTCATCTGTCAGTATGAATGGTGCTGTTATCGCCACCCGCACGGGCTTCGTCAAAAGCCATCTGATGCCTGAACTTTGGTTCCTCCAACTCTATGTCGAATGTGATAAATGATCTTTGCAGAGCCGAGTTCTCACGGGTTCAAGAGGACGCAGCCCTCGGAAGTGGTGAAGCTATAAGCTGACACGGGAAATGAACAGGACAGGCTAGACTTCCAAGTTCTGGCTTCTCGGGTCCAAAAAACACCCTTTGCGACCTTGACCCGTGGTGTGTGAAAAAACTGATGATGTCCGTGCGTGAGTCCCCGCAGCCCAGGGACACAGGGCTGGCACCCCACCTGCTGGGAGGGAACCCAGGTGCTGACTACAGCAGGTAGGCAACAGCGCCGCGAGGCTCTCCGCTAGCCCTCAGCCCCGGAAGGGAAGGGAGGACAGGACAGACGGCTCACGGTGAAGTGGCCCGAGGCCCCCAGTGCACCACCCCCTTGCCCCGTCCCAGCCAGCACCTGCCTTGGCTCCCTCCTACTTGACAGGGCAGCACACAGTCCACGGACGGGGCTGAGCGCCCAGGTGTGCAGGCCCCAGTGAGGCGCCCTGATGGCCCGGCTCAGCCCCCTGCTGCTGGGGGTTGGCGGGGTGGAGGGGATGGGATGGGTCACACACACCGGTTCATGAACTGAACTGAGCCTTGGCCTCCTAGGGGTAAGAACCCAGCAGTGCCTAGACGTCACGGAGACGGAATGCAGGGCTCAGAACAAACACAGGGACTAGCAAAGGCAAACAAAAACAGCAGCTACAGCCCACCGTGTGGGAGCCATGCGCCTAACTAAGCGCGGTGTGTCTGTCCCTGGCATGGCAGGGTCACCTCCTGGTGCCTAGGAGCAAATGAGATGCAAGCCCCGCAGCTCTCAGGGCCATGGGGTCCCAAAGCCCCGCCCTGGCAGCCACAGTGTGCCTTTGCCCTCTGGCGCACAGCCCAAGGCCGCCTGGCACGGTGACCTTCCACCGTCCTCACCCCCTCTCGCCCCTCGCTACACCCTCCTGGTTCTAATTCACTGGACCGTCCCCAACAGGGTAGCCTCTCTCTGTGACAGCTCTGGCTTCACCCCATCACATCCCTGCTCAAACCACCAGCTGTCCCAAGGGCAAGCAGGCCCCTCCCTGCCCTCGGGGTGCGTTGCGGGCTGTGCTGTCAGGTAGGGGAGGCAAAGAAGCACCAGGCGGATGGGCGGCAGCACCCTCCCTAAAATTTGCTTCAGAAAACGCACCTTGAGAAACATTCACCTGCGTCACCTGCCTGACTCCGGAAGCGCACTTACCCACCTACACCTGACAGGGGAAGCCTGAGGGCACTGGCCCAAATCTGCCTCAGAGGCAACACTTGAACGTGGCTGTCCCCTGACCTAAAATCGCGGGCCCCTCCAGGACATTGTGCGGACCCTATGACCAGCCACGGGGAGTTCGGGTCAGGACGCCCTAGGGAACCAGGGCAGAGACAGTGCATCACAGGACAATGGTCACACCTGATCCCGTGGGCCCTGGACTCCTTGGAACCTGGGGGTTGGACCCTGCACTCGCCAGCCCCTCCCGAGCAGAGCCCCAGGCGGCTCTTCCCTGAACTTCCCCACGTGAGCCCAGCGTGAGCCTCAGAGGCCACAGCCTGTCCCGACCGCAGCTCCAGACAGGAATCTGAGGCCAGTGGGGGAGGCCGAGCAAGGCCGCAGAGCCCAAGGTCTCACCTCTCACCTACAGGCCAGGTGCTCAGACACGAGGCTGGGGGAGCCCCCTCCATGGAGCGGCAGCCTTCCCGCCCGTCCTTCTAGAAGGTCCTCGTCCAGTCTTTCCCCCACTTGCTAAGGCGCTCACGGCCCTTGATTCCTCTTGCGCCCCTGCTGACTGCCCAGGCTGTCTGCAATAACTGCTTGACAGGAGGTTCGTGTTATCTAGGACACACAGGAATCCACTCTCCCCAAAGCACTGAAGCTCCCAGAATGGAGGAGGGGTGGCGGATCTGAATGACAGCTTTCGGCGGTGGGTCTGTCACTTGTGCCAGTGGGCGGGGGCTCCGTCACACCTGCCTCCTCTGATCTGCACGCTGGGATGCCCAGCCCGCTGACAGATGGCGTCTGCTGCAGAGCAGGATCCTGGATAAAGTGGGTCAGGCTTGGGTCTCAGTCAAGGGTGCTTCGTTCCAGAAATTCCAGGAGACGGCGTGTAGAGACCTTACTGCCTTGAATGAGAACCCAGGCTGCGGGGCTGAACGCCAGACCCCACTGTGCCGAGGAGCGGCCCTCTACGCCACCCGCCCATCACGTGGCCTCAGGGAGTCACGGTCACTATCAGCCTCCTCGCTCATGGAGATGGTACAAGGAGCCCGACACACACTTCCTCATAATCCTCCCCGTGAGCTGCGAGGGATGAGAAAACTAAAGCTCAGAGAGGGTGAGGAAAATGCCCGAAGCCACACCACCCCAATGCTACAGGGCTGGGATTCGAATGTGAATGGACACAGCTGCCTGGGCCGTGCCTCTCGTGGGCCTCATGGGCGAGGGATGTACAGGGTGCGTGACCCTTGAGTGCAGGCTCTCACCAGGCTGCCCGGGTTCAAATCCCAGCTCGGCCCTTTGCTAGACGCAGACTTTGGGCAACTTACTCTCTGTGCCTTGGTTTCCTCACCTGTAAGGTGGGGATGACGCCATGCCTGACTGATAGGACTCCAGAGGATTCAGTGAACACGTGGGAAGCCCTCAGCACACGCAAACGGGGCTCAGTAGAAACGGGGTTGAATGCGCCTGAGAGGGGACGCGGGGACCAGACACTGCGCAGCGTCAGCCTGAACTGAACCCGGGTGGGAGCCATACCTGACCGATGCACACGACCACAGTGTAGCCCCCGGGGCCGACAGCCACGCACTTCGGCTGGATGTCCAGTTTCACGACTCCCTGTCCGCTGTGGAGAGGAGGAAGTTGTTATTTCAGTCTCCAGGGGCACAGGGTGGGTGTAAATACACACTCACTGCAGGACCACAGCACTCGGGTGACTCAAGGAAATTCCACCTTGATCTCTACTGCATGAGCCTTTGCTAAAACACAGGAGGGGGTAAGGGAAGACTCAGCCTCTGGGAGAGAGATGCGGAGTCATGATGGGGGCTGGGACGAGGGGAAGGGGGTGGCGAGAGGAAGTGAAGGGATCGCTCCCTGTTCCTACGCATCTGTGCCAAGTGCCGCCCCCACAGCTGCCCTGTCCTGGCTTCTGCCCACGTCCACCAGTTAGAGACCCCGGAACTCCCCAGGTACAGACAAAACTAAGCTCTGACCCCACCCGCCCGCAGTCATAACCAGTCTCCTCTGCAGGGCAATTAAAATAAAAAAACCTGGTACTTCTAATTGGTGAAAATTGTGTTACCTTTACTTTTGGTTAAAACTATGAAAACACAAACTAGAAAAAGTTGCACATGCAAAGAACTTCTTGAAAATGGTAAATGGAGAAAAAATCCACGTAACTGGCAAGTGTGGCATCCCCAAGGCTCAGTGAATGGGCCCCTGCGAGCGGGTGACCAGGCCGTGGCTCTGCCCCGGGTCCTCTCATGAGCCGAGGCTCAGGGCAGCAGCCCGGCCCCGCAGAGGGCTTCACCAGGGACGTGCTCACGGAGGGGCACGGACTGGCCCCAGGCAGCTCTCACCTGTAGTCCCGCAGCGTGAGGTTGGTGTACCGCACCGTGTCGTCCATGCTGCAGCTCACCAGCTGCCCACACTCGTCCACGGTCATCCTGGACACCTGGTTCGTGTGGCCCTTCCCGGCGAAGGAGTCGTTCTCCCCCGTCTCTGAATCCCAGTAATGTGGAGCAGGGGTTAAGGAAGAGCCTGACGTCCAGGGCGCGGCGCGAGCCCCCCAGGGAGGCTGCAGCCAGGCCCTTGTCCTGGGCCTGGGGGACTCCTTGTGCATGTCCAACTCTGAATTTCAGGCAGCAGACGTTCTGGGGAGAGGGCCAGTAGGCCATTTACAACCCCACACACCCAGTTAGACACAGTCCGCCCGTCTTCAGAACAGGAACCGGGCAGCTCACGGGACTGCGCTGCCCTGTACAATGCAACAGCACAGCGCCTCCCTCTGAGAGCGGGCTCAGAAGGAAGATACCTTTCCCTGGGACCCCGCGTAACTGGGCCAAAGCACAGCCCCCCTCCCCCGGCTCTTTCTAGCCTGCTGTCCAGCCCACGGTCCTCAGCAGGAGGCTGGCTGCGCCCCGTGGCTCAGCCGATGGCCACCTAGGTGCCACCGGGTAAATGGGCCTGGGGCTGACCCACCTGGGCAGGGCCAGCGTGTGGACTCTCAGCTTGAGGGGCTCAGGTGTGAGGTGTTTTAAGTTACAAGGTTCTCTTTTTACATCAACAAATGAGAGTGTCATTTGCACCGAAGACTGTTCCCTTAGGAAGCTGCATGTATATTCCACTCCTGACATGGTCTTGTGAAGGGACCGCCAGCCATCGATACCGCAGGAGGTTAACGTATGAGTGGGGAGGAAGGAGCGGCTCCAGGAGGGGGGACGCTGGGCAAGACCCTCCGCTGTACCATCTCCTTACGTATGATGGGGTGGAGGGTGACTTCTCTGCCCTCCTCCCTCGGGGCTGAGGGAGACCTTCCCAGGGAGGAAACCCTACAGACCAGGTGGGTCTGCGGAGGTGGGAGAAGCAGGGGGTCTGGAACAGCCCCTCCAGGAGGCAGGGCAGCCGCGGACCAGGAGCCAGGCTGCACAAGGGCAGGCCTCTCTCGCAGCCATGACACACGCACTGAGGCGGGCCCCTCAGACGACCCCTCCCACGCTCGCCATCCTGGGAGGAGGAGGTTGGAAGGGCTGCCGGGAACGTCTCAGAGGGACTGCAAAGCCCCTCAGCGGGGAGCGGGGGTTCGGTTCCCGCCCAGCTCAGCCGTCGCCAAGCGGTGCAACGTTGGGGAAGGCACTTGAGACATCTGAGCTACACTTTCCCCATTTTTAAAATAAAGGGACTCTCCCAAAAGGCTCTAAGTCCTTTGGGATTCTAACACACGTCGATTCTGCTGCTGCTCGTGAGAGGGAAGAGGCCGACACCAGGTCACAGACGGGGGGAAGCAGCTCAAGTTCAGGGAGGTCCAGCAACCATTCAAGACCGCACTACGTGACCCACCAGGTCAAGGCCGCGGCCTGGAGCTGGAGGCCCCGAGTATGGACACGGCACCTCCCGGCAGCCAAGACCGGTCAGAGGAGCCCTGTGGCTGCCAGCCGGCTGGCCTCGCCTCCGGCACCGTGGGAACAGGAAACTCCCGACTCTCCTGCCAGGGGCCCCAGAGCCAGCGCTGTGAGTCAAAGGATATTAATGTGTCCGTCGTGGCTCCCAGAGTAGATGTAAGACTTGCCGCCGTTTTTATGCACCGTCAGGCACTGTATGGATTTGCTGTGGCCCTGCGGAGGAGACAGGCGGGGGGGTGACTCAGGACACGCCATCCTGCCTGTGCTTGTCAAATGCTCTCCACCGGCTAAGCCCCTGGGAGGGGAGGCAGAGCCCTCAACGCCACAGCCCCGGTGGGCCCGCAACAGCCCCAAGCTGAGCGACCACCTGACAAACCCTTCAAACCCTCGACATTCGGGCCTCCCCACCGAGGCACTCAACCCGACCTGGGTGGAGGATGGGGGTCTAGTGGAAGCCCCAACAGCGCGCCCAGTCTGTGCAGACGGACCCAGCTACCCTCCCTCCCCACACAAGGAGGAAACGGCCACAGAGGGTGAGCCCCTACCCGAGGGGAAGCAGCAGTAGTGGGGAGTAGTCTTGGGAGGGACCAACCCTTGCAGAAGCAGGCAGGGGGACCCCCAGGCCACACGGAGGCCCAGGAGGTCCCGGGTGCTGCTAACGGTTCGTCCTCTACCCAGGAGCACAGCTCGCGGCTCCGGCTCCAGCCCCTGGCTCGTGAGGTTTCTTCTTTCCCAGCTCTCCCCTTCCCCCGGAGGCTGTCCCAGGGCTGGGGCCCCACAATTTCCCCGACCGGCAACATGGTGGGCCCAGATCACTCATTTACAACCAGTTGTCTGCTTCAAGAAAGGCACTTAACCTTCCCCATAACTGCTCCTTGGATGGAAACAACCCGGAGGTTTGGTCTAATCATAGTTCTTTCCCCTCACCAGAGGCAGGCGGGTCCCTCTGAGCTTTGCTGACTGTTGCCACAGTGTGGTGTGTATCTTCAGAGAAAGGCACACACCGTTCTCAGAGACGGGAGAACCAGTGAACAGGCTGGTTTCCACAGGGCAGCAACCCACTGGCCCTGCTACTTAAAAGCGTGGTCCTCAGACCAGTGCTGGCCTCACCGGGAGTGTCGCCCCATGCAGCCTGGAGACTGAGAACCTGCGCTCGACAAGATGCCTGGCGACTTGTGCACGCCCCCCGCCTAGGGCAGCAGCCTCGCCGGGAACTTGTGAGGAATGGAGCTCTCCCATGTCCCACAGATGAACCCTCTGAGCGCCCGGGTGTCGCCCACCTACCGTGTTCTAACAAGCAGCCTGGCTCAGGTGATTGATGCCCCTTCAAGCTTGAGCCGCAGGGTCACCTGGGTGCATCTTAAAAGTACCGGCACCTAAGAGCCATCCCTACGGTCTTGGCCTCTGACCGCATCCCACTGGGCCCGTACAGAGGCATCAAGCCCTTTGTGGAAGCTCCCAGGTGATCTCAAAGTGCGCCGGCGCTGAGAACCGCTATTCTAACTATGTTCTTCTAACTCCAGCTTGTTCCTGGGCTCACTCACAGCCCGACATGAGCACCAAACACTGCTCGGGACTCACACGTGTGCGGCAGGAGGGCTGGGATGTTTTCTCTGACAACTGTAAATGCCCATGAGGTTCCTGAGCTGACCTGGGGGTGGGGGACAGGAGCCTGGCTAGTAGCGCCTATGCTGTCGGCGACAGTGACATCAGCGGGAGCAGTCAGGCCCAGGCCTCCATCACTCCCAGGGCGCCAGCAGACATGGGGCGATGCCTGGGACAGCCACCCGAACCCAGCATCAGGGTGGCTCACGGGAAGCTGCTCTTCTGGGCAGAGGAAGCAGGTGGACAGTAACGCCTGACTCTCTCCAGCAATTTCTCCCCATTGCATGCAGGCCCAGAGAAGTGACTGCGCCGGGGACCCCTCCCAGCTCCCCTGGGCTCTGTGCCAGGATGTATACACCTTCACTTTACACTCATCACACTGGGCTGGAAGCCTGTGGAGCAAGTGGCCCCAATGGCCCCATCCTCAGGGCCAAGTCAGATAAACCTTTGTGGAAGCAGAGGGTGCAGGGCCAGCACTGAGGGCCGAAGCAGCTGTCGCTCTGGATCAGCCCTTCCCGTCAGCAACGCCCCACCTGAATGGGATGCAGCAGGCACCGAGCCCACCTGGGCCTCACGAGCTAGTCACACAGGGTTAAGGGGGCAGACAGCCCGGCTCGGCCCCTTCCTTTGGGCAAGGTCATCTGCACACCGAGTCCACAAGGGCCGCGACCTCAGAGACTGTGGGATGGGATGTACAAAGCGCTGCAGGGCCGGGCAGCTGGCCCTCACTGGGCCTGAGGGGAACAGTCCCAGGCTGGCCAACCCCAAGCCCGCAGGGCCCAGCCGTCTCCCAGAGCCTGTCTGCAGAGCCCTGAGGCAGCTGAGCGAGCAGGCTGTGAGGAAGCACTGGGGCTTGGCCCCAGGAGCTTCAGCTGCCAGGACGGGGTGCAGCGTGGAGCTGGGCTTGGAAACCCCTCCCTTGAGGGCACAGCTCGTCCAGGGTGACAGAGCAGGCGAGGCCGACCCCGAGTTCCCACCGCAGCCCACCCTCCAGCAGAAGCAGGTCTGCCATGGGCAGTGCCCAAGCAGGGCCCCAGGACACAGGAGCTTCTAGTCTGGCTGCGATTTCCTGAGAGGCCAAAAATTCTAGGGCTGACGGAGGGGCAAGGAACAGTCCCCACTGGAGGGGACACTCAGGGCAGACCCTGGTGATCAGCCAACCTTGAGTGAGCCGTTCTGGGAGACGAGGACGGGAGGCAGGCCCTCCAATCACTCCCTGCTGCCCAAACCTCACGCCTCGGCACCTTGGGCTCCGACTTGTCCATTTCCTCCCACTGCCCAACACCCCCTCATGCCTGCCCTGCTCTAACCACAGAGGACAAGGGCCTGCCCACACCCGTTCCCACGTTCAAACCCCGCACACTGTCAAGGCCCAGCTCCAAGGCCTGCGGGCCACCCACGTCTGCGGTGATGCCCCATGACGTGCCCTGTCTTGGGCTTCAGCATCTTCCTGGTCCTGCCTCACGAGCGGACACAGCCAGTGGCCTCCTAACTGGGGGAGGCTGATCCCCCCGAGACAAACAACCCTGACAGCAGGGGCACGGGCTGCTGCCCTGAACCCCAGGCCCCGAGCATCCAGCTTCACGGTAGCTCAAAGGGGAACGTGGCATCTGGCCTCCCACCTCTGCTAAACTCACATCCCCAAAGCAACCAGCATCCTGCCATTCCACTGGGCCTCACCTCACCTCAGTTGCCCTGCGGCTGGCCGGGCACCCACCTCCCCTCCAGCCAGCCCCTGCACACACAGCAGCTCCACAGCCCGGCCATACCTTGATGACCCGCAGAGGTTTGCTGGGGTTGTTTCTGTCCAGGTAATTGATGTAGCCGGACAGGGAGATGCTGAGGAGGTGGTCCTTCTGCCACAAGCAGCCCAGCTGCTGGTCCAGAACGTTGGAGCCCATGGTAAACGTGTTGACAACAGAGTTCACATTGATGTCCCAAATTTTAGACGTTTTGTCTCCGGAAGCAGAAAGCAAGTGGGTGCTATCGGGACTCCAGCTGACCTACTCAAACAAACGGTGGTCACGGGTCAAGCATTCCAGAGGGGGAAGAGACTCAGACAGCAGCGTGTCCACAGCCCCCATTTCTGAGAGGGAGGATGGCCCAGAAGGTGGTGGGACACACCAGGGCAAGGACAGGATGAGCATCCTGGCCACGGGCCTCTCCAGGCCACGTCACCGTGTCCCACGTGTCCCTGAAGGTCTCTGCCACTGCCCCTACTTCTAATCCCCCATCTCAAGCTTCCAACTTTAACATGTGTGTACAGATGACAATAAACGCAGACACGGCCCGACCACGACCACAGACCACGTTGTGAACATGGACCCATACTTACAGCATAAATGCCGCCGTCGTGAGCCTTGCTTCCTCCCAGGGCACACAATTTCTCCCCCGTCTTCCCGTCATAGATGTAGATCTTTCAGGAAACACAAACAGATACAGATCAGGCGTGCGTGTGTGGAGGCCCAGCATGCTGGCACGCTAAATGAGCTCCTCATTCCTGCTCCACCATCAAGAGGGAGGCATCAAGACTGTGGCTCTTACAACAATCTAAAGACAGATGAGTTTCGAGCTCCTTTAAAAGGAGAGAGATGAAGAGACGGGTCTACCATGCTTTGAGGACAGAGCCCCTTAACTGAGCTGCATCCCAGGAGGCGGAAGGAGGGAACTGTACATCGACACCAGCTTTACTAAGTCTGCCTGTTCTGAACCATCGCAGAGGACCAAGAGACGAACCCCTCCCTCCAGGACCCACAGCCCTTACCTGACCGTCGGCCCCGGCTGTGGCAAATCTGTTCCCATCAGGAGAGAACCGCACACAGTTGACGAAGCGGCTGTGGTCCTGCAGGAAGTGGGACAGTTATCCGGAGACAGGCAGTTCAGGAAAGCTCTCTATGCACCACGCGGTCCACAACCACCACGCGTGTGGATGCCGGTCCACGGAAGATTTTAGAGCTCAGCGTGAGTCCCAGCCCGCCCGCCGTGGCCGGGTGCATCTCTGCCTGGAAGGCCTCCCTCCGCTGTGACGTGCTCCCTGAGCTCCGTAGACAGTAACGCCCCCCACCCGCCCTCCAGCCCTGGAAGGGGGCTCAAGGCCGGAACCCTTAGGCTTATGAGGCCGGGACCGTGAGGCCTCATCCCCGAGTCCCCAGGGCCTGGCCCGGGCCCGACACACGGCAGGTGCTCAGCGGGCATTTGCTGAACAAACTGAGGTTTTCAAGAAATTAAACAGTGGTGATGACCTTTGTGGGAACAAGAGTCTGAGTGACTGAGGAGATGTGATCTCCAGGGGCGATTCTGTTACCTGAATAAGTAAATGAACTCATTCTTTCCTCAGTCAAGAAGGGTCTGCATCAGAGAATGATCCTCTGAAAACCCCACCAGCCACCCATGCAAAGCCTGGCTGCTCTCCCACCCCACCTGCAAGCACGCAAGAAGCGTTAGCCATCAACTCTCCTGAAGGTGCGTGGGGTGAACTGCCCCTGCAGCCATGGACGCCCAACCTGCAGGAAAAGCAATTCACCTCAAAGTGCATCACCTGCACCCATCAAGGTAAACCACCAACAATTTTAGAACAGGAGCTGCTGGGGTGGTAGGAACTGCACGTGTTTGACTGTGTAACGTTATGGGTTGACTTGTGTCCTGAAAAGGTAGGTTGACATCCCAGTACCCGTCAATGTGACCTTATTGGAAACAGGGTCTTTACAGGTGTACTCAAGGTGAGATGAGGGCCTTAGCGTGAGCCCTGATCCGACACCACTGGTGTCCCTATGGGAAGAGGGAGATTCGGACTCGGTGCAGGCACAGGGAGACCACGTGAAGAGGGAGGCAGAGCCTGGGTTATCCCCCCACAGCCAAGGCCTGTTTCGCCTTCTTGGTCTCTCGGGTACATCTATCCTGCTTCCGTGGCCGAGCTTTCCTGCTCTAGGGTTTGTGTTCTGAGCTGGAGGATGGCCATTTCCCAGGAGGCGCACAACGCAACAAAAGCAATGATCTTTCCAAACTGGGATCTCTCAGGCCCTCTGACTGTTCTTCCCCCATGACTGTCACTCACCCACCATCCTACCACCTCGAGGAGCCCTGGGGAGCCTCGGGCGGCCCTGGGGAGCCTCGGGCACTCTTCCTTCTACAGGAGACAGGAGCCTGGAGAGGCTGGGCTCTCAGAGCCCAGGTCTACGGTTTCTCGTCCAGAGCTCTCTACGCGAGCAAGCTGGCCCCGGGCCCTGGCCAGGAGGCAGGCAAGCCGGGCGGGGAGCCAGCTGCACAGCCAGGGCCCGCGGCCCTCTGTCCCTCGGGTGGTTCAGAGCCCGTGGCGGGAGGGCTGCTGAGACAAAGCCCCCAGGCCTCTCCCAATCCCCCCAGGACCACTCTGTGGGAAGGGGAGGATGGACAGGCAGACACAGCTCCTCCTGGAGGAGGTCAAAGGCAAAGCTCTTAAGTGACAAAACCTCCCACACAACTGCCCAAACGTCTGGTCCTCTTGTCCTGACCTCTACTGGCTAACCCGGCCCTGTTGCTCCGGGGGAGGAGGCTGGGGCCGGCTCCCTGGGACGGACGGAGCCCCGGCCAGACCCCCCGAGAACTGGGGTGCCGAGAGCTCCCCTGGGTGGAGCAGACCACGGGGCTGAAGGGGGGCTGCGGTGGGCGGTGTGAGGAACACGCCGTGAACCAGAGGGACCCTCGGCTACACTGCAGTTCCAACTCGTCAAACTCCAGGCACAGTGGTTCCCTGAGAGAACAGGACTGGCCCCCCCACCCACCCAGCTCAGGGGTCAGGGTGCCACAGCGGGGCAGCACAGACACCAGGCCAGAGCCACCCTGCTTACGCCACTGCCCCTGCTCCCCTGACCACCTGCCCCCCTCTGCGCCCCTGGTGCTACAGGGGACGTCACGCATGTGGACGTGTCTGTCGTCTGTCTCCCCGCCAGGGGCAGGGTGCCCTTCCCCAGGCCCAGAACAACACGGGCTCCTGGGGTTCAGACTGGACAGGGAAGACGCCCACCCTAGGGACCAGGCGCTGTGGCTTTAGAAAGTTCTCCCGGTCAGGTTTTCTTGCAACTTGAGCCAAGAGGCCAAATGAGCAGGAGACTGATGTCTGCTCCTGAAATAGCCCATTTAAAGGGAGGAACAGTGAACAGTCCATTAACCAAAAAAATGAGGGCTAAAAATAGCCCGGTCCACAGGGAGGGGAGGCCGGAGGACCAGGAAGGAACGGGCTTGGGGAAATATCATGGGGGGAGGTTCAGACGAGTGGGCTGGGCTCCTGGCCCCCATCCCTGCTAACCGTCCTGGAGGGGCAGCACCACTCCACGTGGCCACCTCCGGGGGTGGGGGCTGTCCCGCCCGGCCTCAGTCACAACCAAGCGGAGCTCTGGCTGGAACCTCCCCACCGTAATCACCCCCAACCCTGTTATCACCTGTCCCCCCGTCATTACCTCCCTCACCCTGTCATTACCCCTCCCCCTCAGCACTGAGAAACCCGAGATGGGAGCAATTAGCAATCATTAGGTAATGCACCCAAGTCCACGTCACTGACAGGGACGCAGCACCACCGGGCGCCACGGCGTGACCAGCCCGTCAGCTCAGGTGTCCCTGGGAGCCCTCCCGGCTCCAGCAGCCTCAGCTGTGCCCTGCAGCAGGACTCCTACCCTCACGCCGAAATGCCCTGTGCCCACCTGCCGCGCTCCCTCGTCACAGGCTTGTGGAGGGACAAGCAGTTCAGACGCCCGCTGCCTTACCGAGAGCAGCATGTGCCTCCACGGTCCGCACTCCAAAAGTGGGCGTCCACCCCGACCTGGAACGCTGCCTCGCCCTCCTTCAGGCCACCGCACCCTCCTAAACCGGGCTCCCTGTTCTCTCTGCGAGGTCCTCCCTTAAAGTGCCTGGAAGGGCAGCACCGCATCCCTCGCCCTGCCTTTCCCGTCACCCAGCACAGATCTGCCTGCCCAGTTACCACTTTCCCCTGGAGAAAGAGGACCTGATGAAGGGATGAAAGGCTCCTTCTAATCCTCTTTGGGCCACTGACCATCCACGGAGCTTTGCCGGGTCACTCCCTGCCATCGGCTAAGGAGTTCACCAGGAAGGAGACCGACCCTGCTGACCTCCCGGCACAACAACCACAGACGCACACACAGCTTTTTGAAAAGCCGGCACAGGGGCCGTGTGTGTGTGCGTGTGTGTGTGTGCGCGCGCGTGCGGGTGTGTTGGGGCCAGTGCAGGGCGGGCACCTGATACACACTTCAACTCAAACTTCCGTTTTCTGCCCTGTTGTAAGGACACAGGGAACAGGAAAAAAACAACCAGAAAACCCTGCATTTTAGAGCTCAAATTTTACTTGTCTAGGAAGGTGATACTTGTAATAACAGCAGAGACAGAGATTCCTAGAAGGAAGTGTAACTCCCCGTCAGGTAACGTGTGAGACACACAGGTGACAGGTTGTGCAGCCCACCCGCGCGGAGGAGGGAAGGCCAGGCGTCCCTTTCGCTGCAAGGTGCGGTTGGGTGACCTGTTCTCAGAGGCTTGGGCAGATGCGGCAGGTAGTTTCCAGTCCAGATCACACGGTCACAGACTGACAAGCAGGCCCAGGGCAAATAAGAGTCCTGACACTTGTTGCTCTGAGCAATCATTTCATCAGACACACGCTATCCCACGTACTGTGGACACAGCCCTCAGAGGCGCCCCCTCTAGGAGTGTCTGCGGTCACCTGGGCAGCCAACCTGCTCACCTGACAGAGGAAGACGCAGAGGCTGGAGAGGCATAGAAACTCGCCCCAGGCCACAGTGGGCCAGGTGCACAGACACACGGGTGAGCTAGAGACGCTTAGTGGGGCCTGTTACTACACATCCAGACGTGTCTATCACAGGAATGCACTCAGCAGGAAGAAGGCTCCACGGGAGAGGCAAGGTCCACCTGCCCACTTCTTTTCAGGCCACCCTTAGGGCCTCAAAGGGGAACCTAAACCCCTGCGCACAGGACACCAGAGGTGGACACCGTGCTGTCCATGGCCTCTGTCCCACAGCCGGTCCCCTGTGACCCTGGAGTCACTGCCCCAGGTGGACTGGGGCTAATTCCAGGGGAAAGCGTCTTCCACCTGGTGTTCCTACAGCCTCTCAGCCCGTTTCAGGTTCAGGTAAACAAGGACAGAGGACCAGGCGGGAACCAGGGCAGGCCGGCTAAAGCTGGGCCATGAATCAGCTTCGTCTTCACTCTCACTCTGCCACCATGAGAAGCTGGTTTAAGCTAACGAACTCATGAACAAGAAGGAAAAGCAACTGGACCCCTGCACTCAGGCCAGCAGGGAGGACGGGTGGCCTGACTTGCTCCACACGGCCGCCCCACGTGTCTGCAACACTGCTTTCCTTCCATGCGGGGCTGAGCCTCCTTGGAGTTGTTCTGGCCTGTACTGGAATTCGGAACACCACTTGTTCCTTTTTGAGGCAGCAATTTGAACTCAACCCCTCTGTGCTCCTAACATAATCACCCCTTACCCCATGGTCCTGAACAAGGTCAAGAGGAAGGTGGCAGGAGCTGGAACGGGATGGAAGGGCAGCCCTGCATGCTACAGCTTTACTCTGCGGCCGTTAGGGCCTAGGGCGGTTACATGGAAAAGTCACAGGCTGATCTCAAGTTGTCAGCGTCTTACAAGGCTTTTCAGGTGGGTGTGGGGATCCGAGTGTCCTCCTGTCCTTCCTGCTTGAGGCCAAATGAGCCTGTTAGTCCTTTCCAGCAGAAAGAAACCCAACAATTCCTGACGGACACTGAGACGTCCACCAGCATCTCTCCTGTCGTCCCCACAGCTCTGCGGGGCCACTGGAGGAGGGTCATCTTCACCCCGTTTCCCGGGGGCCCAGAGGCACGGCCAGCTGGAGGGCCGCAGAGCCACCATCTGCAGCACTGGGCTGCCACCCCATGTCCCCCATTCTTGGTCCACAGCCCCTTCTGATCTCTCACTAGGTCCTTACGCAGGAAGACCTGGGGACAAGCTGTGTGCCCACCCTGGAGACAGGTGCCTGCCAGGGCCACAGGGTGAGGGCAGCGCTCTCAAGTTAGAAAGGAAGGGCTTCCCCGGTGGCGCAGTGGTTGAGAGTCCGCCTGCCGATGCAGGGGACGTGGGTTCGTGCCCCGGTCCGGGAAGATCCCACATGCCGCGGAGCAGCTGGGCCCGTGAGCCATGGCCGCTAAGCCTGCGCGTCCGGAGCCTGTGCTCCGCAACGGGAGAGGCCACAACAGTGAGAGGCTCGCGTACCGCCAAAAAAAAAAAAAAAAGAAAAACTATGAAAGAAAGGAAAACGGAAAGAGGAAGAACCTTTGGACAAGTCCCCAAGTGAGCACACGGGAAAGCCTGGCAGGGTGGTGAGGGGCACAGATTCGGGACAACTCTGGACTCGAATCCTGGCTCCAGTCACCCGCCACCGAACCGCTCCGTGCAGGGTTTAACCCACATCTGCAAGGAAGAAATGAATCCTTCTGGGGGGGTGGGGACAGGGAAAGGAGCCCCGCCCATCCACAGCCCAGATTATGGCCACGTGAAGCCAAACAGAACAAGTGTGGCGGGCGTGGGGAGCAGGGCTACTTCACGGCCTCTCGCTGCCAAGGAAACCTCCCCTCCCTCCTCCCCTGGGCGCCGAGCAGGAAGCCCAAGTACTTGACTCAGCCTGACTCACCGGTGTCCCAGGGTACTTTATCCCACTAAAAACACATTGACCTTGAACCATGGCCTCCAATATAGTGCCACCACCTCCCCATGAGCAGCAGCCCCGGAGTCAGCCTCTGGGAGATGTGGGGTGTCAGGAGGGACTCCAGGCTGCCCGCCCTGCAGGGCGCAGAAGCCAGCCAGGCCCCACTCGGCGGCCCCGGGATGAATCCAACCCCATTTTACTACAAACAGGTAACCTGGAGAGCCCCTCTGCAACTGAGCCGAGACCTACCTGTGTCTGGACATGCTGCCCACGGCCCAAGTCTTGTCCCCAGGGACCACCCCTGGGGACCCACCGAGGACCATCACTGCCTTCCCGGCCACGCCCTGCCTTCTCTTTGGGCTTCACTGCATTGTCATCAAAGTTAACAGGACTCCTCAGCCAGCCAGTAACATTCGAGACACGTCCCCAGACCTCGGCCAACCCCAGCCCAGCCGCCTCCAGAGGAAAGAGCTGGCCGTAAGGCACCGCGCATCCTCCGCACTGCGGCTCAGCGCGGTCACTTCCACCTCCACCCCTGGTGCTGGCTGCCTTTCAAGTGTTTTCACAAGACAAACTGGGAGGGCAGGTTCAGAACCATGGCTGCCATGACACCGGCCTGAGGGCCATCCCCTGCCAGGCGCCCTTCCTCTGTGCTCCAGCCTCAGACCCCAGGTCAGGAAACAAGCATCGTGGGCCGCTCTGGGCCTGCGGGTCCTATGCACAGATCAAATCCATGGTTAAAATGCTCTCATGTCCATGTCTCCACGCCCATCTTGCAGATGGGAAAGGTGAGGCTTCGAGGGTTCAGGCACTTGCCTCAGTCAGGGAGCACGTACAGAGCTGGGACTGAGGCCCCGAGCCATTTATACCCAAAACCTGTGTCACTCCACTGGGGCGTTTAGAGCACATACCCACAGGCAAAGCACCTAACTCTGCTCACCCTGTGTCACTTTACAGGTGTGACCCTGCCCATATCATCTCTCCCGGGGAGGTGCAGGTGGGAACATAACCAGACATCCCTGGAAGCCCACCTCCTCTGCCACTCTGGTGGCCCAGTGGATCTCAAGCTGGTGCAACTAGAGGGCAGGCTGCCGCTGGGCCTGGGCTCCCCTTTCTAACAAGGCACCTCCGGGCCAGGATGTTCGCCTGGTCTCACAGCATCAGAGTTGTGCTTACCCCCACCCAGAAATACACCCATCATCCCAGGGCGACCCCCGCCCCATCCTGGCATTAATGCTGGGCGCCCGTGACCTTCTGCCATCAGCTTCTAACAGGTCTAGACTCCACTGGCTTCACATACAAACCATAAAGTTCACCGGAAAACCACCCTCCGGAGAAGCCCACTCACGCCAATTGTGAACTTGAACTTGAATGGTGGCCCCTCAAAGAATGCAGCGCAGTTGTCGTCGCTGCCGGTCACCAGGCGGTATGGCCGGCTCTGCTTGATGTCCACGCTGTTGATGACTTTGTTGTGTCCCGTGATCTCGCCCACAGAAGAGCCACTGTCCCACAGGAAGACGGCTCCGAACCTTTACCCAGGAGGGGAGTCACAGGAGAGAACAGTCAGTCCTGGGAAGGTCACCACGGGCAGTTGTGTCCCCAGCAGTCAGAGGGCAGTGGTGCTGGCAGGGCAGCCCTGCTCACAACTGTGCTTCATACACGCTCCCCAAAAGAGCCAACATTGACGGCACCCAGGATTTGTCTGAAGGATAGGAGAACAAGCAGAAGCAGTCCCAAGTGCCTCTGGGAAGGGACTGCACGTCTGTGTCTTATGGCCCAGACCCAAGGAGCCTCCCACATGAAGGTGCCTTAAAAGCACCTGCCAGGGAACAACTCGAGGCTTCATCAGTTTCGCAGCAGTTTTAATAAGGGGTGGGGGGCGGGGGAGTGGATGGGGGGGGTTGGGGTTGGGCTGGGGACCAGGAAACACATTGGTTACCATCCCCTGCTAGAACAGAGATGCTGCCTTGCCGTCAGCCAGCAGTCTACAGTCAACGAAAATGTATTGTTTGGGTTACCATTTGTGACCAACAGGAATGACCTGAAGAAAAGCTATGGAAGAATGAACACCTATCAGAACACACATTACGAGGAGCCTCTAGGAAAGGGAAACAAAGATATGTGTCTGACAAGTACAAGTGATTGAGGGCGGCAGAGGTGCCGGGGAGGGAACCCTGACTGCACTCGGAATAAGACACCTGGGTTGCGGTACTGACCCTGCTGGTCACTGGCTCCGTGAGTGCAGCAGCCCCCCCGGGGCCGCCCACCCAGCGTCCTGTCGCCCCTTCTCCCTCCTCAGTAAGGTGGCCATGGGCTGTGCCCAACTAGGGAACACATCCGGCCTCACTCTCGGCAGGTATGGTCGTGGCGTTGCTGCTGGGAGGGACCCGATAACACTCTTAGGAGCTGCATCGCTTTCACCTGCTCCCTTTCCTGCTTCCTGCTGCCTGGATCGTGGGCAGGACAGCTGGGGTTCTGGGAGGTGAAGGGCCAAGGACATCAGATCAGAGAAGGTGCCTGGGCCCGGAGACAAACCCTGGGGGTCCCCGTGGTTACGTGTGGTTTTCCCTTGTGTGTTGCCGAAGTCCACCCTGAAGGAAGCCCAGCACCCACAGGACTCAGCACACACCAGTCCAAGCTGCACCGACGTCAACGCACCCCTCCCACCGGGGGCGTGCGGGAAAGAAAGCAAAGCAAGGGACACAGGCAGGAGGGGTCGAGGCCAGACTCACTTCTCCCTTCCTTCCCCGACCACTGCGATCCTCTTACTGTCTTCCGTCCAAGCAATGTCCTTGATCTTCCCAGCGAAAGGCTGATACTCATACTTCAAGAGGTGCTCCTTCTGCGTGGTATCCCAGACCCTCAGCTTCCCAGATACATCTGCGGACACAACAGGGCGGCGAGAGCCACGTTCACCACTGTGCCGGGGCCACGTGGGCACAAGGCATGGCCACCCAGCACCACCCAGGGTTTTGGAGCTGGCCGGGTGTAGCTGGGAGAAGGCGTGTGTGTTCATCAGATAAACAACACCCAGCCACCGTCAATCAGAGCCTGCTGCCTCCATGAGGACCAACAGGGGGTCTCTGCATTTCTCCAGGCATCACAGGGGTCTCAAGCCCCGCATGGGTGTCAGGAAGCCCAGGGACGCACGGTGGCAACCCCCCCTCCTCCCCGCCGCCCAGGAAGCAGCTTGGGATATGACTGTGTATCCCTTTCCTTGGAGGGTTCCCTAACTGGCATACGGGCCCCGGGACACTCAGGAACTAAAGATCTTCATTTGTAAAACATGACAGTACTAGTGACACTGCATCTCCCGTGCAGGGGCTGCAGTCACCAGTACAAACGAGGGCACTGCTGTGTGTGCAGCTGGGCAGCCTGGGGCATGCTGGGCCCCGCACGGAGGCCCCACCTGGGTCTGCAGGCCCCATTCCCCTCCCAGCTCCTTCCCCGCCTCGGGCAATCGGCAGCCCCTACTCGGTAGAGCAAGGCACCATCCCACCACTCATGGCTGACCCATGAGTGAGACCCTCTTGTGAGACACGCAGGTGGCTGCTGGAAGGAGTCTCGCTACAGGCAGAACTTGACGCCAGGCCTGTTCTCACTGCAGCATTTGCAGCAGATCGGTGATAAAGTAACACCCCCTTCTCTCCCCACCACCATCCCATCACCAAGTTCCCAGCACCAACCCCGACACATCCCCTTCTCAACTGAGCACTGACTTCCCAAATAAGGAGGAAAAGTGGAGCATTTTAAACTAACTCTTCAGGCTAAGACCTCAGCCCCACGTAGGTCTGGGCCAATTCCCCCCAGCATGTAAGCTCGAGTTGTATCCAGGACCCCTGGCCACTTTAGCACTGAACTCAAGGTCTACAGACTGTTCCAGTGGGAACAGCTTTCAACTTCTGTTCGGGTCCAGTTGAGGGTGGGCGTCGGCTGCAGACATGGCCCTTGCCCCACACGGCTCTGTAGGCCTAAACCACCACCTACAACTGCATCCACAAGAGGGGGGATAACATGCCACCAGAGGGCTGCTGTGACGATAAAATGAGTCAACACGTATAAAGCCTTAGACTAGCCCCCAGGACACCGCAGACGCTTGTAACGAGTTACAGTTAGTTCTAACTGTCAGTGAATTAACTAAGGCTCTGCAGAAGCCACTGGAGACCCCTCCCTGTGGGCAAACACGCGGGGCTCACGTCCGCCGTGGCACAGATGAGACGCCAGCCTCCCTGTGAACAGCACTAATAAGGGGGTCCCGGGGGCCCTGGTCTCCGGATGAGGTCCAGCCAGACTGCCTGGCACGCGGCCCGAGGCGAGCTCCAAGGCTGACCCGAGCCAGTTAAGTCCCTTGGCTAAACAAATGGGCCAACGGGGAAAGAAAAGGAAGGGGCAGAGGCCGGAGCCAGAAAAGGAGCACTGTGTGTACAGGAAGGAAACACACACTCACGCGTGTGCTCACATTCACGCACACGCCGGGCTGTGTGGTCCCCGTGCTCAGGTCAGCCCAGGGCGCTACGTGGAGTCATGGAGAACACAGTGTCTGCAGGCACAAGGCCGAGCCCGTTCCCCTCCCCACCCCTAGACAGCAGGGAGCCGCTCTCCACCCCTTGAACTCAACGGGCAACCGGCTTGTACCTCTCTCAGCTCAGCCCGCCTCCAGGCCAGGCATCCTAGTCATTCTCCCACTGTCTCCCTGCCCGGACCATCAGCCTCTTCTGATGGGCCCAACTCATGCATTTGATTCTTTTCAGAAGCAGCTGGGGCTGGAAACAGACAGTGGGGCTTGGAGACCAGGCAGTCAGGCCCCATCCGATGAGGGCGGCCCTGACAAGGTGCACCTGGGTACCAGGCCCTGTGCCAGGTGCTGGGGGCGCAGCACAGACCAGGCATCTGCTGGCAGACACACACACACACACACACACACACACACACACACACACACACACACACACACACACACACACACACACACACACACACACACACACACACACACACACACACACACACGTCCACGCACTTACAGGACTACGGAGAAAAGCACCGCAGTGCAAGGGGACAGACGGTGACAGCGGGGAAGGGGCTCCTTCCCTCCAACAAGGCCTCCTTGCACCACTGGGAACAGGTCTCCTCCCGGACAATAAGCTGCATCCGGTAATGGCCGTTCGTGGTGAGCCTGCCCCCCACCCCGCCTTGGTGTGGAACACACACCAGCATTGCTGGGGCAGCAGCGGCGGGGGCGGCCTCTGCTCACACCTGCTCTGGCTCTGCAGCCTGGTCTCTCCTCCCATGTGCCTCACCTGAGCAACCCTCACATCCTTCTCAGGGCACGGAGAACCCTATCCACGAGAGCCTCTACCCCGCAGCCTGGGAAGATCCCCTAGAAAGGGAAATCGGGCCCCAGAATGGCTCCGCCCTGAGAACATCACACAGGACCCAGGGTTCCCCAGGGCACAGACTGCCGTCTCATTCAGAGCTGGGGGTCCAGCCCCTGGCATGGGCTCCTCCCATGGGCCTTCCAGAAGGTTCGATCATTTTGCAGAACGTGGACCAGCCAGACTTACAGGGATCTAAAGACTCGCAGATCTGAGGTTGGAAACTGGTCTGGGAGTGACTGCAGGGTTCCCGAGGTATGGGGAGCCCTGCCCTCAGGGGCCCCAGCCACACCCCAGGCACACCGGGTGCCGGGTAACCCACTTAGCCAGAGGGCACAGCACCTCATCTCCAAACCCTACACACCACGCTATTTTTATGTTTAGCCCAGAGCCCTAATCTCTGCAGTAAATGTTTTGTAGTCTTTGTTCCATTCAAAGGGCCAGCTCGCTAGAAACATAAAATACACCGCCCACGCCTGCCTGCAGCCCAACCTCCCTCACTTCCCCCACCAAGTCAGGGCACTTGTACGAGAGGAAAACGTCAGATGGAGCCTCTACTTCTGTGGACTGTCCTTTGCAACGGTCTCTGCACCAGCATTTGAAGACCGTGATTCCTGTCTGGTTAAACTACCTGCCTGGGGACCGGAGGGCAGGCCTGGGCTCGTGAGTGACTCAGCAGCCGGGCTACAGCTCAGAGAGCAGCCAGGGAAGCTGTGCCAAGCACACTTCTCTCCTGAGAAGACACGGTTTTAGAAGGCACCAGGCCCAAATCACGGTGCTTTAAACGAAGGGGAGTTCTGCTGGCAGGCAGGGGTGGGGGGCGGGGAAATCACAGGGCCAGAGTAAATCGTAGCATATAAATTAGAGCAAGTTTTACAGATGGAGTCAGAGTAGGTCTAAACATAAAAATCATTAAGTGACCACTTTGTGCCAGCTCCTGGCCGAACCCTTCACACACAACCCCGGGCGGCCAGCATTAGCCGTCAGCCAGCACGCCTGTCACCCTGGTGCGTCCGGGCATTCAGTGACAGACACCACGGTCCCCTGTGGTGCCCACCAGTGCCAGGGCTGCCCCAGGCATTGTACATGCATTGCTGCACCGGGTCCTCCGCAAACCGATCTGGTAGGAACTAACAGTCCCAGTTTACAGAAGAGAAAATTAAGGCCCACGAAGCTAAGTTATTTAAGGAAGGCTGCACAGCTAGGGGCGGCCCCTTCCGGGACAGGTCTGCATTGCCTGCCATGCAGGGAGTGAGGGCACTGTAGACAACAGGCCAGCGGGGTGTATGATCCCGGCCCTGCCCCACCGGCTGTTAGTTCTTTCAGCAATTTGCTCATTTCTGTCACTCTCCAGGGAGGCTGACGAGGCCCACATCAGCTCATCCACCTGGTTCTTCATGGGGCCTGAGACCAGGCTGGACACAGGCAAGACAGCCAACATCTGCTGAGTGTATGAATGAATGAATGAACGAATGGGAGACTCGTGGTAAGCCACGCTAACTTGTGTGCCTCCCTTTCTCATCTGTAAACAGAAAAAGACCAGCCTCGAGGAATCGGGTGAATAGAGCATCCTACAATGTGATGAGCTCATGTCCCTCCTCTTGCCCAGCCCGGCTGGATGGAGCCAAGGCCCTGACCACCAATGGAACAAGTGCTTGCCTGAGGCTGGCAGTGTGCTCGGTACAGGGAACGGAACAGCAAAAGGTGACATGAGACAAAGCTACAAGTCAGAAACACACACACACACACACACACACAAAATGGGCTCCGACACATCACGGTACAGCTGCCCGCAGAGGCCTCCAGCCAACCTCACGTGAGCATCTCCACTGACCTCCGAGTTGGAACCAGCTGGAACACGGCCAGCTAGAGTTCTGGAAAGGGGCTTTTTGCTGGCTTACCCTTTCCTTGTCAGCCCCAACTGAAACTCATCACGTTCGCCCCACCTGCCATCCCCATCCTGGAGGGTCTTCCCTCTTCCTCCCTGCCTCCTCCACCCCCCACCCTCCCAAGCCAGGCGCCCAGCTTGGCCCCAGGACTGGGGGGAGGGGGGCGGCACACGACATGGACCAAGGAGCCATGCGCGAGGACAGACAGGTACCTCCAGAGGCGATGTAGAATCCGCTGGGCGCGTACTTGGCCACCACCACCTGGTGGGCGTGCTCCGTGTAGATGTCAGCAATGGCCGGGTTCTGCAGGGAGGAGACCAGAATGAACACAGGGAACCAAGAAGCAGGCACACTGCTTTCCGCTCTCTGGATTAATGGATTTGGGTGGGAAAATAACACACACACACACACACACACGCACACGCACACACACACACAAATACTGAAGTCAAAACCTCCATAAAAAAATCCCAGAAGTATACTTACCTGCCTGGGTGACAGAATTCTAGGTAGTTTTTAACTCTTTTATAAAATTCGAGGTGATTTTCTTGCCTTTGTCTGCTTTTCCTTCCTTGCCAGAGTACAAGCAAACATGTACTTATGAAATATATACAGGAAATACAAGTTTCATTAGAAACTTAGAAAAAATTAGAAAAAAACCTATGACTCTCATTTTCTCCCACTTTGGGGAGCTGCCGGCTGCTGCTGCCTTCTCTGAGTCCAGTTCCCCCAAAGCAGGTCTCCCCTGTTCAGAACCAACTCTATCACAGGCTGCCAGGCAGTGTCTGACCCGAACCAGAGCCTCTGGCCTGGAGGTGCGGCAACAGAGGTGGGCAGGCAGCCAGGAGCCTCTCCTCGTCCAAATCCCTTGTTTGGGAAACTGCCTTTTGTGGCACAAATCCAAGGCTGGCTGGACTCTGCAGCAAGAACAGGGCCAGCATCTGGGACCAGGAGCATCTCTGCTACTCAGCAGTAAGGTTTCGACGTAGAATTTACTCTAAGTAGATCACGGCACTCCCTCCACCCCTGCACACACAACCAACGGTTCTCAGCAAACCTGGAGCATGTGCTGTGAGATGCTCTCCATCTGTCTCCACAGCCGAGCCTTCTCCCAGGAGGGAAGAAAGACGGAGCCATCTAATCCCTGATACCCATTGACAGCTTTCCGTGAGCCAAGTGCCCGTGGAAAAGAGGCAGCTTCCCACAGGCTGTGGACACATCGGGTCCCAGGGAGGCTGCTGCAGGCACACCTAACCTGACCCCCAACTGACCCCACCTCTACGACCACCCCGTTGTCTCCCCCCTCACCCCCTCCTTATGCCCCTCGGCAAGGTCAGAGGCCTGGACTCTTCTCAGCCTCCCGGGCACTGGATCCTGCCCCCCATCCCACCAGAGTAAGCCCGGAGAAGCGCCCCCTAAGATCTAGCCCCGGCAACCACACTCCTGCCTTTCCTGTAAGCCCCCTGTCTCCGTAAATGCCGTGCCCTCGCCAGCAACGCCTCTCCCTGACTGCTAACACCCACTTATCAGGCCTAACTGAGGAGAAATCTGCGCGAAGCCTCCTGTGCTTCTCTCTCCTGTGCTTGCAAAGCAGTTCACACGTCCCTAAGGCAGTTATGACATACCAGTCCCTGGCCTTCTTGCCCCTCTCCTCCAACTTTTCTTTGACCTGCTTCATGTGCATTTATCTCTTTAGCCATCACAGCAGTTGGCAAATAACAGATGCTCAATAAGTGTTTTTTTGGGGGAAAAAAGTTTACATAGTCCTTTTCTCCCTAGGACTTAACACTCAGCATCATATGATACAGTATGTATGTGGTTCATAAATTAATCCATTGCAGAATAAACATTTGTTTAATGAAATTAGAAATATATCAGGCATCCAAAGATATTCTGAATGGCAAACAGGCACATGAAAAAGCGCTCAATGTCGTTAGCCTTCTGGGAAATGCAAATCAGAACTACAATGAGAAACCATGACATACTCACTAGAGTCAATAAATTAACACTGATGTCACCAACACTGGCAAGGACGGGTGGGGTACAGTCTGGAATGCTTATATATTGCTGGTGGGAATGCAAAATGATACAGCCAGAAAATAGTCCAGCGTGTTATCTATGAAGATTCACTTATACAAAAACGCAGCGACCGCACTCCTAGGTATTTGTCCAAGAGAAAAGCGCATGTCCACAAGAAGACACACGTGGTTGAAGGTTCGTGACAGCCCCCAAGTGGAAACAACCCAAACATCCACCCACAGGTGCCTGGAGAAGCAAACCGCAATGTTCATCCAGCGGAACGCGACTCGGCCAACAGAGAGCAACAAACTGCTAAACACCCTCAACCGCAGGAAGGAGCCTCGAAAGCCCACGCTAAGTGACAAAGCCGGGCGCAAAGCGAGCACGCTGCGTGCTTCCTTTCTGATCAAAGTCTAGGAAAGGTAAGCCCACAGTGACAGAAAGCAGGTCGGGGCTGCCAGGGTCTGGGGGGAGGGTGGAGAGGCCGACAGAGTGCAAGGGGCAAGAGGGCGCTTTGGGAGTAACTGGAACGTTCTGTACCATGATCACGGCAGCGGTGATGGGACAGTATCAGTTTGTCAAAACTCAGGTTGTGCACTTAAAACGGATGGATTTTATTGTACCTAAATTACGCCTCAATAAAATGATGACCCCCAGGATCCATTAAACGTCCGTCTAACCCAACCTGTCCCTGCCCAGGTTAGTCCTTTGTACCCGAACATTCTAACGGAGACAACTTCCCTCACAGAGAAGCTGGCAAAAGCGGTCTGTGGCCAGGCCACCACAAGGGCTCTTGTTCAGTTGTCCATTTCGAGGCTGACCGAGGACTCTCACACCCACATGTGGGCACTATGGATGGGAAAGCCATCCCCCCGAGGGCAATGCCCATGCTGGATGTATAGCCTGGCATTGCCCTTAGAGGGTGAGTGGGTGGCTGGTGGAAGATGAGTAAGCAGCTGCTCTGGCAGGAAGTTCTGCCCCTAAAAGGTCAGGGTGAGTGAAACCCCAGGGTCATCCCCAGCAGGCTCGGCCTTCTAGCAGGCTCTGGGCTGGATGAGACAGCACCTCGTCCGTATTCCCAATACAACTGGGGGCAAGTTCTCCAGGCTGAACATAAAGAACATAATATATCCGGCCAGCAGCAACCCCTCCCTGCTGCTCCGCACACAGGGAGGCCGGCTGCTTGAGCCAAAGATGATGCCTCCCTGTGCCCAGCGTGTCCACTGCAGGCCAGGCTCATCACAGACCAGCAGGGTCAGGACTCAGACACTCAGGGTGGGCAGCAGTTCTTCCCCTCCCCCCTCCACGGTCTCCAGGCAGAACAGGATTTGGGGTGTGCAGTTTATCTGGGGAAGCACTCGGGAACGGGGAATGAGACAGGAAGGGAAGGAAGCCAACTCCAGGAGCCGCGGGGAGACCTTCAGAGCGGGGCTGGGTTTTCTGCCCTGCCAGAGGGTGCGAGGCTGGCGTGCCCCTCCCCTGGGACTTCCTTCCTGCCCTGCCCCCATCAGGGGACAAGGGACTTCAGGCAGAAACCAGGAGGAAGCCCTGGCATTTGAGGCCCGTGGGTCTCTAGCAGATATGGGCAGAGGTAGGCAGAGCCCGTGAAAACCTCCTGTCATCTCACCGAGACCCCAGGCTCACCTCAGCCTTGCCCCTCACCCTCTACCCTGTGACTGTCCCTGCCCTGCCCCCAACCTGTGACTCCCCAACCCCGCAGGCCTGCCCCAACCCTGTCCCATCTTCTGCAACAGCTCTCAACCCCACCTTGTCTTTCTGCCCCAGCCAGACTCCATCCAGTTCTTCCTGCCCCTCCTGGGACCGGGACAATATCCTGACAATGTCATTCGAACCGACCCCTCTGCCTTCCATTGATCCGCCAGGCTCTAAGTCCCAACTCTGATCGCATCATTGCAGAGGGCTGGTTCAGGGCCCAGCAGTGCAGGTGCCTTGGAGGAGGAGGCCACGCCCACCTCCCACCTGTGCGCGGAGCCCCCCGCCCAGCAGCAAGCTAAGCGATCTCCCCCCACACCTTTCCACAACACAGGGGGGAAGTCAGTAAAAGAGCCCCTCAAGGCTCTCTCACGTTCCTTTGTCCTGAGGCTCAGGTGCTGAGGTCAGAGGTCACCACCGCACTTTACAGGTAAGGTTAAGGGGTGGCTCCGGCCACAGCGCATGGCGGCTTGCCACGGCACACCTGGCCCCTGTGAACCCAATGGACATATCACGGATCGGGAAGGCCGCCCAACCACTGAAGCTGCGGGACACGGCACTGTGGAGGCCTCCAGAGAAGGACCTGGGCCTCCTCCAAACCAGGCAAAGTGAGCACGACCTTCAGGAGGATTAAGTTTCCAGAGCACTGGCTTTCTAAACACAGCCAGTTCCTAAAAGCAGGCGCTGGTGGTGGGACCTGTGCAGCAAACACAACTTGCAGGGCCCTCTGCTCACTGGCAACAAGGGCTCAACTCGAATGACTACATAGCGACCCCGCTGCCAGGCAGCTCCACAAACCTCTGCGCTTCCAGAGCTGCAGGTCCGAATCCAGAGGCTCAGCCTGATCACAGTGCCTCAGAGGGTGGTGAGAACACACCAAGCATTGTACATTCACTCCTCCAAAGAACTCCCCGCACCTGCACCTCCTCTGGGCTGGCCCAGGGTCCAGCAGTGAACCAGTGACTTCATACACAGTGCGATCAGCCTGCCCTGCTCAACCTTCAAGGCTCCCTCTCACCCAGAGGAACGCAGCCATATGTCTGGACCTACGGTCCAAAGTCCGTTTCCCATTCCGCCCTCGTCCCTCCTCTATCAGATCGCTAGCTGTGACTCTTCCCTTTATCTGCCTCAGTCTGGAATATCTTCCCTACTTCCCGGTCCCAGATAACCTTCTCCTAATTATCTTTTAACCTCAAGCAAAGGTTACCTCCTCCAAGGTTACCTCCTCCAAGAAGCCTTCTCTGATGCTCCAAGCTGGAAATATCTCTCCCAGCCCAGAAAGCTCACACTACCTTCCCTAACCTCCCTCCCCACTGCCCTTAGTACTTTCTTCCTTGGACTACATGTCATTCTTATATCCACAAAGCTTCCCACAGAGGGCAGGGCCCAGGTCTGATTCACCACTTCTTCCAACCTCCATGCACTTGTACTCCCTGTCTAGACTCCCCCCATCTCTGCTGTCTCAATGCCCTTCCTGGAGAACTCTTACTCACCCTCCAAAACCCAACTCAAAAGTGCCCTTTCTCCAGAAGCCTTCCCTGCGGCTCTGTGGCACAGCTGGTCCTTCCCTCTTGCTCCCAAAGCACTCAGGACACACTTCTTTTAAAGCGCTAACCTGGTGCGTTAGAATGTTACCTACTGGGGTTCTTCAATCACCCCTGCTGACACTTTGGGCTGCAGGACAGCCCTGTGCATTGTGGGATGTTTGGCAACACCCTGGCCTCTACCCACTAGATACCAGTAGCACAAAAATGTCTTCAGACATTGCCAAGCATCCCTTAGCAGGGTGGAAGCGGGGGCGAAACCACTTCACTGAGAACCACTGACTTAATCTTGGGCACTGTGGCTGCGGGCAGGGCTCGGCAAGATGGAATGTGTGTGGGCAACACCAAGACCGAGGATCGGATGAACCAGCTGATGATGCCTTAATCTTAGAGCAGCTTCCTAACCGGTCTCCCTTCCGCCTCCGTTAGATACAGAACCAGTTCTCTACCGCACTGCTTATCTGCTGAAACTTTTCAAGGTTCTGGTGGCCTCTGGTCAGGGCCGGGCTGTCTCAGAGCCGCCCGGCCCACAGCACCAGAGCCCCGCACCCTCTCCTGCCTGCCTGTCGCTCCCCCCAACCCCAGTACTCCAGCCACAAAACTCCACAACCTGTGTGGGGCCCTCTCGCCACCCCCTCTCCACTGACTGGTCCCTTCCCGGGCCCCCAGCTGCTCAGAAGTCCTCACGGCACGTCTCCTCCTCTCACCATCAGTCCCGACTGAGTGTCGGTTTCCCTGGGAGACTGCAAGCTCCGTGAGGACAGGCTTTTGCTGGGGTGTCCCCAGAACTAGGCATGGGCTTCACTACAAAGCAGGTGCTTATAAATACTTGTAACAGGATTAACTCGGGCTCAAGTAAAGGAGGTGGAGGGGGAAGGGTGGAGGAGAGAGAAATGGAAGTGCCCACCCGCAGCCAGCTGACACGTGGGGGGCCGCACCACGACTGGCAATGGGCGGGGGAGGGGGTGACACTGATGTCACATCCAAAGCACCTGAGGGCCACTGGCCTGGGAGCCAGTGAGGCACGTCCCCACCACTCGGGCTCCACTCGGCTCCGGGGCCTTCTCGGAGCCCGTTTCCTCAGTGCTCTCCTTGCCCTGGATCCACACGTGTGCTGCCTGCTGCTGGCTTTCTGTCCAGGCGGTAATCAAACACGCCACTTCCTCCTGTCATCCGGGGGCCTGTTTCACTCCCACCCGAGGCAGCGAGCTCCGCGCAGGCGGGTCTTCTGTGTCTGCGCTCCCCGCGGGGCGGTGGCCATCCCGGGCACGCGGCAGGGACTCGGAGGCACGTGCAATGGGACAGAAGGGACGAGGTCAGTCCTTCTCCCCCACCTGAAGGGGACGCACAAGGGGCCCTTCTGCACATGACTGGCAGCAGATCATTCTGCGTGAAACTCAGCACTCAAGTTCAACACCTCCCAACCTGGTCTATACTCTGTTCAAGATGAGTCCACTGATCCTGTGACTGGAAGCAGAGCAACGTCAAACTGCTACAAACACTGCGCTCCCTGGAGTTTAACTTTATATAAATCATTTTTTCCAAATATATATATACACACACACACACATGTGTATGTATACACATATGTGTGTGTGTGTGTGTGTGTATAAAATATATATATTAGTTCTGGAATTTTGGGACTGGGTATTTTAAAAAGCAAGCCCCAAACTTGCCCTTGTAGCAAATCTGCTGGCTGCTTCTGGCAGTGGAGAGGCCTCTGCCGGGAGGCTCACTTACCAAAGCTGTTTTACAGGGAAGTGATCCTGGGCGGTTCAGAATATGAACAGGCTCCTTCATAGCCACTGGGAGGAACCTTCCCAGACTACATCTAGGTGATGCAGGCCTAGCTAGAGTTAAGAATGTATCAGGTTCCCTCCTTCTGGAATACTCCCTTCTGAACGGCCACATCACTGCATGCTTTTAACTGTGGAGAATTTCCTCTCCAAGGTGTGGCAATCGGATGTGTTGAAAGAAAAGAGATAAGAAACACTCTTTTCTACCAGCTTAAGAAGTGCCATTATGCTGGGTTCACAAAACAACTTTTAAGGAAATAAAGTGAATGACAGCCATGGCTCCAAGTGGAAGGTCAGCAAGGGTCTGATACCTGCTTGGTGTTAATAAAGGTAGATGCCACACAATTTAGGTCTAGCAGCCTGAACCAGGCTAAGCCTTTCTTACTTCCATGCAGTAAAACCTTTAGTGGCTGCCTATTATCTCCACGACACAGCCTGGCTTTCAAGGCCTTTCAATCAATAAATGACTTACTGAGCACCCACTACATGCCAGGTACTGTGCTAGGCCAGGACACAGCAGGTTAGGGTGGCTGCTCGCTGGCTGGCTCCCAATGCACCATTAGCACCAAAGGGCAGAGAAGGCCAGGATGGGAGCGCTATTTAGGAGGGGCCCCTGCCACATGGCAACATCTAAACAGAAACATAAAGCAAGACAGGGAGCGAGCCATGCAGCTATTTGAAGAAAGAACATCCAGACAAAGGGCACAGCAATGCCCGTGTCCTGAGACCTATCTGGAGCGTGCTCCAGGGAGAGCACAGAAGCCGGGGTGCCTGGAGCCCGCGGGAGAAGGTGAGCAGTGAGGTGAGATCAAAGGTGCAAGGCTGGATCAGCCTCGGTGGGTCGGGGAGAGCAAAGGAGCAACTTGATCTCATATTTTAATACAACTGGCCCAGCCGTGGTGCTGAGAGCAGACTAGAGGAGGGCCAGGGTGGAAGACCAGTTTGGCCTTTTGTTTTTGCAATCCAGGCGAGAGAGCATGGTAGCTTGGATGAGTACTTCTGTCAGATTCTTAAGTCTTTGAATGTAGAGTCAATAGGATTCACTGAAGAACTAAATACGGCATTGAAGGGGGAACTAAAGAGAAGTCCAAGGTTGGGGCCTGACCAGCTGGGGAGTGGCATCGCTGTTCTGGGGACAGACACATGGGAAACCCAAATATGGTTTGGGCACATTAAGTATGAGCTGCCAATCAGACATCTGTTGGACATTCCACGATCTGGTCCCCTCCTCCCTTTCATGTCTCTTCTCTACTCTGAGCCTGTATTCCAACCAGATCACCTTCCTTCCTATTTCCGGAATGTTCATTAGATTCATGTCTTTTTCCCAGGGGTACTCTGCCCTAATTAAAAATGTACCCACCTTTACTCAAGTACCAGTGGCCCACCCCCATTGAACAAAAGCCTAAATGCCTGATGTATGTCCAGAACAGAGAGGAAGGAACACACCGGCATCCCAGTGGTGGCCCTGTAGAAACTTACAAATAGATGGGAAAGGAAAGCAGATGCGCCCTCAAAAGAGAATGGTAAACTCTGGAGTACTGATAAGAATAGAAAGCTCAGAAGAACAAGCAGAATGGGTCCCACAAGTCAGGGAATGCCTCCTGCAAAGAGGGTGCTTGTCTGTGGCTGTAAACAGCTTCTCCGCTGGAAGCAGCTCCCGTTACTGGCTACCTTCACCTCGCGGAGCCTGACCCCAGTTCTGAGCAATGGGTCTACTGCAGGCGGGGCAGGGTATAAAGGAGATGCTGAAGGTTAAGAACCTTTCATGGTACCAGACACACAGTAGGTCTTCACGTGAGGTCTCCCATCTGGAAGTGAGTGGAGCCTGCCACGATGTGTGTGTGACTTGTTAGGGACAAACCCAAGCATTCATTCCACTGCACTGTATCCCTGAGAATGCTTTCGCCCATTTCATTTGACAAACTACAAGTGAGTATCTATCTACTAAGGGCCATCTCAACTTTTATTTTCTCAATATCTCAGGACCTCTCTGGAGACCTCCAGATCTTTATGATCTAAGTCCTTGGTGATGTTTCCCCCAGTTCTGAGCAAGGCGGGATACACTTTCTAGGAATCCGTATCTAGAAGAGGAGCTGTTAGCACCTTCAAGGCACATTCACACCCACCCACCCCTCTTCTGCGAGGTGCTCAGCCATCCTGGGCAAGGGAGAACTGCCAAATGGAGCTCTGTCTCCCAGCAGACTGCTTGGCTTGACCAGAGAGATGGAGGCAGAGCCAGAAGTACCTCATTCCACACAGGGGCCTCTCCTCTCACAGACAAGGAAACCAAGGCCCACAGAGCCCCTTCATTCCCTCAGCCAGCCCTGAGGTTCCTGAGAACACGGGCATCTCAAAAGCGACAGTTCCAACCCCCCAAGGGTAATCATGCACAACACATGCGAATTTAAGTTGACATCCCTTGGGGGCATCGCCAATCAAAATCACCCACCTACAAACTGTGCACAAGGCCCCACCCCCCAAGCTCAAGAGAAACCCCCCCATACACCCCCAAATGGTCATGTTGGTACCTCTGGCTTCCATACCCCACCCCACCACTCAGCTGAGGCAGGCAGAAGAAAGATTTCTGCGTGCCGTCCTAGCAGCCAGGAGACTGACCGGCAGACTGGGTCATTTCAATGATTACAGAGCAGTAATGGAAAATTTCCAGGGTTTCCCAAGGAGTGGGCTCTAGAAAAATTCTCAGCCTGGGTACAGGATGCCCATGCAGATGATGCATGGGAAAACACTGGTTCCTGATTTTGCACTGGGGCTCAGATTTGTAGGTGGAAGATCAGGCTGAAATGCAGAGGCCTGGCTGTGAGTCCGGGCTCTGCCACACTGGGGGGACCCTGGATGTGAAATGATTACACACGAGTGCCATTTAACCAGTGCTGGGTGTCTGCCAGGCATGCTGGGCTGGAGGGACGTAGCGTCTCACTCAGGGGGCCCAGGCAGACGGGGGAAGTGGAGGGGAGCCTCATCTCATCACCTCCATTTTACAGATGAGAAAACTGGGACTCAGTGAGGCCAAGTCACCAACCACCCCAAGGTCAAGGTCCCACCCCTCGAACCCAGAGCCCTTCTTCTCTTGAACTGAACTAATCTGAGCCTCAGCTTCCCCACGAAGAAAGAGAATTGGGCCTGTATAAATTTGAAGGTGTCTTCCTGGGCTTCCTAGGTGTCTTCCCAAGGCTGAGGGGGCGTGGCGTCCTCTCCCCAGTCCGCCGAGCAGCCGGTGAGGTGGTGGAAGGGGAAGAATTCACCCAGGAGTTGCGCTCAGGGAAGGAACTAGCGCCTGGTGGGGGAAGCGGATAGGTACTCACGTCGATGTTCCTTAGGATGACGCACTTTCCATTGGTGTAGAGAAAATTGTTGCCCCTGGGGTCGCCGCCGATGATTTTGGAGACACCCCTCTCCACCTGGGGGAGGCTGGCGAACACCTTCTCTGCAGACACAAACGCAGCAGGGCACATGAGGGGCAGCCCCTGCCTCGGCCCCCCGCCGGGCTGAGGACAGAGAGCAGGGGAGGGGAGGGGGAAAAGGAGAGGGGCCCTGGGCCGGTCTCAACCGGTCACCTGTTGCCTCTACCCGGAGGGGCGGTCGCCACTTTGAAGGAGCGCAGGGGACGGCGCGACTTCCTGGTCCGCGCTCTCTACCAGGCCCTTCAGGGATGCGGGGGCTCCGCGGGGCTCCGACCGCATCGCCAACTTTGGGGCGTCCCCCTGGCCGGGGATCGCCGCGCGGTGCCCCTGAGGGCGGCGGGTCGCTCACCGGCTTGCGCCCGCACCCCTCCCCCGCGCCCCGGGGACCCCTCCAGGCCGCCCGCTCCTCGCGCCCCGCCGATGGTCGAGGGGTCCAGGCAGGGCCGGAGCCCATCCCAGGGGCACCGGGCCGCGGCACTTACTGATCTCGTACGGCATCCTTGCCCACTTGTTACCGCGCAGCGCTCGCCGAGAGCCTCCGGGGCCGCGCGCGCCGAGAATCAGACGGGGCCGAGGCCGAGCCGGGGACAGGGGCCGAAAGGCGGCGCCGGGCGTGCGGTGCGCGGAGGGGGCGGTCCGAGGCCGGGTCTCCGAGGCCGGCTCGCGCCCTGCCCTGCGCGCTGCCGCTGAGGACGCGCCGAACCCGGAAGCGCGGCCCCGCGCGCGGCTCGCCCCCAGCTTTGACCATATATAGTCAAGCGCTCAGCTCGGAGGCTGCGGCCCCGGCGAGCCTGCGCGGACCTGGCCGCGCCCCTCCCCCCGCGCGGGCCCCGCCCAGGGTAACCCGCCCCCGGAAGTGACGTCACTCGAGGCCCTGTGAAAGGGCGGGGCCCGCCGCGCTGGGCGTCAGAATGCTCTTGGGAACTGGTGGGCGAGGTTTGTGAGGGTGGGGGTCGCTGGGGAAGGGTGGGCGGAAGGTTGGGGTACTCGAGGTTGCTTCTTGCTGAAGTTTTGCGGGAGCTGAGAACAGCGGAGCGCTCCGGGGAAGCCTTTTTCCTGCCTGTGTTTGCGTAGCGGGCGTTACCGAGCCGCCAGCCTTCCGGCCGGGTGGGCGCCTGCTGTTTGCAGAAGCTGTGAGGCGCCAGCTTGGGATTTGTAAACATAGGAGAGTGCTTTTTCTTGCTTTCTTTTTAAAGCGAGACTAACTGGGAGTCGCCCTTCCTCGAAAAAAGCAGCTGGCAGGAGGAACTTTAGGGAATGTACCTTGCAGGGCCGGGATCTCTCAATACTTCCTTTTAGAAAGCTAGGAAGCCATAGAGCAAAGGGGATGTACGTTCAAAGAAAAAACTAGAGCTCATTTTCTAATGAAAGCAGAAGGTAAAGGGAGCTTCCACTTGTAAGATCGAGGCAGCGGCTCGTTGCGAGGGGAGAAGCAAGGGTTCTGAGGTGTTATTAATACTTTGAACCTCACCTTTCAGCAGGGGCTGGGGGCTGTCTTTCCATCGGAATTGGGGGGGAGGAGGGTAAATGTGAGAATATGCTAAAGGGCCTGAAGCCCAAACTAGAAAACCTCGGGGTGATCCTTGACTTTATCTAATCCACTGGGAAATCCTGTTCGCTCTATTTTCAAACTGCATTCAGGTTCATTTTTTGCGTCCTGCACTTAATAGGCCTGCAGAGCCCTGAAGTCTTACCTGGGTTAACTCAGGTATTTCCTATCTGGTCTCTTGGCTTTTGCTCCCCGACCTTCACCTTAGTCCGCTCTCCCGACTGCAGCCTGTTGGTTTCAAAATTGAGGATGAGATCTGTTCCTCAGCTTAAAACTTGTAGGTGCTTGGAATCTCAAAATTCAAGCCTAAGGGATTAACATGGCCTACTGGGCCCTGTGTGATGCGTTCCATGAGACTCCACCGTACTCTCCTTTGCCTTCAGCTCTGCTCCCCCTTTCTTGCTTTCTGCAGCACCCCAGCTTCCTTGGTACCCCAGGAATGCCCCAGGCTTGCTTTTGCACCTGCGGGGTCCCCCCCACCTCTGTTTGCTACCTGGAATTACTCTGAAAAGTACTTAAATGCTCTGCTCGCGTCATTTTTTTCAGTGAAAGTCCCCTACCCTGACCACCTTATTTTGAACTGCAACCTTCCAGCCCTTGCAAGTGCATTCCTGATTCTCTGTTCCCTATTCTTGTCGGGAGTGTGTCCCTGGCACAGGGTAGATGGGAAGGTAGTTTTGTGAATTGAAGGACCCTAGAAATGTTGTGTCTTTGTACATAAGGGTGAGATTTCTAAAGCAGAAATGAAAAGTGTTCTCCAGGTGGGAGCTGTAATTAATTATTCTGAGAAACCAGGATTTAATTATTACCCTTATTGGGACTGGGTTAAGAGCAGGTGTGATAACTTAAGTTCATTCCTAGGGCATCTATGTAATGCAAGGACTGACTTGAAAGTAAAACTCAGGCCTCAGCCTCAAGCCCTTATGCATGTAGGTAAAGCCTCACTGGACTTGGTGAAAATGAGACTATAAAGCAAACTTACTTAGAATTAAGTTCCAAACCCCTGGCAGGATACTAGGCTCTATGGCTCTTTTAGCTTACAAGTAAATTAGGTTGGTCTGGGGGCTTGAGAAAAGTTTGGGTGCGGTGGGGATGCTGGCCTTTATAAAACGTAAGTCGCAGACAGTGTGACTTGTGACTTGGCAGGGAGTTGTGGCAGTTGGAAGGAAGAGGGATGCAGGGTGCTTTTCTCTGGGGTGATCCTGGTCTGGTTGTTTCAGCTGTAAGGGCTCTGATACTTGAGCTGTGGCTAGCTGTGTTTCCAGCTCTCCTCGGTTTCTCCTACTCACCCACGCCTTTAATACAACCACCTAACAATGTGACCTTGGCCTCCAGTGGGGACCCTGAAAAGACTGTACTCTGGTGGCTCACTGCTGTGTCAGTCCAGCCACTTTTGAGACCCTCACTTCTGAAACTGCCTTCTGGCACGTCGGGAATGTCCCAGAGAAGCCGCCTAGGACCAAACCAAAGCGAATGAGACCGGACTCCTTTGGGGGGGGGTCCCTTCCTGCAGTGACCAGTGACCCCATCTCTCTAGCTGCACTGGTCAGAAACCTTATCCACCCATTCTCACCCGCACATTCAATCCTTCACCAAATCTGATCTAGCCTGGCTCTCAAGCTGCTCTTTCACTGAGTCTTTCAGCTCTGCCACTGGCACAGCGCCTGCCTTGGGGCTACTGCACCTGTTTCCGGGCCTTCCCTGACACCCCAGTTTAAGGCCAGAGTCCATTCAACTGAATTCTTAAACTGTATGTAAGCAGCATTTAACATTTGTTGCTGTGCCTGCTGGATTAATCCAGCTTGCTTACCCCTGCCCCCGCTGTAAACATCCTGAGAACGGGGACCATGTTGTTCCAATACTTAGTGAAGGGCCCACCAGACAAGCTAAAGGAAGCTGCTGATTCTCATCCTGGAGAGAATGAGCCACAAGAGCATCACATGACTTTGCACTGAATTCCAAAGCACGTAAAATAGTGTCTCTTAAAAACATGCACTTTGGGGCAACTCCTTAAGTCTTCCTCCAGGAAAACTCCTAGGCTGCCTTTGGGGAAACTGGTTGCAGTTACCTGAATTGGGTAACTCGGAGGAAACCCTTAGTCTGGCTCTAGATGTGTGTATAAGAGGCTTTACCTTTGCCCCCTTTGGTTCTGCCAACTGCTTTGTAGTGAAAACGAGGGCTCAGGATGTGCGGCCCTACGGGAATCTGCCTCAGCCCATGTTGCCTCCTCCATAAATTCGGAGTCTATACAGAGCTTTGGGGAGAAACAAAGGAGCAGCTGGACAGGCGTTCTGAACTTCTGCTTGCTCACTTTCAACACTCGTGTTCTCATGTCAGGCTCTGAGGAAAGGGATCTCCTTACTGTTCGAGTGCGCTGGGCCCCTGCAAAAGGGCTCCATGGCAAGTGCTGCAATGAGGAACAGGGAGCAGGGTGGGCACTGCTCCCTCCAGGAGCTCAGGGTTGGACTGGCCCACCTCTTGGAAGGGGATGTCGGGATGTGCTGTGCACTAGGGTAACCTCCCTATTACTAGCCCTGCTCCTCTAGGAATCTTACTTTTTCCTGGGTCCTTCTCTGTAACGTGTAAACAAGCTCAGGTAAGCCACACTCAGGAAGCATCTCTATAAAGTGTCCCTGGAAGCGATCGCCTCTGTCTCTCCTACCTTAAGCCAGTCTTACTGCCATCACCTTCAATCTGCTTCACAAGCAGACCCTCACTTCCAGATTCCCCGATAATTGAGCCCAGGTTGGATCAAGGGTCCCTCTGTCGCTGAACCAGTTTCATTCGCCTGATGAGTACAGCAAGCCAAATGCTGAGACGCTGAGGTTTGTAGCTGAGAAATGGCTTATTCAGGAGGCCCCCAAGTGAGGGAAGACTGGAGAACGAACCTCAAATCTGGCTCCCTGAAGGTGAGGGGCTTGGCATACTTATGGGTGAAGAGTAGAGGGTGGTTGGAGATGCAGGGGAAGGTGATTGGAGGCAGGAAAAGAGATAATCGCTGCTCTGCACGTGTATCTGAGTTGCATGGTTCACGGGACTCGTGTTCAGAAAATGGCAACATTAACATGATCTGAGGGTGTTTTTGGCCCTGTGACGGCAAAAGGTCATCCATCAGACACTCGCGCAGGCCCAGTTGAATGGTCAGTGGTCTCGACTGGTTTGAGCTGGGCCAGAACTAGCTCCAAGTTCCTGAAAAACACTTAGGCAACTCTTCACTATTACTGACCCATGTGTCAGCTGTTATCTATATGGGGCAGTTAAAGGAATCTCTTGATAAGTCTAGGCTCCGTGAAACTTGGAGGGGATGCAATTTGCAAGAACAATTACAGCAAGCTTGATGAGTAAAGGCAAGTTACAACCTATTCAGGCAAGTTACAGTACAGTTTAATGGATCTAGTCCTCAGTTTCACAACCATAGTCCAATTAGCTATGAACTGGGGTGGTGAAGGCGCATGGGGCAAACTTAGCTACATGGTACCCACCTTGTGTCCTGGAAACCTGGGGTGGGGCATGGGGCTGCCCTCCTAGAAGGGAGAACTATTGAGGACCATGACAGCAAAAGCTCTGCTTTTGTCCTCCACACCTTTGTCAGAGGATAAATAATGCAAAACCCTGACCCGCCTATATAAACCTATGAGTGTTAACCTCTGTAAGTTCTTCCAAGGCAAGAGCAAGAAGTGAATTCTTACCTCCAACCCTGTGTGTGAGCTTGTTACTGGGTCCCTCCTTGGGCTGCTCAATTGAAGACAAGAAACAGTATTTCACAGGCTGGCAGGGCTCTGGGCTTTGCAAACAGGTGAGTGTCTAACACCTCTAACTAGTTCTGTAAGAGTTTGCAATTCCTTGCAAGCTATGAAACCTTGCATACAAAACTTTCCCCTTTGAGGTTATGTCCAGTGGATGTACTTCTGAGAACTTAGTAGCACTGCATAGCTTCGGCCTAGATTTAATAAACATAGCTCAGGGGATATATCCTCCTTACTCAAGTTACTGGCCTATCCTCATTTCTTTAAGCCATCACCTCATAGACAACAACCTCCATTATCTGATCCTTCTAAGATCCAGGAGAGGAGCCCCGCACACCTGGTTTCAGAGACTTGGGCCTAAGTACTTCACTCACTCCTCCCCGCAGGGCAGCAGTCACTCCATTCCCCTGCTCCCCTTTGCTTTTTGCACAAAGAACTCCCATGAGTCATACAACTAACACAGCCCCACTTGCCTTTCCGCTGCTGCCTGAGACTAAGCATGGTGGCTGAAGTGCCCTGAGGACAGGTGACAGAGTCCTGTCCTCACCTCAGCCTCCCTGGTTCCCTTTCTGGAACAACAGACTTCTGCCCCTGCACTCACTTTCTGTGAGTCAGGTACTGGTTTTTTTGCATGCTCTTGGGTAGGGTTATGACTTGGCCCAAGTTCAAAAGCAAGGGTCACAACCAGGATTCAAACTAGGGTCTGCCTTCTCCAGAGCCCAAGCTGTTCTAAGCACATGAGAAAGGGCTAAACTGGACGGACCAACACTTGTCAGCCTTAGTTGTGTTCTTGAATAGGCAACTTACTCGATCGTGTTCCAGGAAATGGTAGAAACCAGTAGCTCTTTCAGGCAAGTTCAAGGATGACGTCAATTATACTTCATTTGAAAAGGTTTGCCCTTTTTGGGCAAATATTCAGAATCAAAGTGCTTCTGCCTCTCAGTCCTGATGCCAGATGACCCAACAGTCTCTGGCTGGATGTGTGGTCGGTTGTGATGCTGGGCTCTGGGCACTGTTCTGTCCGGGTGGCACCCAGGAAACAGGCACTTGGCTGCAGGATCTCTTGGCATCCTGTGTTACTGTGGAGTGTCTGGTCTGAGAGTCATGCTGGTGCCCTTGGTGATGACATGGAGCCTTGGGTCAAGGGGGCTTTGCTTTCTGCAGAAAGCTTCCCAGGTGTGTCCTTGCATTCTAGTCTGGTCAGCACTTGGGTCATTCTCCCTGGCCACTGCAGGCGTGGAAAAACTCTGAGTCTCCATAACTGAGTGCAGGGTGTCTTCAAGTCCCAATTCTGCAGGAGTGGCTCCAACCCCTGCCCCAGATAACTGAGGATCTCGGACTGCCCAAACATTCTAGAAATTCATCCTGGCTTCTGCCAACACCTACTCCAGGCCAGTGCCTCTGACTCCTTGGGGCATCACTGCTGGCCATCTCCAAACCTGCTTCACATATATTGGTTGTTTCTCTAGTCTGCCTCTAAGATGTGAGGAGGCCAAACTCCTCAGCCTGGCTGGCATGGCCATGAAGTACCGCTTCCAAGGGCAGAGGGAGGGTGGTGTCTGCGGCCCAAGACAGCTCTGCCTCGATGCCCCCAGCTTGAGTCTGGGCTTGGAGAAGGCCCATGTTCCTTGTCCCTGGTTGTGTGGGCTCCAGTCTCTATTGATGGCATTGTGGGGACTGGATAGTAAGGGCCTCTGTATGCAGACAACATGAACTTTGAAGTTTAAGTTGGTAGTTCCAAAGGGAGATTGCAGAGGGTGAGGCTGGTGTCAGAGCCTCAGCTTATTTATCTCCAAAGTTAGTGCATTAGGCAGCACCACTAGTGTACGTCTGGGAGTGGTTGGCATCTGGTTTTAATTTCAAGAAGCTTGCAGTCTCCTCTGGCATGTCCATACCATTTAAGCCCTATGAATCTTTGGGCTGTAGTTTTCATTTCTCAGGAGGTTGGCACATCTGTGTCCCCTTGAAATTCCCAAGACTGGAGGATGCTATGGTGTTGGCCACAGTTGGACGCTTTAGACATGCTGGGGAGGATGACTGTGGGTCCTTGGGAGGCTTGCTCCTGCAGGATCGAGACTATGTAGGTCAGGCAGCATGACTTCTGCAAGTCATCCATGCACCCGGTGTCTGCCTGGTGTGCTGTGGGTGTTGAAGTGATTCTCAGTTACTGCACCACTAGAAACCAACGGGAAGAGGTCGTTTAATTCCAGGAGTGGTAGAATCAAGAGAAATGTTCCCAGGAACACCACTGTGAACGTCTAAAACTTGGAAATTGTAAGTGCTTAATCCCAGGCAGAGTAAGTGTGGAGTCAGCCATTGAATGGATGTCAGTTTACTTTGTCATGATAGTTCAGGATTGGTTCAGAGGAAGTTTATTTCAACCCTCCCTTGGGTTCCCCACCCCCCAACCACTCCACTATCTAGTGTCAAAATATTGAGTATCACCCTTGATCGTGGGTGGAATTAAGAAAACATGCTTAAAGGATGTTTCCAAAAAATTTTGGCCTGTGTCAACTCATGGGATCATGTTTGTTAGTTGAAATATCCATTGCATTAATCATGGGCGTTGAAAAGTTAGACACAAATAGAAAACCTAGTGTGCACTAGGCCCTGGAATACTTTCTATCCCTTTGTAAAACTTGAGCTCCTCATGGGGAAGAAGCATAACCTTGCTCAGATACAGTTGTTGGAAGTACATAACTTGGAAGAATAGCATCTTGGGTGTCATCTGTAGCTGGAGGTGCTACAGAGACACGGGGCATGGGGTTCCTCACTTTCCTAAGGTGTTGAAATATCTTCTGAGAGAAGTGACCTTAATTGAAACTTACAGTGTGTGGGGTGTATCATGGGGACAGGAAGTAGATAAAGACGTGTAGGCAATGGAATTTCAGGGTGAGGAAAGGAGCCCAGTGATGGCCGATTTCTGGCTTGGGCAATTGGGTGGTAGGTGATCTAGTCACTTAAAAGCTAGGCCACCAAGCAGATGATCTGACAACATGCTTTGCAGTTGTAAGCTTGGGCTTCCAGGGGCCCTGCCATGTGAGGAGTAGAACAGCTTGCGGGTAGTCTGGTATCTTTTGGTAGTGCTTAAAACTAACTTCTAAAACTCACTGCGTGTTAAACATATAGTGACATTCTTAGAGTTGCGGTTGGACCATAATTTTCATGGAGTAGATGACATCATGCAGCTAAATCTCCCATGACTGTTGAAAGATTTAGTTCCTCAGGTCCATGGAAGAGTCCCAGCTATGGATGTGGGAGAGATGTACATGTGGGTCCATGGTCATTAACACTAATAGATGAAGAGTTTTCAGGGTAAGAGCATTGTTGGGCGCACTATGCTGGGCAGTGGTCTTTGGCTGTGTCATGATAACTACTGGCAGCTAGAAGAACCAGTTCTCCTTGAGTGCCCTGAGGTGGGCCCTGGGACATGGTCCTGAGAAAAAATGAGTACCTTCTGTCTTGCATTGTCCCCACTTGATACAAACATCTAAATTTAGAAGGCACAGCTGTCTAACATCTCAACCTGGACAGAAAGAACTGTCTTTAACTTTAGAGGATGTAGAGTCCCAAAATTATTTCCCATAAGGCTACATCTGATTAGGTGGCAAATCAACCAGTTCCTTCTACGGCTGACTCGTTAATGATGATGAGCTAAGTTATGCTCAGTGTAAAGGGAATTGGCTGAGTTAATAGTGCTGGGGGCTTCCCTGGTGGCGCAGTAGTTGGGAGTCCGCCTGCCGATGCAGGGGACACGGGTTCGTGCCCCGGTCCGGGAAGATCCCACATGCTGCGGAGTGGCTGGGCCCATGAGCCATGGCCACTGAGCCTGCACGTCCGGAGCCTGTGCTCCGCAATGGGAGAGGCCACAACAGTGAGAGGCCCGCGTACTGCAAAAAAAAAAAAAAAAAAAAAATAGTGTTGGGATAGCACATAAGACTTTCAGTGTCGATAAGTGAGCTCCAGACTAAGGGGGTGGGTATCTTGGCCATAAAAATACTTTCATTCCCATGGCAAATTAGATCACTAACATGACAACAAGTAAGACATTTAAATGAAACAGCAATTCTTGATAATCAGCAGCTGTGCACACAACTCAGTTTAGGTAGGTTTGGTTTTGTTTATGTTCAATTCAAGGTTAGCTCAAAAGAATCAAGGTACCCAAGCTTGAATCTGGCCCTGTGGACAGGAATCTAGACTGTTTCAGATGATCCTTTATTGGATGGAACGTACAAACGAGTCTCGGCCTCACGGATGTACTGTGACACAGGATACTTCTAGCTTCTTGCCTGTCTTGCTTTGCCAACTGTCTATCCAACTTCTATAAATGGTAGAATAGTATTTTGAGACTTCGAGCAGATCGTAGATAATGGTGCATTGTAAACTGTAGAATTACTCTCCAGGCGTGTGGCAAAATCCACACTGACTACACATCTATTAAGTTTTTACTATGTTCCAGACGCTGTGCTGTGTGCCCAATATAAATCAGCTAAATGGCTGATTCTGCTAGGCTGTGTAAGGACTGCTAAGGTCAGTCTGGTGTTGGAGACAAACTGCACTGGCGAGGGTTTTATCCTGCAAATGAGATTGGATTACTCATGGGGAGATAACAGGAAGGTAGTCTGTAACCAATGGAAGAGTCTGAATTCAGATGAGCAGGGCAGCTCCCTACCTCTTATGACCCGTGAGGATCTCTTAGGGGAAATGGCTTTGGAGCACAGCATCACTTTAGGGGTTACAGTATGCAAGTTGAGGCAAACCTTTTGAGGCTTTTTGGCAGGGAAACCTCACCAGACTCCTGCCTGAGTGCTTGTCACGGTCTTCCAGGCCCTGGCTTCTGGCTTTCTTGGTGCTGGATCCGTGACTGCACTGAGTCCTGCAGTATACTTCTCCTCCTGTAAACTCACCCAATCCAGGCCTCCTGTATGTGGGGTGGAGCTTTGGTGCCCAAATCCAACCTTCAATTCCTTGCCCTTGAGGTTTCTAGAAGGCAATGCCCTGCAGGAACTACGGACACATAGATGAGCCCCTTTTGTAATGGTGAAGCCCTGTGGGGAGAACTTGTCTCAGACTTTGGGCTGGTATGGCATTAACTTCTCACCAAGGGCCTTGTTTTCATGATCCAGGTGAAGCTGGAGGCCAGCCTGTAAGAACGAGCGTCTGGGGCTTCCCTGGTGGCGCAGTGGTTGGGGGTCCGCCTGCCGATGCAGGGGACACGGGTTCGTGCCCCGGTCCGGGAAGATCCCACATGCCGCGGAGCGGCTGGGCCCGTGAGCCATGGCCGCTGAGCCTGCGCGTCTGGAGGCTGTGCTCTGCAACGGGAGAGGACACGGTGGTGAGAGGCCCGCGTACCGCAAAAAAAAAAAAAAAAAAAAAGAATGAGCTTCCTGGTGTGACTTTGAGGGGCTGCTGGCGTTCGCTGCTCTGGATGCTCCTTGGCGTAGACGGGGGCTGTGTATGCTGGAGTACGGCTCTGTGTCCGTGCTGGCTGAAGTTTAGCAGCTCTTATGGCTATGACTGGCTTTAACCTGCATGGGTGTGTGGACTCAGAACAGCTGGAGTATCAAACGTGGCCTTGACTAGTGTCCTGAGGTGCTAGGCTCCATCTGGGTTTAAAACAGAAAAGGAGTTTAATCTGACTCACTTGAGGCACACTTGTCTGCAACCTCTGTCTAAGCAGAGCTCAGGATTGGAGCAGATTTTCCTTGTCGGGGTCTAAAGAGGCTTGAAAGCAGGTAGTGACAGGAGGACACAGCACCAGAGCTTGTGACCCAGAAAGGAGCCCAGCTGGCTGTCGTGTACTGAATGAGTCTCCGTGATGCCTTTGGTTGGCCCCCTCCTGCTGGGGCCGTGCTCAGTAGGAAAACTCAGACTTATTAAGATGGTGTGGGATGGAAGGAATGTGGCATAGTGAGCTCTACAGAGCCCTCCAGATGGTGATCCTAGTGAAATAGACCCCTGAGCTTAGAATTCATCCAGAAAAACCTGCTCAGGGATGCATCGCTGGCTGACTTTCAGAGCCTGCTCTCTGCGAGCCAGAACAGATGAGCAGATCAGGAGCATAGAGGCTCCGCCCTTAAGTCTTGGCCTCCCCGGCCCAGGATTTGACTGTCCCCTGTCCTGAGTAGCTGGGGAGCTGACTCAGTTGTCTCAGGACCCCATTGAAGCAAACTATCAATCTCAGAGTAGCAGATGTTCATACCCTACATGTGCTAAGCTTCTTCAGACCCTGCCTGCCATGCAGGGGTTGCTAGACTTGGTGATAAGAACCAATAGGCTATGGGGGCCTGGCTGTGGAATTCAAAGAAAACAGAGCCCTGCTGGATCTTTTGTTAGCATACAGATGCCTGAGCTGGGGGATGGAGTCTTGGTCTGGGTATATGATTCCCGCTCCAGTTTCAATCCTATTTGGACGAAGACCCTACGAATTCATGCAGTAACTCGGATTCAGTGGTTCCTCATCCCATAGGAGATGGAGTAACTGTCATTGGAGAAATTCCCTGAAAGTCATCCATGTGAACAGCCTTAAGTGAGCACTCGTCCCAAAACACACCCGAGAAAACACTAGGACTATAGGGAATGTGGGGCTAGTGGTCCTGTGGGAGTGACTCTCCAAACGCAGTAAATGTGGGGGCACCTTGGATGCTCATCCTTTAGGATACATGTGATTATCCACTTGGAGAATAATCCTGTCGGTTCCCATCTCGCTACATCCTTTGGGGAAAAATTGGCTCATACTGGAGAAAAACCTCATCCACTCACTAAGCATAATGAGTCCTGTCCTTTCATATGTGTCCAAAGCCTCACTGGAGGGCAAAGGGGATCCATGTGGAGGTACCGTCAGCCTTTCAGTTAGCGTGAATCCTGCTGCACAAACCTCACTGGGGTTTAACGTTTCGCTCTCGTTTGCTGTAGATAAGTTGGTCTGATTCGGCATGGAGATTTTTTTGCGAGACAGTGATGAAAATCCTATTAAATTTTAATGGTCCGAAATGTCGATCCTCCACAACCCCAGGCATGGCCCATTTAGGTGGGCCACAAATCCTAACATTCAGGTCACAGCATCTATTCTTCAGTGGGTTATACTGAAGACATTGAGTTTAAGATAGAAAATAAAGGTGGGTCCTATGTGAATTGTTCTGAAGTCTTCGTGGCCAGGAATCTGACTTTTGTGGGGAGAGCACCTCGTGCTGCTAGCACCTCGATGGGACGGCCTCACCCTGGTCTTTGCTGAAGTTGCTCTTCTGTGCCTTGGTCAGTTCTCTGCTGGCCATCTGTCATGCTAATGCTCTCGTGTTGCTGATGAAGAAACCTCCCTTCTGGGTGGAGATGGCCTGGGAGGGCTATAGAGACAGCCACAAGGCTGGCCAACTTTCCTGTTGAATCATGAGATGTCTTGTTAGCTGGTCTGTTGGTGTTCTCTTTCCAAATATGACTTGGTGTTGGCTACTGAATTGCACGCGCAATAAATTACGGGTAGGTGAGATAGTGAGAAATGAGGCTGGCTGTGGGGAGCTGGATGCTACCAGGTTGTGATGGGCTCAGATGAAGTTAAATCCAAAAGAACTATAAGAACAAACGCCTCCTTTTAAAACTCCTCCGTTGTGAGGGTAAAGCTGCAGAGGTTGGCTTTACCTCTTGTGGTCCCGCATCGTGGGACCTCCCCCAGATGAGGTGGGCCCCCTAGTCCCTCCCACTGGCAGTGCCTGAATGTGGACAGTGGTGTGATGGGGGGATCAGAGACCCAATCCTGGGAGAGTTGGGTCAACCGGCTGAGATGGGCAGAAGGGTGCCAGCTGCCCCTCCCAGTAAATCCCTTTGCAAGTGGCTCCCTCCCGATCCTGGAGCCTGGAATCTCAGGGTCCAGGTGGGCCCTGGGCCGCGTCCTCCCTGTGGGAATGACAACCCTGAGCTAAAACCAAGCTACGGCTTCACAGGCCACACGCAGAAAACACGTCTGGAACTGCCAAGCGACAAAATCTGATTTTAAAACCTTGACCGCCTTGCAGAAGCAGAGAATGTCCTGACTTTTGAGGCAGGTGGGGACAGGGGCCCTGGAGGTGGTGCTAACAGCTGGGAAAGGACACCACAGGGAGGGAGCTGTGAGCCCATGCTGGGGTTTGCGTGGTGGGTGGGTGTAGTTGAAGCTTCGATAAACGGATACTGAGTTTCCTTGGCTGTAATGGGATTGCCGTGTTTCCCCTTAAACAGAAGGAAGGGGATGTAGGTGAACATTGTAGGATGCTGCTGACTTCATGGCAACTGGCTGAAATGGGCGAGAAGACCTAGGAATGGCCTCTCCAGCCCTTCATTTTCTCAGGTGCTTACGTTTGGGAACCTTATCCCAGGACAAAATGTCCAAGGTTCAGACTCCTGGAAATAGGACGAGCTGTGTCCTCTGCTGGGCCCTCAGCACCCCCAATGGCACACAGCTCAGCCTCTGAACATGCCAAGCAGGGTAGCCACAGCTGCCGCCTGCAAAGTTCTGATGGCTGCACCCTGGGGCCCAGGACAGGCTACAGTCCGAATGGGCTTCCTGGACCACCTAGAGAAAAAGATCGGGGACAAGAAATTCAAGAGTTTTTGGTCAAGTCTGATGCCCTGGCGCATGGCAGTCCAGACTTACAGGGGACTTTGGCCATCTGCTTAGGGCGGTGTTGCTGGGGATGATTATGGCAGGTGGTTTGGGGGGCAGTCGCTCCAGTGGACGTGGAGTTCTTCCCACACGTGTCTTTACGAGTGAGAGGCACCTTGGAGCTTGAGGTCAGAGCAGGACAAAGGACTTCCTAAACTGAAGAGTCTCCTTTTAAACCTAGGAATTTTGCCCTGGGCGGATGTTGGGGGCCTCAAAATGGACATTCCTCGTGGTCCAGGATGGGTCAGCCTCTTCCCACGAGATGTGTGAGAAGCATTTCGCTGTGCTGGGAGAGCTTCTGGGGCAGATGCGTACGGGAGGTTTGGCTTTTCCTACCCACCGTAAAAGGCTACAAACCCCAGGAGGCAGAGAACGCCTGCCTTGGGAGAGGGAACTTGGTGACAGGAGTCAAGGCCATAATCTGGAAGTCTGATAACATCACTGAATGCCTCTGCCTCTTAGTCGCCCTTTGCATGGTACTTAATGATATACGTTAGTTTTAGTCTTTCAGAATGATTTCTACTTTCTTTTGCCAGGTTTGTGTACTAAGCAAATCTGGAGAAGCACTGAGGGTGGTGTGCTGGAGCCGTGATGGGGAGAGAGGCTGGCAGACAGTGTGGACTGCAGCCAGGATCCAGGGGAGTGCTTCTGTAGGGGTCCCAGTGGAAGTGGGACCCTCCCTCCCTGGAGGGGGTGCCCCACAGTGCTCGGATGCCATGATGGTGAACTTGCAGGACTTGCTGCTACTTGTCACCTGATGTCAAAGTTGTACCTTCTCAGCTATAGTCTCTGCCAGACTGCAAGCTCCCTGAAGGCAGGGACGATGTGCTGATAGCAGCGGTGTTTCTGGTGCTCAGCATGAAGTTTCGTTGGAGCCTCCCAGGGGTGTTGAGTGCTTGGATGTTGCCTCTTATGTGATCTGGCTCAGTTGTTCCGTAGGTTCTGTTGCTTCCGGATCACACTGGGCCTTATCTGCTATCTCTCTTGTGAGCTCACTAAGGACAGGGAAGCAGGCTTTCCTTAGCTCCTTCCTTCCCCACCAAAAGTTTGGTGTAGCCTAACCCGAGGTGTTGAGGCAGGACTGAGCCCGTGCTGCTACATGAGGAGGTGGGGTGTGGTTTCACTAAGTCCCTGGTTGGACAGGACTCACTGGCCCCATGGGGGCTGTCTTGTGACCCCTGGGTGCCAGAAACGCCTGCCTCCTGTCTGTAAGGGGCATGTTTCTCAAGGGTCCTGTTCCCTCAGCTTTCGCATGTCCAGGTGCTTTTTGTGGCAAATGTTGCCCCTTTAAGTGGAGGTGGAGGGAAGGATGTCTGGGTTACTGAGAATAAGGGGAAGAGTCTTCAAATGTGGACTCAGGCCTGATGCACGGGTGTTACCGAACTGGGATCCTTAGCCCGAAGCCCCCGCAAGCCAAACGCTGAGATGCAGAGACTTACAGCAGAGGAAGGGTTTGTCCCTGAGGAAGCCAAGCAAGGAGACAGGATGAACCTCTAATCCACCTCCCCAGTGGGGAGGGGCTCAGGGTATTTATGGGACAAAGAAGCAGGTGGCCTGGGGAGCATGGGGAATGGTGACTGGAAATAAGGAAAAGGTGAGGTAGTCACTGTCCTCTGCAGGTGCAGCTAAGCTACAGGCTTCTTCATGGGATGCATGTTTGGAAAATGGCAGTAGGATCTGAGGGAGTTTTTGGCCCTTTGATGTCAAAAGGCCATCCTTCAGACACTCGCACATGCCCATTTGGAGGGTCGTTGTTCTTAACCAGTCTGAACTGCTGGGGCTGGAACTAGACAACAGCTGACTCCAAGTTCTTGGAAAACAACTTGTACACTAACATCTTGAATCCTACGTCAGATACTATCTATAGGGGTGGTGAAAGGGTCTTCTAACTTTAGACTACGTGATGCTGGGAGGATGTGCACGTTTTGGTAAACAAAGCGAGTTGACCCGTGAGGGCATCTTACAGATGATGAAGCAAGTTACAGTTCAATGGCTCTAGCTGATGGCTACCCTTGGTTTTACAGGGAGATGCCTTCTGAATTGTCACCAGATGGTACTTTCTAGGTGTCTGGGTCCTGGCTGCCTCCTCATGGGCTCCTGGGTTTATGTCCTCATGGTGAGATGTGTGGCTTCAAGGCATGTGAAAGAGCCACACAGCTGGGGAAACTCCTCAGGGCACTCTGGTACAAGTGGAATAAGGCCACATCATGTCCTTGTGTCTGCTTCACTTAGAATCTTTGAGGTTTATCCACATTTGTTACATGCGTCAACATTACTCCTTTCTAATGTCTGAAAGAAACCTGGCATACATGTATCATCCTTCGTTTCTATTCATCTGTCAAGGACACTTGGAGTTTCCTTTTGATTCTTTGATTCTTCACTCTGGTCTCTTCCTAGCAGTCAAAGGGCACTGGCCCCATCATGGGGCTCTACCTTTGTGACCCCATCTAAGCCTAATACTCTCAGAGCCCCGCACCTCCAAATACCATCACACTGAGGGTTAGGAGTTCAACATATGAACTTTAGGGGGGCATCACACTGAGGGTTAGGAGTTCAACATATGAACTTTAGGGGGCATAGAAACATTGTCTATAACAGCTGAGCTTTTAGCTATCTCATCCTGAAGTAGGTGAGCTGTTTTTTTCCCCAAAACATCTTTTGTGATAAAATACCTACAACATAAAATTTGCCACTTGAACTATCTTAAGCGTACAGTATACAAGCATTACAATCAGTATGCAATCGGTGGCAATCATTACTGATGGTTGTACAATATTGTTAGGGTAATTTGAAAACTTGTTCAGCACTCTACAAAAACTCTGCAACTATTAAGCAATGATTCACAATCCCCCCCCCCCCCCCCCCGTCTCCAGCCCTTGGCAACCTCTAATCTATTAATTAACTTGCTTATTCTCTATTTCATGTCATTTGATCACAAAGCATTTGTCCTTTTGTCTGGCTTATTTATTCTAAATAACTTCACATTTCATCCACATTGTGCAATGTGTCAGAAATCCAGTCCTTCCCTGGGTCTGAATAACAATCCATTGCCTGGATATACCAAGTTTTATTTCTCTTCACTTGTTGATGGGATAATGGAGTTTCCACATCTTGGCTCTTGTGAATGTTGCAGTCAATACTGGTGTACAGGTAACTGCTGAAATCCATGTTTTCAGTTCTTTTGAGTGTTTAACAGGAATGACTAGGTCAAATGGTAATTCTGTGCTTAGCACTTTGAAGAACTGTCAAACAATGAACTGGTTCTTGAGGCGCTTCTATGTAGAAGACATAAGGTCCTAAGGTCCTTTTGGAATAAGACCCCCCACAGGTGACAAAATCAACTCCTTGTAATTTCATACTTGAAGCTGAACATCTAGGAAGGTCATATCTGCTACATTAACCTCTGGAAGAGGAAGCCCAGCCATCCATTCAGGGGGTCAAGATTCTTTCTTCAAGGACACTTGTGGATCATTGGTTGTTAAGAGTCAACAGAACTGAAAGCTCAGTCCTTTTCTCAATGAATTCTTATATGAAGATCTTCCCTGTTAAGTAGTTTCAGATTTTGAAGCCAGTGACTCCTTATCCAATGGCAGAAAATAGAAACCACGTTGCAGCTCTTCCGTAGCATCTTGTTTCTGCCTCACGAGATTTCCTGCTGTACTCTGCAACGCTTAGGAACATGCCTGACTTCCCTGAGGCAGCCAGTCTTGAGCCTTGAGTGGTTCACCATGATGCTTATCCTTTGATTTTGGGGGGATCTTTTCAGGCCTTGTCCTCGATACCTGGGGGTAGAGGGTCTATCTAGTGATGAGTAAAAATAGAAATATTAGTTTTAATCCCATCTTTCAGAATCAAGACTGGAGAGTTTTTATCATGCTTTTAGAAGTTCTTTGGACTGACTGGCCATTAAAAGTTTACATCCTTACAGGGATCCTGGAAGGGGGCCAGTTCTATGCATTATAGGCATACCTGGAGATACTGCAGGTTCAGTTCCAGACCACCACAAAAAAGCGAAGATCAGTGTCACACATTTTTTGGTTTCCCAATGTGGATAAAAGTTGTTTAGACTACCCTGTAGTCTATTAAGTGTGCAATAGCATGTACATTAAATTCCTTATTGCTAAAAATTGCTAACCACCATCTGAACCTTCAGTGAGTAATAACCTTATTGCTGGTGGGGAGTCTCACCTTGATGTTGATGGCTGTTGACTTATCAGGGTGGTGATTGCTGAAAGTTGGGGGGTAGCTGTGGCGATATCTTAATAAGACGACAATGAAGCCTGCCATGTTGACTCTCTCTCATGATTTCTCTGTAGCATGAAATGCTGTTTGGCATTTTACCCATAGAACTTTCAAAACTTGAGTCAATCCTCTGAAACTCTGCTGCTGCTGCTTTCATTGACTAAGTTGCTGTAACATTCTAAGTCATTTGTCATTTCAATAGTCTTCATGGAATCTTCACCAGGTAGATGCTTTCTCTTCTCTAAGAAGCAACTCTGCATCCGTTAAAGTGTTATAGAGCGCAGCAATTTGGTCATATCTTCAGGCTCCACCTCACTCTAGTTCTCCTGCTAGTTCTATCACCTCCATAGTTACTTCCTCTGCTGAAGTCTTGAACCCCTCAGTCATCCATGAGTGTTGGAATCGACTTCTTCCAAATTCCTTTGAATGTTTATTTGACCTCTTCCCATGAATGACAAATGTTCTTCATGGCATCTAGAATGGCGAATCCTTTCCAGAAAGTTCATGTACTTTGCCCAGATTCAGAGGAATCACTCCTCATGGCAGCTATAGCCTTATGAAATGTTTTTAAAATAATGAGACTTGAAAGTCAAAATGACTTCTTGATCCATGGCTGCAGAACGGATGTTGTTAGCAGGCATGAAAACGACATAAATCTCTTACATCTCCATCAGAGCTCTTGGGTGACCAGGTGTATTGTCAATGGGCAATAATATTTTGAAAGGAATCTTTTTCTGAGCAGTAGGTATCAACAGTTAAAATATTCAGGAAACCATGTTAACAAAATATGCTGTCATTCAGGCTTTGTGCCATTTACAGAGCACAGGCAGAGTCCACTTAGCATAATTAAAGGCCTAGGATTTTTTTTTTTTTTTTTTTTTTGCAGTACGGGCCGTTGTGGCCTCTCCCATTGTGGAGCACAGGCTCCAGACGCACAGGCTCAGTGGCCATGGCTCATGGGCCTAGCCGCTCCATGGCATGTGGGATCTTCCCGGACCGGGTCACGAACCCGTGTCCCCTGCATTGGCAGGCGGACTCTCAACCACTGCGCCACCAGGGAAGCCCCGGGGCCTAGGATTTTTGAAATCATAAATGAACATTGGCTTCAACTTATTCCCCAGCTGCATGAGTGCCGAACAAGAGTCAGCCTGTCTTAAAGCTTTGAAGGCAGGCGTTGACTTCTCTTCAGCTATGAGATTCTCTAATATGAGGCTGTGTTTTCTGCATTAAAAAAATCTGTTTAGTGTAGCCACCTTCGTTAGTGATCTTAGCTAGATCTTTTGGATAACTTGCTGCAGCTTCTCCATCATCAGTTGTTACTTCCTCTTGCACTTCTAAGTTAGGGAAGATGGCTTCTTTCCTTAAACCTCCTGAACCAACCTCTGACTGTTGGTTCAAACTTATGCAGCTTCCTCACCTCCCTGACTTCATATTGAAGAGAGTTAGGGCCTTGCTCTGGATTAGGCTCTGGCTTAAGGGAATGTTGTGGCTGGTTTGCTCTTCTGTCCAGAGCAGTAAAACTTTCTCCATGTCAGCAATAAGGCTGTTGAACTTTCTTTGTGCGTTCGCGTTCACTGGAGAAGCACTTTCAGTTTCCTTCAAAAACTTTTTCTTTGCATTCACAACTTGGCTAACTGTTTGGCACGAGAGACCTAGTAGCTTTCGGCCTCTCTCAGCCTTTAACATGCCTTCCTCACTCAGCTTAATCATTCTAGCTTTCGATTTAAGGTGAGACATGCGACTCTTCCTTTCATTTAACCCTACAGTGGCCTCTAAGAGTTCATTCATTGGCCTAATTTCAATGCTGTTGTATCTCAGGAAATTCAGAGGCACAAGGAGAGGGGGAGATATGGTGGAGTGGCCAGTTGGTAGAGCCGTCAGAACACAGTTATATGGGTGCAGTTCATGGTGTGCCCAAACAATTATAATAACAACATCAAAGATCACTGATCAGAGATCACTGTACCAAACACAATAATGAAGTTCGAAATATTGTGAGAATCACATTGTGACAGACATGCAGTGAACACATGTTTTTGGAAAAATGGTGCTGATACTTGCTCGATGCAGGGTTGCCACAAACCTGCGATTTGTTTAAAAACAAAAAAGGGAAATGCAATGAAGTGGAGCACATAGATGAGGTGTACCTGTGAAGCTATCCTGGTGTGTGGTCTCCTGCCTTCCACCACCTACCTGCCCTGGAGTGACTGAGTCTGGGGGTCCTGGATGGTCTTCTGTGGCTGGACCTGTCTTTCCTGGTGAGAGAGGTACCCAGAAAGGGCTGTGGGGGCCATGGAGGCATTTTTGATAACTTGGTACAAGTGTCTGGGGCACCTGCTGGTAAAGAGAGGTTGGATTCCCAAGCCCTTTCTTTGAAGGTCAGCCTCAAGTACAAGCTGTGTGTTCACCTGATGGGGGCCAGTGTGCCCACCCGAGTGGCCATGCAGAATGGAGAGGATGTGCACTGCCCAACGGCTTGCCCTCTCTACCCCAGCTCTAAACATGGGGCATCCTTATAACCCCTGGGCTTGTGCCCCTCAGAGCCCAGAGAATCTCCAAGGAGTTACCACCCCTGTTGAGTCTGAGTTCACTCTCCTAGAATAATTCCTGCTTCTGAAACATAGTCTGTGGGCCTGCAGAGGAGGGGGTGCCAGTCCTTGTGCTGAGGGGCTCTGGCCAGAGGGAGCTGTTGGCCGAGAGACTGAGGAGAGGATTGAGCCCCTTGCTCTCACAGAGGGGAGGAGGCTGTCAGAGTGGCCAGAACTTGTCACATGTGTCCCCTACTGGTCTCCATTTTGTAGTCAGGTGCCGGCACTGCTGGGGACTGGGCCATGATGCAGCTTTGGGGAGGTGTAGGTGGGTAGGGCTATAAAGCAATCTGCAGGTTAACCAGGTTCTTCAGGGTCATCTGTGATATGTGGCCTGACTTTCTGAGCTTCCAATAGTGTAAACTGGTTTTTTTAAGTGAAAATGTTTATATAGAGAGACACACTCCATAGACAGAGTGTGGGCCATTTCAGAAGGCGAGAGCGACCCCAATAGTGTAAATTGTGATTGAAGAGTAAGCATTTACATGAAGCCCTTTGACTTACCTGTATATAACAAGGGCTTTATATTAAGGATCATGGTTTTTGTCTGTGAAACTTTGAAATGTATCACTTCTGCCAGATGGCAGTGAGTGGATTTGACAAAATCACCACCTTAACTGGCTCGTTAGGCAATTCACTTTTGCTGTTCTTGTACTGTGGGTATATTGTAGTTTCAAAATGTACACTGAAGCCATCCTTGGAAAATACCTGTCAGCTTTGCCAACTTGGGCAGGGTTATGGGCTTTCAAACTAGACTGTCCTCGTCCATGACTTGGAAAGTATAAATGCTGCTCTGCCCCCATATTTCTGACCCTTTATTCTTCACACATTACTGCTAAGGAAAGGAATGAACTATAGAAATTACTTAATTCCCTCTGGTTATTGCATGACAAAGTGAATTTTTAAAATAAATTTATTTATTTGGTTTATTTTTGGCTGCATTGGGTCTTCGTTGTTGCACGTGGGCTTTCCCTAGTTGCGAGCGGGGTCTATTCTTCGTTGCGATGAGCGGGCTTCTCATTGCAGTGGCTTCTCTTGTTGAGGAGCACAGGCTCTAGGCGTGCGGGCTTCAGTAGTTGTGGCATGGGGCTTCAGTAGTTGTGACTCGTGGGCTCTAGAGCGCAGGCTCAGTAGTTGTGGTGCATGGACTTAGTTGCTCCGCGGCATGTGGGATCTTCCCGGACCAGGGCTCAAACCCGTGTCCCCTGCATTGGCAGGCGGGTTCTTAACCACTGCACCACCAGGGAAGCCTGACAAAGTGAATTTTAAGATCTCTTATTAGGAACATACTTAGACATAAACATACATAGTGAACATAGCGTGATATGTACGCAGAACCATCTCCTTGACTCCGTGCAATTTGTTCTCGATTAAATGCTCTCCAAGCCTCACCTGAGGCAGTTAAGATAGTCGGGTGTATTAGAGGTGGTCACGGGATGCTGACTGTGACAAGCAGGTGACGCATGTCACTCATAGGTCTGATAAACAGTGAGCATAGAAACTATCTAAGCAGGGACCTGTCAGGCCCTGGTCACCAGGACCATTCCACCTGCAGGTTGGATCTGGGAGAGGACTTCTCCCAAGCCCTGCTTAGCTTGACGTGACTGGGTGCCTTCATGTTAAAGAGAACGCATTTCCAACTTCTCCAGAGATGGGCTTGTCTCATCTTAGCACGTCTTGCTGCCTGTGAACAGCATCTCTGGCTCATCCAGCTGCTTCAAGTTGGACGTGGTTGGGAGCTCCTTAGGGGTCTGTGCTCTGGTGCTCTCTGGCCAGGAGGTCATGTGGTGAGCCTAGCCAGGGCTAGCCCAGCCCTGAGGCTGATGCAGGGCCAGCAGAGAAGATGCAGCTAGAGAAAAGATGTGCCCAGGCCTACCCTAGTGCTGAGTAGGTTTTAGGGGTGTTCCAGGATTTCAGTTGTCTAGGTCAAGGTCTGATATTTGTAGGGAGCATAGCATCTCTCAGGGTGGGCTTGGGAGACCAGAATGTCAAGCTTCCACAGGCTTCTGCTCTCCATGTCTGCTGTTGTGATGCCCTCGGGCCACCAGGTGGTGCCAAAGGGCTCCCCTCAGCCAGCAGCCAGGCGGGAAACTCTGGGGACTCAAGAATGGGTTTTGGGGCTTCCCTGGTGACACAGTGGTTGAGAATCTGCCTGCCAATGCAGGGCACACGGGTTCGAGTCCTGGTCTGGGAGGATCCCACATGCCGTGGAGCAACTGGGCCCGTGAGCCACAACTACTGAGCCTGCGCGCCTGGAGCCTGTGCTCCGCGACAAGAGAGGCCGCGACAGTGAGAGGCCCGCGCACTGCGATGAAGAGTGGCCCCAGCTCGGAGCTTCCGGGAAGATGGCGGAAGAGTAAGACGTGGAGATCACCTTCCTCCCCACAGATACACCAGAAATATATCTACACGTGGAACAACTCCTACAGAACACCTACTGAACGCTGGCAGAGGACCTCAGACCTCCCAAAAGGCAAGAAACCCCCCACGTACCTGGGTAGGGCAAGAATAAACAGAGACAAAAGGATAGGAATGGGACCAGCACCAGTGGGAGGGAGCTGTGAAGGAGGAAAGGTTTCCACACACTAGGAAGCCCCTTCGCGGGCGGAGACTGCGGATGGCGGAGGGGGAAGCTTTGGAGCGGAAACTCTGGAAGAGAGCACAGCAACAGGGGTGCGGAGGGCAAAGCGGGGAGATTCCCGCACAGAGGATCAGGGCCGACCGGCACTCACCAGCCCGAGAGGCTTGTCTGCTCACCCACCGGGGCGGGCGGGGCTGGGAGCTGGGAGAGGACTGGGGTTGGCAACGTGAACACAGCCTGCAGGGGGTTAGTGCGCCACGGCTAGCCGGGAGGGAGTCCGGGGAAAAGTCTGGACCTGCCGAAGAGGCAAGAAACTTTTTCTTCCCTCTTTGTTTCCTGGTGTGCGAGGAGAGGGGATTAAGAGCCCTGCTTAAAGGAGCTCCAGAGACGGGCGCGAACCGCGGCTAACAGCGCGGACCCCAGAGACGGGCATGAGACGCTAAGGCTGCTGCTGCCGCCACCAAGAAGCCTGTGTGCGAGCACAGGTCACTATCCACACCCCGCTTCCGGGGAGCCTGTGCAGCCCGCCACTGCCAGGGTCCCGGGATCCAGGGACAACTTCCCCGGGAGAACACACAGCGCGTCTCAGGCTGGTGCAACGTCATGCTGGCCTCTGCAGCCGCAGGCTCGCCCCGCACTCCGTGCCCCTCCCTCCCCCCGGCCTGAGTGAGCCAGAGCCCCCAAATCAGCGACTCCTTTAACCCCGTCCTGTCTGAGCGAAGAACAGACGCCCTCCGGCGACCTAGAGGCAGAGGTGGGCCCAAATCCAAAGCTGAGCCCTGGAGCTGTGCGAACAAAGAAGAGAAAGGGAAATCTCTCCCAGCAGCCTCAAAAGCAGCGGATTAAATCTCCACAATCAACTTGATATACTCTGCATCTGTGGAATACCTGAATAGACAACGAATCATCCCAAATTGAGGAGGTGGACTTTGAGAGCAAGATTTATGACTTTTTCCCCTTTTCCTCTTTTTGTGAGTGTGTGTGTCTGTGTGAGATTTTATCTGTATAGCTTTGCTTCCACCATTTGTCCTAGGGTTCTATACGTCCTTTTTTTAAAAAATTTTTTTTCTTAATATTTTTTTATTTTAATAACTTTATTATATTTTATCTTTATTTTACTTTATCTTCTTTCTTTCTTTTTTCCTCCCTTCCTTCCTTCCTTCCTTCCTTCCTTTCTTTCTTTCTTTCTTTCTTTCTTTCTTTCTTTCTTTCTTTCTTTCTTTCTTTCTTTCTTTCTTTCTTTCTTTCTACTAATTCTTTCTTTCTACTTTTTCTCCCTTTTATTCTGAGCCGTGTGGATGAAAGGCTCTTGGTGCTGCAGCCAGGAGTCAGTGCTGTGACTCTGATGTGGGAGAGCCAACTTCAGGACACTGGTCCACAAGAGACCTCCCAGCTCCACATAATATCAAATGGCGAAAATCTCCCAGAGATCTCTATCTTAACACCAGCATCCAGCTTCACTCAACGACCAGCAAGCTACAGTGCTGGACATCCTATGCCAAACAACTAGCAACACAGGAACACAACCCCACCCATTAGCAGAGAGGCTGCCTAAAATCATAATACAGCCCCACACACCCCAAAACACACCACCAGACGTGGACCTGCCCACCAGAAAGACAAGAGCCAGCCTCATCCACCAGAACACAGGCACTAGTCCCCTCCACCAGGAAGCCTACACAACCCACTGAACCAACCTTAGCCACTGGGGACAGACACCAAAAACAACGGGAACTATGAACCTGCAGCCTGCAAAAAGGAGACCCCAAACAAGTAAGATAAGCAAAATGAGAAGACAGAAAAACACACAGCAGATGAAAAGCAAGATAAATACCCACCATACCTAACAAATGAAGAGGAAATAAGCAGTCTACCTGAAAAAGAATTCAGAATATTGATAGTAAAGATGATCCAAAATCTTAGAAATAGAATGGACAAAATGCAAGAAATATTTAACAAGGACCTAGAAGAACTAAAGTTGAAACAAACAACGATGAACAACACAATAAATGAAATTAAAAATACTCTAGATGGGATCAGTAGCAGAATAACTGAGGCAGAAAAACGGATAAGTGACCTGGAAGATAAAATAGTGGAAATAACTACTGCAGAGCAGAATAAAGAAAAAAGAATGAAAGAACTGAGGACAGTCTCAGAGACCTCTGGGACAAGATTAAACGAACCAACATTTGAATTATAGGGGTTCCAGAAGAAGAAGAGAAAAAGAAAGGGACTGAGAAAATATTTGAAGAGATTATAGTTGAAAACTTCCCTAATATGGGAAAGGAAATAGTTAATCAAGTCCAGGAAGCACAGAGCGTCCCATACAGGATAAATCCAAGGAGAAATACGCCAAGACACATACTAATCAAACTGTCAAAAATTAAATACAAATAAAACATATTAAAAGCAGCAAGGGAAAAACAACAAATAACACACAGGGGAATCCCCGTAAGGTTAACAGCTGATCTTTCAGCAGAAACTCTGCAAGCCAGAAGGGACTGGCAGGACATGTTTAAAGTGATGAAGGAGAAAAACCTACAACCAAGATTACTCTACCCAGCAAGGATCTCATTCAGATTTGATGGAGAAATTAAAACCTTTACAGACAAGCAAAAGCTGAGAGTTCAGCACCACCAAACCATCTTTACAACAACTGTTAAAGGAACTTCTCTAGGCAAGAAACACAAGAGAAGGAAAAGACCTATAATAATGAACCCAAAACAATTAAGAAAATGGGAATAGGAACATACATATCGATGAGTACCTTAAATGTACATGGACTAAATGCTCCCACCAAAAGACACAGATTAGCTGAATGGATACAAAAACAAGACCCATATATTTGCTGTCTACAAGAGACCCACTTCACCTAGAGACACATACAGGCTGAAAGTAAGGGAATGGAAAAAGATATTTCATGCAAATGGAAACCAAAAGAAAGCTGGAGTAGCAATTCTCATATCAGACAAAATAGACTTTAAAATAAAGAATATTAGAAGAGACAAAGAAGGACACTACATAATGATCAAGGGATCGATCCAAGAAGAAGATATAACAATTGTAAATATTTATGCACCCAACGTAGGAGCACCTCAATACATAAGGCAAATACTAACAGCTATAAAAGGGGAAATCAACAGTAACACAATCATAGTAGGGGACTTTAACACCCCACTTTTACCAATGGATAGATCATCCAAAATGAAAATAAATAAGGAAACACAAGCTTTAAATGATACATTAAACAAGATGGACTTAATTGATATTTATAGGACATTCCATCCAAAAACAACAGAATACACATTTTTCTCAAGTGCTCATGGAACATTCTCCAGGATAGATCATATCTTGGGTCACAAACCAAGCCTTGGTAAATTTAAGAAAATTGAAATTGTATCAAGTATCTTTTCTGACCACAACACTATGAGACTAGATATCGATTACAGAAAAAGATCTGTAAAAAATACAAACACATGGAGGCTACACAATACACTACTTAATAACGAAGTGATCACTGAAGAAATCAAAGAGGAAATAAAAAAATACCTAGAAACAAATGACAATGGAGACACAATGACCCAAAATCTATGGGATGCAGCAAAAGCAGTTCTAAGAGGGAAGTTTATAGCAATACAATCCTACCTTAAGAAACAGGAAACATCTCAAATAAACAACCTAACCTTGCACCTAAAGCAATTAGTGAAAGAAGAACAAAACAACCCCAAAGTTAGCAGAAGGAAAGAAATCATAAAAATCAGATCAGAAATAAATGAAAAAGAAATGAAGGAAACGATAGCAAAGATCAATAAAACTAAAAGCGTGTTCTTTGAGAAGATAAACAAAATTGTTAAACCATTAGCCAGACTCATCAAGAAAAAAAGGGAGAAGACTCAAAGCAACAGAATTAGAAATGAAAAAGGAGAAGTAACAACTGACACTGCAGAAATACAAAAGATCATGAGAGATTACTACAAGCAGCTCTATGTCAATAAAATGGACAAGCTGGAAGAAATGGACAAATTCTTAGAAATGTACAACCTGCCAAGACTTAATCAGGAAGAAATAGAAAATATGAACAGACCAATCACAAGCACTGAAATTGAAACTGTGATTAAAAATCTTCCAACAAACAAAAGCCCAGGACCAGATGGCTTCACAGGCGAATTCTATCACACATTTAGAGAAGAGCTAACACCTATCCTTCTCAAACTCTTCCAAAATATAGCAGAGGGAGGAACACTCCCAAACTCATTCTACGAGGCCACCATCACCTTGATACCAAAACCAGACAAGGATGTCACAAAGAAGGAAAACTACAGGCCAATATCACTGATGAACATAGATGCAAAAATCCTCAACAAAATACTAGCAAACAGAATCCAACAGCACATTAAGAGGATCATACACCATGATCAAGTGGGGTTTATTCCAGGAATGCAAGGATTCTTTAATATATGCAAATCAATCAATGTGATACACCATATTAACAAATTGAAGGAGAAAGACCATATGATCATCTCAATAGATGCAGAGAAAACTTTCGACAAAATTCAACACCGATTTATGATAAAAACCCTGCAGAAAGTAGGCCTAGAGGGAACTTTCCTCAACATAATAAAGGCCACAAATGACAAACCCACAGCCAACATCATCCTCAATGGTGAAAAACTGAAAGCATTTCCACTAAGATCAGGAACAAGACAAGGTTGCCCACTCTCACCACTGTTATTCAACATAATTTTGGAAGTTTTAGCCACAGCAATCAGAGAAGAAAAGAAAATAAAAGGAATCCAAATTGGAAAAGAAGAAGTAAAGCTGTCACTGTTTGCAGATGACATGATACTATACATAGAGAATCCTAAAGATACTACCAGAAAACTACCAGAGCTAATCAATGAATTTGGTAAAGTAGCAGGATACAAAATTAATGCACAGAAATCTCTGGCATTCCTATACACGAATGATGAAAAATCTGAACGTGAAATCAAGAAAACACTCCCATTTACCATTACAACAAAAAGAATAAAATATCTAGGAATAAACCTACCTAAGGAGACAAAAGACCTGTATGCAGAAAATAAAACACTGATGAAAGAAATTAAAGATGATACAAAGAGATGGAGAGATATAGCATATTCTTGGATTGGAAGAATCAACATTGTGAAAATGACTCTACTACCCAAAGCAATCTACAGATTCAATGCAATCCCTATCAAACTACCACTGGTATTTTTCACAGAACTCGAACAAAAAGTTTCACAATTTGTATGGAAACATGAAAGACCCCGAATAGCCAAAGCAATCTTGAGAACGAAAAATGGAGCTGGAGGCATCAGGCTCCCAGACTTCAGACTATACTACAAAGCTACAGTAATCAAGACGGTATAGTACTGGCACAAAAACACAAAGATAGATCCGTGGAACAGATAGAAAGCCCAGAGATAAACCCACGCACATATGGTCACCTTATTTTTGATGAAGGAGGCAAGAATATACAATGGAGAAAAGACAGCCTCGTCCATAAGTGTTGCTGGGAAAACTGGAGAGGTACATGTAAAAGTATGAGATTAGATCACTCCCTAACACCATACACAAAAATAAAGTCAAAATGGATTAAAGAGCTATATGTAAGGCCAGACACTATAAAACTCTTAGAGGAAAACATAGGCAGAACACTCTATGAGATAAATCACAGCAAGATCCTTTTTGACCCACCTCCTAGAGAAATGGAAATAAAAACAAAAATAAACAAATGGGACCTAATGAAACTTCAAAGCTTTTGCACAGCAAAGGAAACCATAAACAAGACCAAAAGACAACCCTCAGAATGGGAGAAAATATTTGCAAATGAAGCAACTGTCAAAGGATTAATCTCCAAAATTTATAAGCAGCTCATGCAGCTCAATAATAAAAAACAAACAACCCAATCCAGAAATGGGCAGAAGACCTAAATAGACATTTGTCCAAAGAAGATATACAGACTGCCAACAAACACATGAAAGAATGCTCAACATCATTAATCATTAGAGAAATGCAAATCAAAACTACAATGAGATATCATCTCACACCAGTCAGAATGGCCATCATCAAAAAATCTAGAAACAATAAATGCTGGAGAGGGTGTGGAGAAAAGTGAACCCTCTTGCACTGTTGGTGGGAATGTAAATTGATACAGCCACTGTGGAGAACAGTATGGAGGTTCCTTAAGAAACTACAAATAGAACTACCATATGACCCAGCAATCCCACTACTAGACATATACCCTGAGAAAACCATAATTCAAAAAGAGTCATGTACCAAAATGTTCATTGCAGCTCTATTTACAATAGCCCGGAGATGGAAACAACCTAAGTGTCCATCATGATATGAATGGATAAAGAAGATGTGGCACATATATACAGCCATAAAAAGAAACGAAATTGAGCTATTTGTAATGAGGTGTATAGACCTAGATTCTGTCATACAGAGTGAAGTAAGTCAGAAAGAGAAAGACAAATACCGTATGCCAACACATATATATGGAATTTAAGGGAAAAAATGTCATGAAGAAGCTGGGGTAAGACAGGAATAAAGACACAGACCTACTAGAGAATGGACTTGAGGATATGGGGAGGGGCAAGGGTAAGCTGTGACAAAGCGAGAGAGAGGCACGGACATATATACACTACCAAACTTAAGGTAGATAGCTAGTGGGAAGCAGCCGCATAGCACAGGGAGATCAGCTCGGTACTTTGTGATCGCCTGGAGGGGTGGAATAGGGAGGGTGAGAGGGAGGGAGACGCAAGAGGGAAGAGATATGGGAACATATGTATATGTATAACTGATTCACTTTGTTATAAAGCAGAAACTAACACACCATTGTAAAGCAATTATACTCCAATAAAGATGTAAAAAAAAAAAAAAAAAAAGAGTGGCCCCAGCTCTCCGCAACTAGAGGAAGCCCTCACACAGAAACAAAGACCCAGCACAGCCAAAAATAAATAAATTAATAAATTAATTAAAAAAAAAAAGAATGGGTTTTGAGGACATCAATGGGGAATCTTTCCTCTGCCTAACCATCTTTGCTCTTGCCCCATTTTCCTTCGAGGAATCTTGATCCTGTGTGACTTGCCTCCCCCTATACCAAGCTCACCTACCTTCTGAAGTGTAATTGATTCCACTCCTGCCAGACAGCCTGGGATCTGGCTCGCCCAGGGTCCTGCACTGAGCAGGTAAGCTCATTTCTTCAGAATCCTGTAGATTGTGAACACCTTGTGATGTTACTCATGTGGCCTCAGGTATAAATTTTCATCTGTAATGAGAAATTCTTATCTAAAATACTAATATAAAGCCTGAAACTTCCCTTTGAACCATGATTTTAAAATTGAACTTGACGAAGGCACCAGAAATTGTTAAAGGGTATAAGAAGCTGTTAGGCTTTTTCTACAAATTCAGAAAGCCTAACATGGCAAATCACAGTAATCTGAGGTAGCAGTTACCGTGTTTTTCTTTGAGTCTAAATCTTTGATTTTTGAGTATTCAGGGTACAGGGGTAAACCATAAAATTCTAACTTCATGACTCAAATATAGATATCCAGCAACTATTTGTAGTGATTCTAGCAAAGTCTAAAGCATTTATTGAAACATACTTTACATATATCGCACATTGGTAACATACCCAGTGGTCCATAACTACATTTCAATCTCTAGGCTTTCAGGAAAATCTAAATCTATCCAGACTTCCTCTACTGTTGAGAGAAATTTCTTAAGCTTATGGTTTAACTTGCCAGTAAACTGCTTCCTCTAGAAAGAGGATTTCTGTTGACACTAGAACCAGGAGTGAGAGCCCAGCCCCAGGCTCCCAGGTCGAGATTCCATAGGCCAGGCCTGGCTAAATATCAGAAGGACAAAGATCCTTCAGGACTATTCCAGGAATCTGGCAAACAACTTCGATGTCTGTGTTTCATTAACAGCCTAAGGGCACTCCACGTATATTACCAGCAGAGGTAAGGACAGAATAAGTTGTCTTGACCTCCTAAAGGGACATACAAGGGCAAGCAGAAAAAAGACTTCAAACAGGATCTTTACAAAATGTTAAACTCTTCCTGTGGTTAATGCTCCTTAGCTCTGAAAATATTAGCTTTCACACTTGGCTTAGCTGCTGCTCTGATCTGCAAACAGAATTTTTTCTTTTGAACATTAATTGTCTTTTTTTCATGCACTGATTGGGAGATTGTCTGAGATAATCAACTTTGAGAGGGGAGCCTCCCGGATCAGACTCAGGGAGGAACAGGAAGGGCTTGGGGACAGGCACACACACACCTCTGCTCAGTGCCAGGGAGGGTGAGGCTGCATTCTCCATCAGTGCAATCTCCACCCTTGTTCAGTGGCAGCCTTCACTGAGAGCCAGACTTCTTCCAGAGAAGCAGAGATGTGAATCTGGAAACACTACTGTGGAGAGTGTAGCTGAAGCACTGCAGCATTTTGGGATCAGGTGGAGGCAAGGGAAGTTTGAAAAGCTAGAGACCTGCTGGGTCTAAAGGGATGAAAATGCTGGGAAGCCCAAGATTAAAGTGCCAGGAGATTGGCTTCCTGGTGAGAGCTCTCCCCCTGGCTTGCAGATGACTCTCGTGTTTCATAAGGTAGAACGCAAAGGAACTCTAGTCTCCTCCCTCTTAGAAGGACACTAATCCCATCATGGGGGTCCCACCTATATGACCTCATCTAAACCTAATTACCTCCCAAGGCCCCACCTCCTAATGCCTTCACACTGGAATTAGTGCTTCAATATGTGAATTGGGGTGGGAGGGGGGGCACAAACCTGCATTCCTAACAGAGTGTCACTGAATTTGGGGCTCAATCTGACTGTAATCTCACAAAATTCAGACTTTTTAGTTTGCCTTTCTCAGAGAGCAGATGCTGAGACAAGGATACGGGTGGTAGGTGATCCCAGGAAGCATAAGTGAAAGTGAGGAAAGCGGGACTGGGGAAAGAGAATGTCAAAGGTTGTGTTAAAGTGGGTTTACTACTATGGGCATCTGGGGTTCAGTCCCACTGGGGAGCCTCTGATATATGGTACTGTGTAATGCTCATCTGGTAACACCCCTATGTGATGGGGTGGTTGACAGTCACTCAGTGACTATCTCTCCTTCATTAGCTGGTTGCTTATTTTGGTGAGTGCCCAAGACCTTCACTTCTAAGAGGTCTGAACCCCTGGTGACCTTATCACTCCATGTTTGCTGCAATTGCTTATTTATGCTTAACATTGGGTGTGGAAGAACCAAGCAACATTCCAATGAATCATTTTTCCCTTTCCTCTCATGTAGCAGAAAATCTTGATAGTCTACTGGCAAAAGAGCACTGTTTGTGTCCCTTGGTATAAGCATCTAGATCTAGGACCTCTAGACCTGCTGAACTTAACTTGTAGGGGTGGAAAGCACAAATTTCCCAATTGGGTCACTGGGTGTTAAGACAAGGGAGAAACTTAATTCCACTCCTTGGTTCCCAGACCTATATTCTAGCCCTTGGAGACACAGCATCATTTAATGGCCACTAGTTTGCTAGCAAAGTACACCAACACCATTGTGATGAGCATGATGTTTTCAAGTTGCAGTTCCTGTCTTGAACTGTTAGCAAACTCAGGTGGACTATGAAAGCAGGAATCACCAGTATGATTCCTTACACCCATTGGACCACGTTGAATCTACTGCTACTGATATTTCATGGTGGTTGTGCAGTTGAGTTTCCTGGAAAGGATACTCTGAGATGCTGACTTAGGAATGCAAGGGTTTGGAGTATATAGTGTTGATCAGAGGGGCAAAGGAAGGTCTAGGCAGAAGTCAGACTGGGATGGAAGATGGACCAAGAACGAGGTGGAGAGTGCCATGGCAGGCATCTTCTGTTAGTCATCCCACACCAGACTGATACGGCTGGGACTTCTACTCCTGGCTCACTTGGCCCCTGGATGTGGGCTGCCCTTGGGGGACTGACAGCTAGCTGGAGGCTCTTGCTGGCTGTGCTCCCTACCAAGCAGCACGTCCTTCCCTAAATGGAGATCTGTGCGGTGGGTTTCTTACAGAACACCCCATCTCTGCTGTTCATCGTCAAACTGATTCTTTACCTGAACGTGTAAGAGGGCATTTCAATGACATGCTGGTCTGGCAGCTTCTTGTTAATATATGATAAAATCAAGGTTTCTGTAATCATGTGTCTCTGTAAGATGGATCGCTTGTTCCAGGTGACTTAATATGGACTTTTCTGCAGTAAGTTAGGTATTCTGGAAGCCCCTAATGGTGCTAACACAGGCACTGTGCACGGAAGTGCCAGGGCATGGAAGGTAAATTCAAATCCAGAATAATTATCACAGAAGGATGGATGCTTCTCTCAGGAGGGGAGAGGTCAGATGTAATCACCTTGCCAGCAAGAGGCTGGGTGGCACCATATGGGTGTTCAACATCTGTTTCTGTTGCTGACAGGCCAGCTTTAAAACAATGGCAGTAGCTAGAATGGCTTTGAGAGGGAGCCATGATATTGGACCCATGAAATGGGTAGACTTTTTTGCAAGCAACTAGGGGTCTGAGCACAGAAACCGGCTGACTTCTGGACAAGTCATCCTGTCCACTTACTGAGCACATCTTCTGTGATGAATGATCTGGTAGGCACTGCCATTTATTGATTGATTGATTGATTGATTGAGGTACACGGGCCTCTCACTGTTGTGGCCTCTCCCGTTGCGGAGCACAGGCTCCGGACGCGCAGGCTCAGCGGCCATGGCTCACGGGCCCAGCCGCTCCGCGGCATGTGGGATCTTCCCGGACCGCGGCACAAACCCGTGTCCCCTGCATCGGCAGGCGGACTCTCAACCACTGTGCCACCAGGGAAGCCCGGCACTGCCTTTTGATTTAAAAAACAAACAAACAAACAAACAACTTAGGCCTTGTGCCTATTCCCGTAGGTCCTTCTACATGCCTCTTCCCCAGACCTCCTTGTCTCTAATCTTCTAATATTGCTGCTTCCAGGACACTGAGCAGCCAGCCAACCCACTTGCTAATGCATGGAATTCTGAGCACCCATCTTAGACCCCCTCGTTTCATAAGAAATGATCAAGTGTACTGATTGAACTCATGCCCACTGGGAAAATTCTCCCTCAATGTTCCTTAGGGTATCCTCTAAGGAGTCATGAGATTGCAGCCATCCATTAACAATTCATTGTTACATATTGAATGAATCTGTCTACGAACCAGGGCTTTACTTGTCTCTCCTTGTCACAGAGATTTCTTCATGGGACCACAGGTGTGAACTGAGAGGTATAAGTGCAACAGAGATAGGGGATGATGGGGGTGTGGAGTCATTTGTTCTTGTAACTTAAATGTGACCTTAGATTTGCTTGGGACTTTCCACAAATACACTATTACCTGTGTAACACTGGTGCCCATTGGACCTTATGCTTTTAAGTCTTACAGTGTCCAGCTCATCATGGGAAGTTCTAAACCCATACTGGATGTTTCATGGCTAGGAATTCAGTCTCTATTAAGTCTCAGTATTATACTTGGAGCCCATTTCCAAGTTAAGTTTTCCATGGGCAAATGTATGAACTTATCCTGAAATCTTAGGAGTCTGCTGTTACCTCTCACATTCTGGCCATAGGTGTGTTCCAGAGTACTTGATACTTCTGATTCCCAGGTCTAACAATATAACACCAATGATAAGGTGGACCAGAAAGACCTTTTGTGGAAAGTCAATATAATCAAGATTCCTGTTGAGTTCTGCAGGAACTTGCATCTATTCCTACCATGGGTGTGGCTAACACTGAGATCTGTCAGGTTGTATTTTGAATGGCCAGACCACAGGTACTCAAAACTGGCAGGCTTTGGAGCCCACTGAAAAATGGTTAGGGGCAGTATTCCCAAGTGTGACATATGCTGTATTTACAATTCAAAGAGGCCTACCAATTTTGAAGTTACACTTCCTTCATGGTAGGAGATAAAAGGTGCAGTAAATTGTCCTTTAATTTGGAAGTAGGAAGTGATGTCCTGCATGCCCTAGACACTTAAAAGCATCAGTGATGTGGCAGGCCCTGAATCTTTGTAGGTTTACCTACCACATTCTGGCACATAGGTCTTCAATTCTAACAAAACAATGTCAGTAATAAACTAGACCAGCAGAATCTTCTGTGGAACGGTAATATAGGTTCCAGTCTTTTTCATTGATGGTCTTCTTGCAGATGTCATTTTGGTGTGCTCGTGAGAAGAGGTGAGCTCAGCGTCTTCCTACTCACCCATCTTGGCTGCTCTCGCCAACATAATCTGGAATGCCAATATAATCAAGATTTCTGTAGATTTTATTGTAGAGAGTAGGAAAGTTGACATAACTCTAGGATGAGGCTATGAATGTATACTGCTGACTTTCCCATGAGAAAGCAAATTGATACTCTCTTCATTGAGGATTGAATAATGTATTCACTAGGTCAGGAGATGCATGCTAAATGCCAGAAGTAGTGCTTTTTACTAGTAAAGATCATACCTCCATGACAGCTGTGATAGTTCACTGTCATCTGTCTTGGGACTCCGAATGTCTCATTGAAACAAGGAATCACAAAGACCTCTGATCAAATGCAGGGTGACTTCTATTCTTACCGGCCAAGGGAGTAGGCACACAAAAGAAGTCCTCTGGTTGGTCATCTTGAACCAGTGGTCAAAGTTCTTCTGTGTTGGGAAGCCTTTCTTGTCTCATTACTGAAGTTCTCCAAAGCACCGCTCTGTTCCATATTCCAGAACCTTTCTGATTGTCTTCCAAACATGAGTCCTGGAGGACCAGTTCCAGTTCTTTTGAGGCAGGACACTAATTGTCACAGACGTGTTCTTAATCTAGAAATCCAGGTTTCTTAGGAAAACTGGGGTTCCAGCCCAAGACGCGGGATGGATAAAAATGCAAAACAGTGACCTGCTCACTGGGCCTTAACAATTGCCCCAGGTATGGGAGATCATAGTAAAAGGTATGCCCTAGGGACCACCATAGGGTGGGGTGGTCAGCAAGAGCTGCCTGACTCCTGTGGCATCTTTAGGTGGTAATAAGCCCTACATCCAACCCCCTCTCAAGTTGTGAGAAAATTGACTTCAGAGAAGCAGATCCTTCTGCCAGTGGGTACACTAGGTGCAAACTGCTTTACCGTCAAGCCAGTGTGGGGGAGGGTGGAGTAGGGCCTGGGCAGGAAAAGGTCCCAAGGCCTAGGTTCAGTGAGCTGCTCACTATGTATCAAGGTGTAATCACCTACTTTTCCAAGCCAAGAAGCTGTGCCTGACTCGAAGTCTTTACTCCTTGCTTGAATTTTTCTTTAACCATAAATGAAGTAGTTGCCAATGAAACCATTGACTATAGCTCTATTCACACATTTGTCCTCAGACTGTAGCAGATAGAATAAAGGTCACGTTCACAAAGATCTGTCCTCTGCCTGGGGAGGTTTAGAATACAAGACACATTTTCTTTACATCAAAAGAACATCAGCCTTCACACTTTTTAGAGACCTGATGTGGTGGCGAGGTTATTTGAAGAGTGACAATCAGTTTGCCATGAGGAGGTACCTGGAGTTGACTCGATCCCTGGGTGTCTTGAATGGCTCCAGGCTGTGCTCTTCTGGATCTGCCTCTGGTTAGAGTCTTGTGTTGTAATGCTCACTGACTATTTCTAATCCATGTGGAAACATGGAAGGCTGGATGGTATCAGTATGGTCCACAAGTCAGATGTGGTGGGGCCATCTTCATAAGCTGCTGGGTATCTCTTCAGTTTACCTGAGCATTAGTGATGCCTGACCTTTGGGTGAAGAGGGCTATGACGCCAGTAGTAAGACTCCTTTAGAGGAAAGGAGGGAAGGAAGGATTCTTTCGTGGAAGGTTTGTGGACTTATCTCTTCAGGAAGAGAGGGAATTTCTCTGCCTGCTTCATTTTTAACCATGAAGTACAGGTCCTGGCTGGGCTGGATGAGGAAAAGGGCTTGTGTTTGGGACAGCTGGTCATCAGCAATTCCTATACTTGGAGACATGGTATTACCTTTGAGTTGAACAAATGTCCTGGAACTTCCTAAACCAAGCCCAGGGGCCAGTGTGAGGTGGGTGTGTCTGGGCAAAGGATTGTAACCCTGAGTGCTGGCAGATCTGGGGTGCTGGGAGCTGGGCTTGAAAAGCCTGCTCAATGGAGTTGAAACTTCAGACTCTCTGCAGATCTGGGGGTGGAGGGGGGGAGATACCTTGGCTGGCCTCTATTTTGACAACAGCCCAGGCTATGCGTAAACAGATGTATCATTGGATAAAATGACCCATGACCAAAATGAATGTTGGCAAATACGTGATAATAATTGTTCTAATGAAGCTTGAGTATTAAGTACAGCCCAGTGGGCTTTTTGGGGGGCCGTAGAATGGCTTAAAGGGAGTGACAACCATTTTTGTTCTGTTCTCTAAATTTTATTTGTAGAGAATTGAAGATTAGAGGTTGTCACCTCTTGGGTGTCTTTGGCTATGGCTTCAACCTTAGAGAATCCTCGTGTTCAGTGTCTTTTTCCTTGAAAAGGCTAGGCCTCCTGTTTATGGGATGGCATCCAGGTAGCTCATCTCCAAGGAATGAGAATCTAGATAAGGAGTCTACACTGGGAAACACGTGGCTCTGTAAACCTTGCCTGAGTGATTGTGATCATGAAGCACAAGGACAAGGCCTGTCACTCCTATAGGCAGTTAGCCTGTTACTGACAACCAGGGGCTACTTCTGAGCCTGTGTGACACTTGCAGGGAACTAGGACACTTCGGGTGTCTTTGGTTTTCCTTATACTTTCATGATCTGTCCCTTGATACAGGAAAATGTTGTACAAATTTCTCCATTAAAAACTGGCACCATAACATCTTGCCACATTTGACGTCCTTCAGAGACTAAAATTCTCAATTTGGTTCCTGCTCAGTGACTGAGCTGCATCTAGAATCCAGCCCCTCTGAGCTGCAGAGCAATTAATATGGTAGCAGTGCCCCTGGAGATGACACCCCATTACCAGGCAGCTGGGTACTGAAATCTGTTTGAAGTGTCTCTAAATGAAGCCTATGGGCTTCTGGAATTTTCTTGCTGGGGCAAGCATTGAAGCAGCTGTGAAGATAGTACCTGAGTTTCCCCATCTTCCTCTGTGCCTAAGTGGCCTAAAGATGACTTCATTCCATGTCAACGTCTTACCTTCCTAGGCCATCACCTTGAATAATACAGTCTGTTATTTGTCAACTAAAAATTCTACTCCTTCCCTTTGGTTCAAGAAGCTTTTCAAATCATCTGTGAGGTTGCCTGCTATCATGAGGCTTAAAGACAATCATGTAGCCTCCAATAAGTTTTTAAGGGATAATGACATGCATAAATGTAAATAGCCTAGGGTGGAGCCTTTGAATGCTTGGAACTTGGATAGCTGGGACCATTTTGTAGCCAGAGGTACATCTCATTCCAAACTGAATTCAAACATACATCCTTTACATAAAGCACTGCAAGAGAGTCACGTGTCAGACTGTGTTTTCAGGATGGGATTTGCATTGTGAAAGCTGACATACGCCTTGGCAAATGTGAGGGAGATGGCTGGACTCAGCCTCTGCGCTCACATCAAGCAGACCTTTGACGGCTGACCCTTTGTCTGATGAAATGACATCATTTCCTTCACTTGGGTGGATTCACACTGCCAGAAAACTTCTGGGTTGCTATTTGGTTCCTAATTGACTTGTGTTCAGTGCAGACTTAAGGTGGAGGAAGGCATCCCTGTCCATGACTGAGATGAAGTACATCCCTTGGGCAGATATCTGGACTGCCCTATGGAAGTGAAACATTCTTCACCCCAGTCCTATTGCTGAAAACCTTGTTTCCTGCCCACGTTGAAGAGCCTGAGAGGATCTCTCTGGGTTATAGGAAGAAGGCCTATTTGTGCATCTGTTAGGTGCCTATGTTAATGAGTTATCCTCTAGTATTGATGCGTTTATCATTATGTAATGCCCTTCTTTGTCTTTTGTTATATACTTTAAAAGTCTATTTTGTCTGAGTATCGCTGCCTCTGCTTTCTTGTCATTTCCATTTGCAGGAAATTTTTTCCATCCCCTCACTTTCAATCTGTCTTTAGCTCTGAAGTGAGTCTCCTGTAAGCAGCATGTAGACGGGTCTTGTTTTTTATCCAAGCGTCCACCCTCTGCCTTTTGATTGGAGTGTTTAGTCCATCGACATTTAAAGTGATTATTGATAGGTCTATACTTATTGCCATTCATACACAAAATATAATGGAGTGGCACATGCCATAATGACTGGAGTTTGTACAAGGAGACACTTGTGAGGTCCTGGATCACAGGATTTTGAACTTTTCCCCTGGAATTTCTGAGCAGGGAGGTGCTTCAGAACTCCATGGCTCCTCTCTCCTTTAAGTGCTCTAGGAAGTAACTTGGTGAAGGACCATAGCAAATTTATGGCTTTATCCACTCCCAGTTGGTAATGCACATACACTGGAGCTTTTATCATTCTAAAGAGCTTACTAGAGAACAAGAGAAGGATACTTCAGTCCTATAGGCTTTAGTGGTGGTTGCCAGCTGCCTTATTGTCTTCCTCAAAGGACCAAAGAAAGTTCTGGACCATCCTCTCTCCATCACCAGTATGATCCAGTAAATCATGGCTCTCTACCTCCCTCCTTCATTTCTCCTCTACCTACCAGAGTTGGAGAAGGAGAACGTCATGTCTACAGAGAACTTTCTCCCCAATTCCCCAAGCCTTCCTGGGTTCTCAGGAAAAACTACTTATCAACTTAGGCTAACAATGAAGATCAAAGAACTGTCAAGTTTTGGAACATGCTTTAGACTTAGTGGACAGATTAAAAGAGCACCAATCCTGCAATATGAAAAGAGGCACACAGTGAGATTGCGCGTCTGCTAAGGAGGCTGTGGGTGGCCCTCAATTTGGTTTGTATATTATAAGCCAAGCAGAATCTTTAGTTCCAAATAACGGTATCATTACTGTGCAATAGTAAACCCAGGGGGCTGATGATGGTTTACTCATTAAGCAGCAAAAGTTTCATTTCCTATGTGATCTAAAACTTTAAAGATTAAAAAACGGACATGTGAAAAGTCAAGTGTCTAGGTTTGGCTTCCCTAGAAAAGACTCCTTGATGATGACTCCCATGCGTTAGGTTTATAGGGAATGCACTTGAGAACAGCACTGGAAAGGAAGTAAAGACAGCAAGATAGGGCAGAAGGAGAAGTTCAACTGTGTATCCTCAACAGAAGTTTCAACCAGCCCCATGAGGAGTTCTGGAGCAAGAATGGCCCTCCAGAGTTGCCCTGAACTGAGCAACATGGCTGGACCTCTGGATACCTCAGAGCAGCCAGGGAATGTGACTTCCCCCAGGGAAGGGGCAGAGTCTTGGTTGAGGCAGTTCTCATTGGAGTAAGGGCCATTCCCAGAGGGGGATGAGCATCTTGGTACTTCCAGTGCAGGGATTATCAGTGGTGCAGCACTGCAGACATCTCAGGAAGGATGTGTATCATGTGCCCATCTGGAAATAAGCAGATCTTGGCAGATCTTTTTGTCCTGGGGTTATCCTCATCTAGTGAAATTTCCTTTTACATCCTGTTAGGTCTGTGAGTCTCAATTCCAGGGCCACAGGTCCTTCAAGGAAAGTTCAGGGGATGAACTGCAGGGTTGGAAGCAAATCTGGATGAATCCCTTCTGATTGGCATAAGAAGCAGCCAAAATCAATAGAGGTGGTTGTACTGAAACAGTGATATCAAGGGCCTTTGCGTGGTTTTGGGTCCTTTATCCCATTTCTAGAGACACCCCCCAATCTTCTTGCTAGGCTCCAAGTCTTTATTTGGGGACACTCTGTAGCTCTGTGCGACACCTCACCCATTGCCACACACAAATTGGTTATATCAGATGAACAGGGTGGATCAACCAAATCCCAGGAACACACCACCGCTCACCAGGAATGTCACTTCCTCCCTGGGGACTACCCGATACTAGCTAGCGGTCAACTTTTGGCGAAAAGTTTACTCTGCCTACAGCATCTCTTCCAGAAGAATCACCCAGAACTCCTGTCTTAACCATAAGTAGTTTGAAAGGAAGCATAGTTTGTTTCTTGGATACTTAACTACCTTCACTTAATGAGGAAAGTCTGGGTAATTTGGGAGACTGCTAACATAGCTGGAAAGTTGGATCATGCCCTCACCCCAAAACCATCAGTGCTGAAGACCTGTCCATGCCCTTAACAGAGCTTAGTGACCTTCAGTTGTGAATCTAGATATGAGAATGTACCCGCTTCTAATTAGGTGGTCTCTCTGTATAGACAGATGACTACAACTTGGTTCTCATTGTCCTTATTAATGTCAGGGGTTTCTGTGCTTGGTGTTAAGAAGTATCTTAACAAGCCTCTTGGAGATGGCCCAGAGGTATACATCCATTCTGTACTCTGGGTAGAAGCAGTAGGCCAGAGTGGCTGATGGGAGAGGGTAGAGTGGTGACTGGGCTTTATTGGTAGATGTTACTGGAAAAGCAGGTGATGGATCTGCTGGCATCCAGGCTATCTTACTAGGATGCATCTTCTCAGTGGTAAAGCTTGGAGATGTCTTGGGATTGCTAGGAGGACTTTGCCAGAGTGAAGGGTGCCTTTAGATAATGTTATGGTTCCTTTTACATTTCTTGCTCAGGTATTTGACTGAAAGTCATCTCTGCGTATGGCTCTGTTCTAGGTGTTTGTGGTACTCAAGGTAGAAGAAAGTTTTTCCTTGTTCTCCATGAGGGGGTTCTTGAAATCAGACCATAGGGTCTATTCATGTTTTTCCTTAGAACACCCTCCTGCAGAGCTCAGAGGTTGTGTCCCCTCAGGATGGACTTTCTTCTTCCACGCTAGCCTGTGCTGCATCGTGCACGTCTTCTCCTGCTCTCCATTGGCTCCAAACTGAACATTGTCTGATGCTCTTGTAAGTCTGTTCCCTGAAGCTTCATGGCCAAGACTATTCTAGAGAACCTCAGAAGACTGGCTGGTGGGCTGATTCAGTATTCAGCAGATGAAATCCAGGAGTATGATACATGATAAAAGAACTGGGTGACCATCAGGGGATCTAGAACACATCTCTAGAGACACATCTAGAACTAGCATCAAGGGTAGATTGCCCTGGGCTGAGGGGTCTAAGCAAAGACTGATATATGGTTCACCATATACTGGGACCCAGCCTGGCTCCAGATGGCCTGAGTGTGAAAAGTTGAGCAGATCCTTCATAGACAGACATGATAGCATTCATGGTGATGGGGTCCTAGTGTCCAGAACCATGGAACATAGAGCTGGGTGGCTCTTTATGGAAAACAGGGGAACATACCCTTATCCTTGAAAGATTGAGTGTTTCACAGTCCCTCCCATGAATTGCTGTAAGGTTGTTGTCTCTACCTTCCATCTTCTGAGGATCTCTGTTACCCTGATATTTCATAATACATCTATTTATCTTCCCCTTTCATGTTGAACCCAAAAATAAAGTCACATGGGCAGACAAAGAACGATGGCTCACTTCACCCTGGGCCTCTTGTTGTTCTAGAGGGAACGTCAACTAGTCAGGTTGAACTTTGACCTCCAATCATCTTTACTTGAAGTACGTAATTTTCTTAACTTTATGGTAAGGGACTTGGCTGTTTTCAGCTTTGAGATCATGTTCTTTAAGCTTCAGAAGAGTTAGAAGTATCTGAACCTTATTAGACATGGAAGGAATATTTTAGCTTGATTCTATGTATGTGGCTCATCTGTGCCAAGGGTCTGGTGACCTCTATGTTGATCAATGAAGTTCCATTAGGGTCACCTCCAGCTGTTGAATGCAGCTCTCTGCAGCATTAAGATGACATCAATTGTGTAGGCCCCAGGGGCTTCTCCCACCAAAGTGTCAGGACCCAGTGTTTTCTTAACGTTATCCTGTACAAAGAAATAGAACTATCTTAGTTGTCAATTGCCATTGAAGTTAAGATCTCTGTAGTTCATGGATGCCTTGGTCTATTGAAGCTTATTCTGAGTTCACACCTGTGGGCCTCTTGTCTGTGTTGGTCTGCTGTTTTGTGGAAAGAATGCAGAAAGTGAAGACAAAGCTTAGCAAAGGGCACCTGGGCAGGACCACAGAGAAGAGTCCTGGGGTTTGAGTCCTGTACCCAACACACCAGACCTGGCCTCCAGTGCAAAGAATGATAGGCAGGTTGTTCTCCAGTCATAGCTTTCAAGATGTCACAGTGTGGCAACTGTATTGTGTCCCTAGAGGGAAATAGAGCAACCTTCAACTCTGTTAACCTTCACTGTCTTTGTGCAAGCCCTTAGGGCAACAGTGCATGATGGAGGGGAGAGGTCTTCTGGCAAACTTTGAGGAAATAGGTGGAAGGTGGCTCATCTCATCTCTGAAGAACAAGCTTTCACCAACCAAGGTGGGGCTTTATCCTTGTGTGCTGCTTCAGTGTAAAGAGTCTTAGAACTCTTGAAGGTTTTACCTGTGCTGTGCAGCATCGAAAGGCTTCATATTATTTGGACTTAGTCTCAAAGGCAGCTGGCTAGGTCAGGCCTTTCTAACGTCATTTGTATGGATGTTTCTGCCTGGCTGGTTCTTTGTTGTGCGAGGCTGTCCTGTGTGTTGTAGGATGTTGAGCAGCATTTGTCTATCATGACAAATGTCTCCAGACACAGCTATATTTTCCTTGGGGAGCAGAGTGTCTCCTGGTTGAGTCAATGAGCTAGGTCCCTCAAGGAACACCTGAGGGCATCTTGTAGCTCTTCTCCATGGGGCCTTCATGGATGGAGAGCTGGATGCTTAAGTATTTTTCTCATGAGCTTGGAAATATGGGAGAAAATTTCAGAGAAAGGACAGGATGGTTCTCCCACTGAAGCCAACTCTCTCCCTCCTTGGATTTCCTCAGTTTAGTTCCTACAGCTTGGTATTTGCTTCATTTCCTCTTCTCATTTTGAGGAATCCTTTTCACCACTCGATTCTTGTCATGAAACTTGAAACTAAACGTGTCTTTATTGCACATACCCCAGTGCAGCTTCTTGCTATTCGGGTCTGAATCTGAGTGACCTTTATATATTTGTGTCAGACACACTGGATCATATTTAGTCCATCTGGGGGATGCTGAGTAAGAAACTAGTGTCCTGTTGATACCTGAAGTGGCCTCAATCTCTGCAGGTGACTTAAGGGGTTGCATCTGAACAATATGGTCCTGGAGCCAAATCCATCTTCCAAAGACTTGACAACTCTCCGGATTTAAGTTAGGATTCAGGGTTTCTCTAGAAAAACAAATACCAGGAGATTCACTGCAAGGTGTTGACTCACATGATTTGGGGTGGCTTGCCAAATCTGAAATCCGTAGGGCAGCCAATTAGGAAGTAGAGTCTGGAACTCTTGGACTGCAACCTCAATTCCTGACTAAGTGGCTTTTCTTCATCAGGAAACCGCTGCTTTGCTCTCAATGCCTTTCACCTGATAGGATCAGGCCCACCCACATTATCTAAGATAATCTCTCGTACTTAAGTCCAACTGATTGAAGTACTCCTGTACTTGAATCACACAAAATACTTTTACTGAGACACTAGACTAGTGTTTGGAATAACTGGGAACTGTAAATTAGATAAGTTGATAAAACTGATCATCACAAGTTTTAACTACCTTACTTCTGGAGAAACTGAGTCGAGTGAAGGAAATCAGAAAAGATACTTCTGTACAATCTGACTTTCCTATATACAGTTGACCCTTGAACAGCATGGGTTTGAACTGTGTGGGTCCACTTTATGAATTTTTTTTTCAAAAAATAAATACTATAGTACTACACGATCTGTTGAATCTGCAGATGCAGAACCATAGATGTGGCAGACCAACTGTAAAGTTACACATAGATTTTTGACTGTGTGGGGCGTTGGTGCCCCTAACCCCCCTGTTGTTCAAGAGTCAACTGTACTAATCTCTTGAAATCACTGGGTAGTTTCATCACCAGGCTGTTGTTCCCAGAGCATAAATCAAAGCCCAATAGACAGCCACACTCAGACCTCACATAGTAGTACCCAGGATGTGCTACTTATACTGCATATACCAACGCGAGGTACGGAGAAGGGTTCCAGGCCAGTGTGGTTTCATGAATTCTTCTCTGGTTCATTTCACGTGCTGCTATTGCTCATGTTGGTTCTATAGGCTTCCATGGACCTGGTTATGTGGATGGTACGATGAAGATGGGGAGGCAGATATTTGGCCTCAACTTATGTTTTACTGGATGTCTTTATATTATTACTTGATAACTGTGATTCTGAGCAAGTAAGAAAATAAAGGATGTTTTCCATGGGAGAGATCATGTTTCTGTTTATGTAGGGAATATCCATGCATTTATTGCCTACTTTATACTTGGCTATAAAATACTGGTACCGGACAGACTTGACTTGCTGGTGAAGGGACAGGTGATGTTGGGACAGCTGGTCTTTGGAGATTCTTGCCCTTAATACACAGTGCTATCTGGATTGAGCAAGCAACCTGGATCCACCCTAAGGCAGGCTCTGTGGCCTTCACTTGGGCCTCAAGTTATTAGAATGAACCATGCAGGCTCATGTTGAATCAAGCAGTCCATTTTCTAGGCAGATGGCCTCAGACTTGATCCTCACTATTCACAATGGGGCCTTTCTGTGCTTGGTGTCATGGAATGGTACTTAAGCCTCCTTGAGTTTGACTATAGGATGTGTACATCCCTCCTGTGCTCTGGCCAGATAAGAGTAGGCTGCCGCACTGGTGGGAGAGGTAGATGAGGCACCTGGGCTGTCTGGGTGTAGACACCATCTTAGAGTTGGTCATGGATCTGCTGAAACCTGTCCTATCTGATAGGTGCATCTTTTTGGTAATGCTAGGAGACATCCTGTGAATGTAGGAGGACCTGGCCAGCGTGAGGGAGACTTTTGATAAGGCTGTGGTTCCTTTCCATTGCCATCCTTAATCCCAGTCAAATACTTGAGCATTTTCATGTGCTTAGCTCTGTTCTAGGTGATGGTGGTTCCCAGGAAGAAAAGTTTCTTCTTATATCCCATGAGGGGGGAGTCCTGTAGGTGGACCAGGCGGTCTGTTCAGGTTTGCCATCAACATGGCCTTATGCTGCGTTTTGAGGCTCCCCCGCATTGGCGGAGCTCTCTTCTTACCCGTTAGATTGTGCTGCTTTGTGAATGTAGTCTCCTGTTTTCCAATGTCCCCAAGCTGAACATAGTCCAACTCTCAAGTCTATTTCTTGGCTGTCCATGATCAAGCTTGCTTTCAGGAGCCCCCTAGATCAAGGCAGAGTGCCTTGTTTTGTACTGAGGTGGGTGATAGCCGACCAAGTGGTTTCAATTAGTATCTTAATTTTCTTCTTGGAATGCAGCCTTTGTGGAGGACATAGGGGCATGGGCCCAGTCTACCTCACCCCAGCTCTCTGGACCTCATTTGGAGTATGGAATATCTTCATGGCCTTGTACAGTATTAGGCCACCTGCCCTATGATCTAGTGTATTTATGTCTGGATATTGCTTTCTTGGCTGCCTCTCACCAACATGACCAGCTCCCCTTGATAGGGCTGGATACCTCACACCTTCAGCTTTATTCTTAAGTGCAGCAGAAGCTCATAAGAACTGACATTACAGAGGGACTAAAAGGAGGGCTGATAAAATGGCAGGGGGAAGCAACTGAGAGCTGGAGGGCATAAGACTAGACACTAAGCACACTTACCTTTCATTCTAGATGCTCCAAGGACCTAAGGTCCTCTATTGTGGAAGGTTGACTTGACAGACGTGAGGTTGCTACTGAGGAGCATCTCATGTTAGGTGCACAGGGGCTGGTCTCTAGTGTCTGTGGCAGCACAGCTCCGTGGACTCCATTGATGGCAGCCGGTGGATGAGCAGGGGTGCCAACAGCTGAATGAAGAGGAATAAGACAAATATAGCTCCTGAGGATGGCCCAGTTAGCTCCTCTGGGTATAAAATACCTTTGAACCTTATCAGGCACAGAGGGGATGTTTTTAGCCTGAGTCTGTGTTCGTCTGCCTCAAGCAATGGTCTTGTAACCTTGATCCATGTTGACCAGGGAAACTCAACTCGGGCACTTTTAGTTGTGGAATGCAACTGCCTACAGAATTTACAGGACAATAGCAATGTGGAGCCTGCAGAGGTGTCCCCCACTGCTGAAATGTTGGGACCCAGTGCTCATCTTGAGGTTACCCTGCATGAAGAAAAAAAAAATTAGTAGGCTAACTGCCATTAAAACTAAGGCATATTAATTTCACAGGTCCCCCAGTCTACAGAAACTTAGAGTTTGAATTCATACCTGTGAGGCTCTTATCTATGATTCCCTGCTGCTAATGTGATGAAGGTATGCAGGAAATGAACACAAAGTTTAGCATAGAGAAGGAATCTGGGCAGGACCACAGAGCTTGCTGTCCTGGGGTCTTAGTCCTGCATCCAACACGTCTGATTTGACCACCAGTAGAAAGAGTAATGGGTAGGTTAGTCTCTCAGTCACAGCATTCTAGATGACACCAAATGGTCTCTGTGTTGTCAGTGTCACCAGAGAAAGAGCCAGCTTATGTTCAATGTCTTGAAGGAAGTAGTGTGTAGTAGAGGAAGGGTCTTTGGGGGAATTTCAAAGAAATAGTTGGAAGATGCCTTATCTCTCTGCTCTAGGAAACAAACTCCAACAATTTGGGTTGGATTTGTTTATTTTTGTGTGCTTCATGTCATGAATATTTTCAAAATCCTAAAGGTCTTACCTCTGCTCCTAAACAGATACCAAGAGCTAAAAATTGATCCGATTTTCTCTTGCAGAAGTACCAGCTGGTTATATTTCTCAAGTTCAATACTGCTGAAATTTTAGTCTGAATGATTCTCTGTGGGAAGCTATGCTGTGCCCATCATAGGGTTTTTGACAGAATCCCTGGCCTCATAAAGCCATTAGCTTCCTTTCACAAATCATAACAACTAAAAACATCTCCCTCCATTACAATATCATTGATAGACTGTGTCTCTACTCAAGAGCACTCTCTAGAATTTTAGACTACTAAAGCTCCTCTGTCACCTATAGACCCTTCTGGTCTTGCAGGAGAGGTTTCCTGCAGGGAATCTCCTTGGGCTGCCCAAGGCTGGCCGGCCAGCCCGAGCTCTTAGACACAGAGCCTGGTACTGTGTAGGGGAGTCTGCCTGACACCCAGAGGAACTTGAAACTGAAGCTAGAAGGTTGTGTTCCCCACCAAGAAAACTAACCTACCTTCCACTGCCCCCTCCCTGCCATCTTTCCTTCTGCTACTCCGTCTGGGGAATTGGTGCTTGGGAAAGAAGCTGGCACAGGATTGAAGAAACTCTCAGAAGTGCTCACCAAGGGATTCAAGCACCTACTGACCTCAGGGTCACAGTCCAATCACTTACCAGTTGATGGAGCCAGTCTGATCTTTGGTTCTGTTGCTGAAGCAAACTTGGAACTTTCTTGTCTCAGTATAATCCACTGCCCACAGGAGATTTGAGAACCTTGAATAGAGTTGCTTGGACAATGTGGTTGGGCATAGGCTTGTCTTTCCTCTTACAAGGTCCACAGATGTCATTTTTAGTCAGATGACCAGGCGTTTGGTAGGTGAATTCCTTTGTTGGACATCCTCCCTGTCACCTTGGACTCCATGGGAGTGGGCACCTCCATGCACATATGTATGTGAAAGTTGGTTTACATTTCAAAGCAGTGTCTTTTTATATTTTTAACTTTTTATCCTTGGATGGGTAAAGTGAACTTTTTGACATCTATAAGTAAGTTCTATGCACCTCTATTTTATCATGTACTTATGTTGTATACAGTAGTGGCCGATTCTGTAAATGGATGTGTTGTACAGAGAACAGGAACAGCTTATTTTACATCTTTGTCATTGCATTAAAGTGGTGTAATTGAAGAATAAAATACCTCAGTTAGGGGCAAAATTACCCCCCGTTGAGAATCGCTGAGGTAGGTCTTTCCTAGGAAGACTAGTAACTGTCCTGCAGCAACTTTTCCACTGGTTGGACAATGGGTGGAGTGTTGAATGCTGATGAATTGAAGTTTCCTTTGATTCAAGAAAGTGTGGAGAGTTTGGATGGCCTTGGATAGAGGCAGGATTTCCCCAAGAGAACAAGTGCTCTACCTCCTTGGACAAATTCCTTAAACTTAGCTCATATGGCTTCTGATTATTCTCACTCTATCCCCTCCCACTTTGGGAAATCCCTTTTCAACTCTTGAGTCTTATTCAGCAACTTGTAGCTCAAAGTCATGTCCCCATGTTGTATATGTCAACGTGAGTTCTTAGTATGTAAGTTCTTCATACTTAAGTATCTGAATCTGACCTTTTTGTCCTCATGTGGGATGCTCTCCAGTCACATTTAGCTTGACTGGGCAGATGCTGAATGAAAAGCATGTCTCTCCTCTTGATGCCACTATGAGGTAAATCCCTGGAGGTGGCATGAATGACTGACTACTCCTAACCATAAACAACTCATTGCTGATAGCCACAAGTTGGATGACTTTTGATCACTCAAGAAATTGATAGACTTAAAATCTCAATCCCTGATTGATGTCTTAGGAAAGTGGTTAGTTGTACAAAAACACTTTTCTGGTTTCCAATAGTGGCCACTGTTTCTGCAGCCATTCTGCTCAAACCTCCAGGTATTGTCCATCAATCAGATGTCTCACGGCATGAGTTAGCCTGATTCATTTTGATCCCTGGGATCTTTCCCCTTGCTGGAGGGCCATATGGAAAAAAGAGGACCTGCAATGTTTGAGGCAGCTGGCCATGGGATATTTCTGCCCTCAAATAGATACTGTTAGGTGTGGGCTGGTCAAGTGTCCTACAACATCCCAGACTAAACACAGGGACCAGTATAAAATAGGTGTGGCTGGGTGAGGGGTGCTGGCAGATCTTGGGGGATGCGAATTGGGCAAAAAACTCACTCATGGGAGTTGGAGTTACACGGGCTTTTGCAGAACCAGAGAAGAGGGAGAGGACAACCCTTGGGTGGCCTGTGGTTTGCTGGTGATGGACCAGGCTGTGAGTAATAGGTGAATTATTGGATAAATGTCCCATGACCAAAGTGAAAGTCAGCAACTTTATAAGTATTCCAATGAGGTTTTGTTGTGGCATTAAACACAGCCTGGTGAGACTTTTAAGAGATAAGGTGGGATGAGAGACATTCAGAAAGTTTCAAAGGAAGTTAGCACAATTTCTCCAAATTCATTCCTCCAAATATCTTCAAGTTTCAATCCTCTTTAATTGGAAGCTGTCAACTCTTGAGTAGTTTGGCTTTAAACCTAGGAAATAACTCACATGTTAGTCTCTCTCCCTGATAGTGGAACCTATGTTCTCAAGCTTCCTGGGTTTTTAGCACCTTCCTTAGCTGTATCCTGCTCTTTGCAGGTAAGAGCCTACTTGTTTGCCCAGCTTTGGGAAATATTTGATCATGATACACCTTCTTGTGGAGGATGATGGAGAATGAGGACTGTTAAGCTCTGATCTTTTACAAAATAATCACAAGCATTTCTAAGCATGTGGGGATCTTCCCTGAATGTATAGCACTTGCAGGGAATAACGCCCTTCTGTTTCTTTTTCTTATTCCTTTACTGGTCTTTGGCACAAGTGATTTGAGCATCATTCTCTTCATATCAAGGACTTGCATTATGGTGGAGTGTTGTAGTGTAAAGACCTTATATTTGAAATTTGCTCAATGGCTGACCTGGAACCAGAATTTAGAAACTCCAAGCAGGTGAGCATGGCTGGCCCCATCACCCCCAACAAAATAATTGGGACCCATCCTTTGTCAGCACTTTCCAATATTAAATGTGTTTTCTGAATGAAGTCTGTGTTCTCTAGTATTTTCTTGCTTGAGTAAACAATAGAGCAGCCATAAAACTCATCTGGGTCTTGCCTTGAATGCTTCCTCTACTACTGAGAGCTTTGTAGAAACTTCCTTGACTCTCATTTCTTGGTAGGCAAGAAGGGTCTTTGAGTAAAGCATTTCATCCAGCAGGAGCTGAATACCAGGAAACTGAGGCTGTTTCTCCTTCAACTGGCAAGTTGATCCAACCGCATTCCAGTGGCTACCTACCCCAGGAGTTCAATTCTTTTGGGAAAAGCATGTCACAGAGGTCTAGGCAGTAGTTAAGGTCAACTGCTGTGAATGAAGAATGGTAAATGAGTGTGGGGGTGTGTCCCTGAAATCCCACTGTGCATCTGAGGGGAAGGAAGGGTCATGACCTGAGAACAAGGTGTGGAGGCATGTTGAGTGCCAGTTGGGGATTTCAGAGCAAGGGGGGAGGGGACAGGAAGGTCTGTCTAGAGGTTTGGAAGACTCTCAAACACGGGCCCTCCCAGGCCTCAGAGCTCAGGGTGCAGCAAGCTGGGAGTACCTGGACTTAGATCATCAGTTGCCAGTTCTGTCATACAGGTTTGGTGACTTCTCAGTGTGATTCAGGGAGTGTTGACTTCAAGGATGAAAAATAAATGCTACTCTGCAGGGGTTTCAAAATGGATTCTGAAAGAACTTGGACTCTTGAACCTACAGTGAGTCTTCCCTCTGAAGTGGCTTTGCCAATGGTGACAAGGGCCCTGACCCCAAATATTGCTTCAGAGTTGGAGATGGTTGCAGAATGAAGCCATTGTCAGGACTTCATGTAGAAACAATGACATAAAAACAATGGCATTCAGAAAAGCTCCATTGTGAGGGCTGTAGTCTTTAACAAGAATTCATCAAAGCCTGATCCTCAGGGTTCTTTGGCTGAGTTACTGTCATTTTGCAGAGTTTAATTTCTAGACGTAGACTTCTTCAAAGCTTTAGTCCATCTTTGTGCGGTTGGCAATTGGTGCAAATTGCCTTACCATACTTGTTATATTGACAAGTCCTCATTGGTGTAGTGATGCACAACCAGAATTAAGGATCAGTGTCATCTTGTTTTTTTTTGGTTTTTTTTGCGGTACACAGGCCTCTCACTGTTGTGGCCTCTCCCGTTGCGGAGCACAGGCTCCGGACACGCAGGCTCAGTGGCCATGGCTCACGGGCCCAGCCGCTCCGTGGCATGTGGGATCTTCCCGGACGGGGGCACCAACCTGTGTCCCCTGCATCGGCAGGCGGACTCTCAACCACTGTGCCACCAGGGAAGCCCCCAGTGTCATCTTTTGACTTTTCTTTGGCAAACCAATCTCAGTTCCCAAAATCCAGAAGTTAAGTAATTGGGTTGTCGAGGAGTTTTTCAATTTTTTATTACATAGACAGCCCCCCAAGTTAGGGGTGTAGGGCAAGAGTTATTGAGGACATTCACAACCTGTGAATTAACTCACTAATTACAGACATGAGTTCTAAGCCCTTAATGACCTCTTTTCTCATTCAAGATTTCTGCACTTCTACTGAGATTGCATGAGATATTAGTCTCAAGACATTAAGCAGTAACACTTACTTTTTCTAACTCTCCAGAATTGAATCTGCAGTTGGACTAGGTCATTCTACCTCCCACTAACCTTTCACTGGTTTTATTTGCCCCATCTAAAAGTATGAGGACATGTCAGGTGAAATTAACACCCAGTGCTAGTTCTTGCTGTGCTTTGTTTTGACAAATGCCTGGATTCTCCTGGCCAAGCCTATTTCAGGTCCTGTTCATTGACCAGGTCAGTGCCATTGACTGACCAATAGTCACTCTCTAGATAGAGTTTTCTCTCAGGATTCATATGCTAGACCCCAAGGCTGGACTTGAGGTTTGAGCAACTCTGTCTCCGTCAAGGTCATGTGAGCCGAGAGGTGGGTTACCACCTGCAGAGTTACAGATCATGGACATCTGAGGATTTGCAGGGGACCATGTGCCTGGGGAGGAGATTTTGTTCTGAAGGCAGTAAGGTCAGCACTGAGACTGGAGAAACAATATCCCCATGTAGGGGAGCAAAATTTGCCACCATAAAACATCTCTTTGGCATGAGGATTAATTTAGGCTGATTACTTTTAAGAAACAGAAGGTTCAGGAAGTTTTTCTGGTTACCTCCCCCTTAGCTTCCTTAAAGAATTAGATAAAGGGCCTGTTCCTGGAAGAACACCATCACCAGAGTTACCTACAAAGAATATGGGCTAGGTGTAGTGGGAGAACCTGGCAGGGTCTAGAGATCAAAGTCAACCCTGTGCCCCATTGTTTCTTCAGGGCCCAGCAAACATTTGTTTTTATCAGACACTTGCTTTTCTATCTTCATGTGAATTGCCTTCCTCCCATTTCAAGTCCCAAGCTACTACCTCCATCCTCTTGTCTTTAGCTGAAGATGTTATTTAAAGTGAAGCCTTCAGCATTTTGGTGAGTTTCTCGGTTTTCCTGGGTCTTGTCCACATATACATGTTATTAAACTTGATTTTTTCTTATTAACTTTATGTCACTTAATCTTTAGACCCATCAGAAAAACTTACAAGTGTAGAAGATTTCTTCCTCCCCACAACCACTAATTGGAGGACAAGTGAGAGCCTAGAATGGTAACTGATATTCCATAGAAGCAGGCAGAAGAACGAGAACTAAATCCACGTCCAGGGTCATTAGAGTGGGTTGATCTTACTACAGTTGTACAGTTTTTGTACATACATCTGACAACAACATAAAAAGCAGAATGCTGTGAATAAGAGTTCATTTGGGGCCTTAAGAATTACAGTTTGGGGGTACAGATTTGGATAAAACCAAAAGAATGTTCCAGGGAAAAGCGTCAGAGGCTTATAAAGACAAAAGTGGTGAGTTGTTAAAGTTGCCTGCAGAGAGCTGGGGTTGACTTTGCAAGTCAGGAAATATTTGTCCTTAAGGAATCATGAGTTATTTTATGGTAAAGGTCTGAAAAGCATCTTGCTTTTCTGGCTGATACTCGGTATGACTTCATTAGGACAATAAGTGGTCAAGAGGTCACATTCTATACAAGCTGAGATGTGCATAAGTCACACTTCCTTAATGGCCTCCCTGCTCCATTTTGGAGAGCTCTCTTAGTGATACCAACTCCATTTTGGTTTTCCTTTTCACAGTTCCTCCTTTTGATCAAGATATTTCCGTGGAAAGCACTGATCAACCATTTGGTTATTTGGCATAGGCATCAACTTCCTTGGCACCGGGAAGGCTCATGTCCCATGACTGGGGAAAGAGGTGGTTGTGTGAGTGGTATATAACGAGGAGCCATCTGGGATGTGAGTCTTAGATGGCCTTCAAAATATGAGATTCCTCCTAATGAAGATCCATGAACTCCTAGGAGTGGTTAATCTCCAGACATCAAGCTATCATAATTCCTGTGGAAGGGATCATAGTACAGCAGCAAGAGACACAAAGCTGTAACAACTTAAAGAATACACACAGTAATTAATATTGCAAGAATCAATAGTAATGTCATAAGCAAAGATTTTGGCCTATTTTCACCTGAGCCAAACGAACTTTGTAGTATTTCTCCAAGTCTAGATATTTGATCATTCATTGCATTTATTTGCTTTTTCATATGACTTAAGTGGGTAATGCTAGATGATTCATCTGGTATAAAAACACAACATTCAGTTTGTATTATAGCACAAGTACTATCTTGAAAGGCTGTAAGGCTGTAATGTCAAGAGCCACCTCATTTTGTAATACTGCCTTATTAAAGATACTTCAGAATTTAAAAGATTTAGAACTTGTTGGCTATCATTTAGGGCTTCTTGGATAAATCTGGTTAAAGCTTCTAGATGACTAATGACATCCTCAAGTACCAGTGAGGATCCCACTAGTGAAAGACTGACCTAGCCCATGTTTTAAGTTATGTTCAATAGAGGCCATGTTGAAGGTTATGCAGATATGCCCTTGATCTCAAGGAAATTGTAAGGTACAACCTTCTATCCACCTGGGAGGGAGCCAAGGCCAGAGGTTAGTTCTACACATCCATTGGATTCCATTTGGGGCCTACCCAATAAATACTGAGTCGTCTATCCCAATCAGTTCCAAATCAATCACTAGCTTTTAAAGTGATGTGGTATAAGAATCATGTAATCATCGAAGATGTTGGGTGGTCTTAGGTAAGTTCATCTTTATATGGTTGAGCTGTTCCCAACATAGTGGGGCTTTGGTACTTGGTTGTCCATAGCCCAGTGTCAACCATATAAATCCATCCCATAATTGGGGAATGGTGCCCTCCAGAAGACAAGAGGTGACATTCTTCAGTTTTAGTCTAGTTCTTAGATTGGGACTTGGTAGCATTAAGAGAAAGCAAATACTGGAGTACAGAGTCATTTAAAGTTTGGTTAATTGACCATTTGTATGAGCTCCAGTTAGTGAATCTGTGGTTGCTAGGTACTACTGGCCTTTCTTCTAAAATGAAATTTCCTAAAGCCAGCTAGTTGAATACTTGTTGTAGAGATATCTACCCGGGTTACCCAGAAGTGCTGGCTAATGGTAGTTACCCACAAATCCAATTTCACTTTTAAAACTAGCATACTATTGTGCCCATAGGAGAAAAACGTTTGAATCAAAAGCATTGATAGGTGGAAAAAGGCAAAAAATTACACAAGTCTGGTCCCAAATCTTGGAAAAGCTGTTGACAGACAGTGCCTGCTTCCATTATCCTGGACTTTGTCTGGTTAACTTTAGTTTCAGCCTTCTAGGTGGTTGTGAAATCCAGGCAGGAGGTGGTGCCTTATTTAAATGAGAAACATGAATCTGTGAGTCAATGACCTTAAGTTTAGTGGCACAAGGGTTAGTTCACAATACCTGGTAAGTTTACCACCAAGGAGGTTGGAGGGCATCTTTGCAAAGGTGTCATTTCCAAGGCATAGTTGCCAGGTTAGAGGTCATGATGTTATAGGTCTTCATCTCCCAGAAGTGTACTATGGAAAGTTGCTCTACAAGCTTTGTATTAATTTCAGGGCTTTAGTTAATCCTTGGCAGTAGGTGAGATCTCCTTTAATCATAGTAGCTTCATATATTCCTTCCTTCATCTATTCACATGGATCCTGCTAGTAACAATTTCAGAGCAAAACAGTCTGTTTTCTTCTGAGGGAGTAGATCTTAGATTAAGCAAAACCAAAGGTAGTACTTTTGGGCAAAGGCAGCCTAAATGAGTCAACTAATTTTGCCAGCTGAGGTTTAATTATTTCATCGATGTGTTCTACCAATCCAGAGTACTGGGGAAGGTAAGCTCAGTGAAAGCGTCGCATAATTGGCCAAATGTTACAGACTAAAATTTGTCCTGTAAAGTGGGAGCCTCTGTCTCTATATAGTTCAGAGGGAATTCCCCAAGTTGGGATAATTTTTTCTAATGGCACTTTACTAACTGCCATGGCTGTAACTCTGCAACATGGAAATGCTTCCACACAGCAAGAGAACATACCAAAATCACTACCGAATATATTTAAACCCTTGAGAGGGAGACAACTGAAGTCCACTTGCCATATCTCCAAGGGTCCCCAGGGGAGAGAAAAATGTCCTATAGATGTATGAATAGACTCTTCTAGGTTATATTTAGAATAAATTTGACATCTCTGATACTCAGGAGGCCATCTTTGGGGGGTAGCTTCCAGTCGTATTGTTTTTCCTCAAGATACCTGTTATCAGTGTTCCAATGAGTTAGTTTCTGTGTGTGATTCAAGATTTGTTCTTCTAGGCAATCAGTGAGAACAGATTGGCCATTAGGACTGAATCCACAGCCTCCTCTTAGAATCAAACCTGCAACTTTCTTCTACCCATTTTTCTTTGTCATGTTGGGTAGCCAACTGTTGAGCCACCATATATTTATCTTTTATGACTCCAAAAAGCTTCAGAGACAATGGAGTTAGGGCTAATTCTACCAGGAATCTGGAGGGCAGCAGACTTAGCAGCAGTAGCCAAGGGATCTCCTTTGCTTTTCTCTATGTTTGCCCAGAAGAGAATGCCCAGAAGTTTTTGAAATAGGCAAAGATTTAGGCCTCAGGATGGAATCCATAAGGTGTTTTCTTTGTTTGTTTTTTTTAAGGTTTCTGATGACTTATTTTTTTTTAACATCTTTATTGGAGTATATTTGCTTTACAATGGTGTGTTAGTTTCTGCTTTATAACAAAGTGAATCAGTTATACATATACATATGTTCCCATATCTCTTTAAAACATGTTTTAAATCTTCTGCCCAGAAGAGGTCAAGAAACCTTTGTTTCCAGAGCACACCAAAATCATGAACTACACCAAAGGCATATATACTATCAGTATGTATGTTAGTTTTTTTGTCTGGCTAAAAAGCAAACTCAAGCTAGAGCAAAAAGCTCTGCTTCCTGGACAGAAGTGGCCTCCAATAAGGGTTTAGCTTCTATAGTTTCAGTTAAAGATACTGTAGCATATCCAGCTGTATGTCCAGCTCTTTTCTTTAGATATGACCCATCAGTAAACCAGATTCTTTCTGTATTATCCAGGGGTGTCTTCTGTAAATCTATGAGGAGTTAGGAACTGACTGGTCAATGTCAAGCAGTTATAAAGAGTTCCCTTGTATGGAAGAGGGAGAAAAGTAGCAGGACTCAAGGTGTTGCAGTGAGCAGTAGTTACATTTGGAGAGGACAGCAAAAGGATTTTGTAAGAAGTTGGTCTGCTGGTAGACTCTGAGTGTGAGATTAAGTAGGCCATTGGCTGAATGGAGAATGCATACTGTCAGTGGGGAGCCCATGACAATTTTCTCAACAACCTGTGATATGTTTGCAGCAGTTGCTCGCATACAGGGAGGCAGCTCTTTGGCCGCTTGATCTATCTGTTGACTGTAATATCCAACAGGTCTCTGTCCATGTCATTGGGCTAAGACTCCCAGTGTTTCCTTCTTTCATGTACAAAGAAGAAAGGCGATTTATAATTGGGATGCCCTAAAGCAGGGGGGTCATGGAGGCTATCCTTGATCCTTTCAAATGCAGTTTCAGATTCCTCGGTCCAGTCTAAAGGCTCTGCTTGTTCAGCCTTAAAGATGCTGTATAAAGACTGAGTCATAATAAAGAAATTTGGAATCTAAATTCTACAGTATCCTGCTAATCCTAAAAGTCCTTTTAATTATATCTTGGTTTCAGGGAGAGAAAGACAGGATACCTCCAGTGCAGTTAGGGTCTAATAGTAGCACCCTGTTTGAATATCACATGTCTAAATACTTCACCTGCATTTTAAAAAACTGAAGCTTTTGATATTTTCTGTCCTTTACGTGCTAATTCTTTTTTTTTTTAACATCTTTATTGGAATATAATTGCTTTACAATGTTGTGTTAGTTTCTGCTGTATAACAAAGTGAATCAGCTATATATACATATATCCCCTCCCTCCCTCCTGCGTCTCCATCCCACACCTCTGGTGGTCACAGAACACCGAGCTGATCTCCCTGTGGGATGCAGCTGCTTCCCACTAGCTATCTTTTTTACATTTGGTAGTGTATATATGTCAATGCTACTCTCTCACTTCGTCCCAGCTTACCCTTCCCCTTGCCCGTGTCCTCTGTCCATTCCCTATATCTGTGTCTTTATTCCTGTCCTGCTGCTAGGTTCTTCAGAAATTTTTTTTTTTATTTTTAGAGTCCATATACATGTGTTAGCATATGGTATTTGTTTTTCTTTCTGACTCACTTCACTCTGTATGACAGACTCTAGGTCCATCCACCTCACTACAAATAACTCAATTTCATTTCTTTTTATGTCTGAGTAATATTCCATTGAATATATGTGCCACATCTTCTTTATCCATTCATCTGTCACAGGACACTTAGGTTGCTTCCATGTCCTGGCTATTATAAATAGAACTGTAATGAACCTTGTGGTACATGACTCTTTTTGAAGTATGTTTTTTTCAGGGTATATGCCCAGTAGTGGAATTGCTGGGTCGTATGGTAGTTCCATTTTTAGTTTTTTAAGGAAGCTCAATATTGTTCTCCATAGTGACTGCATCAGTTTACATTCCCACCAACAGTGCAAGAGAATTCCCTTTTCTCCACACCCTCTCCAGCATTTATTGTTTATAGATTTTTCGATGATGGCCATTCTGACTGGTGTGAGGTGGTACCTCATTGTAGTTTTGACTTGCATTTCTCTAATTATTAGTAATGTTGAGCATCCTTTCATGTGTTTGTTGGCAATCTTTATATCTTCTTTGGAGAAACGTCTATTTAGGTCTTCTGCCCATTTTTGTATTGGGTTGTTTGTTTTTTTGATATTGAGCTGCATGAAATGCTTGTATATTTTGGAGATTAATCCTTTGTGAGTTGCTTCATTTGCAAATATTTTCTCCCATTCTGAGGGTTGTCTTTTTGTCTTGATTATGGTTTCCTTTGCTGTGTAAAAGCTTTTAAGTTTCCTTAGGTCCCATTTGTATATTTTTGTTTTTATTTCCATTTCTCTAGGAGGTGGGTCAAAAAGGATCTTGCTGTGATTTATGCCAAAGGCTCTTTTTTCTGTGTTTTCCTCTAAGAGTTTTTATAGTGTTTGCCCTTACATTAAGGTCCTTAATCCATTTTGACTTTATTTTTGTGTATGGTGTTAGGGAGTGTTCTAATTTCATTCTTTTACATGTAGCTGTCCAGTTTTCCCAGCACCACTTATGGAAGAGGCTCTCTTTTCTCCTTTGTATATTCTTGCCTCCTTTATCAAAGATAAGGTGATCATATGTGTGTGGGTTTATCTCTGGGCTTTCTATCCTGTTCCGTTGATCTATATTTCTGTTTTTGTGCCAGTACCATATTGTCTTGATTACTGTAGCTTTGCAGTATAGTCTGAAGTCTGGGAGCCTGATTCCTCCAGCTGTGTTTTTCTTTCACAAGATAGATTTGGCTATTCGGGATCTTTTGTGTTTCCATACAAATTGTGAAATTTTTTGTTCTACCTCTGTGAAAAATGCCATTGGTAGTTTGATAGGGATTGTATTGAATCTGTAGATTGCTTTGGGTAGTATAGTCATTTTCACAATGTTGATTCTTCCAATCCAAGAACATGGTATATCTCTCCATCTGTTTGTATCATTTTTAATTTCTTTCATCAGTTTCTTATAGTTTTCTGCATACAGGTCTTTTGTCTTCTTAGGAAGGTTTATTCCTATGTATTTTATTCTTTCTGTTGCAGTGGTAAATGGGAGTGTTTCCTTAATTTTACTTTCAGATTTTTCATCATTAATGTATAGGAATGCAAGAGATTTCTGTGCATTAATTTTGTATCCTGCTACTTTACCAAATTCATTGATTAGCTCTAGTAGTTTTCTAGTAGAAAACTACTAGAAAACTTCTAGTAGTTTTCTACTAGAGCTAGTTTTCTACTAGCTCTAGTAGTTTTCTAGTAGTAGTAGCATCTTTAGAATTCTCTATGTATAGTATCATGTCATCTGCGAACAGTGACAGCTTTACTTCTTTTCCAATTTGGATTCCTTTTGTTTTTTTTATTCTGATTGCTGTGGCTAAAACTTCCAAAACTATGTTGAATAATAGTGGTGAGAGTGGGCATCCTTGTCTTGTTCCTGATTTTAGAGAAAATGGTTTCAGTTTTCCACCATTGAGAATAATGTTGGCTGTGGGTTTGTCATATATGGTCTTTATTATGTTGAGGTAATTTCCCTCTATGCCTGCTTTCTGGAGAGTTTTTATCATAAATCGGTGTTCAATTTTGTCGAAAGCTTTTTTTGCATCTATTGAGATGATCATATGATTTTTGTCCTTCAGTTTGTTAATATGGTGTATCACATTGATTTGCATATATTGAAGAATCCTTGCATTCCTCGGATAAACCCCACTTGATCATGGTGTATGATCCATTTAATGTGCTGTTGGATTCCGTTTGCTAGTATTTTGTTGAGGATTTTTGCATCTATGTTCATCAGTGATATTGGTCTGTAGTTTTCTTTATCTGTGACACCTTTGTCTGGTTTTGGTATTAGGGTGGTGGTGGCCTCATAGAATGAGTTTGGGAGTCTTCCTCCCTCTGCTATATTTTGGAAGAGTTTGAGAAGGATAGGTGTTAGCTCTTCTCTAAATGTTTGATAGAATTCACCTGTGAAGACATCTGGTCCTGGGCTTTTGTTTGTTGGAAGATTTTTAATCACAGTTTCAATTTCAGTGCTTGTGATTGGTCTGTTTGAACCAGGAAGAAATAGAAAACAGCCTTGGAAGGTTGAACTTTTCTAAGAATTTGTCCATATCTTCCAGGTTGTCCATTTTATTGGCATATAGTTGTTGTAGTAATTTCTCATGAGTCTTTGTATTTCTGCACTGTCAGTTGTTACTTCTCCTTTTTCATCTCTAATTCTGTTGGCCTGAGTCTTCTCCCATTTTTTCTTGACGAGTCTGGCTAATGGTTTATCAATTTTGTTTATCTTCTCAAAGAACCCGCTTTTAGTTTTACTGATCTTTGCGATCGTTTCCTTCATTTCTTTTTCATTTATTTCTGATCTGATCTTTATGATTTCTTTCCTTCTGCTAACCTGGGTTTTTTTTTGTTTTTGTTTTTCTGTCTTTAATCGCTTTAGGTGTAAGTTTAGGTTGTTTATTTTAGATGTTTCTTGTTTCTTGAGGTAGGATTGTATTGCTCTAAATTTCCCTCTTAGAACTGCTTTTGCTGCATCCCATAGGTTTTGGGTCATTGTGTTTTCATTGTCATTTGTTTCTAGGTATTTTTTGATTTTGATTTCTTCAGTGTTTTCTTGGTTATTTAGTAGCATATTGTTTAGCCTCCATATGTTTGTAGTTTTTACAGTTTTTTTTCCTGTAATTGATATCTAGTCTCATGGTGTTGTGTTTGGAAAAGATACTTGATATGATTTCAATTTTCTTAAATTTACCAAGGCTTGATTTGTGACCCAAGATATGATCTATCCTGGAGAATGTTCCATGAGCACTGAGAAGAAAGTGTATTCTGTTGTTTTTGGATGGAATGTCCTATACATATCAATTAAGTCCATCTTATTTAATGTGTCATTTAATGCTTGTGTTTCCTTATTTTCATTTTGGATGATCTGTCCATTGGCGAAAGTGGCATGTTAAAGTCCCCTACTATGATTGTGTTACTGTAGATTTCCCCTTTTATAGCTGTTAGCATTTGCCTTATGTATTGAGGTGCTCCTATGTTGAGTGCATAAATATTTACAATTGTTATATCTTCTTGGATTTATCCCTTGATCATTATGTAGTGTCCTTCTGTGTCTCTTGTAATAGTCTTTATTTTAAAGTCTATTTTGTCTGTTATGAGAATTGCTACTCCAGCTTTCTTTTGATTTCCATTTGCATGGAATATCTTTTTCCGTCCTCTCACTTTCAGTCTGTATATGTCCCTAGGTCTGAAGTGGGTCTCTTGTAGACAGCATATATATAGGTCTTGTTTTTGTATCCATTCAGCCAGTCTATGTCTTTTGGTTGGAGCATTTAGTCGATTTACATTTAAGGTAATTATTGATACGTATTTCCTATTACCATTTTAATTGTTTTGGGTTTGCCTTTGTAGGTTTTTTCCTTCTCTTGTATTTTCTGCCTAGAGAGGTTCCTTTAGCATTTGTTGTAAAGCTGGTTTGGTGGTGCTGAATTCTCTTAACTTTTGCTTGTCTGTAAAGGTTTTAATTTCTCCATCGAGTCTGAATGAGATCCTTGCTGGTAGAGTAATCTTGGTTTTAGGTTTCCCCCTTTCATCCCTTTAAATATGTCCTGCCCCTCCCTTCTGGCTTGCAAAGTTTCTGCTGAAAGATCAGCTGTTAACCTTATGGGGATTCCCTTGTATATTATTTGTTGCTTTTCCCTTGCTGCTTTTAATATTTTTTCTTTGTATTTAATTTTTGATAGTTTGATTAATATATGTCTTGGCATGTTTCTCCTTGGATTTATCCTTTATGGAACTCTCTGCGCTTCCTGGACTTGATTGGCTATTTCTTTTTTCATGTTAGCGAAGTTTTCAACTATAATTTCTTCAAATATTTTCTCAGACCCTTTTTTTTTTCTCTTCTTCTTCTGGGACCCCTATAATTCAAATGTTGGTGCATTTAATGTTGTCCCAGAGGTCTCTGAGACTGTCCTTCATTCTTTTCATTCTTTTTTCTTTATTCTGCTGTAAGGTAGTTATTTCCACTATTTTCTCTTCCAGGTCACTTATCCGTTCTTCTCAGTTATTCTGCTCTTGATTCCTTGTAGAGAATTTTTAATTTCATTTATTGTGTTGTTCATTGTTGTTTGTTCTTTAGTTTTTCTAGGTCCTTGTTAAATGTTTCTTGTATTTTCTCCATTCTATTTCCAAGATTTTGGATCATCTTTACTATCATTACTCTGAATTTTTTTTCAGGTAGACTGCTTATTTCCTCTTCATTTGTTTGATCTGGTGGGTTTTTACCTTGCTCCTTCATCTGCTGCATATTTCTCTCTTCTCATTTTGCTTAACTTACTGTGTTTGGGGTCTCATTTTCACAGGCTTCAGGTTTGTAGTCCCCGTTGTTTTTGGTGTCTGCCCCCATTGGGTAAGGTTGGTTCAGTGGGTTCTGGAGGGTACTGGTGTCTGTGTTCTGGTGGGTGGGGCTGGATCTTGTCTTTCTGGTGGGCAGGGCCACGTCTGGTGGTGTGTTTCAGGGTGTCTGTGAACTGAGTATGATTTTAGGTAGCCTCTCTGCTAGTGGGTGGGGTTGTGTTCCTGTCTTGCTAGTTGTTTGGCATGGGACTTCTAGCACTGGAGCTTGCTGGCTGTTGGGTGGAGCTGGGTCTTAGTGTTGAGACGGAGATCTCTTGGAGAGCTCTCACTGATTGGTATTGCATGGGCCTGGGAGGTCTCTGGTGGTCCAGTGTCCTGAACTCAGCTCTCCCACCTCAGAGGCTCAGGCCTGACACCGGGCTGGAGTGCCAAGACCCTGTCAGCCACATGGCTCAGAAGAAAAGGGAGAAAAAAAGAAAGAAAGAAAAATAAAAATAAAGATAAATATAAAGAAAAGAAAATAAAGAATTAAAATAAAAAAAGAATTAAAATAAAAAAATTAAAAAGTAGTAAAAAAAATAAAAGAGCTCCCAAACCAATTAACAAATCCACCAATGATAACAAATGCCAAAAATTATACTAATATAAACAAAAATAGAAACAAATCAGCCACAGACAGCAAACCCTAAGTCTACAGTTGGTGCCAAAGTCCACCGCCTCAATTTTTGGTTCATTCGCTGTCTATTCAGGTATTCCACAGATTCAGGGTACATTAAGTTCATTGTGTGGATTTAATCTGCTGCTCCTGGGGCTGCACAGAGAAACTTCCCTTTCTCTTCTTTGTTCACACAGCTCCTGGGGTTCAGCTTTGGTTTTGGCCCGACCTCTGCATGTAGGTTGCCCTCAGGCTTCTGTTCCCACCCAGACAGAATGGGTTTAAAGCAGTAGTTGATTTGGGAGCTCAGGCTCACTCATGCCATGGGGAGGGAGGGTTATGGTAGTTATAAGTGGAATGCAGGGCGAGCCTGTGGCAGCAGAGGCTGGCGTAACGTTGCAAGAGCCTGAGGTGTGCCATGTGTTTTCCTGAGGAAGTTGTCCCTGGATCACGGGACCCTGGCAGTGGCAGGCTGCACAGGCTCCCAGGGTGGGTATGGGTAGTGACCTGTGTTTGCACACAGGATTCTTGGGGACTGCAGCAGCAGCATTAGGGTTTCATGTCCATCTCTGGTGTCTGAGCTGATAGCCATGGCTCATGCCCATCTCTGGAGCTCATTTAGGTGGTGTTCTGCCCTCTGTGGGTAGACAGGGAAGGAATCCCCTCTCCTTTTGCACCCTGAAACAATGGTCTCTTGCCCATTAGGTAGGTCCAGAGCTTTTTCTGGACTCCCTCCCAGCTAGCTGTTGTGCACTAGCCCCCTTCAGGCTGTGTTCACGCAGCCAACCCCAGTCCTCTCCCTGGAATCTGACCTCCGAAGCCCGAGCCTCAGCTCCCAGCCCCCACCCATCCCAGCGGGTGAGCAGACAAGCCTCTCGGGCTTGTGAGTGCTGGTCGGCACTGATCCTCTGTGCGGGAATCTCTCCGCTTTGCCCTCTGCACCCCTGTTGCTGCGCTCTCCTCCGTGGCTCTGAAGCTTCCTCCCCGCCAACCCCCATCTCTGCCAGTGAAGGGGCTTTCTAGTGTGTGGAAGCTTTTCCTCCTTCACAGCTCCCTCCCAGAGGTGTAAGTCCTGTCCCTATTCTTTTGTCCCTGTTTTTTCTTTTTTCTTTTGCCTTACCCAGGTATGTGGGGATTTTCTTGCCTTTTGGGACGTCTGAGGTCTTCTGCCAGCGTTCAGTAGGTGTTCTGTAGGAGTTGTTCAACATGTAGGTGTAATTTTGATGTATTTGTGGGGAGGAAGGTGATCTCCATGTCTTATTCCTCCCCTGTCTTGAAGTCCCCCCCCCCATGCTAATTCTTCTATCAGATGAAGGCTGTCTTAAAGTGTCCTGGTTTCTTGCAATAATGGCATACATCCTTAGGAGTACCAAGAAAGCCTTCAAATTTTGGTTTGGTGGACAATTATTTCAGCTGAAAGTTTGAGTTGAGCCCCTTGGATCTGAGAATCTATGGCTCTGGTAGCTTTCTCTTTAGATTTTTGGGCAAGAGCCTGAGAAAGCTGTGCAACTAGAGTAGCACATTCACGAGGTGTCAGAATAATCCATGTTAAGGAATGTTGTTTAAGGTACTTAAAGTATCTTTTAACCCTGCTGTAAAGGTAGAGTTAAATAGACTGACATTAAGGACCTGACAGATGAAACCGCCAGAGTTTTGAATTTTTCAAAATGGCCGTAACCAGACACTTTCATCAGGCTCATGCATTGTTGAATAACACACCAGTCAACAGACTTAGGAAATAGTTGAGAATTTGTGGAGATCTTTAGCCAATTTTTAAACATCTGCTTGTGTCCTTGTGCCCACTCTAAAAAAACCATCAGTAGGATCTTTCCAGTCAATAGCTTCCATCCCTACTTTAGACATAAGCTCTCCCACAAGCAGATGTATTAGTTGATATAAATCCGAGTAGGCAGGCTGATAGGTTTCAGTGAGGAGATCAGATTGTCTTGGACAGTCAATGGAATCCTCTTAATATTGGGAAGTCCTTAGCTATGCAAGTAATTCTGCCTTAGTCCAAGGGGTATATGATTGTTTTGGTGCCGTCCTCACTGGACCTGGATTTAAATGGGGCAGTCATTACTGGAGGGCAATGTGGCTAGCCTTCTGTGTGGGATCCATTTCGGTGTTATCAAAGGAAGTTCAGGAAGACGGATAACAAGGAGAGCCTTGTGGTGGAGACTGAGAGGAACAGGAAGGAGCAGAGGGAGGCAGGGAGGGAGGGCTCCCAGAAGCCTTAGAGGATGTTTCTAATTTGCAAATCCTTTGAGATAATTGAGTTAGTTTCTCTGAGGGAAACAATTCACTATTTTGTTTGGAGGCCTCAAAATTCCTACTCAAAATTCCTACTGAAATATACCTTGCATTCTTCTTGTGGTGTCCTGTAGCATTTTTTCCAAATGAGCGTGCAAATAAACTCTCTTAGGAATCCCAAATGAGCAGCAAGTGGGCCAACAGTTTCGAGTTGTCATGGGTGATCTTAGTCCAAAGCAACAAATCGAGAAGAGGAGGGCCTGTAAGTTGTAAACATAAGATGAGCCAGAGTCCTGGACGACAGCTGCCCATAAGCTGTGCCCTTAGAAACCAAACTCCCTGTAACTGAGTACTCTCCAAGATGAAGGATTCCCTTTCCAGATAAACTCAGCAACAGAGGTCACCCAAATAAAGGCTTAGAACCTTAACCAAAATGGGAGGCTTGGACCAAGATGACTTGCCCCCATGACCCAGAGCCACCAGGGAAATGATGGGGCACAAGGGACTGTTGTAGGCACCTCACTTGTGTCTGGGGAAGCCCTTGGAGGTAGAGGTGAGTCACTTAGACTTGGTGGTGTCAGAAGCGGGAGCCAAACAGTCAGAATCGAGGCACTCATCAAATGTGCTTTGATAAGCAGGATCAAGTCTTCAGAGAACAAAGACTTTCTGGAGCCTTAGGAACTACAGGAGACACAAATACACAAACTAGTACTTGAGGAGGAACCACAACTCCATGAGACAGTGGTGGATGACAAGATACTCTCTTGGACAGCTTCTGAGCCACTTAGCAAACAATAGCCAAACCTCAGGGCTCTACAACAGACTGTTCGTTCTCATCCTCACAGGTCTGGGGGTCGGTGGGAGCAGCTCTGTGCGTGTGCGCTCCTCTGAGGCCCAAGTATGTTTAATGGTCAAGTTCCACTGAGGATTTCCAAACAGGGAGGTGCTTTGTTGGGTTTGCCCTGTTATTTCTTCATCTGCTCTATGGGAGTGAGCAGTCCAACTACACGAAGCAGTCAGACTTTGAGCAAGGAGGAACTTGATGGTCCCATACAAGAGAGGAGCCACATCCAAAAGAACTATGTAGTTATGAACCTTTTCTAGAAATAACCCTCGATCTTGCTCACTGCGATGCTGTTTTTGCAATTTGCCTGGACAGGAAAACATTCCCTCTTTTCCACTTCCGGTTGCATCAGGACCAGGTCAGGTACTCTATTTAGAGTGAACTGAAATCCAGTCTCTTCTTGTGTATTAACCCAGGGACAGATGCCTGGCAACTTAAAGCAAGTGCCGATGTGTTTAAGTGGTTCCCTCTTACTGAAGGGATCATTAAGGAAGGGCCTTGCCAGTGACAGTTTCCACACCCCGTCATCTACCACAAGTTGCTCCTACTTTGGGAGAGTAACTATGCCTCCCCTCCTGCAGGAATGGTCAGCTGAGCCGTTCCAGCCTGCTCGAGTTCATGTTTATTCCTTTCAGTTTCTCTGACATTCCTTTCTGTGAAGGAATAAACTAGAGATTGATTGAAGGGACCATCAATTCAAGGGCCAAGTTATCCCAGGCTGTGAGTCTGAAAAGAAGCCATTATAGGGAAAATGTGGGTTCTGTCCGGTTTTGTACCACAACTGGTCTAGTCAAGGATGGGAAAGTGGGATAAGAGAAGGGATTGTCACCTCAGTTATCTGTTTTTGTTTATCTGGAAGTGGTAATCCATTTCTGAAGGATAGTTTCATTGTGTAAAGAATTTTTGTTTGAAAGTCTTTTTCAGCATTTTGGATATGTGGTTCTAGTGCCCTCTTGTATCTATGATCTCTGAGAAATAGGTTGTTAATCTTATAGAGGCTCCCTTGTAGGAGAAGCACTGCTCTTCTCTTGCTCTTTTCAAGGTTCTGTCTTTAAACATTTGGACTATGATGAGTCTACCTGTAGATCGAGTTTATCCAGTTTTGGAGGCGATTGAACTTCTTGGCTGTGTCAAATGTTTGGTCACCTTGGGAAGTTTGCAGCCATTTCTTCAAATATTCTTCTCTCCTTCTTGGACTACCATTATGTATATGCTGGAATACTCGGTGCTTATGTTCATAGGTGTCTGAGGCTCTGTTAATTTCTTATTTTCCCAGACTATAACCTCCATCAACCTATCTTCAAGTTTGCTGATTCATTCTTCTACCAGCTCATGCCGCTATTGAGTCCCTCAAGTGAATTCGTTATACTTTTCAACACCAGGATTTATGTAGTTCGTTAAAAATCATTTCTATTGACTTTCTCTAATTGATATGACATTTGTTCTCATGTTCCTTTACACATGATTTCTTTTACCTCTTTGAAGGTATTTAAAATAACTCACTGAAGTTTTTTTTATGGTAAGTACAAACCTGGATTTCTTCAGGACAGTGTCTACTGACTAAATTTTCCCCTGTGTATGAGAATATTTATTTGTATGCCTCAATTTTGTTAAATTGGATATTTTGAATGATGGACAGGTCTGGAGATCAGATTCCTTTACCCCCAGGGTTTGTTTCCCTGGGTTTTCTGACTAATTATCTTAATTCTGCATGTTCAGCCATTTAACTGTTACCTTAATCACCTAACGATTAGACAGCTGTTTCCTTAAATGCTTTGGACCAACAAGTCTTCCAGTCGTGGATGGAGTGCTGTGTATGTGGGGCACACCTTTAATTATCTGGCACTTGTAACTCTGCCTTAGCCTTTACTCTCCACTGTGAGAGCCTCAAGGTCAGCAAGAAGTAAGAGATTAGGGCTTTCTTGGATCTTTTTTTGGTGTGTGCACAGCTATGCACCTATATGTGGCTTTCTGAAGTCCCAGAAATAATGCTGGAGCTTTCTTCAAAGCTCATATGAACATCTCCTTCCTTTCTTTCCAAGTTTTTTTTTTTTTTCTTTTTTTCCCCCATCATCCTCTTGTTTCTTAACACAGATGTAGCATTACCAGATGGGTCAAAAAAAATTTTTTTTTATAAGAACATTGGGAATAGTACTGTTTTCAGTGATCCACCTCTAAGTAAGGTCAACTAAAGCCAGTCCCAGAATAGGGCTTTTACTGGGTAGTGCTAGACAGGTCAAATTGTCCTAATTTCAGGGGCAAGGGATTCTTATGAAGATCCAGACTCAATTTGCCCCTACAAAGACTGATAGGCTGACATGTTTTGCAGCTACAGTGGTTGTGAGGCTGTTGGTTTTCAAGTCTACTGTGGAATTGGGGAGAAGACTGGAAAAAGACAAGTTAGAATGCCAAAAAGCTCACTGTTCTTAGTAATTATTAGGTACATTTTTTTCTGAAATAAACACTTTGGATTGTTGCAAGCATCTGGTTAACTTCCAGAGTACTGGAAAAATTAACTGACAGTTTTGTCATTTTGCTCACTGCTTTTATGTAGGAAGACCTTTAGAGATCCTTCCTCTACCATTCTGGAAGTGCTTATTCCACTGTGCTCACATTATTGGGGAAAATTCTTACAAAACTATTTTGCTTTGACTTCTGATCGCAGGTCTCTGTGTGTAGGGGGTGTGTGATGCACATCTTGAGACCATACTGGATAGAGCCTTGTGGATGTTTTGCTCTTGTCTACTTGACATCCCTATTCCTTTGTCTCAATAAGGGGTTCTTTTCCATCCTAGAGTACTTGGGATGGTCAAGGTGATGTTTCTCATTATACAGTTGCCACGTGGAAGAGGTTAGCTCTTCAACTTACCCCAGACAATTATCACTGGAACTAGATTACATGGGGAATATTGACTATTGCCTCGGGGCACTATCTTCTCCTCAGGGTTCTGAAACACTTGGCTCTCTGCTCTGGGGAGGCTGTGATGTCTCAAGGGGTAGCATTGTATATTCACATGGAGGAAGCAAAGGACTGAATGCAGAAAGTTTGTGACTAGGTATCCTCTGCAATTCTCTAAATGGATGCTTTTGGCAGAAATAGGGTTGTTCCAGACAGGCTGGGGACAGTGCCTCAGATAGTCGACATCAACACCTTCTCTGAGAAGGCGGGGGACCAATCCAAGATTTACGGAGCAGACGGCTCTGAAACTATTCCTGCCACCATAGTACCATGTGCTGGGCTTAAATGAGGCACAATTATGAGCCAGAAATGCTTCCATTGAGAATGTAACCAGTGGACATAGTACTTGCTCTTGGTCCTCGGTGATAAGATCGCTGTGCTTCTGAGGTGCTCTGTGCCCTGGCTAACCCACAGAGGGAGGCAGATCAGAGCTTGGACTGTCGGCATCACAAGGGGTTGAGGTTGCTCTTCAGCACCATGAGATGAGATGTCTGAGGTTGAAAGCGGCTCCTCATTTTGATTCTGAATTCCATTCTTCCTCAGAAATCAGAGCTGCAAAACGAGTCTTACTCCGTTGGGAGCTGTCTCAATGATGACTTTTTGCAGTCCTATCAGTGCAGCTCCCATCAGGGCTGCTTGAAATGGGGAATGTGCAGTATGCCTGACGCTGAGTATTCCTCCGAGACTTTGAAATCCCAAGGGCTGAAAAACAGATTGAATCAGGAGCTCACAGCGGGATGCAGGCAGCAGGCATGTTGCTGTCCTCCAGGCTGTGCCCAAAACAAGTGGGCACAAAGAATGTGGCATGGATCATGCCTAGCCTCTGCCGCTCATTCATCCCAGAAGAATGTCAAACCTCCTAGGCTCTCCTTTCAGAGAAAGAGGGATGGGCTCAGTACCTATGGAGTAAGGCTATGATGATTCCATAGCTGAAGTCCCAACATCCATCTTCTTATGATGGTGGCTTTTCCTCTCCTACAAATAGATGCTTCAGATTAAGTACTGCCTCCATTTCTACTTCCCAGTAGTACCTGACAAAAAATGTCTCAGAACTCTGATAATGGGATAATATTTTACTTTCACCGGATTCTAAGGATTGTTTTACTTAAGTCTCATGTGTTTTACATCTGCTATTAGGTGCATGTGCATTGTTTAATGATCTCTAATTAGATCTGCCTTAGATGATGAGATTTTGTAAGTCATATGTTGGAAGAAATCTACAACTCACTTTTTTTTTCATTGGGATAAAATGGCTGCTCATGTATTAGGTTTCTAGACCTGCATGATTAGTTTAATGTCAACTGGTGGTACACACCTCACTTTCTTAGTTCATGGGGAGAAATATAATCTGAGAATTTAACATTTTTCCATTCATTATTTGAACAATATCCTTCTCTCTGGGTTCTAGAACAGTATTTATTTGATTTGAGCATTTTGTGCTTTTTTTGGTGGGAAGAGTGTAATTCTTCTAACATTCTTCCAACTCTTTCAGCTCTCATCCTCTGTAGTGAGACCTGGTTTCTTGTGTGCTTTCTTCCCACTGAAAATAGGGTTGAATCAGTGAGAAATGAACACCGTGTTCTTAAAACCCTCTTCTGCTTGCAGTCCTTGGCAGAATCTAATCCGGGAGTGTGGTTGAACCTGATTCTCTCCTGACTCTCTAATGGTAATGTTTCAAAAGTGATTTTAATTGGACTTTTGCCTACAGGGATGTATGCATATGGGTGAGGGAGGGGCAGGTTGGGACCCTCATCATCCAAGCCCCTACTGGGTAAGCCTAGGTCCTCCTTTCATTCTTATCTTCCTGACAATCCTGATCCTTTGATCTCGAAGTTCCTTCTCATCCCAGAGTACTTGAGATCCTCCAGGTGAGGTTTTTGATCTTCTTGCTTCTATGGAAGAGTGTTTTTGTATCTCTTACCCCAGGCAAGACCCAATGGAAGTTGATTACAGGCACAATATTTATTTTGGCCTGGGTCATCAGGGTCACCTCCCACACCTCTGGCTCTCAGACTCAGGGTGTTTGGTTTTCTTCCCTTTGGTGTGGTGAAGGGCTGAAGTCAGGAACACATTGATGTGAGTCTGAGTTTTCTCCCAATGGGTCAGGCTGTTCTCCAGACTCTCAGCTGATCTCAGGTGGAGCTGCAACCCAGGTTGTGTGGAGAACTTGTCACGTCTTGTCCTCTTTATGGAACCCGGGCTCTGACATTCCTTAGTGTGGTCAGTGGCTGGAGGGAAAACTGAGTGGAAATCAAGATAGGAATTCACCTTATAATCGTGCTGTAATGTTAGAGTTAAATAAACTGACAGTGTTAAATAAACTGGCAGCGTTATCTGTCAGGTCCTTAATGGCAGAAATTTGAAAATTTTTTCAAAATCGCCATAATGATCATAGACACTTTCATCAGGCTGTTGATGCATTTTTGAATAACATGCTAGTCTTTGTGACTAAGAAATAGAATGGGAATTTGTGGAGATTATTAGCCAACGTTTGAACATCTGCTTGTCCCCTTGTGCCTACTCTAGAAATATCACCAGTAAGATCTTTCCAATCAACATCTTCCTTCCATTCTTTAATATATCTGCTTGTGTGTGAGGTTCTATCTAAATCTGAATAGCCAGGCTGGTATGTTTCAGGGTGGAGGCCAAATTGTCTGGCAAACTCAATGGAACCCTCTTCAACATTGGGAAGTCCTTAGCATGTAATTCTGCCTTAGTCCAGGGGGTGTATGTGATCGTTTTGGGGCCATCCTCACTGGACCTGGCTTTAAAAGGGGCTGTCATTACAGGAGGGCAATATGACTAGCCTTCTGTAGGGGGGTCAATCTCAGTGTTATAAAAAGTTCAGAGACAGATGGACAGCAAGGAGGAGAGCCTTGTGATGGACACTGAGAGGAAAAGGAAGGAGCAGAGGAAGCCAAGGAGAGAGAGCTCTCAGAAGCCTCAGAGGATTTTTCCAATTTGGAAATCCTTTGAGATCATTGCGAGTTGGTTTCTCTGAGGTGGGCAATAGTGGATTCACTATTATGTTTGGAGGCCTGAAAATACCAGTTGAAATATGATTTGCATTCTTTTTGTCCTGTTCTAAACCTTTTCTCCAATCGAGCATGCAAATAAACTCATTTAAAAGTCTCAAATGAGCCGAAAGTGGGCAAACAGTTTCAAGTTGTCATAGGTGATTTAAATCCAAAGCAACAAATTTACAAGAGGAGGGCCTGTAGGTTTTAAACCTAAGATGAGTGAGTTCTGCACAGCAGCTGCCCTTTGGCAGTGCCCTTAGAAACCAAACTCCCCATAAGGGAGTACTTACCACAATGAAGGATTCCCTTTCCAGATAAAGCCTGCAACAGAGGATACCCAAGTAAAGAAAGGCATTTAGTACCTCTGCCAAAATGGGAGTCTGGGACCATGAGTAAGTCATGACCCAAATCACAAGGAAATGACAGAGTCCAAGGGGCTCTTATAGGGGAATTATTCCCATTTGGGGCTGCGCTGGAGGTAGAAGTGAGTCACTTTGGTTCCTGCTTCTAACAATCAGATTCAAGTCTGCAAAAAACAAAGAGCTTTATTTGGAGCCCTGGGAACTATAATTTGGGCAACAAAAATACCATATGTTCTCACTTATATCTGAAATCTTGAAAAAACAGATGGGTGTTTTGCTAAAGGCGAGGTATGGTATAGGCAAAATGGCTGAAGAAAGACAAAAGGTACAAACTTCCAGTTATAAAATAAGATGTGAGGATGTAATGTACAGCATGGCAACTATACTTCATACGTTATTACATATTTGAAAGTTGCGAAGAGTAAATTGTAAAGTTATCACAAGAAAAAAATTCTGTAACTATATATAGTGACTGGTGTTAACTAGACTTACTGTGATCATTTCACAATACATACGAATATTGAATCATTATGCTGTATATCCGAAACTAATATTGCCTGTTAATTATACCAAATACTTGGGAGGAAAGGAGGGAAAATCTTGATAACAGGGTGGGGCCCTTCAAGGGTAGGGTGACCCGTAATTCACACAGGAATCTTCTAGGAACAATAGGGAAAGACATTTACCAGAAGGAGGGTTTTCTCTTGAAGTCAGATATGGTCAACTCCACCTTTCTGAATCATTTGGCTGACACTGGAGGGTGGCCTAGTTACTGTGTCCCAGGATGTTCTTTGTTCTACTCTGGAATGTGTCTTACTCTCTTGTCTTGACCAAAGGTAAAAACTAAGTTCACAACCAAATGTTGTGTGGTATTAACAAAATTAACAGAATCAGTTGCACTGCACTATTTGCTATGGAAATTTTATTACCTTATGCTGAGAGTTTTGCTATCTCCTCCTGCCTCTCATGGGAAGTTGCAGCTGGTCATAATCTTCTGGTAGAATCTCAAAACTTGAGGGTACATCTACAGACACTTCTTAGCCTACCACTGCTCCAGGTTGTGTATGTTGGTGGGGAGGGAAGAGTTATCTCATCTGCCTTTGTATTCCAGGACCGTGCTCATGACTTCAACCCTGGCTGTAGAGTCCCTGAGGAGGGTCAAGTTAGACAGCTCACTTGTATTCAAGTGTAATCCTTTGTTTCTACAAAGTGATGCATTTTTCAGCAAGTTTATTTCTTTCTTTCTCTCATAGAAAGAAAACCAGCGAAAATGCCTAGTAGAACCTATCACTTATCCAATAGTAGATCCTCAGAGTAGCATTTTCAAGTGAAAGCCTCCTACTTTATTGAGGAAAAACCTTATCAGCCTGGATGTCATCTTGGGAAATCCACCAGTCCTCTAAGTAACTAAAACAACAGGGAACTATTTACATGAAAAACAAAGCTTGATAGTCAGTGTTATATGACCAATAATCCTCGTTTATTCCCAGAATCAATAGTTTAAATGGATGTATAAAATGAAGAACTAAAATGGTCATGTTTTTCAGAAGAATCTATTTCTGTATAAAACTTGTCTGTTTAGCTGCCAATTCCATCCTGGATACATAGGTGAAAGAATGCTGTAGGCTCCCACCTGGTTTCTAGAGAATATGAAGTTTGGCAGTAAAGTCCAGAGGGCTTTTGTGCCAGGCTATCTTGTCCAGGAGTTGTTTGTACTGGGTGCCCACCTGACTTCCTTTAAACCCATCCTTCCAGGGAGAAACTAGTACTTGAGGATGAACCACAACTCCATGCAGCAGTGCTGAATGACTCAAAAGCTGTCTGTGAGAGAATCTTGTCAGCCAGCACCCAAACCTCAGGGGTCTACAACGGGAACTGTTTGTTCTCGTCCTCACAGGTCTGGGGGTCTGTGGAAGTAGCTCTGTGCGTGTGCGCACCTCTGAGACCCAAATATGTTTAATGACCAAATTCCACTGAGGGCTTCCAAACAGGGTGGTGCTTTGTTGGGTTTGCCCTGTTATTTCTTCAGCCTGCTCTGTGGGAGTGAGCAGTCCAACTACACGAAGCAGTCAGACTTTGAGCAAGGAGGAACTTGATGGTCCCATACAAGAGAGGAGCCACATCCAAAAGAACTTTTCAATTATAAATCTTTTCTACAAATGACCCTCAGTCTTGCTCACTGTAATCCTGTTTTTGCAATTTCCCTGGTCAGAAACACATCCCTTTTTTTTTTCATCAGGACCAAGTGCAGGCACTCTAAATAGAGTCAACTAAAATCCAATCTCTTCTTGTGTATTGACTCAGATGTCTGACTACTTAGAGCAAGTGCCAAAGTGCTTAAGTGTCTCCCTCTTACTTGAAAGGATCATAAGGGAGGGGCGTGCAAATGAAACAGTTTTCCACACCACGTCGTCTACCACAACTAGCACCTCTCTTGAGAGGAGAATAACTGTGCCTCCTCTCCTGCAGGAATGGTCAGCAGAGACAGTCCAGCCTACTTGAGTTCATGTTCATTCCTCTCAGTTTCTCTGGCATTCCTTTCTGTGAAAGAATAAACTAGAGATTGACTGAGGGGATCATCAATTTGAGAGCCGAGTTATCCCATGCTGTGAGTCTGAAAAGAAGCCATTATTGGGAAAACGTGGGCTCTAGAATTACCCTGTTTTGTAACACAACTGGTCTAGTCAAGGATGGGAAAGGGGGACAAGAGAGGGGATTGTCACCTCAGCTTTTGTTCATCTGGAAGTGTATTAATCTATGTTTGAAGGATAGTGTCATTGGGTAAGGAATTCATGAAAGTCACTTTCCTTCAACATTTTCAATGAGCTTCTAATGCCTTCTGGTCTCCATGGTGTCTGAGAAATCAGCCATTAATCTTATTGAGGCTCCTTTGTATGTGATGAGCTGCTTTCCTCTTGATGCTTTCAATGCTCTTTCAGCAGTTGGACTGTGATGTGTCTAGTTTTGAGTTTATCCTACTTTGGAGTTCATTGAGCTTCCTGGATGTGTCAAGGTTTGATCAGTTTGGGAGGTTTACAGCCATTTCTTCCAATACTTTTTCTGCTCTTTTCTCTCTATCCTCTCCTTCTTGGACTGCCATTATGTACATGTTGGTATGCTTAATGCTGATATTCACGGATATCTGAGGCTCTGTTCACTTCTTTCTGTTCAGACTAATCTCAATCAACTCATCTCCAAGTTAGTAGATATGGGCTGGTGGAAGAATGCATCTGCAATTGAGCTTTTCAAGTGAACTTGTTTTTGCATCTTTCAACTCCAGAATTTCCATATGTTTCTTTAAAAACTTCTATTGATATTTTCTACTTGATGAGACATTGTTCTCATACTTCAGTTTTACACATGATTTCCTTTACCTTTTGAATGTATTTAAAATAACGGATTTAAGTTTCTTTTACAGTAAGTAGAACATCTAGGTTTCCTCAGGGACAGTGTCTACTGATTGGAATTTTTCCCGGGTGTATGGGCCTGTTTGTTTTGTTTTTTGGCATACCTCAATTTGTTGTTAAATTGGATATTTAAAATGGGCAACTATGGACATTACTGGCAACTCTGGAGATTAGATTCCTCTAATCCAAGCTTTGTTGTTGCTGATTGTTTAGTGACTTTTCTGAGTAATTCTGCAAGGTCATAATTCAGTGGCTTAATTGGTAAGCCACTGAACTCTCTGCTCAGTTACCTTAATCACCTAACAATTAAAACAGCTATTTCCTTAAACGTTTTGGACCAATAAGTCTTCCAGTTTTGGATGAAGTGCTGTGTATGTGACCCACACCTTTAATTATCTGGCAGTTGTAACTCTACCTTAACCTTTACTCTCCACCGGGAGAGTCTCAAGGTTGGCAAGAAGTAAGAGATTAGGGCTTTCTTAGGTCTTTCCTGGGTATGTGCACAGCCATGTACCTGTGTGTGGCCTTCTGAAGTCCTAGAAATATGCTGGAGCTTTCCAAAGTACCCTATGAATATCTCCTTCCAGTCTTTCAAGTTTGTGATTAGCCTCTGAAAACACTCATGGCTGAATCAGGGAAGAGAAAAACATGTTCTTAAGCCCCTTCTCTTGCTTGCAATCCTTGGCAGAACCTAACCTGGGTGTGTAGTTGGGTCATCAGTGTTAACTCCCACACCTCTGGCTCTCAGACTCAGGGTGTTTGGTTTTCTCCCCTTTGTGGTGAAGGGCTGAAGTCAGGAACCCATTGATTTGAGTCTGAGTTTTCTCCCAATGGATCAGGCTGTTCTCCAGCCCCTCAGCTAATCTCAGGTGAAGCTGCAACCCAATCGCCTGGAGGACTTGACACAGGTATGTGCCCCCTATGGAACCCCGACTCTGACATTCCTTAATGCAGTGAGTGGGTTGAGGGACTACTGAGTGAATGTCAAGCTAGGAATGCTCATTGCTTGATGTTCTTGTGCAGAAACAGATTCTGTAGCCTGTTGGCCACCAGAAGTTATGTGCCATGTGATGGTGCTAGGTGCCCACGCAACTTAATGAGCAGGCATTTTTGTCTTGTGCTGTTTTCTGGATGAGCAGGTGGGTCCCTTATTAAGGTGCTTCCATCTGAAAATCAATTGTGCCTCTCTTGAGTAGTAGCAGCTTGCATTATTTCAGAAGAGATTTTTTAAAAACGGTTTTCTGATCCTGGAGGCATCCGGTATGCTTCAGGAGTGACTAGATCAGAAACACAGAAGTGAAAGATATTTCATTTCTTTCCCTTTTTTTGTTCTCACAGTAGCCAAGAACCTGACATGTATTCCTAGGTCCAGTGAGGATAAAGCAACCGTGATTTACAAGTGAATTTGGATCAAAATCTGCAAACTAATAAGGATGATAGTTTATGCTGATAGTTATAAATGACTTTCCAAGCAACTGACCACCTGCAACTCTCACAAAGTTCTCTCTAACCCAGAGGATCAGATGAGCTGCCCAATGCATAGCAGGCCCCCTGCCCAGTGCCATGGAGGGGACCCTACAACTCAAATGTTAGAAGCTCCTGAGCATTTATCTTAAATCTTGGCAGGGACATTTGAGGGTTCAAAATGAAAGCACTGTCATATTAACCTGTTTCTGCTTTCCTTATATAATCATTCAGGACAGCGACAACCCAAGGGATTATTAAAATGCTGTTTCCCTCAAATCCAGACTCAAGTCTTTCCTCTCTTGATGCTCAGAAATGTGTGAGACTTTTGGGTCTGACTGATGGGTCCTCTGGGGTAATTGCCTCCCAGCCCTTATCTGTACAATGTAGTTGAGCTCATTGAGCTTGGTCCTCTGGACTCTCCTGACCCAGAGCACGAGTGCAACCCCTGTGTGTGGCTCTCGGAATTGCATACCTTGGTGCACTGAGGATGACCTTCTTATGGGCGTGGCACATGGGGCTCTGATTCCTGGGCTGAGTGCTAAATCTGACCTGATATTCCCGACTCAGTGTCCAGTCTTGATATCTTTCCTGATGGGGCTCAAATGCTGCTTTTATGGCCACAAGAATTGCCAATCTCATCCAACGTGTAAGAAGTTTATACAGAACTAGGCTTTGCCAAAGTATGGGGCCTTGAGCATCTTTCACTGTGCACTTCATCTTAAGTCCAGTCAAATGCCCTTCTCTTGCATATAGTGAAGAGAAATATTGAGTTTCCGCCTGACTTGCATGGAGGATGCTGAGTTGTATATTCGGGGTTCTATTTGCAGACGGTCCTGCGGTGTGGGCTCTATGCAGGGAAATGATGGGTCAGCAGCAGGTGGTCAGCACCACCAAGAGCACCCCAGCTCCCTCAACATTAGCCCTCAGAGAACCCAGCTCCAGAGCATAAGCTACTACCCAGGGAAGAATTGCATGGTAAGCAGATGCTGTCAAAGAAGATTCCTGAGTCCTGCTTTATCTGGTGAAAGAGGCAGCAACTCCAGGTGAGAGGCGTAAATCTGTCCCATCATCATCTAAGAACAATCTCCTCTGAGGGTTTTTCTAGCTCGGACATTAATCATTTCCAGACAGTCCTTTGGAGGCCCCAGTGGTCAGCAGTCTCTTAAAATGCTTAAAAGCAAGCATCTCCCTTCAGAAGAGTTGACATATTACAGCTCCAATACCATGCTACATATAAGTCACGACAGTCCTGTGGATCTGAAGAACGCCCTCATTCACTAAGCCACGGCAACACATGCTAGAACCTCCCGAAGGGTGGGTGGATGCTTGGAGCCGCGTGACGGGAGCATCCTTTGGAATCCTGAAAGTCACTGCCCAGCCCAGTGAGCAGCTCTGCAGTGAGAGGCACTTCAAGTTTCACTTTAGTATTTTCATCAAGGTGCTACACTTGTGCAGGATCATTGCTTAACCTGGACCTTGCAAACTACTCGGCAGCCTAGTTCCAGAGACTGAAATGTGAAGTCCACTTGTCACAGGCTGCCTGCACTGTCATCCTGCCCCCAACCCACCTCTGACCTTTATTCTCTCTGGTCTGGGGAAGCAACTGCATGTGGACGTTCCTGGAGCCAAACTCTTCTGTGTTTGGACAAGGAACAGCTGTCTTGTCAGTTTTAGCAGGGTGGTCCATGACCCCCATCCTTATGTGACCCCTGGATTGCGGAGAAGATCATGGACTCTCCTAGGCACAGCTCACCTTGTGAGGAGCAGAGGTCATTCTTGGAGGTGACAGACTTAAATCAGCTCTGGCATTTTCTGAGAGTGGTCACTAGTGGGTGCTGCATTTGGGGAATTCACCCAGAGGAAGTGAAGGTCTGAATACAGGAAGCACAGAGTGGAAACTTCTGCCTTTCTTTGATGCCTTTGGTACCAACTGAAATGTGTCCCAAAAAGTCTGGGACAGTACTGGTCTTGGTTAACACTAGCACCTTCTCTGGGCAGGAAGGCTTCAGTGTTCCAAGGAGCAGGTTTCAGAGTCGATCCTATCACCCCAGTGTTTGCCCCACAGCCTGACAGCCCAGGATTCTAAGTGTTAGCTGGTGGTACCTTCCATGATGGGCAAACAGCTGCCGGTCTTGCTTTCCGGGGCTTCCACTTTTTGTTGTTGTTGTTTTTTGTTGTTGTTTTTTTGCGGTATGCGGGCCTCTCACTGTTGTGGCCTCTCCCGTTGTGGAGCACAGGCTCCGGATGCGCAGGCTCAGCGGCCATGGCTCACAGGCCCAGCCGCTCCACGGCCTGTGGGATCTTCCCGGACCAGGGCGTGAACCCGTGTCCCCTGCATGGGCAGGGGTGGACTCTCAACCAGGGAAGCCCTGGGGCTTCCACTTTTTGGTTGTGATTTCAAGGTGTTTTTGGGGAGGTAGTCAGGGAGCCTGGACCACGGCTGCCCTAGGAGAGGACAGTGAAGACTCAGGGCTGTTTGTCAGGGCACAGTAAGAAACTTATCACCACTTCTGGAAGCTCTGATGACTCATAGTTCCTGTGAAGCAGGTACCTTGCGGTTCACTCTGAAAGGCAAGGCCTCTCACAGCATCTCGTTCTCTTTGGCGGGGAAGTAGAGAAATAGACCAGAAGTATTAGACAATCCACTTAGTTTTAGGGAAGAGAGCCCTTTAGGGAAATTTGTCTTTTTCTATTCTTGTGAATAATTTGGTACATGAGTGGTGTGTTTCTAGATGAACTGGTAGTAGAATCCTACAAGGAAGTTATCTGGGCCCACATAATACTTTTGGGGAGGGTTTCAATTGTGTATTTAGTTCCTTTCATAGAAGCACTGAATATTCAATATTTATTGTATATAAGTTTTAATAATTTAAATTTCAAATGCATAGGTATAAATGCCTTGAAAGACTCGAACACTCTTCATACCTTCATTTGTAGGTTGGGATGCTAGGAAGCTATGTTGCTATGAGGCTTTCAAATATTTGAAATAAACTTTAGTGAGCTAGTATGGATTCCTTTGAACGTAGAACCTGAAATACCAATTTTGGGCAGGCACTGTATTAACTTCCTGTTGCTTGTGTAACTAGATGACCACTGGGTTAGGGGCCTAAGTGAAGACAAATTTTATCTTAGAATTCTGGAGATCAAGAGTTTGACATGGGCCTCTCTTGGGTAAAATCAAGGTGTTGGCAGGTTTGCATCATTTTTGGTGGTGGCAGGGGACAGTTTGTTTCCCTGCCTTATCCACCTTCTAGAGGCCCCCAGAAGTTGCTGGCTTGTGGCCTCTTCTTTCATCTTCAGATTCTTGACCCTATTTCAACTTCAGAGTTGGAAGTGAATATTGAAATCTGCCTCTCACTCACCTTATTTCACTCTTGTGAATACATTGGGCCCATGTTGCATAATCCAGGATAATTTCCTTGGTTTAAGGTCGGCTGATTAGCAAACTTAATTTCCTCTTCTGATTAACTCCCCCTTGCCATGTGACATAATGTGTTTCCAGGTTCCCAGGATTAGGATGTTAACAATGTTGGGGCGTGCTGTTATCAACTTTATGGTAGTTTATTTGGAAGTGATCCCCAGGAATCCCAGAGGAAGGGGAAACCTGAGACCAGTTGAAGGGAGTAGGCTCTGAAGGGGTTGCTATTAGGTTGGTCACCGATACAGGTGACTGGTACTCAACCCCACTTGGGACCCGTGAGGTGCCATGTGGAATGCATCTCATAATTGTGCCTCCTGGGGTCAAGAGTCTGGCCATTTACCCACTACCTGCTGTGTTCTTTGCAGTTACTCCCTCCCCCGAGCCATCTGTTCCCCTGCGCTTCTGAGATGTGATTCTGTATGAAAACAAGGGGACAGAGAGGGTCAGGGTGTGGCACTGGGCAGCCCAATCCTTTCAGTGGATGCCAACCTCCTGGATTTCCCTTTTAGAAGAAGAGGGACTAGTTCAGGGCTGCTTACAGCAAGATGCTCTATCTTCCTGCGATGGAGACTTTTCCCTCTTCTGGGAACTCTTTTTTATACCTCCTTAGATCCCATTTAGCCTTGTTCCCATCTCAGCCTCCCACAATGTCTGCCTGTATTTAATATCTTAGGATGCCCCAAATTAACAACATTTCATTGTATTCAAGGGTGGCTCATTCTCTTCCACAAACAGATGAGAGTATACTAAGGATGTGCAACTAAATCTACCTCATTGCAGATCTCCCTTACAAGTCATGAATCATTCTAAGATACATATTGTAAAAATTCGAGAACTGATTTCCTTGTTGGCCATGTGATGGAGATCAGCGGGTTTAGGTTTTCACATTCATGTAAATACTATCATACGTCAACTCTTGCATTTCATTGCTATATACCTCTACCATTTAGGGGGGAATGTGATCTAAAATCTTTATTTCGTTAATATTTAGTTTTCTTAAGTATTTTCAGTTTTGAGATTCTAAGAAATGTCTACATCTCATTCAAATTGGAACAATTGATGCTTTTTTAATGAGAAGAATTTCTTCTCTCCTGAGAGTCTACCTTCCTCAGCTCCCATTAATTCTTGTGAACCTAGTCTGGTCACGTTGCCTTCCCCCACTCCCCCACTTAAAACTCCTAAGATTGCATGAGAAGGAAAAAGGGGATGTGTTGAACTCCTTCTCCTGCTGGCAGTCCCTGGCAGGCCTAGGCCTGGATGGACCAGACCCTGTGCTGCTTCTAGAGGAAGCTTCCACCAAGTGCGCTGGGCTCTGGCTTCTCCCTCAGCTGTGTGGTGTTTGCCCAGCAGGGGCTGGGATGATGGGGGTCAAAGCCTAGGTCCTTCATTGACCCATGTCTTCCAGAAACTCCTAGTCTTTGGTGCCTATACGAGAGTCATCTCCAAGCCAGAGTATTTAGGTGGTTCAGATGGTCCAGGTGGGGTTTCTTACTACCTGTCTGTTCTGGGGGAGCGAGCACTCCATTTTGCCCCCAGGGATGCTGATGACCAGGGCAGGATTTACTGTGAGCCTGGGTCACTCAGGTGACCTCCCTCTACCACATGTGTGAGTGCAGATCTCGGTCTTACTCTGTGCCATGGGCTCTCTGCAGGGTGGTGAAGGGCTGAGGCTCAGGGGTCAGCAATGTCCACACTGTGTGCAAGGCTGAGCCCCTGGTAGATCATATCTCTGGAAAGATAGCATTTCCCCCTCTGCCCTGGTCATCTTAGGTTACCAGGCAGTTGTGACACACCTGTGTCCTCTTAATGGAACCAGCCCTGACATTTCTTATCAGGGTGAATTGACTGAAGATGAATTGAAGGATTTATCCAATTATGGAAAATGCTTGCCTGACCCTTTCCTGTGAGGCAGGAACAATGCAGCCTCATGGCCCCCACACAAGTCATGGGTCAGGTGCCTGCCTTCCCCAGGGCCCACAGAACACTGCTCATTTTTCTTGATGGGGCAATTTCCCCTTGTACTGCCTTCTCTAGAATGGGTGTTTTCCATCAGAAATTGTTCCATCATTAAGCCCAGTCCTGTGGTTCTTCTTGATTAATGTTTTAGAAGAGAAAATAGTTTTCAGGTTTTTGTGATTCTGAGTGGTCCAGTGTGAGTCAAGATTGACTAGATGAGGAATCCAACACTGGATATTTTCCTTTTCAGCTCTCACAACAGCTAATTATTAATGTGCTATAGTTCTTCTAAATGGAATCAGGATCAAAATCTGCATTCCCATTATTCAGATGATATTTTATACTGATAGAAGTGATGACTTTGTAAACATGACACAGAGAACTTGTCTGTTACCTCCTGCTACTCCTGATACATCTTCTATAACTCAGCCAGATGAGCTGCCTGAGCATAGCAGGCACCATGGGTGAATTACATGTCCAGCACGGATGGGACTGTGAACGTATGTACTATCCTCTACTTTGCACCCTGGCGGCCCCTAAGAGAGGGGAGTTTGAGTGATTGCAATGAAACTATACTGTCTTCCACACTTTTGCCTTTCCTTTTCCTCCTGCTTCTGGGAGGTTTCTTAAACTGAATCTTCGGCCACATTTATTGTATCATTTATCCCATATTTTTACAGAGTATTTTGATGATAATAACTCTATATCTCAATTTCTTGATCTTACCTTAATCTCTTCTTCAGGGAGGAGTATAATTTGTCTCTTTAAATCTCATGCTCTTTCTACTGCAAAAAATAGATGAGACTGTGGTGTTTAAGGATCTAAAATTAGATCTACCTCATATGTCAGATCTCTTACCTGTTACAAGTTGCTGTAGATAAATATTTTCAAAGAAATCGACAACTCTTTCCTCATTGGAATGTGATGGAGGTTAGGGGGGTTTAGATTTCCACACTAGTTTATTATGTCAATTATTGCATTTAATTGCTACATATCTGTATATATTGTTTAGGGGCAAGTATGATCTAAAATCTTAACATTTAGTGCTTGTTAAAGTATCCTTTTCTCCATTCTTTGAGCTCCTAGAACTGCCTACATGTCACACAAATTTCAGTGACTGATGTGCTTTTTGTGTGTGTGTGTGAAAACTTATTCTCTCCTCCAAAGTTTCCCTTCCTTTAGCTTCCACGAGTTTTAAGGAGCCAAGCAATTCACCTGTCTAGCCATTTAAAACTCTTATTAGAATGAATGAGGAAGAAGGATTTGTTTGAAACCCTTCTGCTTGCAGTTGCTGACAGGCTAACCCAGGATCGAGCAGACCCTGTATTGACCTCAAATGGAAGCTGCTGCCAAGGCGTGTTTGGCTTTGACATTGTCTTCAGCTGTGCCGGAAGCTGATCTCCCCACCCCCCATCATCCTACCCATGTTCCACATGGTCCTATCATCCTCTGATCACTGTATGCTGACCATTCCTGTACCTTAGGCATCCATATGGGGGTCATTCCCAAGCCAGAGTATCTGGAATGGTCCTGGTGAGGTTTCACACCACCTAACTTCAATTTCTTTTACCCTCATCGAAGTTCCACTGAATGTTGGTGTACTTATTGTGTGCCCAGATCACTCTGGTCTTCTCCTCTACACTCCAACATCTGTAGTTCTCAAAGACATGTGTTCAGCCTTCTGTGCCTTGAGCTCCTTGTAGGTGTGAGGAAGACTGAAGTTCAGGACCCAGGATGTCTGGGCTATGTGCAGGGCTGAGCCTGTTATAGTTCCCTTCTGTGACAGACAAGGAAAGCACTTTCCCCTCTGCCCCAATCTTATGTTGAGATCCTAAGATCTCCAAATGTGGTTGCCTGGAGGTCTTGACAGAGGTGTGCCTTTATGGAACCAGCCCTGAGTTTCCTCATTGGGGTGAGTTGGTTGAAGGTGAATTGAGGGATTTGTCCAACTAGGAGAACTCCTGGCTTGATGCTCTCCTGTGAACCCAAATCAAGGTTTCTAGCCTCATGGCATCCAGACCAATCAACTGGTAGGTGCTCATGACAGATGTCACTCTTCATTATCTTTCCTGACTGGGTGGTTTTCCCTTGTTGTGCCTCCTATCGAAGTTGATGGGTTCCATGTTAAAAATGGTTCCATCTGAAAGGCTTAATCCCACAATCCTTCCAGATTAAGGGTTTTCCAGGAAGAGAGAATAAGCTAGATTTTAGTGATTGCCCATCCTGTGAATGGTCCAGCATGCTTTAGGAGTGAATAGATCAGGAATTCAACAGTGGATCTTCCAGGTCTCTTTTCAGTCCTCACAAATGCCAATTATTTTGATGTCCTGAGTTCTCCATTAAATCTGGATCAAAACCTGCCTTCCAGTTAACATGGATCTTATATTGAAGGAAATAAATTTTCTAAATATATAGTGTAGAAAAGAAGTGTTGTCTTACCTACTACCATTTCTTCACATGTTTTCATTCACCCAGACAGTTGGATGAGCTGTCCAAGCACAGCAGGGTCCATAGGTATTCGAACCACACGTTCAGGGCCATGGAGGGGACCCTGAACCCAAATGCCTGAAAGTCTTATACTTCCCTCTATAGTGCACTGGGAGGGGCCCCTGAGATGTAGGATGTCTGAGTGATTGAAATGAATAAATTCTGGCCCTTTGTCTTCTACATTCTAGACTTTGTAGTTTCTTGATGCCTCTGGAAAAGTTTCATCTGATCTACAGCCATGTTGATTGTCTTTATCCCATATACTTTTGCACCAGTACTATGTTTCATGCTAAATATTTCCATGTTTTATGACTTCCTATTCACACTTTATTTGACTAATCAGCTTCTATATCTTTGAAGAAATGAACTTGTTGTTAAGTCTCTTGATATTTGTTTAATTCTCTTCATTGACAATAATAGGTTCAGATTTCTTAAAGACGGCATCTTTTAGGTGACTTTTTTTGTCCTGTGAATTCTTGTGGTGACTCTCCTGCCTGAACATATATATTGGCTAAGAGGCTTGAGATATACTTGTCAGAGGTCCACCTGGGTTGAATGTCAAACTATATGGTATCTGGATGTCCTCAGAAGATTTGATGTCTTAGGAGCTGCTCCTTCAATTTTCCCCACAGGATACAGAGACCTAAATGCCAGAAGCTTGGCCCCAGATGCCCTCTGTAGTTTTTCTGAGTGCCTCTGGCATTTCCAGTAGTAACATGAATGTCCCAGGCAGGTGGGGGACAGTGCTCATCATAGGCAACATTATGCCTTCTCCTCTGGGAAGCCAGGTCCTGTCTCTGAGACAGGGAACAGTTCTGAAGCTGTCATAGTTTCATGGTGTCAAACTGCTGGGAATATCTGACTCTTTGCCCCAAACTGATCAGATATTTTCTGCTTGGGAGATACAGCTGTTGGTCATGCTTCCTGAGCGTTAGCTCATTTCTGGCTTATTCCTGGTGATGTTTTCTGTGGTGATTGAATCAGAGCTCGTGGGGGATACTATACCTAATAAGAGGAAAATAATGCTAAAGCTTTTCTCCAGTTTTGCTGCTGTCAATGTACAGAGTGAAGGGTTTTGTTTGTCCTGGCAGCTCTGCTGACCGACAAGTGCCTGTGAAGCCGGGACCTCCCTGGGCAGCTTGTGAAGGCTGAGGAGTTCCGTATCTTATTCTAGTAGTAAAGCAGGTGAGAGTTCAACCACTGGACTTAGTGAGTCTACTTGGTCCTCAGGGATGAACCCATTGTGAGTCTGGGATGCTCTGTGTCATGACTACCCTGAAAGATCAATTCAGCCTTGACAATTTTGTAAGGGGGAATTGAAGTTGCTCATCATTATTGTTGGAACAGACTTCTGAGTGTGTAATTGCATTCTGTGTGTATTCCAAACTTTTCCTCCTTCCTTAGCAGAGTTCTGTGTCTGTCTTCAATGGTTGGGTTGTTGTGATGAATGGAGTCCACATTGGCTCAAAATAAGATGCTCCAGTTTTGTTTGTCATATTGACTTTGCTGGCAGCTCACCATTGCCCATCCAAGGATGGGAGCACATTCAGACTACTTTTATTCTGGCTCTTTTATCTTCATCATCACTTGTCTATTGTTCCTTGGTCCTCCTGCTTGTGACTGGTCACCTTGATATTGTATCACATTGAGAATAGAAAGTTAGTCTTGTATAGGTAGAAGAAAATCTTAAAGTCATAACTAACTGGAAGGTTGTAACCACACCCATCCTGTTCTCTGAAATTTATCAGGAGGAAGAATTCCTGTGTCTCTGTCCAAAGCGGAGATGGGTATGAAAGACCATGGGTCTTTCAGGAAGATGTGGGAGCAGAGAGTTCATTCCCAGTCACCTACCCCAAACATTATCACTAACCCACAGCCCCAGGAGGGTTTCTGAAATGCTCATATTCCTGTGACTGTTAAGTACCTGACTAAAAGGGGGTCTGTAAGTTATTTTGGGGAAAACCTAGGCTTAGAGGACATCCAACAGATTGTGTGTCACCCAAAGATGGAAAATGTTAGACAGGAATTTTCAGGATTGTTCTCAAACGGTCTCATCTCAATCAGGGAGGAGTTCATTGTGGGAAAATCCCTGCTGGCTTCTGAGAGAACTGAGCTTTTCTTCATTGCATCCTCTAGTCACCAAGCATCTGGAGACTGCTTGGTAGACATAAGTCTGTTCTGAGCAGTAAGATGATGCCATTCGGTTTTGTTTAATACCATGGCCCATAGGTAGGGTGATAATTTAAGCTCTGTGCATTTGCTGGCATGTGCCACTGGCTGTTGGGCACCAGTTAATTAAGTAGACAACCCAGAAGGGTGTTATATTCTGCTCTAGCCTTTCTTAATGTATAACCTCTCCTAAGACTTAAGAGCTTTCTTTTTCTCTGCCAACTTAGACTGTTGGACAGGTCATCGGGACCTCAACCACCTATACAATGGCAAGTTAGCACGACTGATAAATCATCTTTTTCTTTGTCATTTTAATGTAGCTGCTCTTAACTGTTTTCTTCCTACCTGCTCTTTGTTGTTGAAGGTTCCTTGGAGACATCACTATTGTCTCATTAGGGTCCTCCATGAAACAGCATATGAAGATATTTACACTTTTAGATTCTGGTTGGTAGTTTGTTCTTGTAATTCTTCCTTGGCCAGAGATAGTTCATGATGACATTCCTTCTCTCACCATTTTGCAAAAATATAATGTAGATGAGGAGAGGATAAATTCTTTTTGTAGAAGAGCGTGTTTGTGAAGAGACCGATTTCGTCCTCTCCATAAGAGCAACAATCCTCCACTGAAGTAGAAATGAGGGATGTGTGCCTCCACCTTAAATCTAATGACAGATCTGTGGTGTCTTGTTTCCCAGTTGGATTTCTGCTTTGGCCCCCTTTAGTTAATATGCCCCATGATGCCTGATCCAGGAGAAGACTGTGGAGGCATCTGGACTGATGAAAGGTCCACAGAGAGGAGCCTGTATTCCCAAACTTCTCTTACAGGGGCCTATGTATCCCTGGGGTCACTTGATATAAAGCTGGTTTATTCAAGTTGGTTACATAAGTAAGTTCTGCCTACTCTGGGGTTCTCGTATGTAAACAGTAGTGACATCTGACCTTCAGAATCTTGTTCCTTGATTCTACTGAGACTAGTCACCTTTATTTTGAAACACTCAGGATGGAAAGTTAATTCTCCCTTGGCTTAGGAAAGCAAGATGATAGCAGCTGGTCCTGGATAATCTCATGGGTCCACAGGTGGGTTCCCAGTACTTAATTGTGCATTACCTGATATGGGTCATCAGGTAGAGGTGACCCTCTATTTTGAGAAATTACACATGTGGTTAGTTTCCATTGCAAATATTTTCAGAGAATTACACTCCAATGTGATTTCAAAGTTTTCTTATCCTCTCCTTCTCATCATAGATGGTTGAAGACTGCACGTTGACCTGAGCACTTGTACAGCAAGACATTAGATACATAGGGATACATCATATGTTTTACTGTCCACTTTGACATTGCTTTTCCCTCACACCTGGTTACACCTTACCTGTGCTGTTATTGGTATGACCTTGGCATTGTTACTGCCATCTCATGAGGATCTCCCCCACAAATAGGATATGGGAATTTTTATGTGTGTAGTCTAAATTGATGCCCATGAATTGCTGTATGTTCCTGAGATTATTCTTTGGAGAGACCATTTATGATTGTGGACCACCACTTCCACCACCCAATTTGAATGAAGCTAATGTAGAGTAGGAGAGAGGAAGTTATCTCTTTGCAGAGAGCAGAGTTTGGGGGGAGACCTATTTCCCTCTTCTACTTTCGTTTCTACTTCAGTGGGTGATTGTTGTGAGAAAGAGACATACTCCTTAACTGAAATCGCAGCACACTAGCCTAGAGTGACACCTTTAAAAAAAAAAAATGACATGTCTGCAAGAAAGAATGAGCGGGCTGTGTTGGCTTATTCCCCAGTGGCTTTCTGTTGTGCCACCTTTTCTCTAAGATTCCCTGTGATGCCTGATGCAGATTCAGATCTAAAGAGAGGGTCATGGTCAGGGAGGAGTATTACTATACCTTGGTTTGTCCTGTTCTATTTCCTGTGATTCTCGATTTTTAGTCACAGTGCCTCCTTTTCACTAAAATAGCATCTCACTGCTGTGCTGTGCTAAAAAAAAAAAAAAAAAAAATGGAGTCTAGAAGATGTGTCATATGGGAATCCAATCTCTGCTAGAAATGCCCACCAATTCCAAAAGAATGCCATGCTCCTGGGTTTTCCTTTAGAGAGGAAGGGTACAGATCAGCCCTACTGCTGCAAGGCTATTCTGATTCCATAGCTGAGGTTTGACATCCATTTTCTTGTGATGGTGTCTTTTTCCCTCTCCTGAAAAGATAGTCCTTATAGACCTCTAATCCCTTTAGCCTCAATCCTATTTCTACCTCTGTAATCTGCCAGAGTCAAGTTAGGATTCCAATAACTGGGGATTAATCTGCTTTCTTTCCAAATATTTTTTCCCATTCAGGAATAGAACACTGATGTATTACCTAAAATTCAATCTGACTTAGTTATTGTAGATTTCTCCCACAATAGTTTTATTGAGAAATTCATTACATTTTTTTCTTACATCAGAGTGAAATGGATGCTGAGGTTTTGGGTTTCCATTCCTGTGTGAATGCCTTAACATGTCAATTACTGAATTTCTAATAGTTCACACTTTACTATATTCTTGTCGTTTAGAGGAGAATATGATCTAAAATTACCTTTTAAGTTTTGGAAATGGTTCCTCTTTTTGAGCTTCTAAGAACTATCTACTTCTCACAAACATGATCCACTTATGTTTTTTAGAGACAAGAACCTAAATTCCATTAAATTCTCAATGTCTATTACACAGGAAATATTTATTATGGGCCTGAGTCATTTAGATCTTCTCCCCCAGAAACCCACACTCATGGTTCTTAGGTCACAGGTGTTCAGCCGTCTGTGCCATGGGCTCCCTTTTGAAGGGTGGTGGTGAAGGGCTGGACTTCAGGGCCCAGGATGCCCATGCTGTGTGTAGGGCTGGCCCACTGGTAGATCCCACCTCTGACAAAGCATCTTCCCTTTTACCCTGATGGTCTTAAGTTGAGCTGCTGTTGATTGCCTGGAGGTATTATCATATGTGTGTCCTCTTAATGGAATGAGCCTTGGTTTTTCCTTGTTGGTATGAAGGCATAAATGAGAAATGAGAGTGTAAAGCACGAATATTCTCTACAGATGTTCTTCTTTTGATACTTAGACAGTTCTGTAGGCTCCTAGCCTCCAGGAAGAACTCAGGGTAGATACTACTCGCCACTTCTCATCTTTCCTGATTGGGCAGTGTCCCACTGAGCTGATTTTTTTCTAGAAGTAAATGGGCTGCATCATGAAGTTACTCTACCCAAAAGCCTTATCCTGGGCTTCTCTTTGAGTAATGGCTTTCCTTAGGTGAGAGACTGAGATGTTTCAGGTTTCCTGATCCTCTCAGGGTGAGCCATGTCTCGGGAGTGATTAGGTCAGGAACTCAACACTGCATATTTTATTTTTTAGTTCTTAAAATAGTCTAGCCATTGATCCTGAAGTATACCTTTCCTTCTATATTTGATAAATTGGCCCTGATTTCTCCTTTATGTTGTCTGAATATATAAGATACTAACATTCTCAATTAGCTTGGAGATGCTTATCCACATACATATTTCCTACAGCATAATTTACATGGGTCTCCTCATTTGCACCTTGCTCCTCCTCATGAAGTCTTCTGTCATAACCTCAGAATGTACAGATGAGCTGCCAAGAATAGCAAGGTCCATAGGTGCTTGTCACCTGCCTAGTGCCCTGGAGGGGACACTGGGCAGAAATGCCAGAGGGTCCTGAACCACCCTCTAAGGGCCTCTTTGGAGAACAGGGGGATGAGTGAAAATATTCTGTTTCTAGAGAGAATTACCTCTGTTTCTTCAGTCATTCAGGGCAGTGACAACCTAAAATGTTACAGAAGTGCTGCTCTCCACACATTCCGTTCAAGGCTTCCCTCTCTTGATGCTTAGTTACCTGCAGAACTTCAGACCTGTCTCAGGAAACCTTGGTGGAGAAAGGCATTTTTCAAAAGTCCATTTTCCTTGTTACTACTTTGAGTAAAGAATCATTTACCATTGCCAGCATCTCAGTGGATATGTTTTTTACATGCTCAACAATGTTCTTTAGAGGGTAAAAATCTCAGGGGGTTATTTTATAGGAGGTTATTTTATCCTCCTATTTTATAGGAGGATATAGCCTTAGAGTCTTTTTGGCATGGTCCTAGCCATCTTTCTATACCATTGTCTTTTCCCTTATTTTGGCATTAACTTTTCTCTTATTCTTGGTATTCTAAAATTTCACAGCAACACAAATTTGAAGTATTTTTTTTCCCTTGGTGTTGAATACTCATGCCCTTTATTTTTCAGAGTATTCTTGAAATATGTCTTTTAATTTTCTCTGTTTCTTTCTTAACATCTGAACTTTCTTCATCTAATTGTTGACCTCCATTATGAAGATTTTATTCCTTTAATGGTCGCACCTCTCTCGTCCAATGTCCTCATTGCGGACCAGGCAATATGTGTGATCCCTTATAGCAATGGTGGAGCAAAAGTAGAGGAGTGTGTCTTGAACATTCCTGCTGGTGGGTTTTCTAAGAGATGCCCATTTGACTAAGACATCCCAGCAAAGATCTACTCTCCCATAAACTACATTAGAAGGGAGAAGACGGTTGTAGAAGTAGAAGATTGTCCTTAATAGCAGATCAGGGACCTGTCATTGAATATATCTATCTGTTCCTACAGAAAATTCATTCTCATAGGACCCAGGATGGATCGTCGTCAGCCACTGGCCACAAGGTGGAGTGGGTAGTGGCTCTGAGTTAGCCTGAGAATAGCCACATCAGGAGAGAAGGCTCTAGGTGTGCCGAGAAAGGTAGGGAGATTTGCCTTGCTTGTTTCCTGTAAATCTTAAATTTTAGACGTAATGTCTTCTTTAAAGTAAAATATCTCACTGCTGTATTGTGTTAAACAAAAATTCTATAGGATGTCACAGTACCCCAGCCTCTGCTGACATCTCCATCTATTCCAGAAGAATGACAATGTTCCTAGGTTTTCCACTAAGCAGGAAAAGTACAGACTAGTCCTAGTACAGTAAGTCTATACCAATTCCATTGCTTATATCTGACATTCATCTTCTTATGATGGTGTCTTTTTCCTCTCCTGAGTAGCGACTCCTTATAGATTCCTCTTCTTATTCAGAATTGTCCCCATCTCGCCTCTCAGTTGTCTGCCAGAATCAAATACCTTAGAATTCTGATGACTGGTGATTCATTTGCTTTCATTCTACTTCTTTGGGTAATTTTGTTTTCTTTCCAAATATATTTCTTTTCCCTCCAAGAATGTAACACTGTTATCTAAAATTTAGTCTGACTTGAATGTAATGTTTTCCAAAAATTGATACTGTAGATTTCTTCCATAGATTTCCTTTCTACATTGCAGTGGATTGATTGCTGAAATTTAAGGTTTCCATTCATGTGTGAATATTTTAATGTCAGTTACTACTTTTCTAATTGTATAAAATTCATTTCATTCTTTTTTGTTTTTTAGGAAACAAAAGAATTTTTATTTTTTAAAGTTTTTTTATGAAGTATAGTTGATTTACAATGTTGTGTTAATTTCTGCTGTACAGCAAAGTGATTCAGTTATACATATGTATATACATTCTTTTTTTAAACATCTTTTTTGGAGTATAATTGCTTTAATATTGTGTGTTAGTTTCTGCTTTATAAGAAAGTGAATCAGCTCTACGTATACATATATCCCCATATCTTCTCCCTCTTGCGTCTCCCTCCCACCCTCCTTATCCCAACTCTCTAGGTGGTAACAAAGCAGGGAGCTGATCTCCCTGTGCTATGCAGCTCCTTCCCATTAGCTATCTGTTTTAGATTCGGTAGTGTATATATGTCCATACCACTCTCTCACTTCGTCGCAGCTTACCCTTCCCCCTCCCTGTGTCCTCAAGTGTATTCTCTACGTCTGCGTCTTTATTCCTGCCCTGCCCCTAGGTTCTTCAGAACCATTTTTTTTTTTAGATTCTATAGATATGTTAGCATACGGTATTTGTTTTTCTCTTTCTGACTTACTTCACTCTGTATGACAGACTCTATGTCCATCCACCTCACTACAAATATCTCAATTTTGTTTCCTTTTATGGCTGAGTAATATCCCATTGTATATATGTGCCACATCTTCTTTATCCATTCATCTGTCGACGGACACTTAGGTTGCTTCCATGTCCTGGCTATTGTAAATAGAGCTGCAATGAACATTGTGGTACATGACTCTTTTTGAATTATGGTTTTCTCAGGGTATATGCCCAGTAGTGGTTTGCTAGGTCGTATGGTAGTTCTATTTTTAGTTTTTTAAGGAACCTCCATACTCTTCTCCATAGTGGCTGTATCAATTTACATTCCCACCAACAGTGCAAGAGGGTTCCCTTTTCTCCACACCCTCTCCAGCATTTTTCTTCGTAGAGTTTTTGATGATGGCCATTCTGACTGGTGTGAGATGATACCTCATTGTAGTTTTGATTTGTATTTCTCTAATGATTAGTGGTGTTGAGCATCCTTTCATGTGTTTGTTGGCAATCTGTATGTCTTCTTTGGAGAAATGTCTATTTAGGTCTTCTGCCCATTTTTGGATCAGGTTGTTTGTTTTTTTGATATTGAGCTGCATGAACTGCTTGTAAATTTTGGAGATTAATCCTATGTTAGTTGCTTCATTTGCAAATATTTTCTCCCATTCTGAAGGTTGCCTTTTTGTCTTGTTTATGGTTTCCTTCGCTGTGCAAAAGCTTTTAAGTTTCATTAGGTCCCATTTGTTTATTTTTGTTTTCATTTCCATTTCTCTAGGAGGTGGGTCAAAAAGGATCTTGCTGTGATTTATGTCATAGACTGTTCTGCCTATATTTTCCTCTACGGGTTTTATAGTGTCTGACCTTACATTTAGGTCTTTAATCCATTTTGACTTTATTTTTGTGTATGATGTTAGGGAGTGTTCTAATTTCATTCTTTTACATGTAGCTGTCCAGTTTTCCCAGCACCATGGACTTGACCAGTTAGGAAAACTCCTTCCCTGATGCTTTCATCTGATGCAGGGACAGTGTCTGTGGCTTGCTGGCCTTAAGACACATCATTTGGCAGGTACCTTCCTACATCAGGGCACACTTTGACTTTGCTGATGTGATTCCTTTGGGAGTGCAATAGTTAATTCAGCTGGGTCACTTCTAAGTTTCTGTCTGCCTCAATTTTCTGTCCTGTGGACTGAGTCACAACATTCTTACATCACATATCCTGTGCCTTTTTTTTTCCCTTGGGTAGCAGAAAATGTGATTTTCACCACTGTCACTGGCTAACTAAAGATCTTCTTAGCAGGGAAAATGACCATAATTAGATTATCTTGTATGGCATGGTTGATGGAATTTTGTGAATGTTAACTGGGGTCTAAAATCAGTAGTATTGTATTTACTGTCAAAAGGGAGATTATACTTAGTGGGCCTGACCGAATTAAGTTCTTTAAAGAGATCCTAAGTCTTCCCTGAGGGAAGAGGTTCCAGTGTGAGCAGACTGTCCCCGTTGTGGCTTTTATCAATGTGACAGTCACAAGGAAATGATTCTACCAACAACTGAGGGATCTGGAAGTGGACTCTAGCCTAATCAAGCTTCCATATGGGAATGCAGTCCAGCTATGACCTTTGCTTGACTCTTGTGAGACCCTGAGGAAATCCCAGTTAAGCTGTGCCCAGATGTCTGAGCTCCAGAAACAGCGATATAATGAATGAGTGTTGGTTTTAGCCACTAAGTAGGTGGTACTTTGCTATAGAGCAACAGAACCTAGCACCCTTCCCTAAAACATTGCTCTGTCTAACCTACCCCAGGAGCCCGGAGCTGTTGATGTGCGGAGTGAGCTGGGTGGCGCTGCCCTCGTGTTTGTGATTATAACTGCACAGGGAGCCCTTCACTGGGACTCAACCCCTCATATAATGACAAGTTAGTGCTAGTGAGTTTTCCTTCTCATGTGGATATAGCTTCTCCTCCTCATCTGCCTTCACTCTTTAATGTTGAATGTATTTTGGCGACATCAACATTGTTTCATTAGGGTCCTCCATGAATTATATGGAGAATTTTGTTGCTTTTAGTTCCTGGTTTGTTGGTTGGTTGGTCTTAGAATTCCTTTGTCAAAGAGCTTATGATGACCACTCTACCTTCTATCTTTTTTTTTTAACATCTTTATTGGAGTATAATTGCTTTACAATGGTGTGTTAGTTTCTGCTTTATAACAAAGTGAATCAGCTATACATAAACATATATCCCCATATCCCCTCCCTCTTGCATCTCCCTCCCACCCTCCCTATCCCACCCCTCTAGGTGGTCACAAAGCACCAAGCTGATCTCCCTGTGCTATGCGGCTGCTTCCCACTAGCTATCTATTTCATATTTGGTAGTGTATGTATGTCCATGCCACTCTCTCACTTCATCCCACCTCCTATCTTGCATGAATATAGGTAGATGAAGAGAAAGGTAAATCTCTCTCTGGTCTCCTTACAAATACCATCTTCTGCAACTCCTGCTCTAGATGAGTGTAATAACCACACAGTGAAAAATGGGGCTGTATCCTTCCCTGTACATCTGATGGCCACTATGTGGGTTTTTTGTTCCCTGGGTGGACTTCTGCTCAGGCGTCCTTTTAAACTAACCTGCCCTGTACTGCCTGATCCAGATGAAGGATATGTAGGTAGTTGATGTGAGGAGGGGTTTTCAGAGAGGATCCTGTGTTCCCATGACTTGTCTTGAAGGGGCCCATGAGTTCCCAGAGTCAACCTGAAAAAATCTAATTTTCCTGCTGTCTCTCAGGCAGCTGAGTCCATAACTACATTCTGTTTACTCTGATGTAATATAATGACTTCTGGCCTTTAAGACCTTGGTCCTTATTTCTACTGGTTGAGACAGAAGACTGATCAACTTTATATTTTGAAACACTATAGAGGGTTAATTTCCCCTTGGCTTAGATAAACAAGATGACATCAACTCATGCTGGATAATCTCACGGGCTTACATGTGGAATTCCAGAACTTAGACCCTGTTCTTTTTTTGGGATATGTCATCAGTTAGAGGAGATCCACTATTTTGAAAAATTACTCATGATGTGGTTAATTTCCATTACAACTATTTCAGAACATTAATCTCCAATGGGACTTGAGTTTTTTCCATTTCTTCCCATCATCTAGAATAAGGAGGACGTCATGCTGACTTCAACCATTCATAAAGCAAGAGTTTAGCACCAATGCTAAACCATACATTTTACCCTTCCATTTTGATGTGGCTGTTCTATTATAGGTATGACCTTGACATTGTTCCCTCTGTCCCACAAGAATCCCCATAAATAAAATATGGAGAATTTTATGTGTGTAGTCTAGGTTGTTTACCATGAAGAGCTGAATTCTTTCTAGGATTCTTTACTGAATAAGATACCTTATGATGATCACTGCCCACCCCCACCACGTCCAAATTTGAGGGAAAGTAATGTTGAGTTGGAGAGTAAATTGTATCTTTAGAAGACAGTATCGAAGAGAAGTACTTCCTATTTTATGTTTCCAGAGCAATCTTCCACCAAACTGGAAGATAGAGATATATTCCTTACCCCCAAATCCTAGCAGACTAGCTTAGAGTGAAACTTTTTATTTATTTTTTAAAATTGTATTCACATAGTACATATTTTTTTATATAAATTTATTTATTTTATTTTTGGCTGCATTGGGTCTTTGTTGCTGGGCGCAGGCTTTCTCTAGTTGCAGCGAGCTGGGGCTACTCTTCTTTGCAGTGAGCAGGCTCCTCACTGCGGTGGCTTCTCCTGCTGTGGAGCACGGGCTTTAGGTGTGCGGACCTCAGTAGTTGTGACATGCAGGCTCAGTAGCTGTGGCTCGTGGGGTCTAGAGCGCAGGCTCAGTACTTGTGGTGCATGGGCTTAGTTGTTCCACAGCATGTGGGATCTTCCCGGACCAGGGATTGAACCCGTGTCCCCTGCATTGGCAGGCGGATTCTTAACCACTGCACCACCAAGGAAGTCCCAGAATGAAACTTTTTAAAAAGGTATGTTTCAGTGGAAAGATGACAGTGGAGTGGTGGTTTATCCTCAGCGGGTTTGTGTTGAGCCTCTTTTTTCTAAGCTTCCCTATGCTACCTAATTGAGAAGACAGCTGTACATCAAGCTGTCCTAGATAGAGGGTCACAGTAAAGCAGGACTACTTCTATAACTTAGAGGGTCATCATGTACATTCCTCATGAGTCACCTTGTATGAAGTTTAAGTTCCTGTTGTCCTCAGTTAGCTGGGGTCATGTAAAGAGTGTCTGGGCATGGGATTGAGCAAACTTCTCTGATCTTCAAGATTCTTTTAAAAGAATATTGTATTTTCTCCTCCTTCTGGTGTCCTCCTTACTGACTAGGCTAGAAGTGACTCTGTCTAAGAATGGCAGAAGCATAGGAATGTGCTGTGACCATTCTCGCTGATGGGTTTTCTAAGAGATGTCCATTTGACTAAGACATCCCAGCAAAGATCTCTTCTCCCATTCATAACCCTGAGCTACATTTGAAGGGAGAAGAGGATGCCAGAGGTTGAAGATGATGTCCTTAACACCCAGATCAGGGACCTATCATTGTGTGTATGGTCCCCACAGAGCACTTTTTCTCATGTGACCCAGGATATATTGTCTTTCAGCCACTGGTCACACACGTAGAATAAATGGTGTCTCAAAGGTGGTCTAAGAAGAGCCACATTCAGGAGAAAGAGCTCCCAGCTTGCCAGGAAAGGTGGGAGAGATTTTTGTTTGTGTATCTCCAAAATATAATGTCTCCTTGCATCTAAAATATCATCTCACTGCTGTGTTGTGCTCAAAGAAGGGGTCTAGAGGATGTCACAGTCTCTGCCATGCTTACCACTCAAGAAGAATGCCAAACCTCAAACCACATGAAGCAAGGCTATTCTGATTCCATAGCTCATGTCTCTGACATTCATACTCTTATTATGGTGTCTTTTTCCCTCTCCTGAGAAGAGATTCTTTATAGACCTCTAATCTCATTTATGCCTTGTCCCATCATTGCCTCTCAGTGATGTCTGCTAGAATCAAATACCTCAGAATTCTGATTACTGGAGATTCATTTACTTTCATTGGATCCTGTAAGTGGTTTTGTTTGTCTTTATAAATATTCTTTTCCATCCATGACATAACACTGTGTTCTTGTTTTATCTAAAATTCAATCTGGCTTAGATATAATGAATTTTCTAAGAAACATTCCATGACAAACATCTACAATATCTCTTTCCCGTATCACAATGAAGTGGATACTGAGATCTTAGGTTTCCATTCCTGTATGAATATTTTAATATATCAATTACTGCATTTCTAATGGTACACAATTTGTTATATTCCTATCACTTAGGGCACAGTACTATCTAACTGTTCTATTACCCTTAAGTTTGGCAAATGACCCATTTCAGAACTTGAGTTTCTAAGAAATGTCTACTTCTCTCTTAAATATGATCCATCTGGGTTTTTTTTTTAATTGTATAAATTTTATTGGTAGAATTTCTTTTTTTTACTTTTTTTGGTGGAGGGAAGTACTTAAACTCCAACTCTGGGAATTATATTTTGTACCATGAATTCTAATCAAGCCTGGCCTGAGAAGCGCTGCCTTTTCTTTTGAAACTCCAGGATTGAATCAGAAACAGGGGTGAGGTGTGTTTGAAACTCTTGTCCTGCCGCCTTCTCTACAGTGTCTAACCCAGTGTCACAGTGGTTTAGACACTGTGCTGATGGACCAAGGTGAAGGCTGCTAAGGCTTTGACATTCCCACAGGTGTCTATGAAGGTTTTGTTTGACCCTCATCCTGCCAATCCTCCCATGTCACAGCCTAGGACATCTTCAACTTTTCTGCCTGATTCTCTTCTTCTGTATGTCTCAGAAATAGGGTTCTTTCCTTCCAGAGTACTTGAGATTGACCAGGCAAGGGTCTTACTTTCTGGATGCTGAAAAAGAGAGTTTAGTTTTAATTTCTTCCTGGACAAGTCCATGCTAATTACATTGGCAGTGTGTACTGGGAGCCTGGGCTTATCCAGTCTTGCCCCCAAGGCTGACGTACCTGGACTGTTAGTAACAAGATGATAAACATTGGAAGGAGGACCCCACGGCAGTGTGATGAAGACTAATGCTCTAAGTTCAGCATCTTAAAGTGGTGGAACCGTCAGATGATAGACTCTTTCATCTGTGCATTTCTTTCCCATTGGTTGTAGTGACTCTGACAGAGAATGTAGGTTCATAGGTTTTCAAATCGCATGTCAAGACCATGGAGGAAATCCTGAACCCAAAAGCCTGAAAATATGTACTTCCACCCTGCATGTGGAGGCCCCTGTGAAGGGAGAGGTTTTTTCTTTTCTTCATTTCAGTCCACATAGGTTTTGTTTGGTGATGTTTCTTTGAGATAACCAGAGGGTCTTAGGATGACTCTCCAAAGGGAAGGTAGAGAAGGTGCAAAGCTGGTTTTCAGAAACAACTTGCTAGAGAAGTTGAGAATGGGACCAGCATATTCATCAACCCACTTGCTTGTCAGGAAAAAGAGCTATTTGGAGAAATTGACTTTTTTCTTTTACCTGGTGTAATTTTCACATGATTGGTATATTTCTGTCTGATCTCATGGAGAATACAGGAAGTGAGTTATCTGGGCCCAGAGAATACTTTGTGGGAAGGTTTTAAATGTATACTTAATTTTTTCATAGGAGATCTGGATATTCCATATTTACTTTTTCTTGGGTAAGCTTTAATAATCGAAGTCTTCAAAGGCATTTCTGCTTCTACATTAGGAGTTTAAATTAAATGAACATTGTTCATAATCTTTTCAGTACCAAAGGAAGGATAAATTGCTATTTTTATAGCTATTGTCAGTTGATCAGTGCTGCCAAGGAAAGAATAGTTATAAGTCCTATTATTTGAAATATAAAGTAAATCCCAGTGAGTTAGCACTGCATTTCCCTGAATACAAAAACTGAAGTAAGAATTTCGAACAGTACTATATTAATTCCTAATTGCTCCTGTAACAAATGACCAAGTTTTGGCTTAAATCAAAACCAGTTCTATTTAACAGTTTTGGAGATCAGAAGTCTGAAATGGATGTTACCTGGATAAAATCGGGTGTTTGTAGGGTTGCCTTTTTGGTTGTGTGCAGGGACCGTGGTAATATTTCTTCTGTCTTCTTAGGAGCTTCCACGGTATAGAATTTGAGGAATGGTGTGCTGTTCAGATACTTGCTGAAAGTTGTTCCTGCAATTCTCCCTTGTCCATAGCTATCTTGCCCGCCCCCAAACTAACTTGCATGATAATGTCATAGTTTAGAAGAAGGAAACTGGCTTTTGGGGAGAAGTAGGACTGGTGAGGACACCTGTTCTCTTCTTCCCTCAAGCACTCCTCTCCCCCATTGAGGAGTGTGTGGGGCTTACACCCCTCCCCCTAAATCTTAGAGTATCTTTTGAATGAAACCTTTAAAAATTGGGCATGACTGGAAGATGGGACGGCCATTGTGTGCTTTGTTGCCAGTTGGGTTTGTACTTGGGAGGTAACCTGACCTGTGCTGCCTGATCCAAGAGCAGACCTTACAGGTCACTGTCCTGACGAGGGGCCATAGAGAAGGAGCTTGTATTCTTCCTATAGCTTATCTGACAGGCCCACCTGAGTTCCTCGTGACTCAGTCTGAACAAAGATGATTTCCATGTCTCATTTCAGTTAGGTGTTGTCACTTAGCCATGTACTGGACCTTGGATGTAAGTGGAAGTGATGACTGACCTTCAGGTCATGCTCTTTAATGGATGTGGAATCACCTTGTCCTCCATTATCCTTGTTATTGACTGAGGCTAAGATTGAACCCTTCTAGGGTTGGCAGAGCTAAAGCAGAAGAGTGTCCCTTGCGCATTCTTGTGGGAGCATTTTCTAAAAGGTGTCCATTGGGCTAGTCCATCCCAGCAAAGAGCTGCTTCCTATACATGACCCTGAGCCACGTTTGATGGGAGAAGATGGTCCTAGAGGTGGAGTTAGGGTGTTATCACCTCCAAATCAGGGGAACATACTATAGTCTGTGCTCATGCCTCCACAGCACCCACTCATTATCCTGTACCCCAAGATGTTGGTTTTCAGACATCATTTGCAAGCTGGAATTGAATGCATCACAGTGTTAGGAAGAGAAACAGCCCCATCTAGGAGGGGCTTCCTGCTGCCCAGGCAGTGAGTGGAGGTTCATTGCCTTGTTTTCTTGCTGGAATTAAATGACATTGCAACCATGTGTGCTATTTGGAAAGGAAAGATTGGAATCTGTCCTCTAAACTTCCACCTTCTCCTTCACCTCCCATTATTTTTAATGAGGCCATTCTCTCTTTCACCTGAAACTCCCATGGTTAAGACAAAAGGACTGAGATTTTTTTTTTCTACCACCTCATTTTTTTTTTAACATCTTTATTGGGGTATAATTGCTTTACAATGGTGTGTTAGTTTCTGCTTTATAACAAAGTGAATCAGTTATACATATACATATGTTCCCATATCTCTTCCCTCTTTACCACCTCTTATTGACAGAATCTAACCCAGGGTGTGTGCTCTGATGCTCTGAAGAGTCTTTTGCAAACTATGTTGTTTTGACTTCTGTATACAGGTCTTTTGGGGTGGATGGGGTAATGCCCACCATCTGAGCCCTTGATAGATACAAACTTGGTCTTTAACTTTATCTGCCTGATATTCTTGTTCCTACATTTCTAAAAAGGGTCCTATCTTTTTGCATATTTGGAGTGGTCCTGGTTATTTGTCTTATTATACATCTGCCCTAGAGGAGATGACTGCTCCAATTTATATGTATTCAGTTCTCAGTGAATGTCGATTACATGGGCAGTGTTTATCATGGGCCCGGGTCAACTAGATCTTCTCCCCTAGACACCCACACCTATGGCTCTTAAGTGGCAGGAGTTCAGCTATCTGTGGCATGGGGTTCCTTGGGCGGGGGAGGGGGTGAAGGACTGAGTTTCAGTCCCAGAATGCCCATGCTGTGTGCAGGACTGGCCTACTGATAGACCTTACCTCTGAGAAAGCACTTTCTCTCCGCCCTGATGGTCTTAGGTTGAGCTCCTAAAATAATTTCCTGGAGGTATTGATACAAGTGTGTATTCTTAATGGAACCAGCCCTGATTATCTTGTTGGGGTGTGAGGGTAAAGGAGGAATAAGAGTATAAAGCAGGAAAATTCTGTGGTTACAAAAGTGTTGCTCCCTACAAATTCGGTTCAAGGCTTCCCTCTCCTCTTGATGCTCAGACACCTGCAGAACTTTAGATCTGACTCAGGAATCTTTGGCAGGGAAAGGCATTTCAAATGTCCATTTTCCATCTTCTTGCTTTGAGTAAACTATTATTCACCATTGCTGGCTACTCCATGGATATATTTTTTAAATGCTCAACATTATTTAGATGTTCAAAATCTCAAGTGGTTACAATTTTAGGAGGCTATGGCCTTAGTCTTCCTTGTGGGGCCCTAGCCCTCTTTCTCCATATACCATTCCGAATGAAGATAGGAAGAATGTTTCATGTGGCCTCTTTTTCGCATCTTAGGATTAACTGTTCTCTTCCTGGTATTTTGAAATTTTACAGCAGTTCAAATTTGAAGTATTTTTTTCCCTTGGTGTTGAATACTCATGCCTGTCATTTTTCACACCTGGTTCTCAGCCTCTCTTGACACAAGTGTGTCCTTTTAATGGAAGCAGCCCTGAATTTCCCTCTAGGGGTGAGTTGATTGAAGGTGAATTGAAGGACTTGAACAGTTTGCCTGATGCTTTCTTCTGATGCAGAGACAGAGACTGTAGCTTGCTGGCCTCCAGACAAGTCATGTTGCAGGTGCTTGCCTTCATCAGGGGCCACAGAACCTTACTTCTCTTCCATGACTGGTTATTTTCTCCTTGGTCCAATTTCTCTAAATAGGTGATTTTTCATCTGAAATTGTTCCCTCTGTAAACCCAGTCCCATGGTTCTTCTGGATTAATGCATTTAGAAGAGGAACAAAAGGGCTAATTCCAGGGTTTTTGATCCTTTGTATGATCCACAATGTTCCAGGATTGACTACATGAGGAATTCAACCCTGGATGTTCCAGGTTTCTTTAGTTTTTAGAAAAGCCAATTTGTCTAATTTAGTACCACACTCAGTCCTGACTTCTCCATAGAATCTAGATCTAAATGTATGCCCCCATTAAGAAGGATGACATTTTATAATGATAGAAATATATTTTGTAAACATATAAAGAACAACTGTCCATTACTTCCTGCTGTTCCTAAGGAAGTTTGCTGTAACTCAATTAGATGAGCTGTCTGAGCACAACAGGAGCTCTAGGTGCACTAATAACAATTTGTGGCCATGGATGGGATCCTGAACACAAATGCATGAATGCATTTGTGTTCTTTATCCTGTACTCTGGCAGCCCCTGGAATGAGGGTGTTTGAGTGAGTGACATGAAAAAATTTTGTCCCCTTGTCTTCCATACTTTAGCCTTCATCTTTTCCTGATGCCTTTTCAGAGTTCCTTCATTTGATCGTCAACCACATTCATTCTACTCTTGATTCCATGTATTTTTACACAGTACTGTATTTATGCTGAATATTTCTGTCTATATTATGTGCATGTATTCTTTGGGAAATATCCACCCTTGTGTCTTTGACGATGATGATTCTGTGTTAATTTCTTGATCTATTAATCTCTTGATAGAGTATAGTGTTCTTTAGAATATGGTGCCATTTAAGTACTTTCTTGGATCTTTGAGTTCCTATGGTGACTCTTCTTCCTGAACATATATATTCACTGGGATGCTAGATTTAAAATATTTCAGTTTTCTGACTGACTATGGTGACATCCACCTGGATTGAATACATTTTGTTCTCTACCTGGAAGTCCTCCAAAGCTGTGGTGTCTCAGCTCTCAAAGCTGTTCCTTGAAATTTTCCCAGAGGAAATAAAGACATAAGTGCTAGAAGGTTGACACCCGATGCCCACTAACCTTTTTTCTTGAAAGCCTTTGGCACCAAGAGTAGTAAGAATGTTCCAGAGAGATGGGAGACAGTGCTCATCATGGACAAGACTGTACCTTCTTTTGTGTGCAGCTAAGGCTTGTCTGGGAGACATGGGCAGAATTCTGAAACCATCAGTCCCACACTGTTGGAAATAACTGTCCTTTGTCACAAAAATAAGACAGACATTTTTGGGTGGAGAAGCAGCTGTTGGTCATACCTTCTGAACATTAGCCTATTTGGTTTATTCTTGCTGATGCTTTCCTTGGGAAAATATCTGAGGTCCTCAGTTCCAGTTGTTAATGAGTCCTTGGGAACAGATTTCTGAACTTGTAATGGCCTCTTGGTGTGTATTCCAAAATTTTACTCATGACATAGAGAGCAGAGTTATAAGCCTGTTTTGAGTCTTCTACAATGTTGGGCTTTGTGACATGGTCTGGGCATGGTCTGGTCCAATCAATGCATTTCACCTTGACTCCTAGTACTATGCATCCGTTTTCTGTTGTCTACTGACCTTTGCTGGCAGCTCATCATTAATTGATTCAGATGGGGCTGTTCAGACTACCTTTACTTCAGCTACTCATCTTTGTCATCATTTTTCTCTTGTTCCCTGATCCTACTGCTGGTGACTGGTCACTTTCATGTGTGCCACTTTCAGGATGGAAAGTGAGTCCTCCATTATGTAGGATGAAGAAAGCCTTAGAAACAAAATGAACTGGAAGGTTGTAACCACCCACACTTGCTCTAAAAAATCTTGGTCAGTAGAAGATAAGACCTCCTGTGTCTGTCCAAAACTGAGATGACCATGACAGGCTGTTGGTCCTTCAGCAGGAAGATGAGGGAGCAGGAAGTTCATTTTCAATTTCTATCTTTCATCTCTAACCCACATCTCTACGAGCATCTCCTGAAACTATCTTGCTTGTGTGTCTGATTCTCTTTGGCTGAACAAAGATAGTCTTAACTATAGTGGCAAAACTTAAAGATGGCAAATATCAGATAGGAGCCTGTGAGCGTCTTCCACAAAACACACAGCCCTCACCTTTATAGTTGAAGAAGCATTTTATGTGGAGGTTTTTCCCTATTAACTGCTGAGAGAACTGGTCTGGTCCTTCCTGGGTTCTCCAGCCACTGAGCATCTGGGGATTCATGGTCTCAGTAGCCATGGGTCTGTTTGGAGCAGTGAGATAATAGCTGCTTGGTTGAATAGTCCTATGGGGCCATAGGTGGGACCTAGGATGTAAACTTCTGCTGCCTAGTCATTGGCACAAGTCATTGGCTGTGGTCACCAAGTGGTTAGTGTATCACCCAAAGTGTGGTTATTTCCCACTACAGCCCTTTTCAGAGCTTTTTAAATCTCTCATGTGACTTAAAACTTCGACAATGTAAGATGCCAGTGAGATAAAGAGGACCTCATTGAGATCTCTACAACTCCTTCAAAACAGTTAACACCAGTGATAATGCACATTTTGTCATTTTGATGTAGCTACTTTTCCTTATCTTACATAATAAATAGGAGGTATCTTGGTGACTTTACTCCTGTCCTATGGGGGTCCCTCACTTCTAGGTGTGAATTTAGGTTTGATAATGTCCATAAGGTGTTTTTTGGGGTTTAGATCTGGTGGTGGCCGTGAAGATGTGTTTCTTAGCATTCTTCTGGTCAGAGATGGCTTTTCAACAGCACTGCTCTCTAACTAGTGCCAATAAAATGTAGATGAGCAGAGAGTGAATTGTCTCCTTGTGAAAAAACAGTTTTTATGAAGAGACAAAATTCCTCTTTCATGAAGCACAGCAATTCTCCTGTGAAGTAGAAATGAAGGTATGTCCCTTCCTTCTAAATCTGGGGACAGGTTTATTGTGTCTTTTATAAATTGGATTTCTGCTTTGACCACCTTTAGTAATTAATCTACCCTGTGTTGCCCAAACTAGGGGAAGACTGTGGAGGTAGCTGACCTGAGGAGGAGACCTCAGAGGAGCCTTTATCCCCATAAGTTGTCTTGCTGGATCACATTAGCTCCTCTGGGGTCAACTAGGATAAAGATAGTTCCCTGATCCCAGCTAAAGAATCACCGCAGGGAAATCAAGTTCTGGTCATGTGGTATGAGTTATATCTGACCTTCAAGATCCTGCCTGTAAAAGCTAGTGGTTTCCTTTGCCTCTTTCAATGTCCTCAAGACTGAGGCCATGAGTGGCTACTTTAAGAATGACAGAGAAAAATGGGAGAGGCGTGCTCGGAGCATTTTTGCTGTTGTATTTTCTAAGAGGTATCCAGTGGGCTAGACATTCTCGCTAAGAGACATTTTGGCATTATGGTCCTGATCTGCATTTGAGGGGATAAGTGGGTCCTGGAGAGTTGAAAAGGAAGTCTGAGATGTCCAAATCAGGTACCTGTCATCAGTAGGTATATCTGTTGGTTCCTACAGAGTGCACATTCCGATGTGCCCCAAGTTTTATAGGTCAACACAGATGGAATGGAAAGATCAGAGTTCAATTAATAACAGCCAGGCCTGAGAGAGGATGGTAGCATGGCCCAGACAGTAGGGGAGATTAAAATTAGTCATCTTCTTTCCTGTGATTCCAAGTTCTTGTCATGTCTTCCTTATTTTCCTCAAACTCTCCATCATTTTGCCCCCCTCTTCACATCACTCTATCCTCATCATTCATTTCAACAAAACAAAAGAGTGTTCGTTTTAGAAATAAGAAGTGGAATCTTAATGTCTTAGTTCAATTCCTTGAGTTCAGAAGCTGACACCTGCACTTGGGCCAGATATCTTATTTGGAAGTGATCCCAGGTTGCACACAAGTTAGTGAGGTGAATGTGGGACTGGATGGAGAGAAGTACCAGTAACAAACATAGTATTGAGCTGTCACTTCTCCCTGTGTCTCACTCCTAATGGGACCCCGTGAAGAACCATGTAGAATGTCTCACAGGATGTCCTCGCTGGAAGGACTGGAATCCAAGGATTCACCACCAATTCCATCCACCCCACTGTATGAGGTAATTTCCTTCCTGCACATCTAACAAGGACCTTGTGCCTGCACTGAGCTCTCTTGGAAAACTTTGGGGAAAGCTTTAGGACAGAACCTGACCCATCACAGCAAGGTCATCTGGTGAAATGTGGGCGACGGGCGTGGTGCTGTCCTCCACAGATGTGCTGAAAACAAGGTCTGGAAGATGTATCATGGAGCACCCTGTCCTCTGACACAAACCCCAACCACCCTTTCCAGAAGAATGACAAACCTCCTGGGTTCTCCTTTCAGTAGAAAAGGGACATGTTAGTCTACTCTAGCAAGGCTATTAATACACCACAGCTGAAGTCTCCATCATCCATCTTCTTGTGAGGGCATCTATTTTCCTCTCCTGAGATGAGATTCTTTCTAGACCTCGAATCCCATTCCCTTGTTATCTCTGTCTCTCAACAATGTCAGCCAGGATCAAGTACCTTAGAGCACTGATAAATGAGATTTGTTTTCTTACCCTGATTCCTAAGGGTGCTTTTGCTTTCTTTTCAGACATTATTTTCCATCCAGGAATATAAAATCATGTTGGTATATTATCTAAAATTTGATATGAGTTTGCAAAGAAAAAATATTGTGAAAGAAATCTATAATATCTCATTCCTGTATTGCAGCAGAATGGATATTGAGGTGTTATACTGAAATATTCTCACAGGGATGGAATCTATCAGTGACTCATTTCTAATGGTATACACTTTACTACATAGACATCCTCTTCTAGGAATACACTTTGCCATATTCCTCTTCGTTTAGGATTAGTTTATTATAAAAAATCGTATTACCTTCAGTCTTTGTAAGGGAGTTTCATCCACAATCCTTGAGCTTCTCAAAACTGTCCCTCACTTGAATATGAGCAAATGATGCTCGTCTGTGGAGAGGAGTTTGTTTATACCACACTATGACATTTGCATCTTCTTCTGCAGCCCCATGGATTCTGGTGAAGCCTGGACTGGGAGGTGCTGCCTTCCCCTTGAACCTCCTAGGACTGAATCAGGAAGACGTGTGAGATGGGTTTGAAACCCTTTTGCAGCTGCACTGCCTGCAGGGTCTACTTTTGTTAATCAGCGCTGTCACTAGTCCAACCCTTTCCTCAGGTTAAAGACTTCCACAACTGCCTGAGGAATCTCATTTTGGAGTGTGATTCTCTTCCTGTCAGCCCTGCTGGACGCATCCTGGGTCGTACGCTAACATTTGTGTGACTGACGTTCTTGTTCTTTATGTATCAGAAGGATTCTGTGCATTCATGAGTATTTGTGGAGCTCTGGGTGAAGTCATTAACCTTTTGGATGTCCTGTAAGGGAGTTCAGCTCCAATTTACTCCCAGGCATGTTCACTGGTTGTTGATTACATGGCAGCATTTGTGACAGGCCTGGGCCACGTAGGTCTTTCCCCATAGCTCATACCCCTCAGCTGGCTCTTCAATCTTGTGAACTTGACCCCATGGCAGTGCACTGTCTTAATCAGTATAGGTTCGATATGTTAATGTGGTGGGGCCTTCATCTGCCATCTTCCTTGATCTGTGTTTCCATTTTGCATTGGTTTTGGTTTCTGTGTCTGAAAATGTATTTGAGGGGAAGAGCTCAATCATGAACATGTATCAGATCCCCATCTTGTTGAAGGATTGTCCACCTGGGTTAATGGAAATCTATTTGTAAGCTGATGGAATGCTGTTAGACCTTGAGGTGTCAGACGTGCTTTCTGGAAAGTGCACATAGGAAGTAAAGGCTTGAATGCAGGAAGGTTGCACCCAGATGCCCCTGAAGTTTTCTTTCCATGCCCTGGGCACCACCAGAACATTGTCCCAGCCAAAATGAGGATATTGATTATGATGGTCAGCAGCAACACTTTCTGCTCTGGGTAGCTGGGCTCTGTCTGAAGACATGGAACAGAATTCTGAAACTCAGTCACCATAGTGTTACCCTCTTTGGACTTCAGTGTATCCTCTGAGATAGAAATGAGTCCACCATATTTTCTGGGCGGGGATATATGTTATGTTTGTGCCTTCCCAGACATATCCCTTTACTGGTTGTGCGTGGTGACATTTTTTTCTGGGGAATATGTTTCCGAGGTCCTGAAGGATGGATGCTATGAGAGAAAATAACTTTCAGAATGTGTGTCAGATTTGCTGTTTTTTGTGGATGCATGGTGGCAGGGGTTCCACTTCTCTGGGCTACTTGCTGACCATTGGCAGATGTGAAGGGAAGACCTCGCAGGCCAGCTCTGAGAAATACTCCCACCACATCTTAGATTCTCTGGCAGTAAGATCCTAGGAGCCCTGAGTGGAGCTGAGGGTCCACTTAGTCTCCAGTAGTGAAGCCAGTGTGAACCCAGTGCGCTCTGTGTTCAGACTACACCTGGAAATGGAGTGTAATCCTTTTAGCCCGGGCTGAGTTCCTCTGGGAAATAGTGATTCCCACCACGAAAATGTCCTCAAATGTTTCAAAAATGTTTGAAATTGGGTCCTCATGTCTCTTCTGAGTGTTCTTCCTGAGAACTTTTTTCTTTTTTTTACATCCTTTGCTTTACTGGATCCTCCTACCAGCCCCAAGAATTTAAAACATTACACCAGTGACAAAAAAATCTTAATAGTGTTTCAGTCTTTTTCATTGTGGGCTGCTATAGTAATGTCCCATCGCGTTACAACTTGTATCAGTGCTGTCAGCTGAATCTGTGTGTTTTTTCCCCTTTATTTTCCTGGCCTTTCCTTTACCAGCTCAAAATTAAATGTCCAAGGATGGATGTTAAAAGTCTCGATTTGCTCAGGTTATTTCATCGTCGTTATTACTGGTCTCTGGTTTTGATTTCTATGGCTGGTGACTGGTCATTATGATATTTAGACCAGTGCACTGTCAGAATGGAAATTGAATTTTTCCCTAGCATAGCCTGAACGACGTCTGTGAGTCAAAATTCACTGTGAGGTATGACCACACCGATCTTTCTGAAATCTCTGGCAGTAGAAGACAGAAGCCCTGTTCCTCTGTGCAGAGCTGGCAGTGGTCTGGGGGCTGCAGATGTGTTCAAAGGAAGGTAAGAGAGCAGGGGGCTCATTTCCAGCCCCTCAAGTCATCATGAACCCACATGCCTAGGAGTGGTCTCCTGAAATGCTTGTGCTGAGGATCTCTTAGCTGACACAGAGAAGTCTGTTCCTTATCATAGGAAACACCAGAAAAAAATGGAAAAGTTACTTTATCATTTAAAGATGAAAAATCTCAGGGAATCCCCTGGCGGTCCGGTGGTTAGGATTCAGCACTTTCACTGCCGGGGCCCAGATTTGATCCCTGGTCAGGGAACCAAGATCTGGCAAGCTGCACAGCCAAAAAAAAAAAAAAAAAAAAAACCAAAATTCTAAAATAATAATAATGAAAAATCTCTAATTGATTAGTTTTGAGACATCTCTCCAAAATACACAATCCTGATCATCACAGTGAAGGAGGAATTCAGCATGGGGGAGCCTTTTCCTCTTAGCTGTTGGGATGATAGCACTGTTCTTACTGTTTTTCCAACACTGAGAATCTGGGGACCACGTGGCCAGAAGGAGTAGGTCTGTTGGAGCAGTAAGATGATATCATGTGTGCTGGACAAACCCCTGGGTCCAACCATCAGCGCTCCGGGTTTTAACCCTTTACATTTACTGGGATGGGCCATCAGATAGAGGTCTCCCTCTAGTATTGAATATGACATCATGTCACTATTTCCCAAACTACCAACTCTAAGCCGTATCTTTCAGGAGGTAAGTTTTCTCTCTCCCACTCATTGGATGGTTGCAGGAAGACCATCTCCACCTGAATTACTCATACAAGGAGCAGCTTGCACCAGTGCTCAGCCATATTATCCTTGTCTTCATCTAGCAGCCCTTCCTCATACCTGCCTACTCTTTATTTGTACATCCTTCCTGCCATTGATTATGGAAGGGACCTTGATAATGTTACGCCTGTCTTTTTTTTTTTTTTTTTTGGCGTTACGCGGGCCTCTCACTGTTGTGGCCTCTCCCGTTGCGGAGCACAGGCTCCGGACGCGCAGGCTCAGCGGCCATGGCTCACGGGCCCAGCCGCTCCGCGGCATGTGGGATCTTCCTGGACCGGGGCACGAACCCGTGTCCCCTGCATCGGCAGGCGGACCCCCAACCACTGCGCCACCAGGGAAGCCCGGCTCCCATTATTTTTAATGAGGCCATCCTGTCCTCCCATTTGACACTCAGTGGTTGAGTCAGAAGGGAGACTGAGACTTTTCTTGTATGGGAATCTCGGCAGAGCCTAGCCCAGGGGCATGGCCTGACTTGACCCTGTGCTGATGCTCTAAAGGGAGTCTTCCCAAAGCACTGTTGCTTTGACTTCTGTCCAGAGGTCTGTGTATGGAAGAAGGGATGAGGTGGGAATTTTTTTTCTTAAACTGAAATAATTTCTTGAGCTCTGTTTTGTTTAGACTCAGAAGTACACATTAAAGATTTTGGAAATGTTCTATTGATCAGTCCTTTGTCAGGATTTGCATAGCTGGATCACAAGCCATACTGAAGATGGGTGGCACCTCCTATCAGGTGGGACAATGCAAAGAGATATTATCTAGGATGCTGGGATCATCTTCCCTGAGAGGGTAGGGTTGCGCAAGTTGATCTGTCTCATAAAATGGAGATCCATCAGGGTCCTGTGATCCCCAGACGTGTCCGCTGGTCATCCTGAGGTAGAGAATCCCATGATGAATTCCAAATAGAGGCATCAGCCCATCCAGGTGCCAGAAGTGTGGACATATCAGGGTCATAAGCATCAGAAATTCTAGGACTCACAGGGCAAATATTTGCAGTTGTGTAAGGAAACCTCTTCTTTCTGCTCTGAAACTGTCTGGTTGGTGCGTTCGATGATCATTGCTCAATCTTGTGCTACTCTTTTCTCCATTTGATGCAGCCATGCTTGAATTAGCAGTCTATCAGGGTTGAGAGTTGGTAGCCAATCTGGGTGAAGACATCCTTCAATTCTCTGTCAGTAAAGCCCATTGGGGCTGCATGGTCTTTACAGCTGGGAAGACTTCTTGGGGTATACGGTAGTTCAATCAGCGGGTTCACTTCTAAGTTTCTCTGTCTGCCCAGTTTCCTTTGTCATGTGGCCTCTGAAGTCACTACCTTCCTACACTTCACATCTTGCCTCAATTGGTGTCCCTTGGAGAGCAGAAAGTGTGGTTTTCACTGCTGTCAGTGGCTTAAGTAAAATGGTACTAGCAGGGAACTTGCTGTTGTGGGCAGAATTCTCAGATGGCCCCAGGCTCTCTGCCCCCTGGTGTTAGGACCATAATTAGATTACCTTGCATGGCAAGCATGATGGAGTTTTCACATGTAATTGGGGTCCCAAATCAGTTGACTTTAAGCTGTCAAAAGGGCGATTATTCTGGGTGGTCCCGATTCAGTTAGAAGTCCTTTTTAAAAAATTAATTTGTATTGGGGTATAGTTGCTTTACAATGTTATGTTAGTTTCTGCTGTACAGCAAAGTGAATCAGTTATGCATGTACCCCCTCTGTTTTTAGATTTCCTTCCCATTTAGGTCACCACAGAGCACTGAGTAGCGTTCTCTGTGCTATACAGTAGGTTCTCATTAGTTGTCTATTTTATACATAGTAGTGTATATATGTCAATCCCAATTTCCTAATTCATCCCACAGTTAGAAGTCCTTTAAAGAGATCTTAGGTCTTCCTGAGGGTGGAGACTCCAGTATCTACCAAGACTCTTCTCCTTTCTGGCAGCCTCTTTGGTATATGGATTCCTTTTTCCATTAGCAGTGATGAATTTGAGAATGTGGGTTCATTAAGTGTTTGAATACTAGTCAAGACCGTGGAGGAAACCCTGAGTCTAAAAGTCTGAAAGTCTGTACCTCCTCCACCCTATACTGTGGGTGCCCCTGAGGTGGGGTGTTTGAGTGATTGAAATGAAAACCTTCTGTTCCTTTGCCTTACCACTCTCTAATTTTTCCACCAGTAATTACAGAGTGGACACATAAGAAGCTATGAAAACAGTGTTCTTAATAATCTGGAGTATAGGCATTCTTCTCTTCTGATGCTCAAGGGGTAATGTCCTCATTTCAGACTCAGAGTTCCTCCCAGATTGACTCACAGTCAAGTCCTTCCTGGAGCCTGGCACACTGGGGCCTCCCCCACCCCAGAGGATTCGTGTAGCCAGATCTACATTTCTCCCACACATGCTACATTCAGGGCATAAGGTGAGGTCCCAGAGAGGGGCACTTCCAGCTGCAATTCTGGTTCCTATGGTGATTCATCTGCTTAAGGTGAGCACTGAGACTGAACGGACAATAGCCCTCTGGTAATGTCTGTAGTTCATAACTGTCTAGTTGGGCTGAGGGCTTTATTGTCCAGGCCATGAAAACTGTAAAATTGGATCCAATATACTAAGAGTTTCCTAACAGAATCAGATACATCTTTGTAGATATAAAAGGTGCTTCAGTAATAGGGGCCAAAATACACTGTTTTGGCAACTGCTGGTAACACAGGCTCAGTTTCACGGGGCCAGGTGAATGCTTGCCACTGAGAAGTGGATGGAGCATCCTGTGTGGTCCTGATACAATCACTGCCTGGCTTCCACAGAGCATCTCTGTCCTGAGAGGTGTCTTCAAGTTTCACCTTCTTTGCTTCAGGTTGTTCCAACATGCAGGGTCATTCCACAGCCTAGAGCCAGGAGAGTTCTCAGTCCAGTGGCAGAGACTGAGCCCCTGTAAACTGAAGTCCACTTATTACAGTCAGGGTCATCCTGTCCCACATTCCACCCTCTGGCCTTCCCTTCCGTTAGGACTTGGAAGTGGCTGCATATGGAGACCTGAAACCCAACCATTTTTTTTTTATCATTAGACAAGGAACAGCTGCCTTGCCAGTGGTAGCAGGTCTGGTGCACAACCCCCAATCCCCATGTGACCCCTGCTCACTGGGCATCCAAGACTAAGGGAGCACTAAGAAGTGTGTTTCCTATTTCTAGCCTGTAGACTCCAGACAGGAGGAGACACTGTTCCCTGATGCCTGGGAGCTGATGTGTCATCAGTGTCAGTTAGACCACCTACAAAGGCACTGGGGCTCTGTCTCTGCTGTCTAATTCCCTCCAGACTGGTGAGCAGAATAGACTCCCCCGAGTCACAGCACCCCCTTGTGAGCAGCAGGTGTTCCTCGATGTGCCAGATTTAAATCTGTTCTCGTCGTTTCTCGGAACAGTCACTGGTAAGTGCTGCATCTCGGAAATATGCCCAAAGGAAACAAAGGCTTGAATGCAAGGAGCTCACAGTGGAAGCCTTGCCTTTCTTTCTCAATGCCTTCGGTACCAACTGAAACACGTCCCAGAAAGTCTGGGGACAGTGCTGATCACTCAACACCAGCACCTTCTCCTGGGGGCAGGGAGGCTCATGTTCTCCAAGCCAGTGGGCAGGATTCTGAGTCAATCCCATCACCTCGGTGTTGAGATCCTGAGCCTGCCAGGCCAGTGGACCAAATTGTGAGCCAGCTCTGCCTTGTGTGATGAGCAAACAGCAGGTGGTCTTGCTTTCCAAGAGCTCAGCACCTTCAGGTGTGTGTTTGGTGATGTTTCTTTGGCCAGGTGATCCAGAGGGCCTTTAGGGTGGCTGTCCTAGGGGAGGATAGAGATGGTGCAGAGCCATGTGTCAGAAAGAACTTGCAGGAAAACTTGAGGATGACCAGCGTCTTAGTCCCCTTGGTCATCAGGGAAAAGCGCCCTTTTGAAAACTCTTCAGGCTTTTCCTCTTCAAAAGAATAATTTGCATATGATTAGTATATTTCTTCAACCTATGGCAGAATCCAAGAAGGTAGTTAAGTAGACCCAGAGAACACTTTGTGTGAAGGTTTCTAATATTTAGTGCCTTTCATAGAAAACCTGGATAATATCTATTTTTTCATGGGTAAACTTTAGTAATCTAAGTCTTTGAATTTAAACTTCAAGTGCTGTAGAAGCATAAATGCCTTCAATGAATAATGTTAATACCTTTCCATACTGTAGGTTGGGCTGCTAAGAAGGTATGTTGCACTTTCTATGACTGTATTCTTCTTGATCAGTGCTGCCAGGGAAACAATATTTATGAATCCTATTTTTTGAAATGTAAAATAAACCTCAGGGAGGTAGTATGGATTCCACTGAATGTAGAATCTGAAATAAGATACGTGGATAGGTACTGTATTTTCTATTGCTTCTGTACCAAATAACCAAGTTTCCACTGAAACCAAAATCTATTTTATCTTTCAGTCTTGGAGATCAGAGTTTGAAATGGGTGTGACTCAGATAAAATCAAGTTTGCTGGGGTTGTGCTCCTTTCTGGTTTTCTAGAAGATGTTTTGTTTCCTTTTCCACCTTCTAAGGCTTTCCTGCTTTTCATACCTTGGACCCCATCTTTGAAGAAAAAGAAGTCCTGACTCTGAAGATCGAAGTTTACCTTGCATCTTGAAACAGATCTCAGTTCTACTCCCAAATCCTGCTTCTCCTTTATCCTCTTCATCACCCTTGTGATTACATGGTGCCCAGGATAATCTCCTTAATTTGAGGTTAGCAGCCTTAATTCCATCTGTGCCTTAATTCTCCCTTGTCATATAACATGTTCAAGAGTCTGAGGATTTGGGGGTGAACTTCTTCAGCAGTCTACTTCACTGTCTGTTTTGTTTGGTACTTGAAGTGATCCCAGGAAGCCCAGGGAAGGGAGGAGTAAGCCGGAGATGGGGGATGGTAGGAGCAGCCACTGGATTGGGTACTATTGAGCTGGTCACCATAGAAGTGACTGGGCTCAATCCAGGGGACTTTCTGAGGAACCATTATAATACCTCTCAATACCATTATATACCTCTCATTATAATACCATTGTAATACTCACCTGAGGGACAAGCATCCAGTCATTTACACATCCTCTGTCTGCCGCCTTGTTTGTGGTTACCTCCTATTTATCCCCTGTGCAGCCGAGATCTGACTGTATGAAAACGAGGGCCTGAGAAGGCAAGGTGTTGGGAGAGGCAGCCCATCTCTCCAGGAGCACCTGGGTTTCCCTTTGAGCAGAAAGAACAGGTGCGGTGGCTACAGAAGCCAGGCTTTCCTTCACCATCCTCCTAGGAGAGGGGAAAAGCCTCCACCACAGGAAGAGTTTTACAGAGTCCCCAGATCCCATCCAGACTTACCCTTACCTCTCTCTTCTGCAAAGCCTGCCTATATACCTTTGGTTGCCGAAAATTAGCAATAATTTACCTCGTTGTATTCAAAGGATGATTTCCATTTTAAAAACTCATTCTCTTCTGATCCCCCAAAATAATAGATGAGAATGGATTGTTTCAGGATGTAAAATTAGATGTACCTCATGTGACACATTTTCTGTACTATGACCTGGGTCCCTCAGGTTCTCTCCTAAGGCGCACACCTTGATCTCAGGTCTCTGACACTTCACGCTGCCATGAGATCATCTTCCAATGGGTTCATACCTTAATGTGGTGGCACCTTCAGGTGACAGCCTTCCTTAATCTGTGGGATCCTTTTTCCACAGGTTTCGATTACTCTGTCCAAAAATATATTTGGGGGGAACAGATCATCCCAGAACATGTATCAGATCTCCATTCTATTGAAGGGTGGTCCACCCAAGTTGGATGTAAATCTATTCGCTAAGCTGATGGTTGCTTTTAGACCACAAGGTATAGGGTATTCCTGCTGGAAAGTGCACGTGGACATGCAGATTGAATACAGGAAGGTTGCAGCTAGACGTCCCTTAACCTTCTTGCTTTTGACACCACCAGCAACATGATTGACCCAGACAAGCTGAGGGGAGAGTGCTCATGGTGGTCAGTAGCTGCACTTTCTGCTCTGCCTAGCTGGGACCCAGTCTGGAAACGTGGAGCAGAATTCTGTACCTGTTCCAGCCACCACAATGACACCTTGCTTGAGCTTCAATGTATCTTTTGAGGTAAAAACGTGAGTCTGGTGTATTTTCTAGCTTGAGATGTGTGCTATGCTTGTCTTCCCAGACTTAACGCTTGTCTGGTTATGCCTGGTGATATGTTTCTGGGGAATATGTTTCTGAGATCCTGGAGGATGGATGCCATGGGAGAAAATAACTTTCAGAATGTATGTCAGATAGACTTGGGTTGCTGGTGCATGGTGAGAAGGGTTCCATTTCTCTGGGCCTGCCCTGCTGACCCATAAGCTACTGGGAAGCAGAGAGCCCACAGGCCAACTCTGAGCAGAAGCAGTTCCGTCCCTCCTTGGCTTCTCTGACAGTAGTTTGAGGAGCCCCCAGGGGAGCTGACAGTCTCCTTGCTCTTCAGTGATGAGCCCAGAGTACTCTGTGTCCAGACCAGACAGGTTTTTTTTTTTTTTTCCTAGCCTGGAGTCTCTTCTGGGAGAGTGTGATTTGCGTCAGGAAAATAAATGTCTGGATGTGAAATTGTGTCCTCATGTCTAATCTGACTTTCTCTTCCTTCCTGGGAGTTTAGACTTAAGAGAATAATGCTTCATCTGGCTATACTCCTATCCGTGCTGTCAGCTGGTTCCGAGTGATATTTTTGTCATTTATTTTGCTGACCTTAACTTCTTACATCTCAAAATTAAATGTTCAAGGATGGAGGCTGTGAAGTCTAGGTTTTCTCAGGCTATTTCATTTTCATTATTACTGGTCCCTGCATTATATTGTTAGTAACTGGTCACCATGATATTTAAACCAGTGCACCATCAGAATGAAAACTGAATTCTTCCTTAGCATAGGCTGAAAGATGTCTTCAAATAAAACTGCCCCCTATATTGCTTCCTGAGATCTCTGGCAGTAGAGGACAGGAGCCCTGTTCCTCTGTGCAAAGCTGGCAATAGCATGCAATCAGCAGCTGTCTTTAGCAAGAAAATAAGAGAGCAGGGGCTCATTTCCAGTCCCTCCAGTCATCATGAACCCACATCCCTAGGAGTGGTCTCCTGAAATGTTTATTCTCTCTTTCCTGATACAAACGAGTCTGTCAATTACCATGAGAGACACCCAGAACATTTTTTTAAATGACTGTATCTCTTATTGATGAAAAATTACTCATAAGAGCAGTTCTGAGGCATCTCTCTAAATCATACAATCCTTTTATAAAATATATTTAACCCAAAACATATACATTATTATTTCAGCATATAATCAATATTTTAAATAATGAGATATCTGAAGAGAGATAGTTTTACTTCTTTCTTTCCAATCTGGAGGCCTTTTTCTTCATTTTTTTTGCCTTATTGCACTGGCTAGAGACCCCAGAATGGACTTCCTTGCTTTTTTTCCTGATCTTAAGAGGAAAGTATTTATACTGCTAAGTATATGTTAGCTGTGTGTTTTTCACCAATGCCCTTTATTAGGTTGGAGAAGTTCCCTTCCCTTCCAAGTTTGCTGACAGTTTTAAAAATCAAGACTGGATGTTGAATTTTGTTGAATGTTTTTTCTGCATCTACTGAAATGATCGTGTAGTTTTTCTTTAGTACTATGATGAACTACACTGAGTTTTGAATCACAACACACAATTCTGATCATCACCATCGAGGAGGAGTTCAGTGTGGGGGGCCTCTTCCTGTTCGATGATGCCAGCACAGTCATTACTGTTTTCTCCAAACGCTGAGCGTCTGGGGACCATGTTCCCAGGAGGCATGCTTCTGTTGGAACAGTAATATGGTATCCTGGACCATCTGTTTTATGTCAGGATTTTAACATTTACGTCAGGATTTTAACATTCCTGGGATGTGCTATCAAATGGAGGTCTCCTCTAGTGTTGAATATGACACATCATGTCTCTGGATGTTTCCCAAACCACCAACTCAAAGCAGTATCTTTCAGGAGGTAAGAGTTTCCTCTCTTCCACTCATCAGGTAGTTGTAGAAAGACCCATCTCCACCTCAGGTACTCATACAGGGAGCAGTTTGCACCAGTGCTCAACCATATTATCCCTATCTTGATTTAGCTGTCCTTCCTCACCTCTGCCTGCTCTTTATTTTTAGATCCTTCATGTTCTTTATTATGGAAGGGACCTTAGGGATGTTCCTCCTGTCTCAGTAGGGACCCCTACTGAATAGGATCTGGAGAATTTTATGCCTTTAAATCTTGGTGGTATGCTGAAAGTTGTGTGTTTCTAGAATTCTCCCTTGGCTGTAGATATTTTCGATACCCCCTCTCCCACCGCACCACCTAACTTTCATGAAAATATCATAGTTTAGGAAGAGAAAATTGGCTTTTAGGGAGAGGAAGTGTTGGTGAAGAGACCTGCTTTCTTCGTCCAATAAGCACTACTCTCTTCTACTGATGAGGGCTTGGGGGGTTATACCCCTTCCCCAAAATCTTAGACTATCAATGAATTATTTTAAAATTGGGCATGTCTGGAAGATGGGATGATTAGTGTGTCATTTGTTGCCAGTTTCACTTGTGCTTTGGATGACTTTTTTCCTAATTTCTGTGCTGCCTGATCCAGGAGAAGCTCTCAGAGGTAGCTGCCCTGAGGAAGGGGCCAGAGAGAAGGAACTTGTATGCCTGTAACTTACACAGGCACACGTGTTCCTCATGAGTCAACTTGAATAAAGGTGATATACCTGTTTTATTTCTATTAGCTGTTATCTTATAATTATGTACTGGCCATTGAATGTAAGCAAAAGAGATGACTGACCTTCAGGATCATGCCCTTGTGGAGGAAGTGACCTCCCCTCATCCTCCATTATCCTCGTTATTGAACAAGGCTAAGATTCAACCCTTCTAGGGATGGAAGAGCTAAAGCTGAAGTGTGTCCCTTGAGCATTCTTGCTGGTACATTTTCTAAGAGGTGTCCACTGGGCTAGTCCATCCCAGCAAAGAGCTACTTCCTATACATGAACCTGAGCTACATTTGATGGGAGAAGATGGTCCTGGCAGTAGGTAGGGTGCTTGTAATCTGCAAAGCAAAGAAACATACCATATTATGTATATTTTGTTTCCTTCAAAACACCCACCCTTTATCATGTACCCCAAAATGTATGTTTCTCAGATACCATTTGCCAGCTGAGTTGAAGGCATCACAGTGTTAGGAAGAGAAACAGTCACATCCAAAGGAGAGATTTCATCTTGCTTATACAGGGAATGGAGGTTGCGTTGTCTTGCTTGTTTGCTGGGAAAAATTGTGTTTGAACCATTTCCAAGCTTTCCTTTCAAAATAGCATAATCTGTCCTCTGACATTCCACCTTCTCCAGCTGTTGTTATTTCAAATGAAGCCATTCTGTCTTCCCATTTGAAACTCCCATGGTTGCCTCCAGAGGGAGACTGAGATGTTTTTTCCACCACTCTCCTTATTTGCAAATCTTGGCAGAGCCTAATCCCAGAACATGGCCTCATTAGATCCTGCACTGATGTTCAGAGGGGAATCCTTACAAAGATATGTTGTTTTGACTTCTGTCCAGAAGTCTGTGGGTGGCTAAGAAGGTAGGCAGTAATGCCCACCACCTGAGCCCTTGCTGGGTAAGACCTTGGTCTTTTACCTTTGTCTACCCAATATTCTTATTTCTACATCTGAAGGGGGAACTTCCTTCCCTGCACACCTGGGATGTCCAGGTGAGTTGTCATACTCTACAGCTTCCCTGGAAGAGATGAGTGATCCAACTTACGCACAGACAATTCTGTCTGTGACGATGCTGTCTTAGCTTCAAGATCCTTCCCTTTGAAAAGAGATGGTCTCTCCTCACACTTCAGCGTCTTTTTGACTCAGCCAGGTGTGACCTCTCTAGGCATGTCAGTGCAAAAGCAGAGGAGTGTGCCTCACTGCTCTGCTTTGTTGAAACAAGGTTTAGAAATTGTCATGGGTCATCGCACACGCTGGAGAAATGCCTACCCATTTCAGAAAAAAAAAACAAAAAACAAAAAAACGCCAATATGCCTGGGTTTTCCTCTCAGTAGGAAAAGTATAGATCAGTCGTACTGCAGTGAGACTTAACCGATTCCATAGCTGAAGTCTCTGACATACGTCTACTGATGGTGTCTTATTTTCCTAGGAAAGATTCCTTATATCTCTCATTCCTTGTTCCCGTCTATGCTTCTCAGTAATTCCTGACAGAATCAAATATCTCAGTATTCCAATTACTGGAGATTAATTTGCTTTTGTTGGATTCTATCGGTGGTTTTGCTTTGTCTTTCCAAATACTATTTTTGATCCAGGAATATAATACTGTGTTATTATAGATAGAATGTTAATCTTCAAAGTGAGCCCACGAAGCCCAGTGACAGGGTGGATGAATCAGAAATGGGGTGCAGGAAATGAACACCAAAGGAGGCATCAGCTGGACACCTACTGTGGACTGGGGCTTAATCCCCTAGGGAACACTCTGAAGATCCCTGTAGAATACATCTGAGAATTGTCACTCCTGGGGACAAGAGTCTAGTCATTTAATCACCAACACTGCCAAGCTCTTTGTGTTCAACTTACTAGCCTGTGTTGTCTCCTGTGCACCTGAGATGTGGCTCTGTATGAATCAAAGTGGATGGAGAAAGTGAAGATGTGGCAGGAGGTCAACCAATCTTTCCAAAGAATGTCTGACTTCCTGGATTTCCCTTTTAGCAGAAGAGGGACTGGTACAGTGCCCACTGAAACAAGCAGCTCCCTATCTGTCTTTCTGTAATGAAGACTTCACCTGTCCTGGGAAGAAACCCTTCACACACACACCCTATACCCCATTCAGGCTTATCTCCACCTCTTCCATCTGCAGGGTTTGCTTCTTGTATGACATACTTTAGATTGCCAGAAATAAACAATGAGCTCTCATTGTGTTCAAAGGATGATTTGTCTTTTTTTTTTTTTTTTTTTGCGGTACACGGGCCTCTCACTTTTGTGGCCTCTCCCGTTGCAGAGCACAGTCTCCGGACGCGCAGGCTCAGCGGCCATGGCTCACGGCCCACCCGCTCCGCGGCATGTGGGATCTTCCCGGACCGGGGCACGGACCCGTGTCCCCTGCATCGGCAGGCGGACTCTCAACCACTGCGCCACCAGGGAAGCCCTGATTTGTCTTTTTAAAACTCATTCTTTTGACTACAAAACAGATGAAAATGTATTGTTTAAGGATGAAAAATTAGATCTACCTATATGTCAGATCTCCCTTAAATGTCATAAATTGCTCCCAGATAAATATTTTAGAGGAAAGCACTTCCCATCTGCCGTGATCATCTCATGTTGAGCTCCAAACCTGGCTACCTGAATGTCTTGTTACAGGTGTCTTCTTAATGGAACCAGCTCTGAATTTCTCTGTTGGGGTGAGTTGACAGTGAAAGACTTGACCCATTAGGAAACCCCTTACCTGATGATTTCCTGTGATGCAGGAACAAGGTCTGTAGGTTCCTGGTCTCCAGACATGTCATAGAGTAGGTGCCTTCCTTTGTCAGGGGCCATAGACACTCCTCATTTTTCATGATGGGGTGTTTTCCCCTCATACTGCCTTCTGTAAAACTGGGTGGTTCCATCGGAAATTGTTCTATCCGTAAGCCCAGTTCTTCTGCAGTGGATTTAGAAGTGACGTTGAGCTATTTTTTAGGGTTTCTTGATCCTCTGTGAGATCCTCCATGCTCCAAGATTGACTACATCAGGTATTGAACCCTGCATATTCCAGGTCTCCTTATTTTTAGAAAAGCCAGTGTTCATGTGGTTTACTTTGATACTCACTCCCAACTTCTCAATAGAAACAAGATAAAAAACTTCCACTCTGGGGCCCCTGAAGAGAGATGTTCAAGTGACATGAAAAGTTCTGTCCCTTTGTCTTTCACACTATAGCCTTTGCCTTTCCTGATGCCTTGCTAAGAGTTCCTTCAACTGGTCCTCCGCCATGTTCATTCAATTATAATTCCATGTGTCTTTACACAGTCCTATATTTATGCTGAATATTTCCATCTACCTTTTGTTTATATTCTTGCTTTGTTGGGCTAATATCCATCTCAGTGTCTTTGAGGACACTGACTTTATACCTGAATTTCTTGGTCTATTAATCTCTTTATGGAGTATAGGTTCAACTTTCTAAGAAATGATGCCCTTAAGGTGACTTTCTTGGACCTGTAAATTCTTGTAGTGACTCTTCTGCCTGAGCAAATACATAAGAGGAGAGGCTCAATTTAAAATGCTAGTTTTTTTGATTGAGGTTATGTTCACCTATGTTGAATACATTTTGTACTGTACCTGGTTGTCCTCCGACCCTGGAATGTCTCAAGTGCTGCTCCTTGAAAGTTTCCCAGAAGAAGCAAAGACATAAATGCTAGAAACTTGGACACCCAAGCTTTTTTACTGAAAGCCTTTGGCACCAGTAGTAATAAAAATGTCCCAGACAGGAGGGGAACAGTGTTTATCAAGGACAACACTGTACCTTCTTTTGTGTGCAGCTAAGGTTCATCTGGGAGACATGGGCAGAAACCATCACAATCCCAAGTGTCACACAGCTGGGAATAACTGACCTTTAACCCAAAACTGTGAGCCAGAGACAGGCATTTTCTGGGTGGGAGAAGCAGCTGTTGGCTATACGATCTGGGCATTAGTCACATTCTGGTTTATTTTTGATGATGATTTTCTGGGGAAAATGACTCAGAGGTCCTGAGAAATGGCTATAATAAAAGGAACAATGCTAGGCCTCTTTTTCACGAAGAACATGCTGTCTGTCAGCAGAGAGGGAGAAGGATTTGCCTCTCCTGGCCGCTCTGCTCAACAACAAGCCTGTGGGAAGCAAGGACATCATTAGTCTGAAGTACAAAGAATCATGAATCTGTGTTCCTCTAGCAGTAAATCTGGTGAGAATTCAGCCAGTGGACTCAGTATACTTGGTTCTCAGGGACAAACCCACTGAGTCTGGAGCACCCTGTGTTCTCACACCCACTACCGAAGGTACCAGACCAATTCAGCCTAGACAGTTGTGCCGAGGTGGGATTCCAGTTGCTAATGATTTCATGGGAATAGATTTCTGAGCTTGTTATTACTTCCTGGTACGTATTTGGAATTCTTGCTCATGCCTGAGAGAGCAGAGTTATCAGCCTATTTGAGTCTTCAATAGTGGGCTGTCTTAGCATGTTATGGCTTCATTCAACGGACTCCCCATTGGCTCCCAGTAAAGTGCTTCAGTTTTCTTTTTTATACTGACCATTGCTGGCAGCTTATCATTATTTGAGACAGATGGGGCATGTTCATACTACTTCCACTCCAGCTATTCACCTTTGTCATAACTTGCCTCTTGTTCCTTGATCCTACTGCTGGTGACTGATCACTTTGTGTCACTTTCAGGATGGAAAGTTAGTTTTCCTTATGTAGGGTGAAGAAAGCCTTAGCCAAAATGAACTAGAAGATTGTAACCTCTCACACTTGCTCTCAAAAACCGTGATCAGTGGAAGATAAGAGCTCCTACGTCTTTGTCCAAAGCTGAGATGACCATGAAAGACTGTGGCTCCTTCAGCAGGAAGATGAGGGGGCAGGAAACACATCCCCAGTTCCTGTCTTTCTTCACTAACCCACATCCCTGGGAGGGTCTCCTGAAAACTCATTCGTGGGTATCTGCTTCTCTTTTCTGAACAAAGGTGGTCTGTCAATTATAGTGGCAAATACCCAGGTTTAGAAAAACTTAACCGATTGTATGACAATTAAAGATGGCAAACATCAGACAGGAGCCTGTGTGGGAAGTTCTTCCCAGAACACACAGCTCCCATCTTCACAGTAGGAGAAGCATTTTATGTGGAACTTATTCCATGTTAACTCTTGAGAGAATTGTGCTTGTCCTTCCTGTGTTCTCCAGCCACTGAGCATCTGGGGATTCACGTGCTCCATAGCTGTGAGTCTGTCTGGAGCAGTGAGATGATAGCTGCGTTCCTGGGTAATTCCGCGGGGCCATAGGTGGGACCTAAGACGCAAACTCTCCATTTCCTGGTGTGAGCCATTGACTGTGGTCACCAAGTGGTTAGGTGAATCACCCAAGATGTGGTTATTTTCCACTCAGCTCTTTTCAAAGCTGTAACGTCAATGTATCTTAAAAGACTTCTCCAACTCTCACTGCCATCCTAGATTGTTGAAGGAGGCTCACTTTGGCTTCCCAACCACTCCTTCAGAGAGAAGTAGCACTAGTGATAATGTACATTTGAATTTGTCATTTTGATGTAGCTGATTATGCCATTTTTTAAAGTATCTGACTTTACTCCTGTCTCACTAGGGTACTCCACTAGTAGGATAAGAAGAATTATGAATATGGGATATGAAGAATTTATGTCTGATAATTGCTGTGAGGAATTGGTTGGTGTTTGGGGCTGATGTTGATTTCCCTGCTGTTTCTCATTAGCTGGGGTCACGTATTTAAGTTCTGGTCATGTGGTATGCATTATATCTGACCTTCAAGATCCTGTCTCCCCTGCCCCTTTCAGTGTCCTCAAAGCTGAGGTTATGCGTGACCACCTTAGGAATGGCTGAGAAAAATGAGAGGGGTGTTCCTGAAGCATCATTGCCGTTGTATTTTCTAAGAAATAGCCAGTGTGCTGGGAAATCCATCAAAGAGCTACTTTTTCATTTATGGTACTGATCTGCATTGGAGGGTTGGAGGGGAGAGGGTCGTGGAAGTCAGGAAGTCTGAAACCTTCAGGTCAGGAACCTGTCAGAGGGTGTCTGTTGATCCCTCCAGAGCACCCATTCCTATGTGTTTTATAGGCTTAAGACACCAGTCATGCAGATGGAATGGAAAGTGGTTTAGACTTAGTGATAATAACCAGGTCTGGGAAAGAAAGTTCCAGATTGTCCCAGACAAGTAAGGGAGATTAAAATCAGTCTTATTCTCCTTACTCTGATTCCCAAGTTTTTGTCATGTCTGTTTTCATCATTTTCCTTAAACTTTCCTAATATTTCTTGGGCCCCCTTTTTAGGCCCTTCTAGCTGCTTCATTCATGATGATGAAAGAATAGTTAAGAGCTCTCATTTTTTAAATAGAAAGTGAAACCTGAATGTCTTAGTATGAATCTTGGAGTCCTGAATCTGAGATCTGGACTTGAGCCAGTTACTTTATTTGGAAGTGATCCCAGGTAACACATGGGGTTTGAAGGTGTGAATGTGAGACCGGATGGGGATAATGGCCAGTAACAGGCACAGCACTGAGCTGTCACCTCCCCCGGTGGGTGTTGCATTCCCAAGGGAACCCTGTGAAGAACTGTGAAGAACCATGTAGAATATATCACAGGATGTCCTCCCTGGAAGGACAGGAATCCAAGGATTCATCCACCAACTCCATCCACCCCATTGGTTGAGGTAATTTCCCTCCTGCACATCTAACAAGGACCTTGTGCCTGTGCTGAGCTCTCTTGGAAGACTTTGGGGAAAGCTTTAGGACAGAACCTGACCCATCACAACAAGGTCTCCTGGTGAAATGTGGGCAACGGGCGTGGTGCTGTCCTCCACAGATGTGCTGAAAACAGGATCTAGAGGATGTGTCATGGAGCACCCTGTTCTCTGACACAGACCCCACCCAATTTCAAGAAATGCCAACCTCCTGAGGTTTTCTTTAGTAGAAAAGGGACACATAAGTCTACTCAAGCAAGGCTATTCTTATGCCATAGCTGAGGTCTCTGACATCCAATCCCTAATCCCATTCTCTTGTCATCTCTGTCTCTCAGTAATGTCATCCAGAATCAAGTACCCTGGAATGCTAATAAATTAGATTTTCTTACCCTGATCTCTATGAGAAATATTGCTTTGCCTTTTTTTTTTTTTTTTTTTTCGGCGGTACGCGGGCCTCTCACTGTTGTGGCCTCTCCTGCTGCAGAGCACAGGCTCCGGACGCGCAGGCTCAGCGGCCATGGCTCACGGGCCCAGCCGCTCCGCGGCATGTGGGATCTTCCCAGACCGGGGCACGAACCCGTGTCCGCTGCATCGGCAGGCGGACTGTCAACCACTGCGCCACCAGGGAAGCCCTGCTTTGTCTTTTTAACATCACTTTCCATGCAATAAGCTAAGGCCATGTTGCATATTAGCTAAAATTTCATATAATTTTGCTAAGAAAAATATTGTGGAAGAAACCTACAACATCTCATTCCTGTATTGCAGTGGAATGGATAGTGAGGTGTCAGGTTCCATTCCTATGAGTGACAGATGTATTAAAATATTCACATTTCTAATGGTGTATGGACATCCTCTTCCCCTTCCAAAGGTACAATTCATTGTATTCCTATTTATTTAATATTAGTTTATGACTAAAAAGGACACTACCTTTAAGTTTTTGTAAGTGAATCTTGGACACCCTCCTCGAGCTTCTAAGAAATGTCAGTCCCTTGAATATGAGCAAATATTGCTCATCTGTGGAGGGAAGAGTTTATTCCACACTGTGACATTGCACCTCCTCCTGCAGCCCCAAGCATTCTAGTGAAGACTGTACTAGGAGGTGCTGCTTTCCATTTAACCTCCTAGGATTGAATCAGAAGGACGTGTGAGATGGGTTTGAAACCCTTCTGCCGCTGCACTGCCTGCAGTGTCTCACCCGAGGGCAGACTTGGACTAGTGACTGTACTGACTGACCACGGTAAAGGCTTCCATAACTATTTTGCTTTCGCTCCACCCATCCAGGTTTTATTTTGGGGTGTCGTTGTCATCCTGCCAGCCCTGCTGGACACAGTCTAGGCCATCCTTTAACACTTGTTTGCCTGAACCTCTTGTTTCTTATGTGTCCGAGTGATCTTCTTCATCCATGAGTATTAGTGAAGCTCTGGGTGAAGCCATTGACCTTTTGCATGTCCTGAAAGGAAGTTCAGCTTTAATTTATTCCTGGACATGTCCACTGGATGCTGATTACATGGCAGTATTTATGTTGGGCCTGGGCCACTCAGGTCTTTCCCCAAGACTCATATCCTTGAGCTCTCATCGTTGGCTCTTCAATCATTGACCCTTGATCCCATGGCAGTGCACTGTCTTCATTGGTGTGGGTTCCATGTCTTTATGTAGTGGTACCTACACATGACAGCCTTCCTTGATCTCTGGTTTCCAGTTTCCATTATTTTTCGTTATTGTGTCTGAAAATATATTTGGGGGGAAGAGATCAACTTGAACATGTATCAGATCTCAGTCCTGTTGAAGGATGGTCCACCTTGGTTGAATGAGCTTCTGATTTCCACTACAACTATTCTCAGAGCATTACTTCCCTATGAAACTTCAGAGTTTCTTTCTGTATCATCTTATTAAGGGGGCCAACTTTATGACCTCAAACACTCATATAAGACGTTAGCACAAATGATATTATACATTTACCTTTCCAATTCGATGTAGCTGCTCTCAAGTCTGGTTACATACTACTACGTGCTTTCTATTGACATGATCCTTGCATTGCTCCCTCTGTTCCATGAGGGTACCTGTAACTAGGATACATAGGATGTTATGTATAGCCTAGGTTGTGACCATGAGCTGCATGTTCCTAGGAGTCTTCCCTGCAAGAGAGAGCTTATGAGGATCACTGCCCACCTCCACCTCCAAATTTGAATGAAAATAATGTAGATACAGGGAATAAATTATGTCTTTGCAGAAGACATTATTAGTGAAGAGATCCATTTTCTTTTAATTATGCAAAACACTTCCCCACCAAACTCTAAATAAGAAGTATATTCCTTACCTGAATTTCTAGCCCACTAGCTTAGAGTGAAATCTATAAAGAACAGAGATGTCAGCAAGGAGGGATAACAGGGGTGTGGTGATCATTCTCCAGTGGATTTCTTTTTGGTTTCACTTTTTCTAAGCTTCCCTATGTGGCATGATTTAGAAGAAAACAGCTGTACTTCGAGCTGAACTAAAGAGGGGGACTATTCCTATAACTTCCAGGGTCCTGATGTTCCTCGTGAATGAACTTGCATGAAGTTGGTGTCCCTGTTGTCTTTAGTCAGCTTGGGTCTGGTAGATAAGATCTGGTCCTGTCACGTGAGTGAAGGGATGACGTCCCATCTTCATGACTGTTCCCTCTAAAAGGAGATAGTCTCTCCTCCCTCTTCCAATGTCCTCCTTACTGACTAGGTTGGGTGTGACGCCCTCTGTGAATGTCAGTGCAAACAGAGTAGTGCCCACTGAGGGTCTTGCTGATGCATTTTCCAGGTGATGTGACTGAACTAAGATCCCAGAATGGTCTACTCTGCCGCTTGTGACCATGAGCTACATTTGAAGGGAGAAGATGGTCCCAGAGGTGGTAGATTATCTCCTAAACACCCAGATTATGGACCTGTCATTGGGTGTGTCTGTCTGTCCCTGCAGAGCACCCATTCTCATGTGACCCAGGCTGTATTGTCTTTGGTCACTGAGTCACCTTCCATTCCACTGTGTGGCCAGAGTTAGCCTGAGAAGAGCCGCATTCAGGAGAGGGCTCTAGGCTTTGCAAAGACAGGTATGGAGTTTGCATTCTCTCCTGTGATTCTCAACTTTTATTCACAAGGTCTCCTTTTGACTAAAATATCTCACTGCTGTGCTGTGTTAAAAACAAGTGTCCCATAAGATATATCACAGAGCATCCCAGCCTCTGTAGACATGCCCAGAGAAAAATTTGTGGGAAGGTTTCAAATGTGTACTGTCTATCATAAAAACCCTGGATATTCAAAATCTACTTTTTCTTGGGTAGGTTTTAATAATTTAAGTCTTCCATGGCATTTATGCTCTACATTTGAAGTTTAAATGAACACTGTTTATAATATACTCTCAATACTGTACGTTGGGATACTAAGGAAATGTTGGTATACTTATGATTTTTTTGTCAGTGCTGCCTGGGAAAGAATAGTTAATCTTAGAATTTGAAGTATGAAGCAAACCCCAGTGAGTTAGTATGCATTACCCTCAATAAAGAATGTGAAGTAAGAATTTTGGATAGATACTATATTAATTTCCAGTTGTTGCTATTAAAAAAAACCCACCAAGTTTCCACTTACATCAAAACCAATATTATCTTTCAGTTTTGTGGAGGATAAGTCAGAAATGGGCATAACTGGATAGAATCAGGTGTTTGCAGGCTTGTGCTCCTTTCTTGTTTTCTAGAAGATGAGCTGTTTCCCTGCCTTAACCTCTTTCTAGAGGCCTTCGGTATTCCTTGTCTTGGGCCCCTCTATTAGATCTTCAGAGTCAGGATTTTCTTTATCTTCATTATCTCTTGCCACATAACAAAACAACGTCACAGTTTCTGAGGACTGGAATATGAAAATCTTTGGGAGTCCTTTAAACTCCTGCATCTGGAACTTTATTTGGAAGTGATCCCAGGAAACCCAGGGAAGGGAGTAGTGAATCAGAAATAGGATGAACAGTCACTGGTGTGTATCGTATTCAGCTGGTCGCCTGTAGTGGTGACTGGGGCCCAATGCCACAGGGGGCCCTCCGAGGACCCACGCAGCGCGCATCTGAGAATTGTCCCCCCTATGCATCAGCTCTACCCGCCAAGTTCTTTGTGGTCACCTTAGCAGCCTGAGATGTCAATTTTCCTGTGCAACTGAGATGTGGCTCCGTGTGAAAACAAGTGGACAGAGGTTGAGGGTGTGGCACACACTAGCCCAATCTTTCCAGAAGAATGCCCAACCTCCTGGATGTCCCTTTTAGCAGAAGAGCAGATTCAGTGTGTACTGAAACAAGAAGCCCCCCATCCGTCTTTCTGTGGAGAAGCCTTTTTCCCTCTCATGGCAAGAGATCTTTCACATGCCCTCTAGATCCCATCCAGTCTTACCCCGCCTGCGCCCCCTGCAGGGCATTCCTGAGTTACATAGCTGAAAGTGCCAAATTTAATAATTAACTTTTATTATGTTCACAGGATGGTGTCTTGTTTTGTTGATTTTTTAAATTTTATTGGAGTATAGTTGATTTGCAATGTTGTGTTAGTTTCAGGTGTACAGCAAAGTGATTCAATTATACATACATATATGCATTCTCTTTTGGATTCTTTTCTCATATAGGTTATCACAGAATATTGAGTAGAGTTCCCTGTGCTATACAGTAGGTCCTTGTTGGTTATCTGTCTTATATATAGTCGTCTGTATATGTTAATCCCAAGCTCCTGATTTATCCCTTCCCACCACGTTCCCCCTTTGGTAACCTTAAGTTTGTTTTCGATATCTAAAGATTATCATACGAAGTGAGGTAAGTCAGAGAAAGACAAATATATGATATCACTCATATGTGGAATCTAATTCTTAAAAATGATACAAATGAATTTATTCACAAAAGAGACTTACAGATATCGAAAGGATGAAAAATTACATCCTCCTATATGTCAGATCTCCCTTACATATCATGAACTGGTCTAAAATATTATAGAGCATATTATACTTCCCCCTCTGCCCTGATCACCTCTTGTTGAGCTCTGACCCTGGTTGCCTGGCTGTCTTGACACAGGTGTGTCCCTTTCACGGAACCAGCCCTGACTTTCTTTGTTGGCGTGAGTTGGTTGAAGGTGAATTGAAGGACTTAAACCACTAGAAAAACTCCTGCCTGATGCTTTCTTGTGATGCAGAGACAAGGTCTATATCTTTCTGCTCTCTAGGCAAATCCTGTGGCGGGTGCCTGCCCTTGTCAGGGGACCCTCCTCACCTTCAGCGACAGGGTGTTTTCCCCTTGTACCGCCTTCTCAAAAAATGGTTTCCATCTGTAAACCCATTCCTGTGGTTCTTCAGCATTGATGGTTTTAGGAGAGACAGGGAGCTATTTCTCAAGGTTTTATGATCTTCTCTGCAATTCTCCATGCTACATCAGGAATCGAACCCTGAATGTTCCAGGTCGTCTGTTTAGTTCTCAGAAATGCCTATGTTTAAGTGTGGTTTGGTTCCACACTCAGTCCTGACTTCTCAGTAGAATCTGGATCTAAATCTGCATTCTCATTAATAAGAAAGCCATCTTATGCTGATGGAAATAGTTCTTCTGTATATTATATATTTAGAAAATAATCTGTTACCTCTTTCTACTCCTAATGAGGTCTGGTGTAATTCAGAGTCAGATCAGCTGTCTGAGCCCAACATGGGCCACAGTGAATTAACCACGATCCATGGCCATGGATGGGACCCTGAACCCAAATGCATGAATGTCTTCTATTACCCTCTCCCTTGCACTGTGGGGACCCTGAGGAAGGGAATGTTTGAGTGAGAGAGATGAAAACATTCTGTCCCTTCGTCTTCTATGCTTTAGCCTTTGTCTTTTCCTGACGCTTTTTGAGAGTTCTTCCTCTGATCTTCAGCCATGTTCATTCTATTACTGATCCCACATAGCTTTACACAATACGGTATTCATGCTGAATATTTCCTTTTATATTTTATGTCTGAATTCTTTGGGCTAATATCCACCCCTGTGTCTTTGAGAATATTGAATATCTTAACTTCTTGATCTATTAATCTCTTTATAGAGTATAGGTTGTTTTCTTTAGAATCTGGTGCCCTTTATGTAGTTTCTTGGAACTTTGTGTTCTTGTGGTGACTCTGCTTCCTCTGAGGAAATTTCAAGGAGCAGAACATGAGGGCTCCCGGCTTTGGAGGACATCCAGGTTCAGTACAAAAGTTCTTCAACCCAGGTGGACATCGTCTCAATCAGTTAGAAAATCGAAATAGTTTAAATCTAGCATGTTGGTGAATATATATGCTCAGGAATAGAAGACCTGAATGCTAGAAGGTAGGAACTGAGTGCTCTTTTTCTTTTCTTATGAAAGTCTTTGGCACCAATAGTAACGAGAATGTCCCAGACTGATGGGACATCACGTGCTTATCGTGGACAACATTGTACCTTCTGTTGTGGGCAGCTAAGACTCATCCAGGAGATATGGGCAGGATGCTGAAACCATCACAGTCCCACGGTCTCATGCGGCTGGAAATACTTACATTGGTCTGCAAACCATGAGCCAGAGACACTTTCTGGGTGGGAGAAACAGCTGTTGGCCATACCTTCTGGGTCTTAGCCCCTTTCTGGTTTATTCTTGGTGATGATTTTCTGGGGAGAATGGCCCAGAGGTCCCGAGGGAATGGCTGTTACAAGAGGAAAATGAACAGTGCGAGGACTATTGTTTAAAAAGAACATGCTGTCCATCAGGAGGTAGGGTGATGGGTTTGCCTCTCCTGGCAGCTCTATACTTCAGAAGGCCAGTGAGGTTCCTGCTTCACACAGGCTTGTTTGGTCAGCAAAGAACCACGCATAGCCATGCGTCCAGTCGGACCCTTCAGTAGTGTTTGGATGGGACAGTACCAGGGACACCCCTTGTTCCAGCCTGTGACCCCTCCCTCCAACCTCTTTTCCAGCCACAAACTTGAAAACCATCCTCTCTGCTATCCCCTGCCTTTAGGACCAGCCAACACCAATTTTTGAGCTTAGTTCCTTATTGCCAATCACCTATGACTCCCAGATTCATCAGAATTATTCCACGGAAGTGGAGGCTGGGGTCCACCTCCTGGTCCTACATCTGCGAATCTGCTGGACCTGCTCCTCTCTGGGCTTCTATTTCGACTACGGTGATGAGGCACTAGAGGCATTGGGCCATTTCTTCCAGGAGGTGGCCAAGAAGTGCGAAGGTACCAAGAGTCCCTTCAAGATGCAAAACCAACTCTTAAAGTAGCAAAATCCAGGTTTAGAAAAACTTAACAGATTGTAATACTTAAACATGACAAATATCAGACACACAGGAGCCTGTGTGGGCCGTCTCCCCAAAACACACAGTCCTCTTCTTCCCAGCAGAAAAAGTGCTTAGTGTGGGAGCTGCTCCCTGTTAATTCCTGAGAGAAGTGGGCTGGTCCTTCCTGTGTTTCTCCAGCCACTGAGCATCTGGGAATTCATGTGCTGTGTAGCTGTGGGTCTGTCTGGAGCAGTGAGGTGATAGCTGCGTTCCTGGTTAAACCCACGGGGCCATAGGTGGGACCTAGGATGTAAACTCTCCATTTCCTGGCACGAGTCATTGGCTGTGGTCACCAAGTGGTTAGGTGAGTCACCGAAGGTGTGATTATTTCCCACTTAGCTCTTTACAAAGCAGTAACTTCTCATGTGACTTAAAAAGTTTCTCTTTATTTCCTACTGCCATCTTAGATGAAGAAAGCTCTCTTTGGGATCTCAAGCACTGTTGCAAAGTATTCTTAGAATCCTTTCTTGGTCGGAGATGGTTTATGAGGGCCACTGCCTCTCCCCCAGCACGTATGTAATAAAGATGAGCAGAGGGTAAACTGTCTTTTTGCTAAAAGCAGTTTTGATGAGGTGACTTGATTCTTCTTTTTTAAAAGCATGGCAGTCCCACACTGAAGTGGAAATGAGGGTATGTCCCTTCCGATTAATCTGATGACTCGTGTATGGTGTCCTTTCCCAGTTGGATTTCTGCTTTGGCTGCCCTTAGGTAATTAATCTGCCCTGTACTATCTGGTCCAGGGGAAGATTGTAGAGGCCAGAGGAGGGGATCTCAGAGAGGAGCATATATCCCTATAACTTGTCTTGCCCAATGAGGTTAGTGCCTCATAGGTCAAGGAGAATAAAGCTGATTTCCCTACTCTTTCATTGGCTGAGGTTAGAGTATGAGCTGTGTTTGACCTTCAGGACACGGCCCTATAAAGGGAGTGGTCTCCCCTCCCTCTTTCAATGTCCTCCTTCAGTTGAGGCCAAAAGGAACCACCTCCAGGAATGGGAGAGAAAGAAGAGGAGTGTGCCTCCTCTCGTCGATGCATTTTATAAGAGGTGTCCAGTGGGCTGGAATTTGTTGATGCATTCTCTAAGAGGTTTATGGTGGGCTGGGACATTCCAGCAAAGGGCTGCTTGTACTTCCATGTGCTCCAGCTCTTTTTGAGGAGGAAAGATGGTCCTAGAAGTCAAAGAAGATGTTTAAATTTTTCTTTGATATTGGAGCATAGTTGATTTACAATGTTGTGTTAGTTTCAGGTGTACAGAAAAGTGATTCAGTTATACATATGTATCCTTTTCCAGATTCTTTTCCCTTATAGATTATTACAAGATATTGAGTACGGTTCCCTGTGCTATACAGTAGGTCCTTGTTGGTTATCTATTTTGCATATAGTCGTGTGTATATGTTAATCCCAAACTCCCAATTCATCCCCCCCCACACCTTTCCCCTTTGGTAACCATAATTTTTCTTCTATGTCTGTGAGTTTATTTCTGTTTCATAAATAAGTTCATTTGTATCATTTGTTAGATTCCATACATAAACGATATCATATGATATTAAGACAGTTGTTTTAAAACCTTTGATAGATCTGCCCTCATATCTTTTTTCCAGGGTAGTTTCTGTTGGCTTAATTTTCCCCCCTTTGGGCCATATTGCCTTTTTTTTTTCTTGGCATGCTTTATGATTTGTTGTTGTTGTTGTTAAACTGAGCACTTCAATCTAATAATGTAAGTTTGTATTCTCTGTATTCTGATTCTCCCCCTTCCACAGGGTTAGCTGTTTTTGTTATTCTTGTGTGTTCATTTTTTTTTATCACTATAGACTGTCTCTGTGCCAAGGATCTGCTTAAGGTTTAAATTAACGTCTTTTCTGAGCCTGTGACTTTCCCTAGGCATGCATGGTCACTTTCTAATTTTCCTCAAATATGTAATTGCTTCTGAATGTGCTAGTCTTTAATGTCTGGTTCCCAAAACAGAAAAAGGAAAGATGAAGGTTCTCCGCATGCAATGCTACCAATTGCCACAAGAGGGCGAAGATGTAATCCAAAGTCTATACTGCGTCCAACATTGAGTCTGGTTTCTGGTTAGAGCCATAAGGAGGGAAGCTGTGGGATTACCCACTAATTAGTGAATAGCCTTGGATACCATTCCTGCTTTAAGTCAAGCCATCTTGTCCTCTGATAGCTAATATCTAAACCATTATATTTTATATAACATTAATTCATGCAAACATAATTAAGGAAAGTTTGTTAGAAATAGGTTGAGTTGATGTAATTATTTGTATATGTTAGCATTTATGATAAAAAAATAGAGCCACTGTCCGTATCATAGGAATACTATAGGAACTAAAATTTACATGAGTATAGGAGGAACTAGAAGAATGAATGTCTGGAAGGCTGTGGCTGGAGGATGGGGGAAAATTCACTAATGGATTTAGCCAGAAGTGGTGGTAAGGGTGAAGAAATTGGAACTCAGAATTTTTGAGGTGCTGCCACATCTGGCTGCCATAATGACAGATAGAAGTTTACAAAGAGATCTTAGAAGCTGGAGCTCATGAAGAAGTTTGCAAAACCACGGGATCTAGTACCACACCTCTTGTATTCCGTATCTTTTCATTGGCAAACTTCAACTCCAAACCATACTGGCATGTGTATTCATTGTCTCTTGCTGTGTAGCAAATTACCATAGTATAAGCAGCTTAAAACAACACAGTATCTCAAAATTTCTGTGAATTAGGAATATGAGTCCTCTGCTTTGGAATTGCACAAAGTTGCCGTCGAGGGGCTGGCAGGGGCTGCAATCTCATTTCAAGTTATGGCTGGAGAAGGATCCATTTCTAAGTTCATGTGCATGTGGGTGAAGTTCAGTTCCTTGGGGCCTGTTGGACTGAGGGCCTCAGTTTCTTGCTCACTGTTGGCCAGAAATTCCCTAGTTGATTGTCCTTTGGGCTTCTCTGTAGAGTAGTTCACAACCTAGCTGCTTGCTTCATGAAAGCCTTTTTTTTTTTTGCGGCACGTGGGCCTCTCACTGTTGCGGCCTCTCCCGTTGCGGAGCACAGGCTCCGGACGCGCAGGCTCAGTGGCCATGGCTCACGGGCCCAGCCGCTCCGTGGCACGCGGGATCCTCCCGGACCAGGGCACGAACCTGTGTCCCCTGCATCGGCAGGCGGACTCTCAACCACTGTGCCACCAGGGAAGCCCATGAAAGCCTTTTTGATGGGAGAGGTTGTTCTAGCAAGAAGGTTGTTACCATCTTAAGTACAACTTCTCACCTTTGCTGTGTTCTGTTAGAAGCAAGTCACAGGCCCCACTCACATTCACAGGGATTGCAGTTCACAAAGGTGTGAATATCAGAAGGAAGAGATGCTTGGGGGTTATCTTGGAGTCTGTCTGCCATATCAGGAGGTTTGGGAAAAGGTCATTCTGAGAATGTCTTTGCTGTACACATGGCTTCTACTCTGCAGTGCAGAGCTGACAACTAACATCCAGCACTCAAGGTCCTGCATGATATCTCATGGAATGTCAAGCAATCCAGGTTTCTGCAGGACTACATTGTGATTGAGATCAGGAGTGTTAACGGAAATCTCGGCAAGATGGTATGTTTGCTTTTTAGCTTTTCTACTGGTGAGGATTGGAATAAAATCACATTTACCATATTAATACTCAGATTAAGCTGCCATTAAGCCTACAACTAGATTAGATTTATGGTAATCCACCACCATTCACCATAATCTATACTATTGTTTTTCAAGGGACATGTAGGTGAATTGAAAAGGATATATGATGGGGACTGTAACCTCTGAAGCATTTAAGCAGTTGATGGGGCATTAATCTTCGCACATACTCTTGGGATGCAATATTGCTTCTGAATTATCATCTTGGCCTGGGGGATGGAGGAAGTGTCAAAGGCTTCCACTTGGCCTTTACTGCAAGGATGGCTCTTATTCTACTAGTTAGGTAAACAAAGGGTTATACAACTTAATTAAGAATAGCCATCTTAATTATCCATTTGGGACTGTATAAATAACTACATGGTGGCTTTGCTTTGCATTCCAATTGAAATCACCATGAGAACGAGTACTACCATGACTCATTTTTTGTGCTGGGCTCCAGAAACCTATTCTAACCTGAGAACCTTAATGGTACTTAGGATCCCTGGGTATCATTGCCAATTCAGAGCCTTTACCCAACAGTCCTCGAAGGTCTGCATACTCCCTTTCTTTAGTGTTGATTTATTCTGGAAAAAAGCCTATCAAAGGAAGATGCTGCCACTCAATATTTTAACTAAAATGCTGAATTTATTGCTTGCTAAATAAGGGAGAGCTATACTTCGGAGTGTCTCCATAAATAAGCAGAGAGAGAACCTTACACAGCGGTTGAAAAAAGTTGAGTGATTGACAGACTTTCAGAAGGAGGTTCATAGACTGACTTTCAGGGGACTATTTTTCAGGTGGCTGGCTTGTAGGTGTGTAGTTCCTGATACAAAACTGTCATGGATCTATTGGGCTAGATTTAAAAATTGTTCTGGGGGCTTCCCTGGTGGCGCAGTGATTGGGAGTCCGCCTGCCGATGCAGGGGACACGAGTTCGTGCCCCGGTCCGGGAAGATCCCACATGCCGCGGAGCGGCTGGGCCTGTGAGCCATGACCGCTGAGCCTCCGCGTCCGGAGCCTGTGCTCCGCAACGGGAGAGGCCACAACAGTGAGAGGCCCGCGTACCGCAAAGGAAAAAAAAACAAAAAAATAAAAATTGTTCTGGTAGTTACTGTTGCTATGACCAATAAATAATAAATCCTTTCCTAGGAAGATAGGAAATATTTTGTTAGGTCTGTTTGGGGAAGGATTTGGAGACTTCATTGGATATATTTTCTGTGGCTTTGCAGAGCCCTGTTTTCTAAAGGACTGACCCTCTTTAGCTAGAGATTGGATCTGGGATCATAACTATCCATGCAATGGCTGCCATTAGGCTAGAGACAAATGACAATGAAAACACAACGATCCAAAACCTATGGGATGCAGCAAAATCAGTTCTAAGAGGAAAGGTTATAGCAATACAATCCTACCTCAAGAAACAAGAAAAATCTCAAACAATCTAACCCCACACCTAAAGGAACTAGAGAAAGAAGAACTAAAAAAATCCAAAGTTAGTAGACGGAAAGAAATCATAAAGATCAGTGCAGAAATAAATGAAATAGAAACAAAGAAAACAATAGCAAAGATCAATAAAACTAAAAGCTGGTTCTTTGAGAAGATAAACAAAATTGATAAACCTTTAGCCAGACTCGTCAAGAAAAAGAGGGAGAGGACTCAAATCAATAAAATTAGAAATGAAAAAGAAGTTACAATGGACACCTTAGAAATACAAAGCATCATAAGAGACTACTACAAGAAACTCTATGCCAATAAAATGGATAACCTGGAAGAAATGGACAAATTCTTAGAAAGGTAAAAAATTCCAAGATGGAACCAGGAAGAAATAGAAAATATGAACTGACCAACACAAGTAATGAAATTGAAACTGTGATCAAAAATCTTACAACAAACAAAAGTCCAGGACCAGATGGCTTCACAGGTGAATTCTATCAAACATTTAGAGAAGAGCTAACACCCATCCTTCTCAAACTCTTCCAAAAAATTGCAGAGGAAGGAACACTCCCAAACTCATTCTATGTGGCCACCATCACCCTGATACCAAAACCAGACAAAGATACTACAAAAAAAAATTACAGACGAATATCACTGATGAATATAGATGCAAAAATCCTCAGAAAAATACTAGCAAACAGAATCCAACAACACATTAAAAGGATCATACACCATGACCAAGTGAGATTTATACCAGGGATTCAAGGATTCTTCAATATATGCAAATCAATCAATGTGATACACCATATGAACAAATTGAAGAATAAAAACCATATGATCATCTCAATAGATGCAGAAAAATCTTTTGACAAAATTCAACACCCATTTATGATTAAAAACTCTCCAGAATGTGGGCATAGAGGGAACCTACCTCAAAATAAACCCACAGCCAACATTGTTCTCAATGGTGAAACACTGAAACCATTTCCTCTAAGATCAGGAACAAGACAAGGATGTCCAATCTCACCACTATTATTCAACATAGTTTTGGAAGTCCTAGCCATGGCAGTCAGAGAAGAAAAAAATAAGAAGAATCCAAATTGGAAAAGAGGAAGTAAAACTGTCACTGTTTGCAGATAACATGATACTATACATAGAGAATCCTAAAGATGCCACCAGAAAACTTAATCAATGAATTTGGTAAAGTTGCAGGATACAAAATTAATGCACAGAAATCTCTTGCATTCCTTTGCACTAACAATGAAATATCAGAAAGAGAAATTAAGGAAACAATCTCATTCACCATTGCAACAAAAAGAATAAAATACCTAGGAATAAACCTACCTAAGGAGGTAAAAGACCTCTACTTAGCAAACTATAAGACACTGATGAAAGAAATCAAAGATGACACAGACAGATGGAGAGATATACCATGTTCTTAGATTGGAAGAATCAATATTTTGAAAATGACTCTACTACCCAAAGCAATCTACAGATTCAATGCAATCCCTATCAAATTACCAATGGCATTTTTCACAGAATTAGAACAAAAAATTTCACAATTTGTATGGAAACACAAAAGATCCGGAATAGCCAAAGCAATCTTGAGAAAGAAAAATGGAGCTGGAGGAATCAGACTCCCGGACTTCAGACTATACTACAAAGCTACAGTAATCAAGACAGTATGGTACTGGCACAAAACCAGAAATATAGATCAATGCAACAGGATAGAAAGCCCAGAGATAAACCCACACACATATGGTCACCTAATTTATGACAAAGGAGGCAAGAGTATACAGTGGAGAAAAGACAGCATCTTCAATAAGTGGTGCTGGGAAAACTGGACAGCTACATGTAAATAATGAAATTAGAACACTGCCTAACACCATATGCAAAAATAAACTCAAAATGGATTAAACACCTAAATGTAAGGCCAGACACTATAAAACTCTTAGAGGAAAACATAGGAAGAACACTCTTAGACATAAATCACAGCAACATCTTTTTTGATCCACTTCCTAGAGTAATGGAAATAAAAACAAAAATAAACAATTGGGACCTAATGAAACTTAAAATCTTTTGCAAAGCAAAGGAAACTACAAACAAGACGAGAGACAACCCTCAGAATGAGAGAAAATATTTGCAAACGAACCAACGGTCAAAGGATTAATCTCCAAAATATACAAGCAGCTTATGCAGCTCAATATTAAAAAAACAACAACCCAATCAAAAAATGGGCAGAAGACCTAAATAGACATTTCTCCAAAGAAGCAATACAGATGGTCAAGAAGCACATGAAAAGCTGCTCAAATCACTAATTATTAGAGAAATGCAAATCAAAACTACAATGAGGTATCACCTCACACCAGTTAGAATGGGCATCATCAGAAAATCTACAAAGAACAAATGCTGGAGAGGGTGTGGAGAAAAGGGAACCCTCTTGCACTGTTGGTGGGAATGTAAATTGACACAGACACTATGGAGAACAGTATGGAGGTTCCTTAAAAAACTAAAAAAATAGAACTGCCATATGACCCAGCAATCCCATTACTGGGCATATACCCTGAGAAAACCATAATTCAAAAAGACACATGCACGCCAATGTTCATTGCAGCACTATTTACAATAGCCAGGTCATGGAAGCAACCTAAATGCCCATCAACAGATGAATGGATAAATAGGATGTGGTACATATATACAAAGAAATATTACTGAGCCATAAAAAGGAACAAAACTGGGTCATTTGTAGAGACGTGGATGTATCTAGAGACTGTCATACAGTCTGAAGTAAGTCAGAAAGAGAAAAACAAATATCGTATATTAACGCATATATGTCGAACCTAGAAAAATGGTACAGATGAACTGGTTTGCAAGGCAGAAATAGAGACACAGATGTAGAGAACAAACATATGGACACCAAGGGGGGAAAGTGGTGGGGGATGGTGGTGGTGGTGGGATGAATTGGGAGATTGGGATTGACATATATACACTAATATGTATAAAATAACTAATAAGAACCTGCTGTATAAAAATAAATAAAATAAAATTTTTAAAAAACCCCACAAAACCACATGCCAAGCCAGAATTGGCCTGTGGGCTGAAGTTTACCAACACTTGGACAGCAGTGTATGTTTACAGTTTCATCTCAAGGGCATCTCATTTCATTTCTCTGTCATAATCAGAAGGGATCTGGGCTGTCCAGATGTCCTACAGAGCATCACACTGACCTACTACGAGCTAGACGTGGTCAGTGCTTTGGTGGCCTTGATGATACACGTGCACTCAGAGGATAGAACATAATCACTGCAAAGATTCTCCACATCAATCACAGACCCCTATAAAAGGGAACTAGTAGTCAGGGACATGCCAGATGCCAAAATGGGTTATATGTACAAGAGACTTATTGGGAGAAATGCCTGTGAAAGATGGAGGAAGAGGAAGCAGGAGGAAGCAAGGAGCATCTTCAGTCCTCAATGCAGGTACGATACGTATGAAAGGAGAGAGGGGAGGAGGGAGGGTGGGGTGGGAAGAGCCTAAGACTGCAGGCTAGGCCCATGGGGGAATCTCCAAGCAGGTGTGTCCCAACTGGGGACTCTCCTATTGGGCAGGAATAGGGGCGGGGGAGCACTAGTATCTCACTGAGCTCTGTTGCTGGCTGGGAGCAGCTGGTGGAAAGCATGGCCTCAGTCTGAACGTGGTACTTGGGGGCCCAAATAGGCAGTATCTGGGGCTTTCAGTCATGTTTCCTGCAGTGGGTCCTCTTCCATGGGCACCACACCATCTAAAATAAGAAATTGTTCCATCTTTCACATCCCATCGCAAAGAAGGAAGTATAATGATTCATCGATCTCTTCGGGCTCAGGAGAGAGCTTATTACACCCATGGGAATACTGTCCAAGTACAGATATTGGGTGACATGAGAAGTTGCCCGTTTTGAGTGGAGCCCAGAGCAGGAATGAGTTCTGTAGAAGATCCAGGCTAGGGTCCAAGCAGCTCTATCTCTTGGGCTATATACATTGGTTCACTTAGTCATTCACTTTGTGAAGAAGTGGTCTGAAGTTAGCATATATATGGACTCCTGAGCCGTGGTATATGGCCTGGTCATCTGGGCAAAGGCCTAAAAAGAGAAAGATTGGAAAATCGAGGACAAGCAGATCTGGGGTTGCGGTATGTTGGTGGACATAAAGGAGTTTTAACTGCATGTTAAATCTCCAGAAAATATCCATCACTTAACAATGAAGTAGAAAAAATGATTCAGGTCCCCCATGGTGTTAGCCGTTCCAGTGCAGGCAAGATGAGCACATGAACGAAGTGGCTGCAGTGACAGAGGTAGAATCTATGAATGGATTCAACAGCACAGGCTTCCACTTCCCAAGGCTGGTCTAGCAATCGCAGCCACTGACTGTCCAACCTGCCAACAATGGAGACTGACACTGGCCACTGCCACCCCCCCCCCCCCGCCCCTGCAGTATGACACCATTTCTCAAGGAAACCAGCTAGCTAGGTGGTGGTAAGCTTGTTACATTGGGCCCTCCCAACCCTAGAAGGTCTGGTGGTATATACTCACAAATGACACCTCTTCTAGGTGTGGCTTTGCTTTTTTTTATTTTTTTTTATTTTACTGTGAGAACCCCAGGGAGCATCTCTAGCTTATGGTACGCTGGTCTGAGGGCTTACAGTATGCTGGATCCACTGGGACCAGACTCCATACAGCCTCATCATAGCATGAGACCAACCTACAGTAAATGAGATGCCGGAGAGAGATTGTGATCATGGCATCCACTGATTAAATCAATAGCGTGGGTTTCACACCGCTTTTCTAAACTGTGAGTTTAGATCCTTGAGCTTTGAGAGCCTGCTCTTTTGCAAATCCTCATGACAAAAGAGAAGATTTCTTAGAAAATCTGTCTATGTACTGAGGCCTCCCTGGACCCTTGTCAGGACATGGTGGGGGACACCTTTTCTTCTTGCCTCCTTAGCATGCATTGCCCTCTTTCTGATACCAGCACCCCGCTTTCTCTCATTCCATGTGTTTAGGTTGAGCTGATTCAATTCAAGTCAAGAATCTAGTCCTGATCAACCAGGTCATCTTAGCTCCTGGTCATACCAATGGGCTCAGTTACATGTTAGTGGGAAGGAAGTGGTTATAAGCAGTTCTGCAAAGCATTCTCTTTATTTCATGGGGAAACACCTCTGGGAAAAAAGGGTAGTGAGCTGGTCAAATCTTTGTAAACGTCCTGGCAAAACACTAATTTTTTTTTCTAGGAGATTCCTTATCCACGGAATATTTTTATCTGGACTCTCAATCTATCTAGAATTGCTTATTCTAAAGCTGGTAATCGGTGAGTCTATGGGGCATATAAACGTGTCATGGAGGCTGCATAAATATTGGAATATAAAATAGACATTTCATGATGAAACCCCCTGTCCGCGTAAGTTGTATGAGTGTAGGCATCATTTAGAGACCTCGCCTGCTAAATGTTGGTCAGAGAAGGTCCTAAGGTGGCAAGAAAGGACATGGGTGAGACGTTGGTGCTCCTGAATCTCTCTGTGCTTTGCTCTGACTCATGGTTTTCCTTATCCTTGAAATTGTTAATGCAGCTTTAGATCTTGGATAAGAGCTTTGATTCTTGTGAGGCTGTTTTGATAATCCCATCCTATGAGATGCAAATTACCACAAGCAACAAAACTCAGTTCCTGCTAGACTTCTGGGAAGAATGACCCCCAATCGGCTGGGATTGAAGGGAGAATAAGATGTAAACCTGATAATGTTGAAAGTCCCCCTGAATGCCATGATTCTGGTTGACAATGCAGCCTCAGAAAGAGGAAACATAATATGGGGCCAGTACAAATGACTTCTGGCATGTTTGAGATCTTGGATCCAACTGCACTGGAGACTTTGTCTTGGACTCTCCAGTTAAGTGAGGGACTTAATGATTTTCTTTTATTTAAGCCAGTTAGATTTTTCCTTCCCAGTCATCTGGAAGAAACTGAAAGAATGCACACACTTTTCCAGCTTTGTTGTTAGAAAACAGATTTTCTCACACAAGTACTATACGGTCATATGGATTATAATGAGGTATAAAATATACATAAAAACGTATACCCTATGGATGTGCTGGTGTCAAATTGAATCTCAGAGACAGAGTTTTGGGTGAAATAGAAAAGAATGGCTTTATTGCTTTGCCAGGCAAAGGGGGCCACAGCAGGCTCATGCCCTGAAAAACTGTGTCCCCCAACCTGGGGGAATTTGATGAGGAGTTTTATAGCAATGGCTCAAGGGTGGGGTTGCTGATAAGGAACAGAGTGTGTACAGGGCCTTCATTCTTTTAATCTGGCCTCAGGTGATCTCCTGATGAGCTCCATGATTCCTTTAATCTGGCTTCGGGTGGTCTGATCTTCTCTGAGGAATGCTTCATTAAGTAGTTAGTGTCTTCCACTTGTTGGGGGTTTAGTTCTGCAGAAGAGCTCAAGATATTGTTATGTACATCCCTTGACCTACAAATAAGAAATGGAAGGCTTCCATTCCCAGGAGCCCCACAGGGTCCTGCTGGGTTTCACTATTAAATTAAGTGAAACCACACACTCAAACTCTTTGTTAAACCAACTTATCTCACAATATAATTAAATAGGCTTCTGGCAGAAATATTTAATAGTACCAGAGTTGTGCATTAAGTTTTTGTAAGATAAGCAGATACAAGGTGGCCTGTGATGTGGTGCAGGAGGAAGCACGTAGCACTCTCTTATACGTAGTCTTACCAAAGATAGAAGCTGATCTGGATCAAGCACCTAGGTTTAAGTACCGTTTACAGGAAGTTGGAGACACATTGGGGCAAATGCTATTGGTGTCCTTCCCAGATCCTATAAACCTGCTTGCTGCTGGGAGCCTTGGCTGCTAAAGGTTCACTGAAGCCCCCTCCTCCGGAGAACTGCCTTTGGGCAAAAGCAAGTCCTTGCCTTAAGAGGTTACCACGCCCAACCACTCAGAGAGCCAGTAGCCGGTGATTTTTTTTTTAATTGAACTATAATTGATTTACAATACTGTGTTAGTTTCAGGTGTACAGCAAAGTGATTCAGTTTATTTTTTATTATAGTCCATTATAGGTTAATATAAAATGTTGAATATAATTTCCTACGCTATAGCAAATTTCCTAATTTGCTATATAAGCAAATCCTTGTTGCGTATCTATTTTATATATAGTCGTTTGTATCTATTAGTCCCATACTCCTAATTTGTCCCTCCCTCCCTCTCCCCTTTGGTAACCCTAAGTTTGTTTTCTATGTCTGTGAATCTGTTTCTGTTTTGTATACAGATTTATTTGTATTATTTTTAGATTCCACATATAAGTGATATCATACGGTATTTGTCTTTCTCCGTCTGACTTACTTCACTAAGTATAATATTCTCTAGGTCCATCCATAATGCTTCAAGTGGCACATTTCACTCTTTTTTATGGTTTAGTAATATTCTGGTGTGTGTGTGTGTGTGTGTGTGTGTGTGTGTATATATATATATATATATATATATACACACCACATCTTAAGCCAATTATCTGTTGATGGGCACTTGGGTTGCTTCTGTGTCTTGGCTATTGTAAACAATGCTGCTATGAACATTGGGTTCATGTATCTTTTCAAATTAGTGTTTTTGTTTTTTCTGGATGGATACCCAGGAATGGAATTTCTGGATCATATGGTAGCTCTATTTTTAGTTTTTTGAGGAACCTCCATACTGTTTTCCACAGTGGCTGCACCAACTTACATTCCTACCAACACTGTACAAGGGTTCCCTTTTCTCCACATCCTCTCCAACATTTGTTATTTGCAGACTTAGCCATTCTGACGGGTGTGAGGTGGTACCTCATTGTAGTTTTGATTTTCATTTCTCTAATAATTAGCAATTTAATCATCTTTTCATATGCCTGTTAGACATCTGTATGTCTTCTTTGGAGAAATATCTATTTAGGTCTTCTGCCCATTTTTTTGATTTGGTTGTTTTTTTGATATTGATTTGTATGAGACGTTTGTATATTTTGGATATTAACACCTTGT